>NW_024070203.1:51025767-51738681 GCF_014754425.2 Oryx dammah | reverse complement strand
TTTGGGTTTTTGTTTGGTTTGGGGGGGCTGTTGTTGTGTGTGTGTGCTTTTTTTGGAAGGGGGGAGGGGAAAGGCGAGGTGGGGGCTGGAGGTGGGGGGGAGTAGGGAGAATATGTGTGTCTGTGAGTGTGTGTTGAGTGTGAGTGTGTGTGTGTCTGTGTCTGTGTGTGTGCAGGGGTCGGGGTGTGTGTGTGGTGGTGGTTGGGGGGGGAATCCGTGTTCGCGATCTGAACCTCTGGTACCTACAAGGAGGGTGTCTCACCGAACGGTAGCTAAGACCTCACCACAACCGCGCCGGAGCGAGGAGTCGCGGCCAAAGGCGCCCGCCTGAGCATCCGCTCTGGGCCGGACCCCAGCCCGAGCGGCCGAAAGAAGCCCCCCGCCCGGATCGCAGGTAACAAAAGAAATACAAACCAGTGCACCGTCCTCTGGGCTGGGGCGGGAGTGGTGGGGGGGAGGGGGACAGGGTGGGGATTTCTCTGGAACTTGGGCATCGGCAGAAAAACTTTATCCAATTCCAGGAGAAATTGTATTCTTACTATTTTTCCGATCGAAAAGAGCAGAAAGCCTGGGAGGGAGGGGGGAACGAGATAGAAGTGGAAGGAAGGCGAGACCCGACGCATTCCAGCCCCTCTTCCCTTAGCTGCTCCCGGCCGGAAGGCGCACTTGATGCCCGGAGAGGCGAAGAAGGTGAAGTTCGTTTGTAGACCTGGAACCCCTTTCGGGGGGCGTGAGGGGCGGGGGTACCGGGGAATAAATCAGTTCTCACAACCGGCCACAGCTCTCCCAACCATAAACAGACACACACACATACACACACACACACCCTTTGCCCTTTGCCAAAAAAAAAAAACAGATTCTTGACCCCCGGCCTCGGGCAGCTGTCCGCCGGTCTAAGGCACACCCGGCGGCGAAAGCGTCGGGAGAGAGCAGCGGCCGCCTCGCGGGTCCCCGGCCCCGAGGCCCGGCGATCTTGCCTCCTAACGGAACTGCCCGACGTCCTCCAGCGCCCGGGTCCGCGCCGCCTCGCGCTCAGGCGGCCCGGCGTCTACCTGCAGCCCCGGCACGCGCCCCAGCCTCTCGGAACCCCCTGTCCTGGGGCGCACTGAGCACCGGGCCTCCGCGCACCGAGCGCCCTTCGCGGAACTTGAGCCAGGGAACGGTGGATGATGAGAGGAGGAGAAAATCGAGGCTGAACGGGAGGGTAGGGGAACAGCGAGAGATGGGCTCCGAGCCCCCACCGACCACCTTCCAAACTTTCGGAGGAGGGGTGCGAAGGAAGGGGGCATCCCGACCCGGGCGCGGGGTTGCGCACCCCCCTCCCCCGACCCCGCCGGCAGTGTCCGCGCCGCCGCGGAGCTGACAGCTTCCCCGCGCCTCGAGAAAGCCCCGGGCTCGCGGTGGAGACAGAACCCGAAAAGACAGGCAAAAGGAGAGAAAACTGCTCGGCCAAACGTGGATGACCCGCCACTTAATCCAAAAGTTAAATCCCGAAAAACGCATTCCCCCCACCACCCCGCAAGAAAGTGGAAAATCAGATCCTTCAGTGCCCCCTCCCTCCCTCCGCGGAGCAAATCCTGGAGCCAAAAAAAAGGGGGGGGGAAGAGATAGCAAAGGGGGGCAGAGCGGAAGAGATGGTCGGGCTGAGGGGATGTGAGCGAGAGCGAGCGAGAGCGAGCGAGCCGGGGGCAGAGAGGGAGAGAGGCGGAGAGGGAGAGAGAGGGAGCGAAATATCAAAGATTGTGCAAGATCAGGCTGGAAAGATAATCGATACTCGACCTAAATTTAACACAAACTACTCAATAAAAGTTAAAGAAAAAACTTACTTTCCATTTCCCCTGCAGTTCCTACTCGATCTTCGCCTCTTTTTTGTTTTGCTTTTATTTTACTTACAGCTGATCACATCCAAGTAAAACGAGAGGGTTCATTAAAAAAAAATAAAATAAAAAAATAATCCTCGAACTTTATTGGGTGAAAATCAAAACGCTGGAGCAGAAAGTGGGGGGCATGGAGCGGTCCTCGGGGATCCGGGAGGAGTTAAAGCATGTGCCGACCGCGGTCTCGCTGTTTGGTTGTGAAGGGGTTGGGAAAAGGAGGAAAGGAAATGAAAATCCGATATGTCTTTATTCTGCTAATTATTATCGTTTTAGCCCTGTTTAAAAAAAATGGCTGATTAAGTTGAGTGCGCATGTCTTTGTGTGTCTATTCCCGATATGCACTCTGGGAATGAGAGAGGAGAGCGAGGGAGAGGGAGAGGGAGCGGGGGGGAGAGAGAGGTGTAATTAGTGAGGTGATCAACATTCCCCAGACTGCAAATGACGCGCAGCCCGGACTCGGAGCAGCCCCAGAGCCTCGCGGCTTCCGAAGCTCGGAGCGCTGTGGCGGGAGCCCGGGACGCGGCGACCACGGAGAGGGCAGGGACTGGGGACCTCTGGGGCTCGCACCCCACGCGCCCCTGTGCGCGCGACTCCCAAACTTCATTAGACACACACACACACACACTCAGGAAGGAGGGGGAGAAAATAAAACACAAATACCTCCCAAGCCGTGCCCTTTAAACACTCCGAAAAAAAAATTTTTTTTCTCGTTTTAATGAGGCAAAGTAATTATTATTGGACCAGAGATGTGTTTACTAGGGAGCTTTACGCAGCAATAGGAGAGTGAGGGCACTGGAAAGGTTTTCTCTGCTGAGTTACTTCTGCTACGTCCAGGAAAGCACTTTAATGGCCAAATGCAGGATCCTGAGCAAATATGCAGATATATGTAAATAAAGGGTGCCTGGCTGTGTGCAAACACCGCTCTGCCCTGCCTATTTCAAAAGGCGGGATTGCACCCAGGATCCCGTAGACATTCAATTTAAACACGTTATCTTTCGCTGGCAACATGCAGGAGAGAAAACCCAGGGCATGGAAGATGGAAGGGGTTAGTTTAGTCAAAGTAAACTTTCAAATGAGGGTAAGTGCTGGTTGCAAGGGTGTTCGTGAGGGTCTTGATGCTGGCCTTTATGTAATATTTTTGAATATTTTATCAGAATTGCATAAGTTCAATGTAATAGCTTTAAGAAGACTTAGGAAGAAAACCTTTCATCTTGTGAGTCTGTTGAATTATCTTTCTTGAAGCACATTATGATGAATTTTAAAACCCCACTACAGATCTCATTAGAATGAAATATACTTGGTATTTTCTGGTGCAAAATTTAAGGTGGCTGATTCTCATTTGAAAATCTAATTATCTCTTTCCAATATTACAGATGTGAATATGAGTGACACTTTCATTAAAAGATAATTAACTAAAACTAGGAATAGACATACTTTTAAATACCCCCTACTGAATATGGAATATATATCTCTTTATATATATATCTGTTGCTACTCAAAGATAGCATCTCGATACACCACCACATCACAGGTTACAAGTAGACACCATCTATGCAATATTTCAAAAATAGGGATTCTAGAGAGAAGGTGAGAGTAACAAATCAAACAAGCAAAGAACAGGAAATACTTGCAATGGCCAGCTTCCTGGACAGGTGAGGCATCAGCTCCTTTGGAGCTGACAGGCCTTTGAAGTTCTGGATGGCCAGGATCTGCTACAAAACCTTGTCTTAGGCCTTAAGCACCAAATCTAGGAAATACCAACTGAAAGGTTTATTGCGCAAGCACTAGAAACAACAGAGCCTGCAAACATCATCTTTCTGGGCCCGAAACCTTGTGTTATCAGGGAACATTTGAAAAATCCTAAGACTGATGCAAATGGGATTTAAAAAACCAAACAAAACACCTGGGAGGATAAAAGCACAGGCGTCAAAAGAGCAGACTTAGGCCCAGATCAGGAAAGCTGGTTGCCTACAGCAGCTGGTTAAAGTTACAATGAAAGTGCAGAGGCTTGGAGTGGAGACTAAACCCTAGATATGGTCTTTATTAAGAGAGAAAGAGAGAGAAAAAAATCTCCCACCTTAGGAATCTAGAGTCGGTACATGTACTATTGTGTTAGAAACCAGGACTACTAAACGTTAACAGAAAGAAAATTATCTACTTCTCCAAAGACTTCCTTCCATTTCAAACTTGTTTCGGAAGAAATCTGCCCAGAGTGGATGGCTTCCTAAAATTTCGGAGTTACTTTGTTTACAGCCTCCACCTTTACATGGCAACTCTCTCAGGAGTCTGCTAGTGGGTGTCTGATTGCGCCTCAGTGGGGTTTATCCCTGTGCCTTAGGAAATATACATACCCAGGAGAATAAAATTTAAATTCCCTGCAACTTACAAGTGAAGAAGGTGTTTATGTAGCGTTACTGTTTATCGAAAAACACCCCAGAGAGCAAAAATTCTGGCTTTAAAAACTATTTGAGGTGCGTGTGTGGGGAAGAGGGTGGGGGATTTTAAAGAGGCTAAGGGGAAATGAAGGCAGGGAAACTTTCAGGTTCAAGTCAGAAAAGATCAAGCCCTTCGCGGGAGAGGGTTCCATGTACAAGCTCACTGATGGAAAAACCATTTCCTGAGATTTCAGACGGGTAAATGCCTATGATGAAGGAAACACCTGAGAACAATAAGTCTGTTTCAGGCTCAGGTGAAGAAAGGGGTCTATTTCTGGCATGGAAGAATAGGGAAATGATGATCATTTCGTTTTCAAGTTCTCCTTTATTTCTTTTGCCTCCCCCTCCCCGAAACAACATCAATAATATTAATGTCATTAATGTCAAAACACCAAACGTCAAATAAGGAAAACCATTTTTAAAAATTTGGTGGCTATTTTTCTTCTGTGCCCGCATCCCTTCTTCTCTTGAAAAATACAGCTGGTGTGTGTGTGTGTGCGTTGGGGCGGGGGGGCTGGTTATTGAATTCTAAGTAAGAAAACAAAAGGAAGAAGGATTTGTAAGAGGGGCGCCCACTTTTGCAATCTCTTCTTCTAGCGAGTATTCCCCCTCCTAGTGTGTGTGTGTGTGTGTGTGCGTGCGTGTGTGTGTGTGTGCGTGTGTGTGTGTTTCATTTGAATCATCTCTTCCTGGTCCTCTTTCACCTCTTTCCTAAGAAGACAGGCTGGGGTGAGGGTCGGGGGTTAATGGTCTGAGGGGAAGGGGCAGAGAGGAACTAGCACAGAGTCAAGAGTTTCCTCCAGGGCTCGGCCTTGGAGCGCGCGGAGGGGAGCTGGGAGCCGCGGCCACAGGTCTGCGAGGGGTGGGCCCGGAGGCGCGGAGCGCGGCACCGCGGGCAGGGGCGCGGCAAGGCGGGCGAGCTCGAGCCCAACCCGCGGGCTGCTCCGGGGCGCGGGTGCGTTCCGCCAGGCTCGACCCGGCTGGACCGCTGCCCCCGGCGCCCTCGTCCTCGGCCCCTGGCTCCGGGAAACCCAGCTGCTCCGCTCGAGTCCCTGCGGACTCCTGGCCGTCCACCTTTGACCCTGCACCCCCACCCCCACCCCCATCATCCTGCTGTCCCTAAACTCTGCGCGAACCCGCCGCCGTCCTCACAAAACGCTGGACTACTTTTGATTCCAAAGTGAAACGAGCCGAGGTTTGCCTGCCGCACCCAGAACTTTGCCCAAACCCTCTTCTGCACTTTCCCCAGGGCTGCCCCCGGCGAGCCCAGCCCCCGGCTGAGCACTCGGACACTGACCCCGGGTGCAGAGCTGGGGGAGCACTCAAGAGGGCTACCAGGTGGTTGGGTGTGGAGTTTTGGCAGCAAGGAGTAATTAACATGGAGACAAAAGGTAATTTCCACTTCTAGACTTTTTCTCGGCGTATTTTATTTCCCAAGTCTCTGCGGCGGACACTCTGGGCTTTCCCATCGGTTTGATGAGTCTTTAGCTGTCTATTCCCCACTTCCCCCGCCCTGCTCTGGCCAAGTCTTTAATAAATACCCCACCTCCCTCTCCCTTAAGTCTTCCAGTCCTAGACCAACCCCAGCCCAAGGGGAAAAGGTTCCCAGTCTTTTGACCGCGCTTCCGGGGTCTATAGATGAGCTCAGTTTGAAACGAGGTATTACAAGTGATTTCAGTGTTAGGAACTCTTTATATCACCACAGACACTTTCAGATCCTCAGCCCCCCTCCTCCTTCCCTCTTTTTGTTGGGTCTTCTCCACCCGGGGGCTATTTAACAAAGGCAGTCTGTTAACTAACATTTTTGTTTAACTCAGCAACTTCTTTCCAAAACACACTTAAACCTGATACCAATGTCTGTCATTTTGTTTGAGTGAAGAGGTGTGTGTGTGTGTGGTGGGGGTTATATATGTAACGGGGAGATAGTGAAGTTGACAGTGAATCGGAAAGTGCAAGGTATATTGGGGAAGTGTCACGAACATAATATTTCCAGTGGAATAACTGAAGAAATTGTGTGGGAAAGCCACTTCTCATTACCACGAAAAAAAGTATTTTTCCTTGAGAATTCACAAAAAGGAGGAAAGACATTTAAAATATGAACTAACATCCAGAATGGACACCCTCTTTGATGGTGAGAGTGAACTAGATAAAATGACATTCAAAGAGGAAAGGCATTGTGAGTGTGTGTGTGTGAGAGTGTGTGTGTGTGTAGTATTTGTGGGCAGTTAAATCCCTCTTTCACTGATTCTCTCCCCTCCCCCAACCTGGTTTTTCTCTATAGCCTCCTTTTTTTTCTTTTTAAACATAAAAATGACCCCTCCTACTCCTTGGTTCTATCTATTTCCATATTCCCATATATGTCTCCCTTTCTATACTTAAGTCCAGTTTTTGCTTTAACTTTGAAGTAAATCGGTTTTATCTCCCCACCTCCACGCCTCAAGGTTCTGACCTGGTTTTGTGTGTGTGTGTGTGTGTGCGTGCACACGTGTACGGGGGCGGGGGAGTGCATTATGTTAGACACAGGTAAGGTAACATATGGGGAGGGGAGAGGGGTTATGGAGGGTCTGAGGGAAGAATTAAGCGAGGGGAGAAAGGAAAGAAAAGAGAAAAGTCAGACGCCCTCTGGCCTTCCAGAGGTCAGGGCTCAGACAGTGCTGTGACCTCCTTTCCCTCTAGGCAACCAGCCCAGTGTTTATAAACAAAATCAGACAGGTCTGTTCCCAAACAATAGCACTTCACCAACTTCACAAGCACTTCTATAGCTCTTATGCAAATAAATGAGAACTCCTTATCACCACTGCCCCCAACATCCCACACACTTGCACACTCACACCATCCAGGGTCACAAACACACCTTTCTCAAAATACAAGGAGGTATTTCCAGCAAGAGTAGCCAACGAAATTTTAAGTTCGGTGTGGGGAAAAGCTCTAACAGACAACGATGAAGATGGGAAAAGACAGACAAGCGAGGGAAAAAAAGAATAACTGTGGTTTCACTGAATAGAAGATACAGTTGTGATCTTGTTAAACCTGAAACATCTATATTTAGTCAGTGAAATGCAGTATAGACAATATATTAACTGCAGCCACCAAACAGAGTTATTTTAAAACAAGACATTACAGTCATCCAAACATCCACATTTCTAAGGCAAAAAAAAAAAAAAAAGGTCCAGATCTTTATAGCTGAAGAAAAGCCACCACCCACCTCTGTATGAAACATCCCTAAATATTAGACAAAAGCACCATTAAATCCTACAGCAAACAAACAGCCCATCTGATCTAAGTTATAAAACGTATAATTAAATCCATCTTTAATTACAAAAGGCAGCTAGCAAACTAGATGAATCAAAGATTTTGAAACAAATGTTGTTTGTCAAGGTATAGAAATGATAACTTTACATTATATTGTAATCAAAATTCCACTTTAGGAATAAACTACAAGAAAGGGAAAAAAAGGTGAAAGCCAAAAAAAAAAAAGCATTAAATGATTTTCCAAGTTTTACTTTAAAATAATTATCAGTAAAAGTCTAACAGAAAAAGGTTAAAGAAAATATACCTCAGAGCAAAAAGATCATCTCCTTTTCTTCTTTGTCTATCAGTCCCCTGTTAAAGCATATGGAAAATGTTTTCAAAATGCCCAGATTTGGCACATTGTCATTGCAAAGAGAGGAGCGCAGTGATGCTGTTAGAGAAAATGGGAAATAAATTCAGGATTGGGTGCTGCCTCCTTCAATGCGGATTTATCTAAGTTTAATTTAATATTCCGCAATCACTGAATGATCGCATATAATTCACCAAGATTTTAAGGGGCTTTATTTAAATACCTTGAACAACAAGAGGTTGGAATTCAAACCATTGCAGCCATTGCTTGTATTTTTTAAAATTTTCCTATTAGAAGAACTTTAAGTGGCAATTTCTGATAAAGAAAAACGATAAAGGTTTGGGTTTTTTAAAGGGTTTGTTAAAGGAGAACATTAGCTTTATTAAAATTATTCTGAACGTAAAATCAAAAAGCACAAAATGGTTGTTTGTAAAACACTAAACCTTTAATCGATTTTATTGGCATTCCGATCGATTAGATAAACGGAAATCTATAGCAAACATCAAAGCATTTAAAACATTTTCTCTATCTCATTTATAAACAAAACTTTTCTTTTCAGCATAAAAAAATGATTATCAAACGACTAACAGGAAATTCTCCAGATATCAAATTACGATAATAAAATTATTTCCACATGGAAAGGGATAATGACAATGATGATAGTAATTACAATAATGAATAATTCAACAACCCTTTGACATGTATGGAAGAACCTCGAGCAGAAACCACTCTTGGAGGGGGGCTACTTTAAAATAAATACTTTCTTTATTTTAAAAGGAAATATTTTTTAAGAGACAGCTCAAGGGGAGTAGTTTAGGTGTGGCTGTCGGACTAACGTTAATCTCCCTGCAGTTGCAAAGGAATCAATTTCTTTACCGGCGTTTCCCTTCCAAATTGAGTTACTTTTTATTAGCAAAGATTAATATGCAAATGTCAGTGAGCCCTACCAGATCTGGAAACTTGTGTCTGAACCTGTCTTCTACTCATCCTAAAACGTGATTCCCAAACTATAGAGGAGAGTAGGGGGCGAGGACTGAATGCCCCAAACCTGAAGGTCATTACACACATCTGATCCTTTAAGTGAAGGAAAACAGTTCATTTAGAGCTAGGAGAACTGCTGTCCGGAGTAATGCAACCATCAGAGCTTCTGGCATTCTAGCTGCAGCAAGAGGAAGTGTTGCTGTAACGGGTATTATGTTTATTTGTTAAAGAAAATCAATGAAAGTGGCTGTAAAGTAGTTAGTGAGACGTGGGTTTGGGACTCGCGGTGAATCGTGACTCCGGCATGCTGAGCGAGCAGCTCTTCTTCTTGCCAGAGAAGTCCCCGCGTCGCCCCGAGCCGGGCGCTGGCGGCGCGGCACCTGGTCCCAGCTCGCGGGTGCTGCCCCGCGGTGCTCGCGCCACCTCCCGAGTCCCTGCAACTCCCTGTCCTTTCTGCCTCAGTCCTGGCGATTGCTGCCTCTGCTTGACAGGGCGGGGAGGGGAGGGGGCCTTCCCACGCCTCCCGCCGCTGCACACACCTTTTTCCGCCTGCTCTCTTACTGACTCTAGTAGTGCCTTTACGCTACAGGTCTGAACTTGTGCACTTCTTTTTCCTTCTCCTGGCATCTCTCTCTTCTGCACTTCTTCGTCCCTCCGGTGAATCGCCGAATATTTCCTGCCTCCCCCACCCCTCGTTTCTCTCTCCTGCTTTTTTAATTTAGCACCCGGGTCTTCTTACCCTCGCACTCCTATCCTCTCCTCCAGACATTCCAGAGAGTTCTCATCACACCAGAATGCACTCTCTTTCTCCTCCTCCTTCTCCCCTTGGGTTGGAGAGCCGCGGGGGGTGGGGGGTGGGGCACGAGGTGGGGGGGGGAGCGGGGAAGATTGCAAGTTCAACTCCCAAGGGTTTTATCCTATTCTTTTAACAGCTTTACTTTCCCTTTTCTTCTTTGCGTAACCTCCACCTACCTCCTAATTTATAACAGAAGAGGGTCCTTTCCCTTTCATTTCGTAGTTTACATTTCCCGTCTGGGGGTGTGCGTTGCACACGCAGCTCTCTGCATCCCACCTCTCACGCCAGCATCGTTCCCGCACCCCCCATCCCCCGGGCTACTATTTTCTTTTACTTGGTTGCCGTCTAATTGCACTTTCTCTTCTCAGGATTAAGTTAGTTATCCTGATTTAAAGTTCTTCGGATAGCACCTCTTTATTTGTCAAATGACTTCATTTCCCAATTGAAGGGTGGGGGTTTAAGGGGGCAGTGTATCACCCACTTAAGTCTCTTTTAACACCCCAGTCCCACCACTACCCGCCCGGGTCATGTCTTGTGTGAATGATAACGAATTCCGGACGATTTTCCCTCTCAACGCGTGCCAATTACTTAGGAGTTGTTCCTGAGCGCGTCTCAAACCCCTCACTTGCATTCTCCGGCTTCGAGTGGTCATCCTTCCAACCTTCCCCATCCCCCACCCCCCACCTCCTGTCCTTCTGTCCCCGGCAGCCCTGGCTGCCGGCGGAGCGCAGTCTAAAGACCTCGTCCTCTCACTTCTTGTTTCTTGCTGCTGCAGCTGCCGCTGAAATTCGCTGTGGCCGCTGCCTCTTCCCGCTTTAATCCCAGACCTCCAGTCATTGGGCAGCTCCTCAGAGGCAAGAAGTCAACACCATGGCAACCCGACAAGCCTATCAAATCACCGGCTGGTGTGACAGCGGCAACACTGCAGGCAGCAGTGGGTTGGGCAGAAGAGCAGAGTGGCCGCCACGCTCAGGTACACGGTCTGGGAGTGGACCGCAGCTGTCAGCCTCCAGGGTCTGGCTACACAGATGTGCACCACCCAATTCATACCCCTACCCTGTAGGTCTAGAAGAAGAGGAGGGAAAGGAGGGGACGGGGGAAGGGATGCGGTAAGATTGGAAGAGCTTCGCAAGAGAGTTTCAAGCTAAAAGTAATCAGAGCCCTAGATACTGTAAACTAAAGATGCCTTGGTCCCAGTGTTCCCTGAAACCCAATCACAGTAGCCTCTGAATCAAATTTAAAGGGTTTGCACAAAGGTATGGGATTTTTCTTCACCAGTTCTATCACTTGCTTGGGCAAAATTAATGAAACATTCTGGAGTTCCAAAAGGATAGAGGAAACTGTGACCTTTTTAAACTTTTACTGTCTGTGAAGTGTTGGATTCTGCAAAAACTCAACGTCACTTTAAGCTATGCTGATTGCCTTGGAAATGACCTACACTTCACCTGAAACTGCCCTTTCCTTATTCTTTCCTAAAATGTGGACTGTGTGTAATGTATGTTCTAGATCTCAGTTCTCTAGAGAAAAAGCAGAGCCTTAACTAGGAAATTTGAGCGTTTCTCTTGGGCCTACCTAGCCTTTGTAATTTCCTCATTTTCCTTAAGACACTCCCAAGTAGGCAGACAGAATAAGATGGGACTCTTGCTAATATTTTAGAACAACCTGTTAATTAACATGAGATAGATTGAAAATACATTTTTCTTTTTTTGATTTTAAAAGCACAGAGTGTTCTTGAGAAACACAGCATACTTTTTTTTCCATTATAATTCCACTGTGAAACCTTTAACAAATATTTGTATGGTATGTTATCATTAACCATATAAGCCCCTCTATCACTGATCTCATCATTGATTTCAAAGTTTCAGAACACGCCTTTGTTGAAGTTGGATAGGACAGAAAGAGAAATCCATTTCATAATGAAGTTCCTATGCAATATTGAGGAAATCTTGTATGAATTCTAAAACCTACCCTTAAGTCCACCTCACATAAACACAATTCATTAAATAAACAGTTTTCATATTGATCTAACATCTAAACTTTTTTAGGCTCTAAAGTATGTAAGTATTTAAATTATCCTTGGCATGCATAAAATCCTAGAGGACTGGAAAGGTTTCTTAAAACAGCAATTGTAATATTAAGCAAAGTAGGACAGAGCCAATTTTTGTGGCTCTAGAGAGAAATTCAATGAAATCTTGAACTTCATTTCCTTACTTTCTCTATATTTCATTGTTGATGGATCCTAATATTAAAACAGTACATTTTCAGCATATAATTTATTACAGACTCAAAATGGGTATAATAACTGACATTGGAGAAGCAAGTCATGATATGCTAGAGAAAACTTTTGAACATAATATGATTTCCCCTGCAGTGAAACTCTAATAGCATTCTGGCAACATTTTCTTATTCTATGCCACTCTGCAGAGTTGTTCAATGAAGAACCATCAAGCACACAGAACTGAAATTTGGTTATAGTTTAAATTGTTAACTCAGTGCCAAGTTATTGATATCCTTTAATATTTTTGCAATTCACATTGCATTTGATAGGTACTGAGTGTTTACAGTGGGAAATGTATGAAGAAACATAATTCCATTATTTTAAATGAAAATGTATATATTTAATCTGTTATCTTCCAGGAACAAACTTGTAAATTTAAAATGTTCTCAAAATGTTCAATGAAATGTGCAAAAACCTTTCAGTACATTTTTAGCTTCAGTATGAATAAATGGGTACAGGAAATATAACATTTAAAATTTTGTTATTTCACTTAATGAAATAGCATACTTAGTTAGTGGACAACTTTATTTATTTATTTTTTCGGCAACTTTAAATACCTTAGGTTCTATAAGACTATTTGTATTTGAACATGTGTAAACTAGTCAAAGACATGGACAGATACTGTCATTCACATGTTTATTTGTAATATTTCTAATTTAAAAAATTAAAATAAGGTGAAGTTCATAAATTAATACATTACATTTAAATGAAAACAAATATCTAAATACTCTATTAGTTCCTTTGCATTTCCTAGAAATGGTAATTTTTTTCTTTATTATTTTTTCCTCTGTCACATATAAATTATTTACAATTAAACAATTTTTTGCATATACTATAGAGATATTTATTTTGTCATCATAAAGGAATGTAGTGTCTACCCTCAAACAAACCCTCAGACTATATAGTATATGACCATCTGTTTAAATATAGATTTATGTACATGCCACACACATGTTGCTAGTCAGCTCTATATTCAAATCTTTACAATTAAAACTATTTTCTGTACATTTAGTGTTTTCACTGTGGATGCTGTTGGAAAGGGAGAATTTGTCTTTTTAGCTAATGAATAAAATGGTGGAATTAAATGTAGTTTAAGTGCTAAATTAAAAAAAAATATCAATGCAAGACTGCCTTGCTCATTTTCAGCAAAATGGATACCATCTCCATAGAGTTCATTCTTGACCTTACCTGAGTAAGTACTTTAACTTAAACTATGAGATACACCTAGAGGGGTAAAACATTGAGCTTAATAGGAAGACAGTTAATAACCTTTTTTCATCCTCATGCACTATCAATCATGGCTGTCACCAGTATGCTGAATCAAAGCAAAAGTGTTCTTCACAGATGACTGATTAGAAACGCAAAATCACAAGATCCATCTTCATGGTCACTTTTATTATAGTCATTTTTAAACTGACAGCAACCTGCTCAGTTTCAGCACACTGGGCATCACAAATAGTGTCACTCAGTGCAGCTAAGCATGAGAAGAGGTTGGTTGGATTACACTTAAAAATAATTAGGCCCTCAACCTTTTGTGGAGCCAAGAAAAAGGTTTTTCTCCCTCCATTCCTTTATATTCTCCCCCACCTCCATAACTTGCTTTGATTCCACTGTATCATGAGTTTAATCATCTTGAAAGGAGGTGATTGGGGAATACATAGTTTTATCCTCCTTAATTATCTAGGAATTAGGAAATGGATATGTCCACTTGACAATTACAGATAACTTTTTGTCTACTGCTTTTTGTCAACTTCAGGACAAAGATCATTGCTACCCTCTACTTAAAGTGGGTTCTTTTTATATAGAAATGTGTTTTAAGACTAAAAGCCTGAGGAATCTACGTAGGCAGGTACTAGTGAATGATACCTGCTATGAGGGGCTCTTCTCTGTTGAAGGCATTTACTTGCATCACCTGGATGCTGTAGCATTGGAATTACTTGGATTATAACTATCTAAATGCATAATATTAAAGTGGCCAAGATAGTAACTATTAGGTGACTGTGTAAATTCTCCTTTATCCCTCCGTATTATTTTCTTTTGGTCCTAGAATATTGAAACAATGACAAATTTGAAAAACCAACAAGTAGATATACATAAAACTCCTTAAACTAGGAGGTTTAAAATAGTTATAGCTGAATCAAATGATAAGAAACTTTCTCTTTCCTTGAAGTCTTGATCTTTATGCTACAAAGATGACCCTTTCAGGTTTATTTCATGCTATTTTTATACATTCCATTAGAATATCTTATAATATTATAGGGTATTAGAGATACAAATATATACATGGGAAAATTGTAATGGAAATATTTCAAAATAGGGTGTGATTCTCATGCCCATCTTAAGAGCTCTTCATTTTCTATTTCAGGAAAGAAAACCCAATTGAATTTAAATTTTAATTTAGTAATTTTAACCAAAATGCCCTATTTGAAATTTATATACAGTTATCTTTTCCCTTCATCTCAAATGTTCATTTTCTTGTTAGCAGCCAAACACACACACACACACATATAGAAAAAGAGAGAGAGAAGAAAAATTATCAATGAGATTTTTGTATATAGTATAATGCCTTCATACTCATTTTCAAACGTGTTAACATTCTACTTTAATAACTCTGTAAAGCTACCGATTCTTTTGCTCTGTTTCTACAAACATACATACACCTCTTTATTGCTTTATTCTAGATTATGAGAATGCTTTCCTTCTCTACACAGAATACATCAATTGAGAAGATATATATATATATAATGATATCTCTGTATTTACACAGATGGCAATAGATGTACAAATGTGCTTTCTGTGTATAAGAAGGCTAATATTAATTTCCTTAAATATTGTACATTGTTAATACATATTTTTCTATGAAATTAAGAGATTATGAAATATCTCAATTAGCTATTTAGTTTGATTTTACATTCTTAGGTAAATGAACTTATCTTAGAATTTAAATAGATACATGTGTTAGTTGATATTTTAAAATATTTACACTTTATAAAAATCATTGACAATACTTACCAATATGTTGTTAACTATGCAAAATTGTTTAAACAAAATGATTATATATTTTAACAGCTACATAATTTCATACATGACAATGTAATAATCACTTTAATGGCTACATTTTCAGTTTACTTTAATGCTCTGGCAAAATGTGTGTGTGTGAGTGTGTGTGTATTTGTATGGTTAGTTTGGATAAATTTATACTTTTAGAAAGGGGAATATCCCATAGGATGCAATATTATTTTTTAAGTTAATTTTTGGTATAAAATATTCTTTGTGACTAGGTTATACTAGTAAGAATATTTATGGAAAAATATTTATTTGAAATAAATAGACTAAATATAGCACTTATAATAGCTACTAAAAATAATTCAATGAAATGACATGCATGACTTTTGCCATCATCTTGGTAAACTATACAGGTGGTCACTATAGATTTTAAACGTTTATCTTTAGTATGATTTATAAATATATATCTGGAATCATGTTTTCCTCACTACATGGGCCTTAATAGACAGAAATAAAAATAGTTTTCCTTTATATTTTGGAAATTTAATCAAAACTACTTAAAAATGAAATTCTTTTGAAAGTTACTATGGAGAATCATTGAGAATTTTGTTTTAACATAATTTGAAAACAATTATATTAAAGCATTATAGTTAATTTAGAAAGATATTTTTTTGAAAAATCTCAGCATCTTTATTTACTTGAAATGTTTGTGTATTTTGTTGCTATTTGTCAATATGTGCACATTGTTTGTGCTTATGTTTGTGTCATTGAGAATGTTCTTGTGTTTAAGTGAATACATAAAATATATAATTTATTTAATATTAGAATATCATGATATACAGACTAGCATGAAACTCATAATTTAGTTTGTAGAAATATATTTAATATATAAATACATATTCATCAGAGAATATTTTAAACTAAAGAAAGACTAATGATGTTTGTTCATTTGGAACTGAAATTTATATTTGTGTATTGCATGTAATACAGGATGCCTACATACTTATGTATAATTATACCTAAATACTCTCAAATTTAGATTATTGACTTCTTTAAATTGTAAATGCTGTCACACAAAAATATTACAATTATCCTGCCACACTTGTATTTATGCAGCCTGAATTTGCAGTTATGGCATCTTTCTTTTTCCTGGGGTATGATTTTCCCCTGATACTGGAATTGTTCTTTGTTGAATCTTTGTGATGAAAAAGAAAAGCTGTTATATGGGTGTCAGTTTGCAATAAATGTGTGAGAAGATGTACAGTCAGGATAGACTGACCATCTTTTAGTGTGTCTTCTCTACCTGGGGTTCAGAGCTCCAGTTCCCTACCAGTGATATTTAAAGAGACAAGAAATGAAAGCAAAGATCATACAAAACTCACCTTTAACATTTTACAGTGAAAATGGGAAAATTTAGAAATATTTACCGTAATTTGTTATATGATTTTAATTTCCTTTCTATATTAATTTTCAAAATATTATCATTATAACTAACTCATTTAAAATTGTCATTCTGTTCAACTCTTTACTTACATAAAAGATATTCAGCCCTTTAAAAATCTAAAACTGAAATTATTGTTTTCTCTACCATTAGTATTCTCCAAAGCTTCCTGCCACTCAGCTGAAGTAAAGCTTTAGGATGCATTTGGTAACAGTAAAGCTAAAGTATGCATTTGATAACAAATAGACTGTTTTGATCAGCCTGTTCTATTCTTACCTTGAACTTCAATTTACAAAGCAGTATGCAAATAGATTTAATGACAACTTTACAGAACACACCCCACGATGTTAGTGATGTTTTCAAGTAAAAAATTTAGTATACTATGATACAAAGATCCCTTTTTTGATAGCTAAAACTTTTATATGTAAACCTTCACTTATGTATTACACAAGCACTAAAGAATTTTAATGCATTGCAGTTCATTTTGCAATATTTGCACAAACATTCAGAGTAGTATTATGTTGCTTAGTTATTTCATTATATTATATTTCACATTTAGATTTTCATTTGAATTTTCCCGTTTTCAACATTTGGATATCATCTCATTAGCTATCATAAACTAGTAGTTTAAGGAGGGGTAATTCTGAAATGTAAACACCCCTTCTAGAATTTTACAGCATTGCCATGGCAGCGTTACTTTCCCCCAAACATTTCCCTGTTATGATTATAAGAAAAGATCAGATGCTGTGGCAATTTTGTTCATATGTGATCTTTCTTTAGAATTATTTTCAAAGTCAACTGTCCTTAGACCTTATTTTCATCTCCACAAAGCATTAAGTTTTGCTTCTTTGTAAAATATTTCTTCATAACATATCTTAGTTTAATTCACTTTTAGCAAAAGAAACACCCAAGCGCAATCTGGAGACCTCTTTCCAATATAATTTAGCTGGACCTTTTCTTAGTAAGGTTTTTCTGGTTTTCATTTTCACTTCATATTCTCAAATAAAAGATCCTTTGTTGTCTACCATTTGATTGGACTTAATGAAAAACACTCCATTTTAACTTAACAGTATTTCCTTTTGAATTTATTATATTTAAGAACACTGTCAAAAATCAAACATTTAATCTCAGGTTTTTATATTTCAAAATATATTACTATCACATGGCTCAGTGAGGTGATATAAAACATATACTGAAAAGATTTCAAAAAGAAAAGCAAAAGTGAAAAAAAAAAGAAAACCCCGTCTTCATTTTAATATGAAACTAAATACTATGGCTAATGTGGAGACTGGGTACAGCAGCTGACTGTAAAGTCGAACATGTGACAGGGTGCCAACAGCGGAATTGTGCAGTATTGACTAAATGAGGTTCACTGATTTGTATTGAGGCTAATATCTTCTTTAAACAATTCCGTGTAAATTGTGCGTATAAAGTCATTGGAAGCTATTTCTCAGGACAGCCTCGCTGGCTAGCTACCTGCTGGAGTGAGGAAGATAATCAATAGGAAGAAATAGAGCCGAGCATGAGCCTGGGAAGCTTCAGAGCAGTTAATGCTGATAAAAGTAGATGATGTCAATATTTGGGAATAGCACAACTCCAGGATAATAGACAAAAGAGAAGTGCATATGTTGTAGGGTGTTCAAACAGGGGCAAAATTAAAAGCCTAAGTGGCAGATGATGCCCAGGGCTGCAAAAGACATTATTTATTACAGGTATTGCTAAATTTCTCTTGAAATCCAAACAGAGGGAGACATTCTATGAAAAAGATACCTAACTTTTCTCAGAAGCTAAAATACCCATTTCCATTTCAATGGTCAGTAGGTTTCTGCTCCTGATTAGTCTTGGGGCAAAGTGTCCTCCAAACATTTGGCAGATATATATTTTTACATATGTAATACTACATGTCTCAGGAATAAATAGTATTTTTTAGATTCTCTAAGTTGCTCCCAAGATATAGCAAATAAAATAACTTATAAAAGATAAAATGAAAATAGGCTGTCAATCAAAGGGTGATACCAAAGAAATAAATGAACCTAATAGCTTTTGCATACATTTCTGATTATAGCAGACACTTTCTTTTTTAAAGGTAGTAGACTTATTGGAAGTGAGGTAATGGTATATTTTTACTAATTTAATACTGAAAATCAGTTTTCCTCTTGCTGTCAGGTGATGAAATTTTGTTCTTCTGTGCTGATCTTTCTGCTGATGTATTATGACATAGTCTGTCAACATGAACAGATATGTGAAAGGAGATTGGGTGACTGAGACATACAACCTGCATAGAACTCTTCTTGAATTTTAAGCGTGTTATCATGTTTGGGTACAACAAGTAAGATTGTGTTTGCTTTAAGATGCTGTATTTTTTATATAATTTAAGCCCAAGCAAAACAGGTGGACTGTGTGACAAGGCTTTCAACATCAGAGTGAGCTCAACCCAAAACACGTATTTCAGAATACCTTTTAAAAATCCCTTTCACGTAATAAGTTGATTCCTTTCAGAAAAACAAAAGACCATTTGCAAAATATAACTTTCTTGACAAAGAGGAGAAATCCATTCATGCACATGTGATTATCAAACATAGCTATTTTCTCCTAAATTAAACAATTCCACAACTGGAGTGCTTTTATTGTCACAGATGTTTTTATTGTTTGGTGTTAGATATATATCAAGTACATGATTCGGAAGTTAGGTGAAATAGCTGAGCTTTGATAGTTTTCATTTAACATCAAAAAACTAGAAATGCTATTAGAAAAGTAAATGTATTTATCTGGGATCTAATATTTTAAACATTATTTTTACCCCAACATACAGAAATAAATAAATCTTACCCCTGTAATTCATTTTATGCTTTTATTTTAGGAATAACTATTTATTTTGAAAATAATTTTTATTTTTATTTTGCTAAGTCATACATTGGCGTTAATGTTTCAGTGAAAATGATTTTATACTCCAAATATATAATCTTTGTAAGCTTTCCCACAAATACAATTTGCTTTAAAAAATTGCTAGCATGTTGTCATACATCCTGTCTTTTCATCTTAAATACAGAGAAATAAAAGATCTTTGGTCATTCTTGAATTCTAAAGAAGGCTTCGTTTCAAATAAAGTATGAATTTTGATTTAGACACACAGAAAAAAAATCTTTTAAGATCTATACTTCAACTAATTTGTTAATCTTGTGCCACTTTTAGCATTTGTCACACATATAGACCAGGAAATTGGCTCCATCTCATTCTAGCTCTGTATTGAATTAAAAACCTCCACTGCAAAGAAGAGCATGATGTGGGGAAAGAATAAATTTAGTTCTTTCTTTAGTAATGCACATATATTTCCATACATTTCACATCCTAAGGGAGACTATGAATGCATTCAATAAATACAAAACTATAAACTGTAATTCCAGAAAGGGAAAGGTTTAAACATTTTTTTCTGACTTTAATATACCATTTTAAGTTTGAAAACTGAAAATTAAATCATTTCATTAGACACCTTCAGTATTAGAAATAAATCTAAAATAATGGATCTTAGTTATCCCTTCCCCTTGGTTAATATTAGCAGTTTTAGATCAAAGCAAATAAAACATCAGCAGTGACAAACTGAGAAAAATGTTTTATACCAATTTTGAGTCTATGTTTGAGTTCAATCCACCAAAGTCCACCCTGGCTAATTTAGTAGACATTGTATACAAACCATTTATGTACAGACATTAAAAAGGAGTGTCCTTTCCTATTTCCTGTTGCTAGGCTGACAGAAAAAGGTAATTTTCCATAGAGTATGATGATAGACCTGAAGCACGATGGGTGCATTTCTAGGAAGACTTTGTTAAAAATGAAACATGCACCACAGGTGAGGGAGATTACTAACTCTGATATAGACTCGCCGAAGGTGTAGTTCACTCTGTCAAGTATTTGAATCTGTGACTGTGGTCTGAGGAGACAGTGCAGTGTGGCAGATTTATGATGGTCTCACGGAAACAGAGCTAGCAAAGATTATGGCATACTTGTTTAGAAAAACGGTGAACTGAAGTTTCCTGATTTATACTGACATATATCTCGATGAAACCAAGGTTTGCAAATTGCCTTGAGAAGTCATCTTTTTTTAAGTGCTTGATAGGTTCCTAAATGTACATATCTATTTTAAAGCATCATCAAGAATGCTGATACAGTATTTGTAAGAATTTTCTTAGATCTTGAGGTTAAAAAATATTTTTATTTATCTATTTCTATTTCTTAAATACCTTCAAAATTGATATCCGGTAAAAATCATGTCAGTTAAAGAAACACTCCAGAATAGTTAAAAACTAAAAAGGCCAGTATTAGGAAGAATTCTGAAAAATTTCACAGTATGCCTGCATATTAGTTAAGAGATTCAAAAATTCAAAATCTTTAAGGTTTTTGTTTTTTCACATTTACATTTTTATTCAAGGATAAAGAAATAGCCTGAAAAGAAAGGGTTTGCACTGGTCCACTTAAAATGCATCACTCCCTGGCTCCTTCCTGTTTTAAGTGTTTAATCAACATGGTCTTCGTTTGAAGAATGTGGCTGTTTCTCTCTCATTTTGTGAGGCCAGTGAAGGTACTCCCTGACTAAATTCAGGACTGAAATTGTGAGTTTACATGCTCATCGATTTTTTTTTTTGTATGTAAAGTCTTATTTGTGTGTGATTAGAACCGACAGAATGCATGACACAAACTTGTAATCATTCTGCTATGCGTTTACAATTCCCGAGAATGTTATTCCTTCCTTGCCACCCCTTTTTATTTTTATAATAGTCCACAGTGTTACTATTTATATTTAGGAGAAACACAAATTCTTTTCTCAGATCCCATGATACCAATTTAGATGCTCCTACTTAATCTGAGAAATTAATATTTGGGAAAAAACAAGAGGGTTATGCGATTAAATAACACAGCTTTGAAATCTTTGAAATCACAACCCCTTTAAAATCCTCATTCTATTGGTGCCATTATCCTTGTATTTTACAGCTTTAGGAGTTTGGATGCTTAATGCTGGTATCGTGTGAAGTGGGTGTTCCTGGAAGTCATACTTATGAATTATTGTGTGCCCCAACTGCTTCCAGGCATAAAATTTCTCTAACAGACAGCAGCTGACAGACTGGGAGAATCTGGCTCCAAGTGTCAGATAACGTCTAACTGTAATGTAAGTTTTGAACATATCTTTTGGGTCTCCTTTCTTAAGGATTTAGTAAAAATGAATGGAATATAGAGGAAGCCTAGCCTCTTTAGCACAGCTCAGCATCTCAGGATACCAATTTTTTTTACAGTAAAAAAACCCCACATAACATGAGATGTACCCTCTTATCAAATTTTTTAAGTGTCCAGTATTCAACTATAGGCACAATATTTTACAGCCAATTTTAAGATTTTTAAAATCTTATATAACTGAAACTTTTTACCCAACTCCTCATGTCCATGCTCCCGAAGCCTCTGCAACCATTTTGTTCTGTTTTTATTAATTGGACCATGTAGATCTCTCACCTAAGTGGAATCATGTGATATTTGTCTTTCTGTGACCACCTTACTTCACCTAGCATGATGTCCACAAAAGGCATCAGGATACCTTTTTGGGTTTAGCCTTATTCTCTCTTTGGAGGATCACAGAGAACCAGCTCAGCTGGAATGTTCCACATGAACTAGAAGAGCACACTTGCTAGGAGACAGTGGTGGGGGAGGGGTCAGAACAGAAAGACTGAGGAATTCTTATAGCAAACATAGGTACGGTGAGACTCCTGGCCATCATTTTCGTCATTGCTGACAGTTAGGAAGCTAAGAGAATGTTAATTGAGTGTGCATTGTATGATTAGGGCTTCATTTACATTGTCACTTTCATCCATTCAGGTCCTCACTGAGGTAGACATAGTTATTATCCCCACTTCGTAGATGAAAGAAATTGAAGCAGAGAGGTGAAGTCACTTGGCCAAGTTGATAGAGCACAGGAGTACTAGAGATGAGATTCAGTGTCCCCCTGGAACCCTGTTGCGCTGCTTCTCTAGAAGTCCCTTAGTAAACCCTGGTCTTTTTTTGTTTAAATCAAACTAAGTAAGAATATAGTCTGTATCAATGGAAGAGAAACAGCTCTTCCTTCTTTTCTTTCTCCTCGCTAAGAAATAAGGAAAAAGCACCCTTTGCCAAAGTCTGCTGGCTTTGTCTGACTATTTTGTTCTGAAGCAGGGTAAACACATCAGAGTTAGATATACATCCCAGGTTACAGATAGCAGACTGTTCAATGTGGCAGCTTTAATCTCTGAGGCTTCTCCAGTGATACGGTGTCCAGATCCCAGCCGTGCTCAGTGGTCTGAATTTACTGATGGGTTTGTAAAAGATGTGCAAATTTAGTAAAATCCAAGTATTCCATGTAAAAGGATCTGGTTTGAATTACATGTTTCTGCGACATTATCAAGAGTTATGGATGGTGCTCTGCTTTCCACAACTGTATTCTCTGATTGTGGTTGCTGCATTTACATACTATTATATAAGATCAAGTATAAATCTATGGTTCAGTGGGAGAATTTATTAGTTTTTACTCCTTAGATAGACAGGATTTCATGCTTAACTTTCTATGTTGTCATCAGTGATTGCTTTTATTAGTTCTGCTGCATTCGGTTTTGTTTAAAAAGACATTCGCTAAAAATTACTTGTTTTCTTTACTCATAAGAGTTGCAGGTGATGTGAAAATTGGTGATACCTATTACAGGTGTATACTCTGCTGAAGTAATATGAATAGATTGCTTCCTTAAAAATTACAGTGTTTTATGTATAGAGAATGCTTTGCCAATAGTAGGTGCTCAGTAAGTGTTAAACAAGAAAATGCATATTTGCTTTGATCAAAATTTGATTTAAAAGGACTGATCTCAACATTGGTTATTCAGTCAGATTTGTTAAAGATTACTTTGTTTTTCCCCCTTAGGCTGCCATGAAGATGGGGATCTAAGCAAACATAGTGTTCTAGCACCTCTAATGATGGAAACAGACATGTCAGAGGTACACAATTATTCTTCAGCAAACAATAGAACAAAGTACCTTAGAGTGGAAACATTGGAGTCAGTGAAAAGAGAGTTAGAACTCTAGCTGTAGTTAATATGGTGTTGTGATCTTAGACCAGTTCTTAATCTCTTCAGACCAAGTTTGCCTTTTCTATAAAGTGGGTATTATAATAACGGGGAGGGATCCCTTAAGAAATGGCTTTTAAATATTCTGTGGAATAGCACAGAGTCTGCCCTTGTGTAAATACTCAGTAAACTTTATATGTCGCTATTAATTTGTAGGATGTTTTGGTGGCTTTAAGTATATATAGGTTTTCTATTTGAAAAGTTCTATTTTTAGTATATTATACTAAGGAGTGATCTTTCACTCCTCAGCGAAAGATCACTTAGTGTTTTCTTCTGAGGATTCTCTTAAGAATCAAAGCAGACACCAAATCAAGAGGAAAATCTTTAAAAACAGAGATGGCATTCAGAATATTATGATTCTGTAAACTTGTTGACTTCAAAACATGAAACTTGAATAATTTGGTTTTATATGTGGTAGAAATAACCTATGAACAAAATTTTAAATTAACTAAATTTTTCTTTCATGGTTGGCATCAGATTCAGATTTTTGAACTGGGATGTGGTTACAATGGTGAATGAGATATTGTATATTTAAAAATCTCATCACTCTATGGTATATTTAATGACCAAAATTATGATGTAAGACCATTCAGTTAAATATTAATTCCATGAGACTAATTTAAGAGCAAAAAGTTAGAATGTGATGTATATTGTGGGCTACCAAGAATGCTGTGTTTTTTCCAATGTTCTGAAGCTGTATATCTGTCACTATTGTGTATGTATACATGTATGTGGGTGCCTATGTGTTCATGGACTGAGAAAAACAAAATTTTTAAAAATCCTTGTTTTATTTCATCTTTCATTGCCTTATTTGTAGGAAAAGAAATAGTGTTTTCTTCTCTCACCCTTAAGTGAAGAATCTATTTTCCTGAAGGGAAATTACATGCATGCATAAATGGGCAGACAAGGCTTATGTAACACAGTCATGTAAACTGTGAAGGTGTTATAAATAGCAAAATTTCTTCAGCAGAAGTAGTGATATTTATGATAAGTTTTCTACATTCCTTCATTTTTAAGTTTTCTGCTTTTTTTCCAAGTCTTCTAGGCAGTGCCATACATAATTTTTTTTGAGAAAAAGTGGTAAAGCTCTATCCTTTTATCACTGACAGGAATAACAAATATCCCGTCTTTCCCTTGTCCTTTGACTTGGGTGACTTGTGCCCTCGTGTGTGACCAAAAGGTGCCCTTTCTGTTGACAGTTACAAACAAAGTGGAGATGCTTTGTCAGACTGCATGCACAGTCCAAATAAACCAGGATGTTCAGAACGATTTGGGCAGCAAAAGTGTAGCTTCATGAAGTGCAGTATAGCCATCTTGCTGGACACTTAGACAAAACAG
The DNA here is from genome assembly GCF_014754425.2 of Oryx dammah. Taxonomy (NCBI): domain Eukaryota; kingdom Metazoa; phylum Chordata; class Mammalia; order Artiodactyla; family Bovidae; genus Oryx; species Oryx dammah. Next base: position 51,713,798 of record NW_024070203.1, on the reverse strand, counting down.
ACAAAAGGACAGAGATGGAGCATTCCTAAATGTTCAACCATATTTCATTCATAGATGAAATGAATTAGATGATTTAGGATTTTTCTAACTGCTAGAAGTAAAAACATTTCTTGTATTAGATTGCTGGAATTAAGTCAAATTTTCATTGTCTAGAAGCTGTATTTGGTAAATTTTCTCTTTCCAAGAAGATATTAGGCATTATTTTCCATTCTGTGCTGTGCTGTGCTTAATCACTCAGTCGTGTCCGACTCTGAGACCCCATGGACCTGCCAGGCACCTCTGTCCATGGAGTTTCTCCAGTCAAGTATACTGGAGTGGATTGCCATGGCCTCCCCCAGGGGATCTTCCCAACCCAGGGATTGAACCCAGGTCTCTCGCAATGTAGGAGGATTTTTTACCGTCTGAGCCATCAAGGAAGTCCAAATTTTTCATTCTAATTTGGTATTAACGTTAAATACCAAACGTATTTATCGTTAGCTTGTCTGAATGCCATCTGTTATCACAGGTATCATCAGATGGAAATCTCGTTCTTGAGCTTAACTCTTATATTCTGTAAGCTAGACAACTGGGAACCAAATAGTAATACATCTATAAGGCTGACTTCCTCACCCCAAATGGTTGCTCTGTAAATGTAACCTCATGATAGAATGAAGGGAGTATATTTTCCAAATCTTTTGCAAATCATTTGTTCTTAACCCAAAAGCACAAGATTAAGAGAATCTGCTTGCAATGCAGGAGATGCTAGAGATATGGGTTCGATCCCTGGATCAGGGAGATCCCTTGGAGCAGGAAATGGCAACCCACTTCAGTATTCTTGCCTGGAGAATCCCATGGACAGAGGAGCCTGGTGGCCTACAGGCCATAAGGTCTCAAAGAGTCAGACATGACTGAGAGACTGACCATGTACACAAACCAAAAAGCCCAGGATTAAAGAATGCCTAAATGCCAACAAGAGAAAGGAAACAACTAATGGAAGAAAAAGAGATAAAGAATGTGAGCAAAGCTTTGTTACTCTATTTAGTCTTTTCATTAGCAATTTACTCAATCATATAACTAATATATCTTGGGTGTTCACAATGTGTTTGAAGAAGAGGCACTGTAGAACTAGAGATACAGAACATAAACAAGACTGGAATTTCTACCTATTAAATAGGAGTGAGATGAACATTTACTTCTGGAACAATGTAATGTAGCAGGCTCAGCATTGCAAGTAGATAAATAGACATTATTTCCATCCTATTGTAGAATTGTTATTAATTTTATAGCTAGATGTATTCTAATTCTTCATATTATTAAAGTTTTAGATGGATTCTGAACTTTTGCTGTTATAGACAGCATTATTGTTTTGAAACCTGAAGATTGCCTCAATGTCCTATAATAAAGACATAAGGAAATAAGATGTGGCTTGGAGGTACGTGGCATGGAAGTATTAGGGCTTCCCTGCTAGCTCAGTTGGTAAAGAATCTGCCTGCAACACAGGAGACCCTGGTTTGATTCCTGGGTTGGGAAGATCCACTGGAGAAAGGATAGGCTACCCACTCCAGTATTCTTAGGCTTCCCTTGTGGCTCAGCTGGTAAAGAATCTGCCTGTAATACAGGAGACCTGGATTCAATACCTGGTTTGGAAAGATCCCCTGGAGAAGAGAAAGGCTACTCACTCCAGTATCCTGGGCTGGAGAATTTGCAGAGTAGGACTCGACTAAGTGACTTTCAGTTTGGGCTTCCCTGGTACCCCAGATGGTAAAGCATGTTCCTGCAATGAGGGAGAGCTAGGTTCAGTCCCTGGGTTGGGAAGATCCCCTGGAGAAGGAAATGGCAAACTCACTCCACTTACACTTTTTCATGGAAGTATTTGGACTTCCCTGGTGGCTCAGACGGTAAAGCGTCTGTCTACAATGTGGGAGACCTGGGTTCGATCCCTGGGTCAGGAAGATCCGCTGGAGAAGGAAATGGCAATCCACTCCAGTGCTATTGCCTGGAAAATCCCATGGACAGAGGAGCCTGATAGGTTACAGTCCGTGGGGTTACAGTCCATGGGGTCGCAAAGAGTCAGACATGACTGAGTGACTTCACTTCACTATAATAGAGGATTATGCAATACTAAAATGATTCTTGCCAACAGTCTTTAATAATTCTAAAATGAAAAAGCAAAGCAAAAACTGACTTACATGTACACATAGATATATTAAAAGCTCAACTTTGTATATGTATGAAACTATCAAGGAAATTTTATGAAACAGTTTTTATGGTTAATTTTGTATGTGGAATTATAGGTAATTACTAATGCTTTTTGTTTTTATTCTTTGCTTTTTTAAAGTTTTTCTCTAAAAACTATGTATTTTTTTAGAATCAGAGAACACCTGTATGCTTAAAGTTTCAAGTGATCTGATTTTCAATCAAAAGTAAAATAAAGTTTTGAAAGGTATATCTGTTTTTTTCTGGTTGATTTTTATCAACTTAAAAAGGTACCAAGAGTATGAATAATACTAACATTAAGCCAAATAAACTTTTAAAAAATCCCCTGCTTTAATAAGTAAAAATATCTCACTGCTATTTTAGTTTGAATTTCTTTGGTTAGAATATATCATGATTATTTTTCTTTAATTTTTAATTTCTAAAAGATATTTGCTTTTGTCTGAATTACATACAATATCCTTTGTCTATATTTCTTATTTTTTCCCTTTATAAGAATGTTTTATATTATATTAACACTTGCTATAAATATTCCCTGTTCTCTGCATTAAAAAAAAAATTTAAATTGTTACTCTTCAGCAGTTTTAAATGGTCAAATTTGTTAATATAGTCCATTGTGATTTTATTTATAATATCACATTAAAAATTTTTGGCCCTCCAGAGTTTTATAAATATTAAATTATGTTTGGTAGTTTTGTAATTGCTTGACTAATTTCCTGTAGTTTTTAACTGAACATTTTAAGTTAGCATTTATAGAATATTGTTTGTTGTATTGGCCTACATTTTTTTCCTGAATGGTAATAAATGATCCCAACACCCTTATTTACATATGTAATGACACTTCCTATAATTACATATGTATATATTTATATTCACATAATATAAATATATATAATATGTATATGAACATGTATGTTAGTATTACTTAATTTTTTTAGATTGTCTATTGTGTAGAAGTTTGTACATCTATCTCAAATAGAATTGTATTTTACTTAGCCTTGATTTAATCTTTTTAACATTTAAAAAAATATTTTAAACCTGCTTTAATCTTGATGAATTCTAATAGTTTATATGTTTGTATATACTTACTACCTTTTTCATATATTTTAAAATATTCTTGCCTTTTTTCTAGACTAATCTTGCTATCAATTTCTGTCATGTTCTAAGAAAAAGATCTATTTGAGGTTATTTAAGATTGAGAATTCTATTAAATGTACAAATTAATTTAGAAAATTAAATAACTTAAATAATTATGAACAATAGTTTATCTGAACTCAATTGAATTTTCTGACTCCTTCTGACATGAGAGACTAATAATTCCTACAGAGGCGTGAATGGAAGCACAATCTTCAAACTTCTGTTCAGTTCAGTTCAGTTCAGTCGCTCAGTGGTGTCCGACTCTTTGTGACCCCATGAATCGCAGCACGCCAGGCCTCCCTGTCCATCACCAACTCCCGGAGTTCACTCAGACTGGCTTCCATCAAGTCAGTGATGCCATCCAGCCATCTCATCCTCTGTCGTCCCCTTCTCCTCCTGCCCCTTATCTTTGCCTTTTTCCTTAAAAGTTTCTAGGAAGCAATTGTCCTCTACAAACAGAACAAAATTTATCTTCTTTGTGTTGTTAATGGTTACCTATGAATGTTCCACAACTCATGGGAGTACTTCCTGAAAACATTAAAATACTTAACCAGTTAAAGATTACTTAGATTAACAAACATCTTGAGGAGAAAGCATTAAACATAAAAGTCCTTATCTCATGAACAATTATGGCATAGATTTTCTAACACCTGAAGTTTCAAAATAAGGGTTTTTATAAAAAAGGAACAGTAATGCTGGATTGCAATTGTGGAAAAAACAAGTCTAATTTGAATCATAAGTTTAGAAGTTTGACTATCAGAGGAAACCAGAGTGCCTGTAGAGAGAGGTCTGGGAAGGGTTGTTAGCACATATCATTTTTCTGTTGCAATTTTGTAGGAACACAAGTGTTTGTAGGATAGGTGCTTATATTTGAGCCATGATACTAGTTCATGCCTGATTTCCAGGTTTTTTTTAATTCCAGTTAAGATCTCTGCTATTCACTGGCTTATATCTTAGATCCAGCCCACCTTTTGAGACCATCTTATCAGATCCATATTAGCATCTTTCCCCTTATCTTTCATTATGCCACCCATATACTTTGCACCAAGTTCTATATATTATATGAAGAAAGTGAAAGTGTTAGTCCCTCAGTCATGTCCGACTCTTTTGACCCCATGGACTGTAGCCCACCAGGCTCCTCTGTCCATGGAATTCTCCAGGCAAGAATACTGGAGTGGGTTGCCATTCCCTTCTCCAGGGGTCTTCCCGACCCAGAGATGGAATCCAGGTCTCCTGCCTTGCAGACAGATTCTTCATCACCTGAGTCATTTTAATTACTCTCCCAAACAAATCTAAAGAGTACGTATTATTCTGGATTGTCACCTAATTTTTACTAGTACTATTTTTTCCCCCATATCCCTAAGAACTTGCAGTTTTGTTGTGCATAGACCACTTCCCAGATGATCCCTACAGCATCATGAAACTCTAGAATATGCATTCTCTTATTTGAATTCCACCTGCTGGCATTGCCAACTGACCGATTCACTGAGCTGTGACTGAACTGGCTGTTCTCTCCATGGTCAACACCTAGATCTCAGTTAGTTGTCTCTTAACGACCACCAACCCTCCCCGCCCCCTATCTGTTAATAGTCTGCTATCTTATCTTGTGTTGTCTGTCTATCCAATTGCCATCCTTTTTTATTTAATGTGTTGTCAAGGAGAGGTAGAAGAATTCTAATTTTAATGCTTTCAAAGACCCATAAGGAGGCAGTCCTTAGATTCAGGGTTGATAGTAATAGTGAAAAATTTGACCCTTTACTAATGCTCAGTAGTTATTCTTGGCCAAAATGACTATTAGTCAGAAACACACAGGTTGTTTCTATATGCCTATGAACTTAGCTGGATACAGTTTCAATACATTACAATGGGCTGAAGGCCCTCAGTGGATAACCCCTGGTGGATGTTATCAAGGGCACGCCATTAAGGAGGGAGAAGAAAACTGAACAGCAGGGGAAAGAATACCAGACTTTGAGTAAGAGACTATGATTTAATTTTTGGCTATCTTATGTATTAGTTGAGTGCATGGAAAGTTTATTAAACATTCTGAGTCTTTGTTTCTTTATGTATAAAATATGGATTATGTTATCAACATAAGGTTCAACAAAACAGTATATAGAAAAAACTGAATTCTGGTACACAGTTGGAGATTTGATCTATCAGAAAATAAGATAGCACATTCAATGAGACAGTTGATGAGACTGACTGAAGAATTTATTTACAAATGAACAGGACAAACAGAAACTGAGAAGCAGGGAGCTATTACTTAGCTAAAAAAGAGCAAGGGGAGCCAGGAGTTACTGGAATGTGGAAAGGAGTTCTACTCACAGAAGAAGGCTAGCTGTAAAGGATATCTGACCTGAGTAAATAAGCAGCAACTTCATGCTTATAGTAACACTGGTTAAATTAAGTGGTCTTTTTATCTTTAACAAATGTAGCTCTTTTGATGCAAACTAACTCTGGTGTCAAATTTAGAGATTAACTCAGTAAATCTTTCTAGAGAGGTATCAGGAAAAATGATTAGCACAAAGTACAACTACCAGAAAAAAATGGGAGGTAGGCAGTGGGAGAACAGAAATATACTTTGAACCAAGGAAAGGACCTGAGACAGTTTCTGTCCATCTGATTAACAAAAGGTAACCTGCATAATTTTTACTGAGATATTTATTGTTGATGGAATTTTTGAAAGTGGAAGTGTTAGTTGCTCAGTTGTGTCTGACTCATTGCGACCCCGTAGACTGCAACTCTCCAGGCTTCTCTGTCCATGGAATTCTCCAGGCAAGAATACTGGAGTGGGTAGCCATTTCCTTCTCCAGGGGATCTTCCTGACCCAGGGATGGAAACTGGATCTCCTGCATTGCAGGCAGATACTTTATCATCTGAGCCATCAAATTATGGGGCATTTTGGCTTATCCTCAAGTCTCATCCTCACCATGTGGATTTAAATGTTTCAATTGGTTTGAGTCAACTGAAGCTCATATAAGTATTTCCTAATAGAAGATCCACATGGATGTGTTGTAAGTTGTATAAAGTTCTGTGCAGATTTCAACATTATTGTATACACACGAAGAAAAATTAAAAAACAAAGACATACAATCCAATGGTACAACTCCTATAGTTAGTTTGGAATACTTACCCCTACCTAAGAGTAAATAGGATCATACTGGACTGATTTTACTGATTGCTTTAACCTGGAGGAACTGATCAATATCAGAAGAGGCCCTGCTTTTCTTGCCTTCAGACTTTTTCCTATTTTACTCATTTAAATTAACCCCAGTGTTGTGCTGTCAGTTGGGTGTGGGTGGAGTAAGGATGGTTTATCTGTTCTGAGAAACAAAATAAGTGGTCACTGATGCTACTCGACAGCATCTCTGTGTGGATGGTGGGGATAATGATCTGACATATGAATGTGAACCAGTGTTTCCTTAATTGTCCATCCAGGTGGTACTCTCTGAATGTTTCCAGATTTTGTTTTTTTGATCACCTAAGCCATGTAAAATGAAATGTCATAAGAGAGGAATTGGACAGCAGTCAGTTAATATGCTGGCTCCACAGTTTCAATATTTAGCCATACTTCAAAAGAGGAAAAAAGGAGAATAGAGAAACTGAGAGATTTCTTATAAGCTAATGAGAGTAACAGGGCTTCCCTGGTGGCTCAGCGGTCATGAATCCGCCCGCTAGTGCAGGAGATGAGGGTTCAATCTCTGGGTCAGGAAGATCCCCTGGAGAAGGAAATGGCAACCTACTCCAGTATCTTTGCCTGCAAGATGGCATGGACAGGGGAGCATGGCAGGCTGTGGTCCATGGGGTCACAAAAGAGTTGGATATGATTTATCGACTAAACAACAGTTGAAAGTAACAAGAACTGAATCTTGGACAAGGAGCTGAATAGGTAGTAGCAACTGAGTGACAATTGTCCCACCACCCAAAATGGGACAATTGCAATCAAAGGAAGAGAAAGAGAGCACAAAAGAAACATTAGTATAATAAGTACATTAACCTTAAAGGTGGTGGTGGAAATGCATGAGTTCTAAATATAATCTAAATAATGGATCAATATTTGAAAGGTCTTTTTTGAGATTGAAGATTTGTATTTAATTTCTACTCTTTATGTGTTTGTTTTAATAAGACAATATTTATATTCTACCTAAAAAAATAAACCAAATGTAAATACTGTTTTGTCTTATGCTCTTTGACTTTATTCACAGTGAAAAATGATAACATGATTTTTATGTGACTCATATGCAAAATGAAATACTTTCATCTATGAGGTCGGCTGATGGGAAATAAAATCAGATATTTTACTTCTAACTCCATCAAGCAAAAGAAAAATCAGTTGTGATTCCAAGAAGAGATGAACTCTTGGTAAGGAAATATTTGTTTTACAATTTTCAGAAAGAATTATCAAATAACATACTGTAAACAAGTCAAATGCCTAAGCATATTCTTTGTTTGTTTTAAATGAAACCATAAATGGTACATGAGGGAACACAGTAACATTTGAGGGAGAAGGCAATTGCATGAATATTTAAATTTCTTCCTGTGTTCATAAAAAGTAAAATTCAGGTGTCATGGAAAAACACCTCTCAACCTTTGAGCTTTACATTAGTAAGCTGTCAACTCCTTGAAGAAAAGAAAGATAGTTTAGCTTATGCTATCATCTGTTTTTTCGAACTTACTTGATCATGTTGGTTTTAAATTCATATATAGATGGAGCCTTGGATCCTTTGTTGTTTATTTTAATTTCTAGATTTAAATTCTGTAATCTAACAGTATGTGACAACTTATAATGGTCTTTTTAAAGTAAATTTCAATTTTCCTGATACAAGCATATTTTTTTGACAAGATGGCATTGAATCTGTATAAATTTAATTGCCACAATTGTTTGGTCAAATATTTGATTTGGGGATTTGTCAGTGAGATAAAGAAGTCAACCACAAGAACTTTATATGAAAACTGATTTCGTAGAAAGATACTTCTTCCATTTGCTTCTTCTAGTCAACGGAAGGGTGAAATCTTGTCTTTCAAGCATTGGGAGGCAAGATGAAAATATCACTGCTGCTCTCTGAAATGTTAAATGGTTGCACGTTAGATATTGTAGATATAGCCTCTTTATATGTCCTTACAGAAAGGTTTACTTTGGATGGCAAGTCTGAAAATTCAACATCATTGCGTATAAGGTTAAAAAAGGTAAACCACACAGTGAGATTTAGAATTTCTGCATTTAATGCTTTGGATGGATAATTGAAATCATTAACACAGAAGTTCCTTACATTTTCTTTGGGCTCAGAGGTTTTTGTAAACTGGTTTTCAAGAAAGAGGTAAGACCTGAAGAAGGAAAAATACATTATATTGTTTAGCATGCGTGTTTGACACTCAAGTTTATTGATAGGTTCTGCCTTTTATAAGATGAATACTATGACAAATGACAGAGAAGAGATTGTGCGTCACTATCTCTGTTCTATCTATGTACTGCCAGTGGGCAAAGATTTCTCATTTCATACATCATTTACAACTTCCTACAGTAATTTTACACAGCTCATATCCTTGGTGCAAGGCATAGCAATTATCTATACATATATATGCATGCACGCATACTGAATATGAAAACCATGTGGCTCTAAAAAGAGTTCCAAAGTTCACACACTCCAACAAAGAAAAGTTGCTAAGAGCCCGTAAGTTGTTCAATTAAAAACCTTTTCTATTTTAACTTATGCCCCAGTGTTTACCTCTGAAACAGATTGGCTCAGGAGGTCTTGTTTTAAAGTACTCTTTGTAAGAATGAAATATTTTCAGTTTTCCTAATTGCTTTTGTATTCCAAAAGTTAAAAAATCATATTTTTTTCTACTTTTGGTCTTTTGCCTCTAAGTAGAATGAGAAAAACAAAATATTGTGTTTTGAAATAGGTTAAAAAATCCCCTAAAATGTACAGGTTTACAGTATTAAATGTGAGTAAAGATAAAAGTTTGACACTGTTTGGTTATTTTGGACTTTCTAAAATTATTTTAAGTTATCATAGTTCTACTATTTCATCAAATACAGAACATGTAACTTTTAGAGATATTATGAATTGCTAAGTTGATACATAATTTATCATATTCATAAGTAATTCTGAGTGTCTTTCATATATTATCAATAATCTGTAATCAGTTTTTATTTTTCAGTTTCTATTTTTTTTCAAATTTCATTGTGCTTCATATTCTGGCTTTCATTGTATGTGTTTAGAACAAAGAATGATAATTAGATAGCTCCTTTCAAAAGCACAGAAAGCAATGATTCAGATTCAGCAAATACAGTGAATCCCACTATTTATCAATGAATTAAAAAGTCTATCGCTTTTCAAAAATTATTCATTATATTGACACAATATTCCTATTGCTCCACAACCATGATTTCGTAAGACACTTTTCTTCTGGGAAATTGTTGCTTAAGATTCTCTTGTATTAACATTTCCTGGTACTCAGAATGCATCTGAAAGCATAAATCTATATGTAGAAGTTAAGGTTTCTATATTTAGGTCCTTGTACTCTAAGAGAAGACAGGAACACATAACTGGTATATTCTACTTCTGTAACTGTTTTAGTTACTAATTTTGATAAGTATATAAGAAATTAGAGGTCCTTGCTCATGGCAACCCACTACAGTACACTTGCCTAAAAAGTCCCATGGACAGAGGAGCCTGGCAGGCTACAGTCCATGGGATTGCAACGAGTCAGACATGACTTAGTGACTGAGTGTGTACACATACACACATATACACACACACAAACACACACATGTTCTCATTCATTAGTTTTAGGAGAAGAAATTTCCAGTGCTGTTCTGTCACTCATCACTTTTGGTCTCTCTCTGAACTTCAGTGCAATACATGCATTCAAGCATGATTTAGAGTTTTTAAAAAGGAAAACATAGTCAAAAGCAGTTCTTTTAATGAACTTAAACACAGAAATGATTGTTAAAAAGCCAACAGATGAAATCTTTACAGCATTGATCCTGAAGTAACAAGAGGAATTATAATAGCATCATCAGTTCAGTTCAGTTCAGTTCAGTCGCTCAGTTGTGTCGGACTCTTTGTGACCCCATGAATCACAGCACACCAGGCCTCCCTGTCCATCACCAACTCCTGGAGTTCACTCAGACTCACGTCCATCGAGTCCATGATGCCATCCAGCCATCTCATCCTCTGTTGTCCCCTTCTCCTCCTGCCCCCAATCCCTCCCAGCATCAGCCTTTTCCAATGAGTCAACACTTCGCATGAGGTGGCCAAAGTACTGGAGCTTCAGCTTTAGCATTATTCCTTCCAAAGAAATCCCGGGGTTGATCTCCTTCAGAATGGACTGGTTGGATCTCCTTGAGGTCCAAATACCACATATGTAGAGAACTAACATTAGGGAAGGAGGGGGTAGGACTAACTGAGAAAGTAGTCCTACAAAATGATGCAAGCTGGGTGATTTTAAATTTACTTAATATAGGTGAAATTCTTTTTTATTTTTATTAGCCATGTTATATGTTTGAAAGCAAAATAACCTGAAAAATTTAAGTGTACAAAACAAAGGCTTTTTAAGTTCAGGATTGTTTTAATGGCCACTGTATTTAACTTCATTTGCTATAATCCTAGTAACATTATGGTCAAATAGTAACTGCGGAAATGGTGCCATTTTATCTTAGTTTTACAGATAGTCACATTAAATGGCTGATTCTTGTTGATGTTTGACAGTAAGCAACAAAATTCTGTAAAGCAATTATCCTTCAATTAAAAAATAAATAGTTTAAAAAATAAGCTAGCATTTTTATAAACACTGACATCTACATATGTGTTTTTCATAGCTGGTTGGTGTTTGAAAACTTATTACTAGGCATTATAAAATGCCTGAATTACTAAGATAAAGTACATGCATTCAAGCATGATTTAGCGTTTTTAAAAAGGAAAACATAGTCAAAAGCAGTTCTTTTAATGAACTTAAACACAGAAATGATTGTTTAAAAGCCCACAGATGAAATCTTTACAGCATTGATCCTGAAGTAACAAGAGGAACTATAATAGCATCATACATACCACATATGTAGAGAACTAACTTTAGGGAAGGAGGGGGTAGGACTAACTGAGAAAGTAGCATTGACATATATACACTATCATGTGTAAAATAGATAACTAGGGGGAGGTTGCTAAATAACACAGGGAGGCCAGCCTGGTGCTCTGTGATGACCTAGAGGGGTGAGATGTGAGAAGGGAGGGAGGGGATATATATAATTATGACTGATTCATATTATTGTACTGCAGAAGCCACCACAACATTTTAAAGCAATTATCCACAAATTAAATAAGAAAAAAAAATTAAAATCACATGTAAAAAGAAAATATCTAGAGAAGTAACTTCTTTTCTAATCTTGAGATTCAAACAAAGCTATTTTTGACTGCAACATTATCTCTACATACACACGAATAAAAGAATAAGTGGAATTGTCAGGCAATAAACTTTTTTTTAAAGTTGCAATCATATTAATACATAATCATGTGTCACTTCTTCCTTGTTGATGTTATATAAAGATATTTTATTCTTTCATTTAACAGATATACTGGAGTCTTCCTATTACATAAGAAATAACTAAACTTTACTTAAACTTCTAAATTTAGTGTCAGGGACTTGTCATTATAAGGGTGACTATGTATGTTAATTTTTATTGTTGTGTAAGAAATTTCCTTAAAGTAGTGCTTAAAACAATAGATATTTGTTACCTGAAAATTTCTGTGAATCAGGAGTCTAAACACAGATTAGCTGTGTTCTCTAAAAACAAGGCTTTCAAGATGGAGTTCTCATCTAAATATTCAACCAGGGAAGGATCCATTTGCAAATTCACTTAGTTTTGGTCACTGCCATAATTCATTTCCTGTGGTCGTAGGACTGAGGGCCTCATTTTCCTGCTGGCTGTCAGTTGGATGTCCTTGCAGGTTATTGGTTGCAAGCTTCTCTCAGTTCCTAGAAGCCACTCTCAATTTCTTACCACATGAGCCTTCCACCATGACTGCTTGTTTCATCAAAGCCAGAAAGACCAGGAGAGACTCCTGCAAAATGGGAACTGTGATCTTACAAGCATAATCACATACATGTGATTATGTATATTTCTTCACCTTTGTTATATTCTATAGATTAATAGCAAGTCACACATCTTATCCATACTCAAGGAAAAGGAGTCCCACAAGGCCATGGACATCAAGAGGTAGAGGTAATAGGGGGCTTCCAGGTAGTACCAGTGGTAAAGAACATGCCTGCCAGTGTAAGAGACACAGGTTCAATCCTTGGGTCAGGAAGATTTCATGGAAGAGGGCATGGCAGCCCACTCCAATACCAGATGCTTTGAGTCTGTCCACCATACATAGCTTTACTATGTAAAGCTAACAATCTAGGTATGAGCAATTAATTTGCAGGTAAATACATGATCAAAAATAAAAACAGTATGGTGTAGTTCATACATTGTGTTCATGGTCAGTTGTGTCCAACTCTTTGCAGGCCCATGAATGATAGCCCACCAGACTCTTCTGTCTATGGAACTTTCCAGGCAAGAATACTGGAACAGGTTGCCATTGCCTACTCCAGGGGATCTTCCCGACCCAGGGATTGAACCTCTTGCACTTTCTTCATTGACAAGTGGATTCTTTCCCACTAGTGCCACCTGGAAAGCCCGTTTCAAATATTCTTGCCTGTAAATTAGGAAATTTGGCCTTGTATGGCATTCAGTAACCTATTATACCTCTCTGGACCCATAAGAGATTGACACATAAAAATGGAGGGGCTTGGACTGGAATGATTGATAAAATCCTTTTCAGTTCTAAACTTCTACAAGGTCTAGAATATTTGGCATACACAGCATTATTCAATGAACTAAATATTTATTTAGACACTTTAGTTTTCTTAATGGCTTATATCAAAAAGGCCAAGTCTATTGAGCTTTCAACTTAATTTTAATGCATTTTTGAATGTCTACTCTAAACAGGTCATGGGAGGTAGTAAAATTAATGGTTAAGAAGGTAAGTTTAAGATTTAGATGCTTGAGTTCAAATCCTCAGTTCTTCCTCTCATCCACTGAGTGACGTTGGGCAAAATATTAAATCTCTCCTCATTGATAACATGAAATGATAATACTACCTAGCTTATAAGATTGTTGCCTCACAAATATAAATTATTATATATCATAAATATTAGCTGTTATAGATTTTATTATAATTACAATATGATGTGTGATTCATATTAGGCGAGGAAAGTAAATACCAAGTGAATAATAAAGTTTGTCTGCCTTGAAGGAATGCACAGAAATGGTGCTTTATCAAATTATTTTCTCTTCTAGGTAGAATTTTGCTGTTATTTAGTTGCTAAGTCCTGTCCAACTCTTTGCAACCCCATGGACTGTAGCCCACCAAGCTCCTCTGTCCATGAGTTTCTCAGTCTGGAGGAAATTGGAATGGGTTGCTATTTCCTTCTCCAAGGGGATCTTCCTGACCCAGGGATCGAACCCGTGTCTCCTGCATTGGCAGGTGGATTCTTTACCACTGAGCCACCAGGAAGCCCTGGTAGAGTATGTCATGGTAAAAATATTTTATTTCCCTTGAGATTTATCAGAAAATAGTTAAAATTCTTGTTTAATATGATAAGTATGGTTATATTAATAATTGAGTAATATCTGTTGGATTTTATCCAAACTTCTCAGAAAGAATTAACTAGGGCAAGATTTTTTTTAGTATAAAAATACTATCTGCCTTATGAAATGTTCATTTTGATTCCATGTATTCTGTTCTTTTGTGAGCAGGTTTCTAGGTACAGCACTTCATGGTTATTAATAAATGGGCCATACATAAATTATGCATTAAGAAAAAGTGAAAGGGAAAAGCACTGAGCATCCCTTTTGCTAGTTAGGGGAAACAGTTTTACTATCTGACATTGAAGACAAGACAGTCAGTGTAATTTATTAGAATTACAAGCAGCCAGATTCATACTCCACCTCATCTTTCAAACTCTTTTGTTCTCTACACAGAAAAATCACATGGAATGAGAAATAACCATGAAGGGATAGCTATTTTGATCTGCAGGAGAATCCTTAACTACACACATTTTCTGAAAGTATTTTTACCACCTGGTCTTGGGTTTTCAGTCTTTGAACTTCTCCTATGACATAGGGACAAACTCAAAAGACCAAAAACTGCAATTCAGATACTTAAAAACTCCAGTGAAAGTGATCATCTTTGCTATCTCATGAACACATTATCTGAATGGAATGAAGCAAGGCAAATATTGATGTGTTTTATGGATATGTGGATGCCTTTTGAGGGAATTGACTAATGAGGGATGGTTAAAAGGCAGATCTACTGATAAATCGCTCTTTACTTTTTTTTTTCTTTTGGCCATATAGCAAAGCCCATGAGATCCTAGTTCCCCAAGCAGAAACTGGACTGGACCAAGGACTGAACTCACGCCCTCTGCAGTGAAAGTGCCTATTCCTAACCACTGGACCGTCAGGGAATTCCCTTTGTTTTAACTATAAGGAGAGAAAAGGAGATAGATATCAAAGGAGTTGAGAAGAGAAATCCTAGCGAATAGCTGCATTCTCAGTTGGTAAAAATCGTACTAAGTCTTTTTGCATATAATCCACAATCTGAAATTGTCTCTTTTTCTTTGTTTATTTCCTTCTTTGTTTTATCTCCCTATTTAGAATATTGGATTCATGATGGCTATGATCTTGTACGTTCTTTTCATCACTTGAATCCATTTCCTACAACTGTGTAAGACCATGGTAGGTACTCAATAAAAACTTGCTCAATGAATGCATGAGGAATCGATATTTGGATTCTAGTTTTCTGTGCAACAAAGTAGTTGAGAGGCCTTACGACGATCATTTACCTCTTGCAGGATCAATTTCTTTACCTTTAAAATGATGAAGTAGACTGGATGGCTAATGTTCCTTGTGGCACTAATGGTCACTGATGGCATGCATGTTTCAAGGGTTTGTATGAAAACCAAGTAATATTTTTACAGGAAACTTCACTTATGTAACAGATTGCATTTGACAGATCTTTTTTTTTTTAATTCTGAAACTTTAATCCAAGATGAAATTATTTATGTGTTAGTTATCTGTGCTTTCATTAATGTCTGCTTTTTATTCCTGATTAAGCAAGATCATTTTGGTCTGATAAATTCATTTTTTTGGTCATTTAGATACCCAAATAGGGTTTTTAAAAAAAGATGCTTACAGTGAGTGTTCTCTTAAAAACTTTTTAATCTTTTAAATGGTGAATTTCTAGAAAACTCTAAATACAGATAGATCTATTTGAGGAGGAACGAGAGAGTTGAGAGATATCTAGTTGTTTCCAGATTTTATAGTGCTATGTGTGTGTTATGTGTTAGTCGCTCAGTCGTGCCCGACTCTTCACGACCCCATGGACTGCAATCCACCAGGTTCCTCTGTCCATGAGATTTCCCAGGCAAGGATACTGGAGTGGGTTGCCATTTCCTTCTCCAGGGGATCTTCCCAACCCAAGGGATTGAACCTGGGTCTCCTGCACTGCAGGCAAATTCTACAAGAACATCTTGAATAAGTGGACATTAAGAAATCTTCATTTGTCTATTTTATATGGTAAATTAAATTTAATATTATACTAAAGTCTTTTGAGTGGGTTTGCTAGCTGATCATAACTTCACTACATTGTTAGGAGATTGAATCCATAATCGTGGAAAGATATTGCTTGTAAAGAACATTTAGGTTCCTTTTGCTTTTCATGAGGATGCTTTTTAATTGTCCATGTGTTTCTTTTTCATCAGTACCTAAGTGTGTTAAATAATTTAATAAGAATAATATGTAAAATTCCAAATACATTTCATTTCAAATATAAACTTACATGTAGTAATACAAAGATACTTAATTTCACATTTATTAAACTGAAATTACTTTAAAAATTTTGATTTTGCTATTGTAATGTGAACATGTAAAATGAATGTGAAAAATGAATAAGTGCTAGGGGATAAATAATCCTACAGTATTCACGTTCAAAGAATACTATTATATTCCTGTCTGAAAGCTATGTTCTTTATTTAGATAAATTTACTTGCTAATTGAAACTCAAATGCTATTGAAGCATTGTTTGCAGATTTCTAACTTCTGGCTTAATGCAGGGAAAATGTGGTCTTATAAAACTTGGAAAACATTTATGTTAATCATTTTTATTGACATGTCTTCCCTCTAGACCATTAGAAAGTAAAGGTAGTCAAAACTGAAGTTCCAAAGAGGAAAAATGAAACTAGTAAACTCTACTGACGTCTCACTTCCTAAGAATTTCAGCGTACAATTTGCCCATACAAGTTCCATTAAAGTTAATGGGAGTCGTGTGACTAATTCTCTCTGTAGGGTACTAAAAATGTACCCTGCAGTATTAAAAAGTCTGAACCTAATTTTTACTTTCTCTTAACCTTGATCATGTTACACTAAAGATAGATATTTTCATTATCACACACATATATTGTAATCTTTGTATAAAGATTTGAAAATAATATGTTTGGGGGAGAGGCTGAATTTATGTGGGTCAGAGCCGAATTTTAATTAGTATTGCAAATATGAGTACTGGTTTCATTATAATGATAAAACAAGCATAAGTATCTGTAATTTACCCTCTAGCAATACAAATGAGAACTTAAACCTCAATGAATTCAATAAATGAAACATTTTCAGAACACTTACTTAAAATCAGGTCTACTTTTTAATCAGTCATGTTTTAAGTGAATGCTTATTAATAGAGCATTAATAAAACATGCTTATGGAATGAGATTTCAAGAAAGCGGTGAAATGAATAAAAGACAAAGAAAGTGAAAAGAGCTAATGGATAATTTTTAACTTTCAAAAAACAACTTAGTTTTAGGTACATATTTATTTCAAATTAAACAGTAGATTTTAAATCTTTTTTTACAGTTTTATATAAAGAAAAAACACTACAGATAATATTGCCTGTGAATTCATGACCCTTTTACACTGCCCAAGTTCCCTCTGCTTTTGACATTCAAACTAAAATATTAATCTCATTTTTTTCCTTTAAATAATTTCTGCCTGACTTCTATCACTACCTAGGGGGATGAAGCTAGAAGGTTTTATTTTTAAAGAATGCAAAAAGGAAAGGAAAACTCTGTGTGTGAATAAATATCCCACCATCCATTTTTCACTGAAACCAGCAGCTATGCTGCAAAAAAGAGACATACACAAAATATTTCCTAAGCACAAAGGACACTAGGAAATGGCAGGTAAAATTACAGAACAATAAATATAGGAGAACACTCTCCAAGGGTCCAGAATTTGGTTTGGATAACCTTCGAGAAGTCAGAATTCTTACCCAACACTGACATAAACTTCAATTAGCATGGAACATTTCATGTTATATATTTATTTTCTTTTCTGGATTTTTATTTCAATATTCTCTGTATCTAAATTCCAGTAGAATCCCATGAGTGTGGGTGGGGCTGAGGGGAATAGTCACTATTCAAGTCAATTCACAGTTTCCAATTTATCGAACTTGATGTCAGATATTTAGCTATTGAATTTGGTCAGATTTCTAGAGCACCTCCGGCTCAAGATCCCATTACTCGGAATTCCCTTTGAAGCTTGAAGGCTTTTCACTTTTTGCTGCAACTTGCTTTCTTGATCTCTAGGCTTACCACTGAAAAGCTGTAAGCATCCAAATCATGAGGAGCTCTTTGGACCCACTGGGTTCTGGTTTTCCAGGCTGATGTGTGGCACTGACCCCAAAGTGGCAAGAGGAAGAAGACTCTGCTTAACCTTCATTGCTCAGTTACTCAGTTGTGTCTGACTCTGTTGGGGCCATGGACTGTAGCCTGCCCGGCTCCTCAATTCTCCAGGCAAGAACACTGGAGTGGGTTACCATTTCCCACTCCATTAACCTTCATGCTTACAAGTTTATGCTTTGAAAGACAGAAAAAACTTTAATGCAGCTCTTTGGGAGTGTGCCAGGTGGCGCTAGTGGTAAAGAACCCACCTGCAATGCAGGAGACATAAGAGATGTGGGTTCAGTCTCTGGGTCGGGAAGATCCCCTGGAGAAGAGCATGGCAATTCACTCTAGTATTCTTGCTTGGAGAATCCTCATGGACAGAGGAGCCTTGCGGGCTACAGTCCATAGGTCTCAAAAAGTCGGACATGACTAAAGCAACTTAGCACCCATGCATGCTTCCTAGTCTGGGCTATAGAGTAACCAAGCCACATGGCTCTTATAGGTTTAGCACAGTTCTAACCTGATTGTTCTTATTCTTGGGCTATCTTGAGAAGGCACCACTCTGCCTTCCCTTTGAAAGATATAATAGGGTGTTCTTGGATTATTAATAATTTTCCCATACAAATACCTGATTTTTTAATTTTGAAAAGAATGAAAATCATATTTAAGATTTTGCAATGCCCTTTGAGATATTAGAAATACCCTAGCATTTCTAGAGTATTTCTGGGATGATTCATTACTACTTAAAAAAAAAAAAAAAGTGCTATTGGTATACTTTGTGACTTGATAAGAAAAAGAGCAAGAGGAATTGCAAAGATTGCAGCTCAGACTCTGAGTTAAGTGCAAGGTACCAAGGATATGTGGAGAAGGAAATGGCAACCCACTCCAGCATTCTTGCCTGGGAAATCCCATGGACAGAGGTGCCTGATGGGCTGCAGTCCGGTGGAGATGCAAAGAGTCAGACATGACTGAGTGACTAAACAACCACCAAGAATATGCAGCCCACTGAAATGTTACAGCAAACAGCATGTGTTTTGGTGTTTAGCAGAAGGACCAATTCTCTCTCATTAGGAAGAACAGTGTGTCTACTGTAGAGTCTGGGTCTGATACTCTTCCTTTCATCACTTGAAATCTGTGACTCCACTTCTGTTTCTCACTTTGATGCACATCCACACAAGCCCGTCCTGATTCATGATTATCTGGCCCTTCCTTCATTTGTATCAGGCTGGAAAAGTGCTCTTCTGTTTCTCCCGAAGCACTCCAACTATACTAAAATTATTTTAAGAGCCTGTCTTTTTCCTTAAATTATAAGTGCCCTAAGGATGGGGACCATATTTTGCCAAATGATTACAGTCTGTCTTACAATGGCTGCTCAGATTTTACTAAGTGAAATAGCATGGGATACACACTTTCAAAAGTTCTCAGTCTTTCTATCTATAATTGCTACATATTGAATTTAAAAAAACTTATTTTGTATTGGTGATTGAATAGCTGATTAACAATGTTATGGTAGTTTCAGGTGAACAGGGAAGGAACTCAGCCATATATATGCATGTATCCATTCTCTCCCAAACTCCCCTCCCATCCAATCTGCCACATGACATTGGGTAGAGTTCCGTGTGCTACAAAGTAGGTCTTTGTTGGTTATCCATTTAAAATACAGCAGTTACACATTGACTTTTTAGATAGACCTAATTTGCACGACAAAGCCTCTATCAATGCTATTTCTTTCACTTTAGCTCTTTCTGCCCCAATTTGCTCCTCAATCATTATGCCCTAGGCTTAAAGGTGAGGTTCCTGTTATGCCCCTGTTCCATAGAAAGGTGCTTTGCTAAAAAGGCTTCTGCACAACATGTCCTATAAAATGCCAGCTGATGGTGATCAGCACTGGATTCCCCTACCTTTGATACATGGTGCAAACGTGTTATGGGAGTGGAAGCCAGAGACCCTGGCACAAAGGACTGCCTTTACAGCCTTCCCTGTGGCAGGGATGGCTAGGTCTGCATCACCATGTGTTATGCGATGATTCACTTCACCCCAATTTGCCCTTTGGGAACTGCTGTGAAAACTTCTTTTGTACAGTAAATCATGACAGCATTTGGCCTTCATTTGGGGGTGAATGCATGGTTTATATATTAAAGTCATTTCTTTTTTCCTAGAAATACCATGTGGCATCAATTTGTTTGTAAGCACAAATCAAATGGCAGTTTGGGATCCTCCA
Source organism: Oryx dammah (assembly GCF_014754425.2). Taxonomy (NCBI): domain Eukaryota; kingdom Metazoa; phylum Chordata; class Mammalia; order Artiodactyla; family Bovidae; genus Oryx; species Oryx dammah. The sequence goes on along the minus strand of NW_024070203.1, from coordinate 51,693,490 downwards.
GATGATGTAGAATATACTGTTCTAAATTTTTAAAGGTTATCAGAGGAACAAAAACCTAACTGAGAAAAATTAAGAGATGACTTGCATCCCCAAGAATACCTTCCTGTAACCACAGAGTTCCTCAGATGCTTGGAGAAAATCTGCTCTGAAACTTTAAAATTAGGGCAATAATAATATGTCACAAATTAATATCCTATTTAAAAATATGTACATTTTCTGTGTGTGTGTGTGTGTGTATCTGCAGGACTGAAGTCTAATTTTTCAACCCAACAAAGGTATATTTTGATTGATTGATTGATTTGACTGCATTGGATCTTAGTTGTGGCACATGAGATCTTTGCTGTGTCATGAGGGATTTTTCGCTGGGCACACAGATTCTCTGGGTACACGGATTCAGTGGTTGTGGAGCACAGGCTTAGTTGCTTCATGGCATGTGGGATCTTAGCTCCCCCACCAGTGACTGAACCCATGTTGCCTGCATTGCAAGGTGGATTCTTAACCACTGGATCTCCAGGGAAATTCCCATACTGCTGTACTGATCTTCAACCACAGGTGAGATTAGGGTATAAAACAAGAAACAGTGTCATTATTGTAACTTCAGCTTTTCAGATGTGTCAGAAATGGACAAATATGGTGATTCTCTGAGTAACAGTTCACTGATCTGCCTCCAGCCCCCCAGGGAAATCCCATTATGGATTTCGAAATTCATCCATCCAGCCATACTTGTGGTGCTTGTAGTTGGTCTGTGGCCTGAAGCTTAACTTGCCCAGCAGTTCTATTTCCCAAAATAGGCTCAGGAAGTTTGTGACCATGTTTGGTTTATTCCAAAGGGGCTGCCATATATTTAATGAGGTTGTGAACATACACTAAGATTTGTATATGGCTCATCAAATAAAATACATCTTCCACCCTCTTTTCACTTCAGTACGTGGTTTGGAGTGGGCTGTTTTACAAGCACATGTGTTTATCATATGACTTTACTTGGGGACAAACATCACTTGTTACATTTAGGATTCAGTTTCTGAGTAGCTGAATGCTCTGTCTCCTTCCTCTCTATTCAAGGAAAAAAATGTTAAGCTGGATAGTCCTTTCCTCTTACTCTTGGCAGCTTTCTTTGGATGCAGAGGTGTTGTATTTAATTCAAATATGCTCTTCTTGCATGGTAGGGGAAGAAAAAAAGCCCTGTGGATTAAAATCCCTTTTCTCCCAGAAAGGTGTATAATGAACATCTTCCTGTGTGCAAGTGGGAAGAGGGAATCTCTTATCAATTACATGCATTGATGAGAGCAATGTGTTTCCCTGGTGTGTGTGCCAGACTAGGAGCTAGAGACCTTGATCTCCCTCTGCTGCTCAACCTCTCTAGGACATTAGGCAAATCATTTACCTTCTAGGTCACTGGCTTCTTGTATTTTTCTACAAAATATCTGTCCCTCGCATACTAAAAGGAAGAATTGTGACTAATATTGATAATGGCTAAAAATGCGTTTTGCTTTTTCTGAGTCTCTATGATAACATACAGAGTAACAGAGGTGGTCCTATACTAAATGAACCTTGACAAGCGGCTAAATGACTCACCTAGCATCTTCCAGTTTACTATATAATGTAATAAACCACATTCTATGAATAAGCCAAATAGATAAAAAATCCTTCATTTGATGATTCAGACCCAATCCAATAAAGCAGAATATTTCACAGAGTTTATTTCCTGTAATTGCAGGAGGTAAAATTGATTTCCCCATTTTCCCCCTCACTTTTTTTTTTTTTCTCCCAGCATTTGCTACAGTTACTGATTGTGAAAGAAGACTTGAAATAGAATTTGTAAAAAATGAAATTTAAAACTTCACAAGCCTGATGGTGCTTCCTTTGGAAAAAAATGTAGAGTTGCTAATCTGTATGAAACTGTGATGGAGACTCTCCTTTAGAAGTTTACAAGAAAAGGGGAAATGTGTGAAAAGGAGATTGCACAATCCTGTCTTGAAGCAGAAGACTCATCTGGAAGCTCCTGGCATTCCTCAGTAAAATTCAAATGATATTGACAAGTTAATGTTGTCCCTTATGGCTTTTCCTTGATCTGGGTCAAGAATTCAGCCAGTGCAGCCACAGCGTTCAGGGAGTGGGGCTGAGGATTTGGCTGGTGTTGCTGGCGGGGTGGGCAGGTGATTTATAGGAGCAAGGAAGTGTGCTGTGGATAATGAGAGCCAGGTACTATTCTTAATACTTTTTCGTAAAATTGTATGTATTTCAAAATGAAAAGTAAAATAAAAGTTAATGCGATTAAGTATCTTAGTTTTACCAGAACAGCTTACCTTGCATTTATCTCATGTAGAACATTATATATATGTGTGTGTATTTGTGTGTGTGTGTATACATATATAATATATGTGTGTGTGTGTGTACTAGGTCACTTCAGTCTTGTCTGACTCTTTTTCTACTCCATGGGCTGTAGGCTGCCAGGCTCCTCTGTCCATAGGATTTTCCCAGGCAAGAATACTGGAGCAGGTTGCCATTTCCTCCTCCAGAGGATCTTCCCAACCCAGGGATCAAACCTGCATCTCCTGTGTTTCCTGCATTTGAGGCAGATTCTTCACCACTGAAGAAGCCCCAGGCAGGGGGCTCAGAGGTTAAAGCATCTGCCTGCAATGTGGGAGACCTGGGTTTGATCCCTGGGTTGGGAAGATACCCTGGAGAAGGAAATGGCAACCCACTCCAGTATTCTTGCCTGGAGAACCCCATGGATGGAGGAGTCTGGTGGGCTACAGTCCATGGGATCGCAAAGAGTCGGACATGACTGAGCGACTTAACTAACTTAACTTCACCACTGAACCACTGGGGAAGCCTATATGTATATATATATAGGCTATAGGCTATATATATACACACACATGTCCATACATATATATGCTCTGTATTTCCTTTATGTATTTTAGATTTGCAAACATTCATGAGAATATTCTTATTGTTCCAATTACTCTAAGATTCTGATACATTTCAGAACAAAAGAAAATACAAAGCACTTCAGCAAGACAATAAAAAGGAAGACTTTTGGATGTGTAAAAGATTTATTTCAAGTCTTAATAATTATATTTGATTGAAATGAACTATCAAGATGGATCTGAGTACTAAATTAGGATTAAGTGAAAAATATATTTAAGTTTGTTCTGATTTTTGAAATATCATTCATTTAAACCTTTCTCTAATAAATATGCATTATATACGTCTGCCTAAGAAAACGTCTAATTTGTTTCCTGGCTATTAATGAATGCTTTATGTGACTATTTGCTCTTCTATGAAATAAAAATAGGCATTCCCCCAGCAACCCCACCTGTAGATGTTGATATTTTTCTTTTGTTTTCCTCACTGAGGGTTTAATGCACACTCTAGTTTTCTCATTTAAGTGATTAGAGACAGATTTTGGAAACTTTATAGGGAATATATTTTGGTTCACATTTTCCCCTCAAATTGATTTCATCTATTTAGAAACATAGCTAAAGTACTGCATCTAAGCTAGTTTTCCTTCTTAAAATTCAATTTTAAATAAACAAAGTGGTACTTAGCAGGTTTCTGACGTGGTTCATGATACATGATGCTCTTCACTTGGATTTAAAATAAAGTATTGCTGCCATTGGCTTGAAGCTTCTATTTTGAGAAGGAGGAAGGATGTTCTATTTTTTAAAAAATAGATAGAATGATCCTTAAAAACAGCACAACCTGTTTTTTTTTTTTTTTTTTTTTGCGAGATGTAAGCTCTGAACTGGAGCATCGCATGAACACTGTGCTTAGCAGTCAGCAAAGATGCTACCACTCTGCAAAACAGATAAAACCCTTCTATATAAGGAAGTTGAAAGAGTTTTTAAGGTACAGTTGTTTAAAGGGTTGTTTTTCTCCAATGGCAAATTAATGACATGGTGAAAGCAGTCTTAGTATGAGGTATACACTCCAAAATATTCACCTTGGCATGGCATTGTGTACAAAAGCAACTCTTAAGGCAAAAACACCTTTTGAAAATCCACTCTACTTCTTCCAACCTCATCTTCAAAGACAATATGGTTGCTACAAAATAAAGGACTGTTACCTTCTCTTCATTCAGACCTATATAGCCACTGAACACCCAGCCCCATAGCTCATCAAAGCCTAAAGTAGTTAGTAGATTCAATGGGAGGTAAGGTAACAGGAGTGGCATAAAGCTAACTGGAAACAAATTTTATCAGACTACCTAGAAATATATTTTACATCTTAAGACCAACTGAATTCTTTAGTTTGGATGTCAGACTAATTTATTTGTGCTTTGATAGTGTGAATAAAATAGGAATAGCTTTATTTCCTGTATTACCTACCTACTTCATCCTTTTAAAAAATCTTACTATGGCTACCATCAAAAACTCTAAAAATAACAAATGTTGGAGAGGATGTGGAGAAAAGGGAGCCCCTCTTACACGGTTGGTGGGAATGTAAATTGGGACAACCACTCTGGAGAACAGTATGGAATTTTCTCAAGAAACTAAGACAAGAACTACCATGACCCAGAAATTCCACTCCTGAAAAAAATGAAAACACTAATGTGAATCCAAATGTTCATAGCAGCACTATATACAATAGCCAAAATATGAAAATGTCTGTCAAGAGATGAAAGGATAAAGATGTGATATACAATAGAATATTTACTTAGCCATAAAACAGAAAATGAAATTCTACCATTTGCAGCAATGGGGAAGGACCTAGAGATTATTATGCCTAGTGAAATAAGTCAGATAAAGACAAATATTATATGATACCACTTAATTGTGAAATCTAAAAATACAAACAAATGTGCATGCAAATAGAAATAGTCTCACAGATATAAAAAATAAATGTGGCTACCAGTGAGGAGAGGGAACAGGGGAGAAACAAGATAGGGGTATGGGATTAAGAGACACAAACTATTATGTATCAAATAGATAAACAACAAGGACGTATTGAACAGCACAGGGAATGATAGCATTATCTTGTGATAACTTTCAATGGAGTATAGTCTGTAAAATACTTAATCATCGTGCTGTGTACCTGAAACTAATAGGATATTATAAATCAACTATACTTAAGTAAAAATCTGCTCAATGACAAAAAAATTTAATAACAACATTTTTGGATTCAGAGCTATTAGAAAATTTGTTTTGCAGGGTAGTTTCTATATAATAGTTCTATGTAAAAAAAGACACACACACACACACACATATATATATGAATGTAGTTCTGTATGTGTATATATAAAACAATATAAATTATAATACTCTGTAATGCAAATAAAAAGATGACCAGTTTATTATGAAATGCTCTAATAGCAAGGAGTGATCAAATGATCTCTACCCTAAATGTGCTCCCATATACTATTTTGTCAATAGGTTTGTTATTGTTACTATATACACAACTCTTATTTTGTAAGTATTCATTGAATGTAACTCAAGGGATTTTATTTATTTTTTTTGAAGACTAAAAGTTTTCGTGCAGGATCTTCATACACGTCCAAGGTCAGATGGGGCAGCTGTGAGGAAATAACCCACGTCCAAGGTAAGGAGCAGCGGCTGTGCTTTGCTGGAGCAGCTGTGAAGAGATAGCCCACGTCCAAGGTAAGAGAAACCCAAGTGAGATGGTAGGCGCTGAGAGAGAGCATCAGAGGGCAGACAGACTGAAACCACAATCACAGAAGACTAGCCAGTCTGATCACATGGACCACAGCCTTGTCTAACTCAGTGAAACTAGGCCAAGACAGACGGGTCATGGTGGAGAGGTCTGACAGAATGTGGTCCACTGGAGAAGGGAATGGCAAACCACTTCAGTATTCTTGCCTTGAGAATCCCATGAACAGTATGAAAAGGTAAAAAGATAGGACACTGAACTGAACTGAAGAGTTTTCATAGAGTCTTCATAAAGCTATTCTTTAAGGCTCCCTCAAGGGATTAAGGTTTAGCTATTATTTCGGGTCACTCAAATCCCTAGTGAGATCAGGCTACGGCATGACTTTTGTAGAAAATTCCACTCGATTGATCACCTACTTAGGAATTTCTGGAAAGAAATCCTATAGGATTTCTGTCAGGTTAGATTCTTTACACAAAACATGGTCTTCCAGTGGAGAACTTGGCAGGGCAGTTGGCCCTTCCAGTCTGGAGAATGGAAAAGGATGAGGAGGAAAGTGGCACTGCTTTTCTTCATGGTAATAATGGGTTCTGCTGCCTTGACTCAGTGCCAAAGAGCCACACAGATACAGGAAGTCCCCTACGTATGAATAAGTTCCATTCCGAGAGGGTGTTTATAAGTCCATTTGTTCCTATGTCCAACAAATTTAACCTAAGTACCCAGCTAACACAATCAGCTATGTAGTACAGTACAGTAACAAATGTGGGTTTGTTTCTTGGGTTGAGAAGATCCTTTGGAGAAGGAAATGACAACCTCTCCAGTATTCTTGTCTGGAAAACCCAATGGACAGAGAAGCCTGGTGGACTATATAGTTCATGGGATCATAAAAAGTTGGACATTACTTAACAACTAAACAGCAACAACATAGCTGCTATTGAGATTTATCATGCACATTAATATAGTAATGAAATTGAGAATGCTGTTTAAATTTGTCCTCCATATTCCAAACTTCTTTTACCATATAACCTTTACTTTTCATATAAAGAGGAGTACCCAATAGGACCATAATATATTAGGCAACACTGATATAAAATCATACAAAAAGCACTATATAACAAATGCTAGGTGAATCCATAAAGCCTGAAGGGATAAAGTCTGAAGTAAGCAAATGATAAGAATGGCCTAAATTCCAATTTTTTGATTATATACTGTGTGTCAGGCATGGTGAATATTTTTGTAAATAATAAGTAACATATATTGAGCAATTACTATATGTCAGACATTGTTATAAGCAACTCATACTCATTATTTGATTCATATATATTAATCCCTATTAGGTGCAGGCCATTAATAGCCCCACATTCTGTATAAGAAAGTGAAACTTAAAGAGGATAAATAAGAAAATGAAGTTTGCTGCTGCTGCTAAGTCGCTTCAGTAGTGTCCAACTCTGTGTGACCCCACAGATGGCAGCCCACCAGGCTCCGCCGTCCCTGGGATTCTCCATGCAAGAACACTGGAGTGGGTTGCCATTTCCTTCTCCAATGCATGAAAGTGAAAAGTGAAAGTGAAGTCACTCAGTAAGTGTCTGACTCTTCGTGACCCCATGGACTACAGCCTACCAGGCTCCTCCGTCCATGGGATTTTCCAGGCAAGAGTACTGGAGTGGGTTGCCATTGCCTTCTCTGAAATGAAGCTTAAGGAGAATAAATAGCATACCCTTAGTGAAAAAATAGCAACTTGATCCCAATGTATCAACCATATTTAGAGCTAACAATTATATAAGGTGTTAAGACCAATAATAATATTATGAACAAAGATGAAAAAGTTAAGTTTTTCATTTCACTGATGGGAGGATTGTGTTACAGAGTTAACAGGTATAATTATACACAATGGAGAAAGGATGACAGAAATACCATCATATTTTCTGGAAGCAATTCATGGGAGAATTTGGGAAGGTTGCTTCCTTATTCATTTGGGAAGAAGGGAAGATTGGGAAGATTGTTATTATTCTTCAACTTGTAAGACAAACAAAACTAAACTAAACAGCTTTTGCTGTTATGGTCTGAAAAAAATAGACTATATTCAAAATAACTATTGCTCAAACATGTCAAAATGATTGCATGCTTTTTTCAAATGTTGGCTCCTAATACAAAGATTGTAAGGATTCAGTCCATTGGGTGAGATGTTGTTTTTAGAAATGATCTGCCTCCTCTGTTCATTCATATCCAATTCGAGAAAAAGGAAATTATTCTGGAATCTTTTTTCTCATTATGGTCTTGATGTGAAATTCATTTCGTGGTTGCTAAGCATCTTGAAAATACAGTGGATGGTTGCAACTACATATTCTTCGGTGTTTTCACCACAACTGCTCAAATAACAAATGATAAAATGTTTTAGATTGCCTGTTATTTATTTTGCTCATCCTAATGTTGAATTTATTTAGAGTTTCCAGCAGAAATTGTGTTTTTTAGAGTATAAAAATAGTATTCTAAGATATTATAAAATGTGGCTAATTCAGAAATAAAACATAATCGATTAAATTTATAAACATGGCTTGAATGTATAATAATAAAAAGACATAAAACATTATTTTTATAATATCTTTCTCCTCTATTTAATCTTTTCTGTCTCTATTAAATAACATACCTTGAGGTAGGTAGAAATAAATTAACTATGTTTAGGTTACAATTTTAAAGAGGCCAGGACATAGTAGAAAATAATATTTGAGCAGGAAATAGAACTGTGACTTCCAGATTTTCATTTTGAGGCCTTAGAGGCTAGGAAGTAGCTAAAATTAATGATTAGAATAACAGTGATAAGTCAAATCCATTCCAAAGAGAAGCTGATTTTTTTTTTTTTCTGATTGAAGCAGCATTTCTTCCAAAGTTTAAAGGATTTTAAAAGCCACTTTACTTGGAAAAATATTTTTATTAGATGGCAACAGTTTTACTCATACTTTTATAGCTTTCCATATCCAAATTATGATTCATCTTAAAGCAGAATTTAAAAGATAGGTCTTAGGGCATTATTTGCATTTTTATTGATATAAGAACATTTCTAGAATAATTTACTTCAGGCTTGCCTAGCATTAGCTTGGGTCTAGAGATCAGAGGTAAGATGGATGAGATGTTCCAGGTAAAGCTGTCCTAAAAAACATTGGATCCTGAAATATTTCTCACCAGTTTTCAATTAAAACACTAAAGAAAATGGTTCTGGGTAAATATATGCGCTTTCAAACTCATGGTAAGCTAATTGCTCCTCATACAGAAAATGTAACAATATTAGCAGCTGTCTGATAATGCAGTGACTTACATTCCCACAGAAAAGAAGATTCTGGCAATACTGGGCTGGAACATTGTGGTGTATGCAAATTCTCCTGGCAAGGTTTCAAGCTGCAGACCGCCCAGCCCTCACTTTATCATCGTTTAGTCTGTTCAACACAAACAGTGAAGGTGTGACTTTCCGATTTACAGATGACCCCAGACTGAGAGACACAAAGATAAAGACAGACAGAGGGAGAATGAGAGGACAGATGATAATGCTGTTGGAATGCCGAATCAGAACTAAAAAATATCACAACTATTTTCTGAGTTAAATATAAAGGCTTGAGTGGAAGTTTGAAAAGGAAGGGTACATTAGAAGGATGTAGGAAATTTACATAGAAGCGCATCATGGTAGAATGAATGAGGGGTTTTGTTGGCAGCAAATTCAATAAACCAGCAATAAAACAAAGGGATCCAGTTGCTTGTTTTTTCTGTTGCTGTTAATGTTTCATTTGTTTTGTTAATGCTGTTAATATCAATAGGAGCAGCATGCCAAGAGAAAAGAAGATGATGATCTCTTGGGAAAACACATTTAGTGTGTGGTATGTGGTTCTTGTCAGCACATGTTTATAGCAAGAAGTACACACTGGAGTCTATCAGGGAGAGATTACTGGCTTGGGGGAGGGTTCTAGAATCAATATTCTGTCAGTTTAAAAAGGCCAGATTTTGTTTAAGAAAGCAAAAACTGGGACTTCCATAGCGGTCCAGTGGTTAGAAGACTGCCTTCCAGGGCAGGAGTTGCAGGTTCAGTTTCTGGTCGGGGAGCTAAGATCCTACATGGGTCCAAGCCCCCAAAAACCCAAACAGAAACAATATTGTAACATATACAATAAAGACTTTAAATGGCCCATATAAAATAATTTTTAATACATAAATAAAACTGAAAAAGCAAAAACTGCAGATGTAACTGTCTCCAAATATATAAAAAGATTCTTCCTAGAGAAGAGGGTAAGCACATTTCTTATAGTGCTTTAAAAATCAGTAGGAATAGTAGCCAACATTATAGAGAAGGACATTTGACACACTCTCTAGTTTTTTCCCTGATTATCATTGCTAGTCATCAATGGAAGAGTTTGCCTTACAAGAAGGATATAGACTTTGTATTACTAGACATATTCAGTATAAACTTCACAATTTTGTTCCATTGTTTAAAAACTGAAATCCTTTCTAAGATGATGTAGTTTGAAAGTGGCTCCCCAGGTGACTTATTGGTAAAGTACCCACCTGCCAATGCAGGAGACGCAAGAGATATAGATTTGATCCCTGAGTCAGGAGGATCCCGTGGAGTAGGAAATGACATTCCACTCCAGTATTCTTGGAAAATCCCATGGACAGAGGACCCTGGCAGGCTACAGTCCATAGGGTTGCAAAGAGTCAGACACGATTGAGCACCCACACACTCATGCACACAGTTTGAAAGTAGAGAGCCACATATAACATAACAGAAGTAGGACTAAAGAGAGGCAGGCTACAGTGTTGCTCTGCTTTTCATTATGTGGGTGTAAGGACAGTCTTGAGAGGAGAGGAAAGATGGAACAGTCTAGTCTCAGGGAGGTTATGCATGATGAAATGCCTGAAGTTGGATTCTCTGCTTTGGTTACATAAAGTAAGATTTAATAAATCTTAATCATCTGGGAGGCTGCACCTGTTATCATAAACTAGGGAAGGCTATGTATCTCTTTCTCTAGGCAGAACTTTCTGTTACAAATATCTGACATGGAAACTCTCTCAAGTATCATTATTTGCTGTATTTTTAAAACTTACTTTTGTTCTATTTTATAAAGTCTGTGGTCTTACTTTTAGTGAAAAAGCAGCTTTTGGAGGTTATCAGGAATATCTTATATTTACAACATTCCAAGGCCATTATTGCCACTGGATTTTCATACTCTTTGATTATTGCATCTTCCTTCATTTCATATTAGCTTGATGACTGTATTCTAAGTCTTCACAGCAATGTAAATTTTAGCAGTAAATGCAATGTCTTATCTTACTGGATTCCGCTAATGTTAGGTTGAAAAACGCTAGGAATTTTGTTTCAGTCGTGTCTTGTCTAATGATGACCTAGTCAGCCTTTGAAAACATCATTCAATTACTCATTGCAGCATTGATTTTTCTCATGTTTCTCCTCATGGCATTTAAATGGTTCTCACATCTTTTCTTTTACTACTGCAGAGGAGTATTGTATGATGGCAGAAATGTTTTGCTTTCCAGAGTCATAATGCTACACTCTGCTTTAAATCCTTTTGGAAACAAATTAGGGTATCAGTATATAAATGACGCCACATTTATTATTAATGGAAATTGCTGTCTTCATAAAAATAGTATATGAAAAGAATTTTTGTTGAAAAATATTTCAAATGCCTTTGTACAATAAAAAAAGATTACCAATGCTCTGATTCAAGAATAAAATGTTCCTCAAACAACTTTTCTGCAGAAGTATTATGATTAATAGGAAAACAATAAATCCAAGTAATCTCAATCAGTTCAGTTCAGTTCAGTTGCTCAGTCGTGTCCGACTCTTTGCGACCCCATAAATTGCAGCCAGGCCTCCCTGTCCATCACCAACTCCCGGAGTTCACTCAGACTCATGGCCATTGAGTCAGTGATGCCATCCAGCCATCTCATCCTCTGTTGTCCCCTTCTCCTCCTGCCCCCAATCCCTCCCAGCATCAGAGTCTTTTCCAATGAGTCAACTCTTATGAGGTGGCCAAAGTACTGGAGTTTCAGCTTTAGCATCATTCCTTCCAAAGAACACCCAGGGCTGATCTCCTTTAGAATGGACTGGTTGGATCTCCTTGCAGTCCAAGGGACTCAAGAGTCTTCTCCAACACCACAGTTCAAAAACATCAATTCTTCAGCGCTCAGCTTTCTTCACAGTCCAATTCTCACATCCATACATGACCACAGGAAAAAACCATAACTTTGACTAGACGGACCTTAGTCCGCAAAGTAATGTCTCTGCTTTTGAATATGCTATCTAGGTTGGTCATAACTTTCCTTCCAAGGAGTAAGCGTCTTTTAATTTCATGGCTGCAGTCATCATTGGCAGTAATTTTGGAGCCAAAAAAAATAAAGTCTGACACTGTTTCCACTGTTTCCCCATCTATTTCCCATGAAGTGATGGGACCGGATGCCATGATCTTCGTTTTCTGAATGTTGAGCTTTAGGCCAACTTTTTCACTCTCCACTTTCACTTTCATCAAGAGGCTTTTTAGTTTCTCTTCACTTTCTGCCATAAGGGTGGTATCATCTGCATATCTGAGGTTATTGATATTTCTCCCGGCAATCTTGATTCCAGCTTGTGTTTCTTCCAGTCCAGTGTTTCTCATGATGTACTCAATCTCAATATCTAATCTTAAAAATAGAAATGATGTATCAGTTTCTTAAGACTAAATTTTATTCATGCACACTGTATTTATTAAAGCCATTTTGGAGTAAAAATTCTTTGTAACTAAGAGCAAATTCATTTACTCACAACAACTACGTATTTTTCACCTGAATGTTGTATTATACTCTTCTAAAATCTAGTTTTTGTTCACTTAAGTAGAGGCAAATCTGTTTTTTTCCCAGAGCATTATCAATTTTCTCCTACCCTCTTTAGCACACCTCCATTTTACATGAGACATGCAGCTAAATATTTTCTGTTCTGCATTACAAAAACTTCCAGAAAGGGCATTTAAAAAATTACATTGGCCCATTTAACTTTGTTTCCACCAGTTGTAAGAAATTACACAAAAAGTTGTAGCTGTTACCCTGGAAAAAGGTGAAACTCTTAACTCAGTAGATCTGGTTTCATAAATATTAAAAACTTTTAAAAACACTTAAAAAATACTTTTAAAAACATTGCTAGAACATTTATTGCATCTCCTTTGTAACATATTTTTTCTACCTTTCTAAACTAAGTTTTATATCATCTCATTTTTAATGTCTCAGTTGAAGGAGCTTTCACAAGACTTTAAAAGACATCCTGATTTGAATTACTCTTGCCCAGAAAATTATTTCTGATGTTTAACTTATATTCTCTTTTATTCAATTGTAGGTCTTCAGACTATTTTAGAAAATTAATTTTTCTCATAATTCCCCCCTTAAATCATTCTAGGTAATCTCAATATATCATCTTTCTTAACACCACACAGTGCTCTTTAAATTTGCAGACTATCTGAAGGTGACTACGATTTCCTTTAATTTTTCATTTTTGATGAAATGATGCAGATAGTCTCATTAACTTATATCTTAATCTCATAAAAAGGAAAGAAGAATCCCTTAGGACCTTTAACATTTGTAAATTTCTTTGATTATTTAATGTTTCTATTTGTTGTCTAAAACATCTTAGAATATTGTGCTCAAAACAGAGTGGTGGATCTTCTCTAAGCTTGATCCAAAAATAGAAAATCCAACAACACCCTTTAACCTTCCCCTTTTCTCTGCCACCTCACACTCTCATTCTTACATAAATCCTGGTGTTTGTAACTCCAAAATGTAATCTGAATCCACTCATACCTTTTCATCTTGACTGACACCAATGGTGCAGGCCACCGCTGTTTCTTGTTTGAATTTTCACATTAGTTTCCTATCTGGTCTCATTGTATTCGTTCTCACACTCTTTCTAATTTACTTTTGTAATTCACAAATCAGGTTATGTCACTACCCATGTTAAATTGCCCCAAGACCTCCCCTTTGCACCTAGAATAAAACCTGAATTGCTTGGTTTACCAGCTCATGCCTATCTTTCCAACCTCATTCAACACCACACTCACGTTTTCCCCAGCATCCCCTTCCCCACAAGTCATCCACCAAGAACAGTGCATGGTGTTCTTCTCCAGCCAAACACTTTCCACATCAGCATCTTTTTCTTTCTGTTCTTCATGCCCAGAATTCTTTCCCTACAATCTTTGCACGGCTGACCTTTTCTTCTTCTTTGGGTCTCAGCTTAAAGGTACTTACTAGGGAGTCCTTCCTTATCCATCATAACAAAAGTTAACCTCTCTCTCTTATTATCATACCCTTATTTCATTATAACACCTCTCACAATCTAGAATTATCTAGTGTAATTTCAGATCTTTTTGCCACTCTCAGTAGAATATAAGTTTCAGTGTCAAAACCAGCCCTTTGTTAAAAATCACTGGCTCCTTTTGTATTTAGAGACCAAAATCTGTGTGCGAGGCATGCCCATTGTTTTTGGAGTATCATTATTTCCAGTCCTTCTCAAGGGCTATAGCCATTGTATATATTCTTTGTTGGACTTTGCTGGTAGCTCAGATGGTAAAGAGTCTGCCTATAATGTGGGAGACCCAGGTTGGATCCCTGTGTCGGGAAGATCCCCTGGAGAAGGAAATGGCAACCCACTCCAGTGTCCTTGTCTGGAAGATCCCATGCACCAAGGAGCCTGGCAGGCTACAGTCCATGGGGTATCAAAACAGTCAGACATGACTGAGTGACTAACACTTTCATTTTCACTTGTTGTTAAAAACCATGGCCAGTATTCTTCAAAAATGTTAAGATCATCTATGACAAATAATGACTAAGGAAATATTCCAGGTTAAAGGAGATGAAAAGGACATCATTTCTAAAGGTAGTGTGTTCTTTTAAAATGGATCCTGTACAAAAGCTTATAATTTTCATACAAAGGTTTGTTTTTCTCCCCCAGAATTGATACACTTTGAATGTGGACTGTGGATTAGATAACAATATTGTCAGTCAGTTCAGTTCAGTCACTCAGTCATGTTCGACTCTTTGTGACCGAACGGACTGCAGCACGCCAGTCTTCCCTGTCCTTCACCATCTCCCAGAGTTTACTCAAACTCATGTCCATTGAGTCAGTGATGCCATCCAACCATCTCATCCTCTGTTGTCCCCTTCTCCTCCTGCCTTCAATCTTTCCCAGCATCAGGGTCTTTTCCAATGAGTCAGTTCTTCGCATCAGGTGGCCAAAGTACTGGAGCTTCAGCTTCAAAATAAGTCCTTCCAATGAAGATTCAGGACTGATTTCCTTTAGCATGGACTGATTGGATCTCCTTGTAGTCCAAGGGACTGTCAAGAGTCTTCTCCAACACCACAGTTCAAAAGCATCAATTCTTTGGAGCTCAGTTTTCTTTATAGTTCAACTCTCAGATCCACACATGACATCCACACAAAACCATAGCTTTGACTACATGGACCTTTGTTGGTATACATGTTAAATATCTTGATTTTGTACCATGGCTATGCATGAGAATGTCCATGTTCTTGGGAAATACACATGGAAACATTAGGGATAAAATATCATCAAATCTGCTTCTCACTCAAAGAAAATGTGCCCACATCTCACTCCTCTTTCTTCTCCCTGCATCTCTCATTTATTAATTGAGAGAATTAGAGAAGGGGAATAAATTACTAACAAACAGGGAAAATTGTAAATAATTACATCTGAATAAAGGGCATATGAGAGCTCTTGGTTTTACCTCCTTTTCAATAAGTTTATATGAAAATAGGGCTTCCCAGGTGGTGCTATTTGTAAAGAACCCACCTGCCAGTGTAGGAGACATAAAAGACGGGTTCGATTCCTGGGTTGGGAAGATCCCCTGGAGGAGGCCATGGTAACCCACTCCAGTATCCTTGTCTGGAGAATCCCACGGACAGAGGAGCCTGGTGGGCTACAGTCCATAGGGGGTCAAAGAGTCAGACATGACTGAAGCGACTTAGCATGTACACATGAAAATAAAAATTTACAAAAAATTTAAAAAATACTCCATACGGTTGCATATTTTTAATTTTTTCTATTTACATTGCCTGGAATTACTGAGGTTTGAGACTGCATCTTTGTCCTTTATGAAGTTAAAGTTAAATCAGATAAATAGCAGCATGTACAACATGCAAAACTGAACTTTTCTCTGAGGACAAGTGAAAATAAGATTTGCTAATGCTATGTTTTAATAATTAAATGGATTTTATGAATGCTTTACTCAACTATTAGTAACTCATCAGGTACAAAACCACACAGAAGAATACTGATGCTTAGTTTTATTTCTTTTCTTTTACAAAGAGAAAATCTTCCAAACAGCTTAAACTTGCCTAAAGCAATTTCAAGATGACCCAGCTCTCCCCAAGTGACTTCTCAAATTCTTAAGCTATTATCCTTTTGTTCAAACCCCTTTTCTAACTTTTTCCCAATTATAACAGCCATATAATTGCCAAGCTAAGATTCCTATAGACTATCTCTATCAAAGGATCAGGATAGGGAATGATAAACCTCTTAACAAAAACTTAATTCTGATTCTTTCCCCAGATTAAGGTTTCTTAGCAACCCATGAAACATTTTATCTGCTGATTCTATCATTTTGAGCACTTTGTTGAACCCTTGAATTGACCTTATACCTGTGTGTTTCCCCTCTTGTTGGTTTTGTTGGTCCAGGTTACATAAAATGAGGTTGGCAAACAAAAAGCAGTGTGACCACACATGTCTAAATGTATTTAGCCTTTAACATGACAATGGATTGTTTACAAACTTATGAACCAGAATCTTTATTTCTATTCTTTGTCTTCTGGGAATTACAGATGCAGCCCTGCTCAATGGGTGGCAGCGATGAGGAACAGAAGCCTGTTTTTAGCTAAAACAAGGATTTGAGATGAAAGAAGGGTCAAAGATGAATACAGCCTGATTTGCTCTAGCTGGGGCAGCCTGAGCAGTGAAGCATGCATTTCAGTCTAACTTTCAAGAGAATGTTCCTAGCCAAGATGAGAATGTTACACTATGCCAAGATGGGTGACTAATTCTCAGAGCATCCAACTTCTCTAAACAAATTCAATTCTGGATTTGAGTGCTGGGAATACTGACTGATGGCATCAAAGCAGCACTGCCAATGGTATTAAGAAATTGCATGTGATACAAACAGCCTCATTCACATTACTTTCTTCCTATTGACTTTTATTTGTGAGTGAGTGTGGGAGTTTTGCATCCTGCTCTCTATCTCTTCTCATTCAAAGTGACTCCATCTACTCCTGTGGTCTTAAGTAGCCATCCATCCTCTGTTCAGTCTGTTTTTGTTGTTGTTGTTTCCCCTGTAGCCGAGACCTCTCCAGACGTGAATTGCAAACTCTGATGCAGAAAACTTCTCATAGTTTCCAGGTGGATATATGTAAAATGCATCCAAAACTCAGTATGTCTAAAACAAACTCCTGATTTCAACTCTGTTTCCTTTCACAGGTTCCCAGCTTTCGTAATGGGTAACTCCACTCTTCCTGTTACCCAGGACAAACTCATTCTTGTCGATTTTCTTTTCCTTACATACCACATGTAATACCATTGCAAACTGAATTCAACTATACAGTTGTAATTATCCTCCCCTTTGTGTGTTGCCTACCCAAAAGAGTAGGTCTTTAAAAAATCTCTGTCCCTCCTATCCACCTTGTTGTGGAATGTGAACTCAGGATCTTTCTGCTCCATCATCTTGGCCACATCTCCCTAAATTAATTATTTTTTAATGCTCAACATCTGAAGAAAGTCTTTGTCAAAACCAATACTCCAAGACTAAATAGAGAGAAATAAAATAAAATGTAATGATCTGGCAGTAAACAGGTCTTGTTTCATTCTTATTTCAACTTGACTGGCTGTGCCACTTTGGGTAGGTTTCTTAACTTCTCTGATTTTTAATTTTCTTATCTCAAAGTATGATTAAGAATGTTGTGTTTCTAATGGTGTAGTCTGGGTTAAATTAAAAACACATGTAGAATACTTAGCACACTCCTTGCCACGTCATCAGTGTTCCATAAGTGTTAGCCACCATCACTAATAAAGTTTCCTCATTCAGGAACCTTTTTTCAATTTTAAAAGCGCAATAAAAATTTCAAAGTCCATTGAAAATTTAGCTTGAAAGACTTTGAAGAGTGTACTAAGGATATTTACCACCAATATTTTTTCTTCTGCCTATCATTTGCCAAACTGTCACTAAGATTTCTCAAAAATACACTTCAATGGTTTCTATATTGAAGGCAATTTATTTGACTGGCAGCCTGATAGAGGAACTATTAGTAAAATACATTTTACCAATTTTACAACTCTCTCTGGTAGCATGATATCAAGCTTTGATACTGTGATCTTAAATAACAGAGCCAACCTTTGGAAAACTGTAAATTAGAAATTGTTTAATTTACTTTCTTTTCACTAAATCCCTATTCCAGCCTTCAACAGAGCTGCAGTCTTGTGGTTTTGGATATGATAGCCACTATCACATGTGGCTTATATAGGCTCAAATTCAAATGAATTAAAATAAAAAAAATTTTTAATTAAAATTCAGTCACTCAGTTGGACTCATTACATTTCAAGTGCTGAAAAGTCATGGGACTAGTGGCTACTGTCCTAGAGAATGTGCAAATAAAGCATTCCTATAACTGAAGAATGTGCTATCGGCCAGTGCTGTCCAAAACTCAAATAACTTGTATCCTTCCTTGGACTGGCACCATCAAAACTGCTTCATATTCAATGTCATCACTCTAATGCCGTTTTTCTCTGAGATTTCTCTGTCCTTTGTCTTGTACTATCAGCTAATGGAAAGCCAGGTGCTGAAGTGCTAACAGGGAGAGAACTCTGGGATCATTTCCAGGTTAAGGACTGGCTAACCTTTCATCTTCTGTTTTTCAGAGTGAGGTTCTAGAATAACTGCTATCATAATTAACTGGGATGACTATTTAAATTTTGTATTCTTGAGCCCCTCGTAAGATCTTCTGAATCTGCCTTTTAATCCAGCTTTCTCATTCTCTATTATGAAATGTTGAAATTTGAGAACCTTTGCTGAGAAGAACAACCACTATTGGTATCCGGTTACCAAGAACCTCATAGCTAGATGGTAATCTGCATAGGTATAGGGAGCAATGCCAAGTTCAAAGTATCAAGAGAACTATTTTTGGAGAAGGATTGTTTTTGTTGCTCTTCAGACCATACAGTAAAAAGCCATCTGCACATAAGGCTCATTGTGGACTTACTGACTGACATGACTCAGTGTAACAAAGTCCAGTTAACTAAGAGAATTTTCAAAACATTGCTCTTGACATGAAACATTTTCTTTATTAATGTTTTGCAATCATGTTTACTTTTTTGCTTTCATTTTATTTTATTATTATTTTGTTGTGATATAATTGATAAAATCATAACATTTAAAGTGGACAATGTAACGATTTGGTATATGTATATATTGTGAAAGGGGAAAACATGTTCACTTTTGTAATTTGGTTTTATTTTGTTTTATAATTTAATTTTATTTAAAAATTTCCCCTTTAGAAAGAGGGACTGCATTTATAAAAGAATTTTCTAAAGTAAAATTAATGAAAATGGAAAAAACTGAGAAAAACAAACAAAAATAGACATTAAATAAAATTGAAAAGTGTTTTATTGACTAGACAAAAAAGTCAAGACCAGAAGCAAAACTAAACAGTGGAAAATCTTCTCTGGCAAGTCTCATCAAAGTAAAAAGAGTGTGTTATTAAATAATACTAAAAATAAGGAGGAAAAATATGTACGTGGATACAGACAATATTTAGATGACTAAAAATAAGACAATCTGGTGGAAAAATGAACAAAGTTTCATTTTACAAGTTATGTATAAAAATACTAAGCAGAGTTTTGTTTTAACAATTATGAAACTTATATGAAGTTATAATAATAAAAACAGTGCAATTTGCCACAAATAGACTAGAAGAATTGAATAGATAACTTAGAAATAAGTCTTCAAAGATGAGAGAGCTTCCACTAGGACAAAGGTGGTATTGCTAAGCATTAGAGAAAATATGGTGTGGAAACAGGTGACTATCTACCGGGAAAAATGTAACATGTGATCCCTAACTTGAACCATAATATAATTCCAGATGAATTAAAACCTTAAGTATGGAAAATCAAGTTGGTAAAACAAAAAAGAAACTAGAAGCTGTTAGAAGAACTACTGTATTTTCTCTTCACCAAATCTATCAATCAACTTGTCTACCTCTGAATCCTATATTCTGGCCACGTGGATACAGTTTTCTTTCTCCAACGTCCAAGTTAATTTGTTCACTGGATCCTCCCACCTCCTGTTACTCAAGTGTGGGTCTCCTTTTTCTTTCCTATCACACTAATTTCTCACCACTGTGATGAGATACAACGTTCATGTTGCAGTCAATGCGGTCGCAGAGTCAGATGAGACTGAACAGGAAGAAAAAGAAAACTACCCTAGATCTGCTGCTCCCCTCCAGTTTCTTTCTTTCTTTCTTTAAAGCAAAATCCATCAAACATTGTCTCCACTTACTCCTTTCCCATTCTCTCCCCAAACTCTCCACTCAGATATTTATTCCCATTTCTTTGGAAGCTGCTCTTGACAAGATCACCAAGGGCACACAGACCCTTTTCTCTGTTCTCTCAGCAGGATTTGACATAAATGGATCACTTCTTACATTGTGTAACACTTCCTCCACCTGGCTCCAGAAGTGAATTTACCTTGGAAGAATAAAGCTTAGACTGTAAAGAACTATGCATTTATAACTTTTTTTTTTAAAGAGTTAAACACACGAGTCCATAGATTTCTGATCATCCATGAGTAAACAATAAGAAAAAGTATTTAAAATAATGAAAAATATAAAATACATTGAAAATGCTAAATCTATACATATTAAAACTGTTGTTATTGAAAGATAAATGGAAAAAACCTTAATAAATGAACAGTCATATCCCATTCTAAAAGGTAAAACATGATAGTGTAGAAATGCTAATTCTTCTGAATGTTCAGTTCAGTTCAGTCACTCAGTCGTGTCCGACTCTTTGTGACCCCATGAATCTCAGCACGCCAGGCCTCCCTGTCCATCACCAACTCCCGGAGTTCACTCAGATTCATGTCCATCGAGTCCGTGATGCCATCCAGCCATCTCATCCTCTGTTGTCCCCTTCTCCTCCTGCCCCCAATCCCTCCCAGCATCAAAGTCTTTTCCAATGAGTCAACTCTTATGAGGTGGCCAAAGTACTGGAGTTTCAGCTTTAGCATCATTCCTTCCAAAGAACACCCAGGGCTGATCTCCTTTAGAATGGACTGGTTGGATCTCCTTGCAGTCCAAGGGACTCTCGAGAGTCTTCTCCAACACCACAGTTCAAAAGCATCAATTCTTCAGCACTCAGCTTTCTTCACAGTCCAACTCTCACATCCATACATGACTACCCCATAAATTCTAACTAGTGAGTTGAGTCTCAGTTTATCTTGAAAAAAAGTCAAGAAAATTTTGTAATAAAATAATAATGAAAAGAAATTCACGTTGTCAAACATCAAAATATATTCTAAGTAACAGTAATTAAAGGCCAAAGAGACCCAGAAACATGTGCACTTCTACATGAAAATTCACTATCTAATAAAAGTGGTGCTTTGAATCAGTGGAAGGAAAAAATCTTTGCAAAAATAGTATGATGATAATTAGCTATTTATTTGGGAACAGATAGAATTAGGATATTATATCACATTTTTTAAAAGTTTGTAAGAAATAAAATTACAAAAATACTTTAAAATTAGGGAATGAGAACTGAGTATAATGTGAATGTCAGGGAAGCAGAAAAGAAAACAATATTGACAAATTGTTAAAGCTGAAAAGTATCCACTCTGCAAAATATTCTATAAATAAAATATAAGAAGGAAACTACAAAAATTTGTCTTAGATGCATAAATATCCATATATTAATTTTTATTTTTATTTAATATTTAATACATATTTAATTTTAATAGTTATAGGTTTGTAAAATAATGAACTAGATAATATCAATTACAAATTTTAAGTTGATAAAGTATATTGTATATATATTTGATACATTCTTACTATCTCTTATATAGAAATAGCTCCTATCTACAGATTAACAAAATATATAAAGATGAGGAAAATAGAAGCAATTCACTACAGAGAGATAGCAAAAGTTGAAAAAATATGAAAAAATCCTTTAACTCATTAATGACAGATATATGTTAATAAAACAATATAGCAAGATAACTTTAATGTACATTAAATTGACAAGAAATTAAAATACTTAAAATATAGAATGTTAAGAATAAAAGCATGTTTAATAATAAAGACCATTAAGAGACTCTCAAAACTACAACCATTTAAAGTACTCAATCCATTGGTATAATAATTTCACTTTTAGAAATCCTACAGGTAGAAATACACAATGCAACCATTCCTGCAAAAGCAAAAAATAGAGACAATCTAAATGTTTATCAGTAAGGGAATGGATAAATAAATAATTGTGGGTTCATCATGAAATACTGTATAACTATGAAAAAGAATATACTATCATGAAAAGTCTCCATAATGGTTGTCTGAAAAACCAATGTATAGAAAAAAAAAAAAAAGCATGGGGTAATCACATTTCCATTATTAAAACTGAGCATAACAGAATGAAACACATCCCCCTACTCTACTTCAATATTTGGAGATTATCCTAGTGGGCATCTTAGATACACTGGAAGTATTCAGTTATTTACTTTGTGTCTATTTAAATCAGATTCAAGACTCATCCTATTTGTTTTTATAAAGAATTCAATTGCAGCTGTGTTGATTGAGTCCATTCCATGCTCTCTGATTACTGTTTGATGCTGGGCAGAAGATCTAATCTTTAGTCCATCATCCTCAACACTGACCATATATTCTCCAACTCAGGAATGAACATTTGAAATTGATTTCTTCTGCTTACCTGGCGCATGTAGAGTAGAGAAATTCTTATAGAATTACATGTACGGAGCCCTTGTTTAAAGCCCTGCTTTCTTATGAAAGTCATGCAATTAAGTTGAGAAACCTTGGCACTGAGGGTGGTGAATTTGAACACTAATAGTCTCCCTCTTCATTCTCACAAATTCCCCGATTTTCATTCTTTAGTTTGGGGTAAAGTTGTTCTCTCTCCTTTAATGGACCTCAAAATATCTCCCCTTTTCTCTAGCCTTTTTCAAAGGTACCCAGATAACCTATTTTCTTTTTTTTTAGCCACGTCTTCTGACATGTGGGATCTAAAGTTCCCCTACCAGGGATCAAAGCACGCGCCCTGCAGTGGAAGTGCAGAGTCTAAACTCCTAGGCTGCCAGGAAACTCCCCGTGTGTGTGTGTGCTGAGTTGCTCAGTTGTGTCCAACTCTTATGCGATCCCATGACAGTAGCCCAACAGGCTCCTCTGTCCATGGGATTTTCCAGGCAAGAACACCAGAGCAGGTTGCCATTTCCTTCTCCAAGGGTTATTCCTAACCTAGGGATCAAACCCAGGTCTTTTGCATCTCTAGCATCAGCAAGTGGATTCTTTACCACCGTGCCACCTGAGAAGCCAGGGAAGTCCCTGTATAACCTTTTAGATGAATTAAAATTACTATAAAAGACTGAAGGAAATGGTTTTGGAGCCACTTCTGCTTGCCCCTTCATGCTCAAAAAAAAAAAAAAAAGAAATCCTGAACAAAAAGCATGTAACATGTGCATCAGTCAGTCCAGTCACTCAGTCATATGCAACTCTTTGCCACCCTATGGACTGCAGCATGCCAGGCTTCCCTGTCCATCACCAACTCCCAGAGCTTGGTCAAGCTCATGTCCATCAAGTCGGTGATGCCATCCAACCATCTCATCCTCTGTGGTCCCCTTCTCCTCCTGCATTCAATCTTTCCCAGCATTAGGGTCTTTTCCAATGAGTCAGTTCTTCCCATCAGGTGGCCAAAGTATTGAAGTTTCAGCTTCAGCATCAGTCCTTCCAATGAATATTCATGACTGATTTCCTTTAGGATTGTCTGGTTGGATCTTCGTGCAGTCCAAGGGACTCTCAAGAGTCTTCTCCAATACCACATTTCAAAAGGTTCAATTCTTCAGTGCTTAGCTATTTTTATAGTCGAACTCTCACATCCATTCATGACCACTGGAAAAGCCATAGCTTTGACTAGATGGACCTTTGTTGGCAAAGTAATGTCTCTGTTTTTTAATATGCTGTCTAGGTTTGTCATAACTTTACTTCCAAGGACCACGCATCTTTTAATTTCATGGCTGCAATCATCATCTGCAGTGATTTTGGAGACCCCCCAAAATAAAGTCTTTCACTGTTTCCATTGTTTCCCCTTCTATTTGTCATCAAATGATGGGATTGTATGCCATGATCTTAGTTTTCTGAATGTTGAGTTTTAAGCCAACTTTTTCACTCTCCTCTTTCACTTTCATCAAGAGGCTCTTTGGTTCTTCTTCACTTTCTGCCATAAGGGTGGTATCATCTGCATATCTGAGGTTATTGATATTTCTCCTGGCAATCTTGAATCCAACTTGTACTTCCTCCAGCCCAGCATTTCTCATTATATACTCTGCATGTAAGTTAAATAAGCAGGGTGACAATATACAGCCTTGACATACTCCTTTTCCTATTTGAAACCAGTCTGCTGTTTCATGTCCAGTTCTAACTGTTGCTTCCTGGCCTGCATACAGATTTCTCAGGAGGCAGATAAGGTGGCCTGGTATTCCCATCTCTTGAAGAATTTCCACAGTTTGTTGTGGTCCATGCAGTTGAAGGCTTTGGTGTAGTTAATAAAGCAGAAGTAGATGTTTTTCTGGAACTCCCTTGCTTTTTCAATGACCCAACAGATGTTGGCAATTTGATCTCTGGTTCTTCTGCCTTTTCTGAAACCATCTTGAACATCTTGAAGTTCACGGTTCACGTACTATTGAAGCCTGGCTTGGATAATTTTGAGCATTACTTTGCAGATGTGTGAGATGAGTGTAGTTATGCAGTAGTTTGAACATTCTTTGGCATAGCCTTTCTTTGGGACTGAAATGAAAATTGAACTTTTCCAATCCTGTGGCCACTGCTGAGTTTTCCAAATTTGCTGGCATACTGAGTGTAGCACTTTCACAGCATCATCTTTTAGGATTTGCAATAGCTCAACTGGAATTCCATCACCTCTACTAGCTTTGTTCCTAGTATTGTTTCCTAAGACCCACTTGACTTCACATTTTGGTATGTCTGGCTCTAGGTGAGTGATCACACCATGGTGCTTATCTGGGTCATGAAGATCTTTTTTGTATAGTTCTTCTGTGTATCCTTGCCACCTGTTCTTAATATCTTCTGCTTCTGTTAGGTCGATACCATTTCTGTCCTTTATTGTGCCCATCTTTGCATGAAATGTTTCCTTAGGAACATTTAGGGAAATTAGGTATCTCTAATTTTCTTAAAGAGATCACTAGTCTTTCCCATTCTATTGTTTTCTTTTATTTCTTTGCATTGATCACTGAGGATGGCTTTATCTCTCCTTACTATTCTTTGGAATTCTGCATTCAAATGGGTATATCTTTCCTCTTCTCCTTTGCCTTTTGCTTCTCTTCTTTTCTCAGCTATCTGTAAGACCTCCTCAGACAACCATTTTGCCTTTTTGCATTCCTTTTCCTTGGGGGTGGTCTTGATCACCACCTTCTGTACAATGTCACAAACTTCTGTCCATAGTTCTTCAGGCACTCTGTCTAGCAGATCTAATCCCTTAAATCTATTTGTCACTTTTACTGTATAATTGTTGACCATCTGTTGATGTCCATGTGTAGAGTCTTCTCTTGTATTGTTGGAAGAAGGTGTTTGCTATGACCAGTGTGTTCTCTTGGCAGAACTCGATTAGCCTTTGCCTTGCATCATTCTGTACTCCAAGGCCAAATTTGCCTATTACTCCAGGTGTTTCTTGACTTCCTACTTTTGCATTCCAGTCCCCTATAATGAAAAGGACATCTTTTTGGGGTGTTAGTTCTAAAAGGTCTCGTAGGTCTTCATAGAACTGTTCAACTTCAGCTTCTTCAGCAATACTGGTTGGGGCAGAGACTTGGATCACCATGATATTGAATGCCTTGGAAACGAACAGAGATCATTCTGTCATTTTTGAGATTGCATCCAAGTACTGCATTTTGGAATCTTTTGTTGACCATGATGGCTACTCCATTTCTTCTGAGGGATTCCTGCCCACAGTAGTAGATATAATGGTCACCTGAGTTAAATTCACCCATTCCAGTTCATCTTAGTTCTCTGACTCCTAGAATATTGATGTTCACTGTTGCCATCTCCTGTTTGACCACTTCCAATTTGCCTTGATTCATGGACCTAACATTCCAGGTTCCTACGCAATATTGCTCTTTACAGCATTGGACCTTGCTTCTATCACCAGTCACATCCACAACTGGGTGTTGTTTTTGCTTTGGCTCCATCTCTTCATTCTTTCTGGAGTTATTTCTCCACTGATCACCAGTAGCATATTGGGCACCTACCGACCTGCGGAGTTCATCTTTCAGTGTCCTATCTTTTTTCTTTTTCATGCTGTTCATGGGGTTCTCAAGGCAAGAATACTGAAGTGGTTTGCCATTCCCTTCTCCAGTGGACCACATCCTGTCAGATCTCTCCACCATGACCCGTCCATCTTGGGTGGCCCCACAAGGTGTGGCTTAGTTTCACTGAGTTAGACAAGGTTGTGGTCCGTGTGTTAAGATTGGCTAGCTGTCTGTGATTGTGGTTTCCCTCAGTCTGCCCTCTGATGCTGTCTCTCAGTGCCTACCATCTTACTTGGGTTTCTCTTACCTTGGACGTGGGTTATCTCTTCACAGCTGCTCCAGCAAAGCACAGCCTGCTCCTTACGTCGGACGTGATGTAGCTCTTCCCGGCTGCCGCCCCTGACCTCGGAGGTGGGGTAGCTCCTCCTGGCCGCTGCCCCTGACCTTGGACATGGAGTAGTTCCTCTTGGCCGTGCTTCTGCGCCGTCCATTGCAGCCGCCAAGCCAGACATCCTGGAATGTGAAGTCAAGTGGGCCTTAGGAAGCATCACTATGAACAAAGCTAGTGGAGGTGATGGAATTCCAGTGGAGCTATTTCAAATCCTGAAGATGATGCTGTGAAAGTGCTGCATTCACTATGCCAGCAAATTTGGAAAACTCAGCAGTGGCCACAGGACTGGAAAAGGTCAGTTTTCATTCCAATCCCAAAGAAAGGCAATACCAAAGAATGCTCAACTACCACACAATTGCACTAATCTCACACATTAGTAATGCTCAAAATTCTCCAAGCCAGGCTTCAGCAATACGTGAACTGTGAACTTCCAAATGTTCAAGCTGATTTTAGAAAAGGCAGAAGAACCAGAGATCAAATTGCCAACATCTGCTGGATCATCGAAAAATCAAGAGAGTTCAAGAAAAATATCAATTTCTACTTTATTGACTATGCCAAAGCCTTTGACTGCATGGATCACAACAAACTGTGGAAAATTCTTCAAGAGATTGAATACCAGACCACCTGACCTGCCTCTTGAGAAACCCATATGCAGGCCAGGAAGCAACAGTTAGAACTGGACATGGAACAACAGACTGGTTCCAAATAGGAAAAGGAGTATGTCAAGGCTGTATATTGTCACCCTGCTTATTTAACTTATATGCAGAGTACATCATGAGAAATGCTGGGCTGGAGGAAACACAAGTTGGATTCAAGATTGCCAGGAGAAATATCAATAACCTCAGATATGCAGATGATACCACCCTTATGGCAGAAAGTAAAGAAGAACCAAAGAGCCTCTTGATGAAAGTGAAAGAGGAGAGTGAAAAAGTTGGCTTAAAACTCAACATTCAGAAAACGAAGATCATGGCATCTGGTCCCATCACTTCATTGCAAATAGATGGCGAAACAGTGGCTGACTTTATTTTTCTGGACTCCAAAATCACTATGGTGACTGCAGCCATGAAATTAAAAGATACTTGCTCCTTGGAAGTAAAGGTAAAAACCTAGAGAGCATATTAAAAAGTGGAGACATTACTTTGTCAATAAAGGTCCTTCTAGTTAAGGCTATGGTTTTTCCAGTGGTCATATATGGATGTGAGAGTTGGACTATAGAGAAATGTGAGCACCGAAGAATTCATGCTTTTGAATTGTGGTGTTTGAGAAGACTCTTGAAAGTCCCTTGGACTGCAAGGAGATCCAAACAGTCCATTCTAAAGCAGATCAATCCTGGGTATTCATTGGTAGGACTGATTTTGAAGCTGAAGCTCCAATACTTTGGCCACCTGATGAGAAGAGCTGACTGATTTGAAAAGACCCCAATGCTGGGCAAAGATTGAGGGCAGGAGGAAAAGGGGATGACAGAGGATGAGATGGTTGGATAGCAGCACTGACTCAGTGGACATGGGTTTGGGGGGACTCCGGTTGTTGGTGATGGACAGGGAGGCCTGGTGTGCTGCAGTTCACGGAGTTGCAAAGAGTTGGATACGACTGAGTGACTAAACTGAACTGTATAATTGTAAGGGATTTGATTTAGGTCACACCTTAATAGTCTAGTGGTTTCCCCTACTTTCTTCAATTTAAGTCTGAATTTGGCAATAAACAGTTCATGATCTGAGCCACAGTCAGCTCCTGGTCTTGTTTTTGCTGACTGTACAGAACTTCTCCATTTTTGGCTGCAGCGACTATAATCAGTCTGATTTCGGTATTGACCATCTGTTGATGTCCATGTGTAGAGTCTTCTCTTGTGTTGTTGGAAGAGGGTGTTTGCTATGACCAGTGTGTTCTGTTGGCAAAATTCTGTTAGTCTTTGCCTTGCTCCATTTTTACTCCATGGACAAATTTGCCTGTTACTCTAGGTATCTCTTGACTTCCTATTTTTGCATTCCAGTCTCCTATGATGAAAAGGACATCGTTTTGGGGTGTTAGTTCTAGAAGGTCCTGTAGGTCTTCATAGAACCATTCAAGTTCAGCTTCTTCAGCATTACTGATCGGGGCATAGCCTTGGATTACTGTGATATTGAATGGTTTGCCTTGGAAATGAACAGAGATCATTCTGTCATTTTGAGATTGCACCCATAAATTGCATTTTGGACTCTTTTGTTGACTAAGGTGGCTACTCCATATCTTCTAAAGTATTCCTGCCCACAGTAGTATATATAATGTTCATCTGAGTTAAATTCACCCCTTCCTTTCCATTTTAGTTCACTGATTCCTAAAATGTTGGTGTTCACTCTTGCCATCTCCTGTTTGACCACTTTCAACATACCTTGATTCATGGACCTAACATTCTGGGTACCTATGCAACATTGTTCTTTATAGCATCAGGCTTTACTTCCACCAATCACATTCACAACTGTGTATTGTTTTTGCTTTGACTCTGTCTCTTCATTCTTTCTGGAGTTATTTCTCCACTTGTTTCCAGTAGCATACTGGGCACCTACCAACTTGGGGAATTCATCTGTCAGTGTCCTTTCTTTTTGCCTTTCATATTCTTCATAGGTATGCATATGCATAACTGGCTGAATTTGTTGGCAGGGGATAGGAATGGGATATAGGAAGGACAAATAGGAAAGATAAACACATTTGTAATGAACATATCCTTATATTCTGATTATTTGCACAGATAAAGATCTGTAACAATACCAAGTAATTTTTAAAAGAGTTATGTCTGAGCTGTGAGATTGGTGGTGAGGAAAATGTCTCTACTTTTAACCTTATATATAACTGTGAAATATTTAGAAGAATTTTCTGTTTTGTTAATTAGAAAAGAAAGATTAACTCAGGAAGCTAAATAGATCAAGCAAGAGTTTATATAAATATTCAGTTTAGGATACTTAGAGTTATCATTAAGTTAAAGACACTGCCTAAACTTTTAAGATACTGTGCTCACTTGGGTGAGGGAGATATAGAACAAAAGTTTGGTTGTTTATTTAAAACAATTTTTTTATTATTGTTTGAGCTATTTGAAAACTAAAACTCCAATTATGAGAAAAGAGCAATATAAGGTCTCCCGCACTGCAGGCAGATGCTTTACTCTCTGAGCCACCAGGGAAGCCAGCATATGCTTCCAAAGGGTACATTTTTTGGAGCTTTTGAAGATGTGGGGTAGGAAAAAAAACTCAGGCAAAGGTCTAGTTCTTCAACAACAAGAAATGAACATGCTTTAAGCTACTGAGAAACATATTGAGCCATCTGCATGCTGATTGTTAGTCTGGAGACCATTAGAAACACAACCAGGCAGGATTCTGACAAGACAGTCTTGGTTTAATTTAGAACAATTTCTTCTTGTGTAGTAGAATAACAGACTTAGAAGTTGAGAGCTGGACAGAGGACACATGTTTGCCTGTGAATCCCAAAGTTCTTTGTTCTAGGAAACAGGAGGGATGAGAACCAGGTAACCAGAAACATTCCCATAGAAAGAGTTGCTCCAGTGGAGGGTAGAGATTTTACAGGTCTTAAAACAAGGAACTGGATCCTCCATGACACTTGGGAGCCTGAATCTTAGCGATTTAGTTTAAGGAAAGACATTTTGTCTGTTAGCCACAGGCAAGTTCTTGCTATCCAGTTGAACCATAAGAAGATAAAACTAAGAATTGAAACCTTTCTTTAAAAAGGTTTTAAAAAAGGATTCTACTAACAACTGTTAGTAGTTGAGCAACTGAGTCACCAGCAGCAACAAAGGAGAAAAGACGTCCATGACTGTGCCTGCTAAGTCACTTCAGTCGTGTCTGACTCTTGGTGACCCCGTGGACGGTAGCCCACCAGGTTCCTCTGCCCATGGGATTCTCCAGGTAAGGATACTGGAGTGGGTTGCCATTTCCTCCTTCTGGGGATCTTCCCCACCCAGGGACTGAACCTGCATCTCTTATTTCTCCTGGTTTGGCAGGCAGGTTCTTTACCAATAGCACCATCTAAGACCATGAGTTAACTCAAGTGAAGTATTGTCATCAAAATTACATCAGAGACTTTTATCATTTTAAAAGAAACAGAATAGTAGGATAGTGTAGTGGTATTAACAAAACTCTGTCAGGTTTATGGTTTCCCAAATCCCTCATTTGCTCCTTAAACTAAACAAAATAAAATTGTTGGCTCTGGGCTCTGCCTCCCTGTCTGACCACATCCCTGCTGTGACTGTATCTTCCCCTGTTTGTTCTGCTCAAACCAGCTTGTCCTCCATGCTCTTCTTTGAACAAGTCACAATATACCTATGAAATGTTTCTTATTAAAGCAACATTAAAATTCAAGTGTCACCACGTATTTGGATATTTGCATTTTGAAAATTATTTCATAATTTTAAAAACCCAATTTTCTGATTCTTCTTGTGAGCATTAATACTAATTGAGCGTGTCACTGGGCTAAGTCATTTCTCACCATACATCTCAGAAGGAAGATGCGATTTCTTTTTGATGTGTACCATTTTTGCCGTCTTTATTGACTTTGTTATAATATCGCTTCTGTTGTATGTTTTGGGTTTTTTTGGCCACAACATTTGTGGGATCTTAGCTCTCTGACCAGGGATTAAATCCACGACCCTTGCATTGGAAGGTGAATTCTTAACCACTTTACCTCCAGCGAGGTCCTAAGGTGTGATTTTTATCCCTGTAATACAGATGAGAAAACTGAGGAAAGCTAGGAGAATGTCAGAGAAAACAGTAAAACTCTGTCTTTTTAATCAATATTTTATACAAATTTCTCTGAGGTAATACAAGAGTTGGGCTGATATGTATATTTGTGAAGAACTTTTGAAAATCTATATAATTAAAAAAAACTTTTAGGGTTTTCTTTTAGTGGTTGACATGAGATTTTGCTCATTCTCAATATAGAAAAATTCTTTGTCTATGTACACACACACACACACACACACACACACACACACGCTGGAGTACTATCCATGTTTTCCCCAAAGCTATAAAAAGGTTACTTGATCTAAAAAAAGATATTCAGCTTCACATCTTATGAGATCCTATATAGTTTTAATATCTGTCCTGCCCTGCAGCTATCTCCTAACAATAAACTATACATAGGAATTATAGTGTAAGGGAAAAATAAAGATATATAGTGACACCAATATGTGAAAGCAAAACACCTGGAAATTCAGTGAAAATATTAATAAACTCAGTGAAAAATTCAGTCAAACTTTTGCTATTATGTAGATAAGAAAGAAATGAAGAGTTAGTTCAATTTAATAGATGTTTTGGTATTATTTGGAAATAAAGTGACTTAAAATGTTTTCTCTCTTGTTTCCAGATTATTCTTTTGTGAGTCTGACCATTTAATTTTAGTCTTAGGTCAGTTCACAAATGCAAGTGAAAATGTTAGTCACTCAGATGTGTCTGACTCTTTGTGACCCCATGGGCTGTAGCCTTCCAGGCTCCTCTGTCCATGGAATTATCCAGGCAAGAATACTGGAGTGGGTAGCCATTCCCTACTCCTGAGGATCTTCCTGACCCAGGGATCAAACTCTGGTCTCCTGCATCAAACTCTGGTCTCCTGCATTGCAGATAAATTCTTTACTGTCTGAGCCATAAATAAATGTTGAGGTTTTTGCTCAATGGATTGTATTCTTCTCAGAGAAACAATGAATTACCTCTATATTACCAAGGTTTTCATTCAGAGAAGTATATTTTAGAATTCTGGTCTGGGAATGATGTAATATTTGTAAGATATTCTTGTAGAGTGGTCAATAACTCAAATTGCCTGATTATATTAAACAAGTAGATTCCTCTCAAGATACTTTCTTCTACTCCTATAGGTGAAATAGAACCAGCTTAGGAAAATTTGAGCATGTGGGCTCAAGGTAAAGAAGTTGGTCAGAGAAAGGAGGAGATCCCAGGGATAGATCCTGAGGATGTGGTGGCCTTGAAAAGAAGCAACTGTGGAGGTTTGTCTGGAGGATCCTGTGGACAGGGAGGCAAGTTCCCACTGAAAGGAAAAATAAAAAATAAAAAATGTGCCTCCATTTTTTTTTGATTTTGGTAAAATACACATAATATAAATTTACTATTTCAACCATTTTTAGATGTTCAATTCAGTAACATTAAGTATATTCACATTATTGTATAAACATCACCACTACCAGTCTCCAGAACTTCTTTATCATTTCATATCCAATCTCCATGTCTCAATAATTCCCATTCCTCTCTCCCCTTAGCCGCTGGTCAACACTATTCTATTTTCTATGTCTATGAATTTTCCAACGACAGGTACCTTATATACTATAGACTGGATTTTTGTGCCCCACCCTGCATTCATATGTTGAGATTCTCATCACTAATGTGATAATATTAAAAAGTGGGACTTTAGGTGATTAGGTCATGAGGGCAAAGTCTCATGGATTGGGTTACTGTCCTCATTAAGATAAAAGACTCTGAGAGATTAGCACTGAAATAGGGATTCCCTGGTGGCTCAGACGGTAAAGCGTCTGCCCAAAATGCCAGAAACCTGGGTTCAATCCCTGGGTCGGGAAAATCCCCTGGAGAAGGCAATGGCACCTCACTCCAGTACTCTTGTCTGGAAAATCCCATGGACGGAGGAGCCTGGTAGGCTGTAGCCCATGAGGTCGCAAAGAGTTGGACACGACTGAGCGACTTCACTTTCACTATATACATTATCAGGTGTAAGTGAGATAGCTAGTAGGAAGTTGCTGTATAACACAGGGAGCTCAGACTGGTGCTCTGTGATGACCCAAAGGGGTGGGATAGGGGTGGGTGGGAGAGTGGCTCAAGAAGGAGGGGACATACCTATACTTATAGCTGATTCACATTGTAGTATGGCAGAAACCAACACAATATTGTAAATAATTATCCTGCAATTTATATATATATTTATATATATATCTTTTTTTTTTTTTAAGGAGAGACTCCAGAGACCTCCCTTGTCCCTTCTGCCATTTGTGGACATAGCAGGAAGAAGACTGTCTATGAATGTCAGACACTGGATCTTCCAGCACTTTGACATTGAACTTCCTAGCCTCTAGAAATGTAAGAAATCAATGCTTGTTGTTCATAATCCACCAAGTCCATGGAATTTTGTTGTAGAAGTCAGAATTGACTAAAACAAAATAAAAATGGAAACATACGTTCTTTTGCATCTGATATTTCACTTAGTGTAACATTTTCAAGTCTTCCTTGGTGTAGTATGTATCAGAATATTTTTCCTTTTTAAGGGTGAATAATATTCCCTCCTATGGAAATACCACATTTGTTTTTCCATTAATCTGTTGATGTACATTTAAGTGTTTTCCATCTTTGGTTATTGTGAATAATGCTGATATAAACATGGGCTGTACTAATATCTATTTGAATCCCTGCTTTGAACCCTTTTCAGTATATACTCAGAGTGGTGTTTTTAAATTTTAGAACTTTTAATTGAACTACAACAAATAGAATGGAGCAGGAATCATACATGAACAGTTTAATAAATTGTCCTTAAGGAAACACACCTGTGAGATCAGAAGGCGGATCAAAACACAGAACCTTACCAGAACCACAAATCTTACCTGTTTCCTGACTCTCTCCAGGAGTGCCTAACCTCCTGACTTTTAACCTCTTAGATCAGTTTTGTCTGATTTGAACTTTATACAAATGGAATCATACAACATGTACTCACTTTTGTCACTCAACATTATGTTTGTGAGACTATGAATATTGTTTCTGAAGTTAGCAAGATCTCAAAGAAATCCATATTGCTACAATGTAGTTTTAGTTTGTCCATTCTCACTGATACATAATGTCCCATTATGTGAATATTGCACAATCTATATGCTCATCCATGATCAGTGAAAATTATGCTTCCATTTAAAACTCTTTGATTCTCACAAAACGCATAGGTGGTTGAAAGTCCTTGTACAGGAATCTGCCTGCAATGCAGGAGACCCTGGTTCAATCTTTGGGTCCGGAAGATCCCCTGGAGGAGGAAATGGCAACCCATTGCAGTATTCTTATCTGGAGAATCCCATGGATAGAGGAGCTGGGCAGGTTACAGTCCATGGGGTGGCAAAGAGTAGGACAAAACTGAGTAACTAACACACACACACATTCTCACAAAAAGCATAGGTGGTTGAGAGTACCTGTAGAGGAACTCAGGGAGTTGGACCATCCTGCCATCTCTTGTACTGTAAGAGAATAAATTAACAAGGCAACTATGTACTTTGTCTTGGAAAAAAGCCATCAATTAAACAATTTGACTTTCAATCCATATTTGAGGTTCTCTTTGATCTGTTGGTACTTCCATTCAGCTGGGGCTTCCTGATGACAAGAAAAATACTCTTCCCTTTTTTATCCTTTCCTTAGAGATACTTACCTAGACAATCTGGAAATTGTTCTTTTCCCTCCATATTAAAGGGTGATCCAACATTAGTCATTCTATATTTTAATGTCAATATAGTTTAGAGGCCTTGCCCCTGAAGTCGTATTCTAAGGAATGGAGGTAGGGTGGCAGGAAGATGCGGGAGTAAGAGTGAGCATCCAGCCTGAGTGCTTGCTCATTCTGTCAAAGCCACAGGGTCTGCATTTCTTGGAACATTCAATGTGTTCCTTTTGACTCAACTCTCCCTTCAAACCTCCTCTCCATTCTACCAGCACCAGACCAGAACATTCCAGGGTGATTCCCCACTTTTTCCTACACAGTCTCCTCAGAGCTATTCTAGTCTGTTACTCTAGTTTCTGCTGTCCCTTCTTCCTACCCCTACTCCTACCACCATGACTATGTTGAAGAACTGTATTCAGACTCATGCTCCAGAATGTTTTCAGCCTTACAGTATTTGTCTCTTAGAGGTATTCCTTTTGGGTGAGTAGCACATGACATGGACTTATTGTTTGCTTTGCTAAAAGTTATATTATGGAATATCAAGAAACTCTAGTAGTAGGAGATGGAATAAAGAGATAACGGCTAAAATGCCTCAAGCTTTAGGGCAAACAGGATCCAGATCTTCTTGCCTTTAAGGACTTTAGCAGTGGACTCTGTTCATGTTGGTTCATCTTGTGTTGATGGCAGTGAGACCTAGCACAAAGAACATGAGAGCGATGGACTAAACTGTATCTCCCCTCAAATTCATTTGTCAAGGCCCCACAACCAATGTGACTGTATTTGAAGATAAGGCTTTTAGGAGATAGTTGAGGTTAAGTAATAATGTTTCTGTGGTGGTTCAGATGGTAAAGTATCCACCTGCAATGCAGGAGACCTGGGTTCGATCCCTGGGTCAGGAAGATCCCCTGGAAAAGGCAATGGTTACCTACTCCAGTATAATTGCCTGGAGAAGTCCATGGACATAGGAACCTGGCAGGCTATATTCCGTGGGGTTGCAAAGAGTCAGATACAACTGAGTGACTAACACTTTCACTTTCACTAAGGTTAAATAAAATCATAAGATGGTAAGAATGGGGCTTTAGTACTGGTGGCTTTATAAAAAGAGGAAGACAGATTCTTTTGTCACCACGGGAAGGCATAGCCAGAAAGGTAATGGTCCACAAGCCAAGAAGAAGGCTGTCACAGGAATCAAATGCAACAGCGCCTTAATCTTGGACTTCCCAGCCTCCAGAATGGCGACAAGTAAGTTTTTGTGTTTAAGCCACCCAATCTATGTCATTTTGTTTTGGCAGCTGGAAATGACGAATACAATGTGTCTCAAAGCTAAGCACTGTGCCTTTGAATGAGTCACTTAGGCTCTTTGAGTGGTTTTCTAATTTGTCAATAGACAAATAAATACTTATTTCCCCACAAGTGGCTGGAGTATCAATGAGATAGCACACCTAAAGTATGAATGAAGAGTGAATTCTTAAAAGGTTACTTCCTTTTCCTCTTTCCATCATTTGTTTCTTATCACCTGATCACAACTGTAAACTGTGAAGGGGCCCACAATGCCACTGCTACTTTCAGTAGGACATAATAATAAAAACAGCTAAAAAAATTAAGTACTTCATATAGATGAGACATTGTACCTGACAGTTTATTTGCATTGCTGTTGTTCCGTCACTAAGTTATGTTTGACTCTTTGTAACCCCGTGAACTACAACACACCAGGCTTCCCTGTCCCTCATTATCTCCTGCAGTTTACTCAAACTCATGTCCATTGAGTCAGTGATGCCATTATCTTATTTAATTGTCTTATTTGCATTCTTATTATCTGCACATTATTACACATGAACAATTTGAAATAAACATGGTTATTTCTCTTAATGGGTAAGGAAACTGAGGCTTGGAGGAGACAGGTAAATTCTCCAGACTACAGAGTTATTGTACAGTGGAGCTGAGATTCATATCCATGGCTGTCTGACTCCCTGGGCTGTGTTCTTAATCATTTTCTTATTCCCAAGTATATGATTATTGCTCATTCAACCCGAAGGGCACAGGAGATTCAATCACTGCTCTCATGCACCTCACTATCTAGCAGGAAAGGCAGAAGTGAAAATCAATAATTAGTAAGTAGTGTGATAAATGTTAAATTTGCACAGGATGTTACTCAGTACAGCAGACAGCCAAGTGTCTGAGGAGGCCAAGGAATAGTTCCAGAATCAGTCTGCTGGAGTGACAAGGTTGAGAAGGACATTTCAGGCTGAGGGAATAAAAGCATAAGGGCAAGGATCATTGAAGAGCCCCATGGAGTTCTGGGTGCCTGGAGCCAAGGACACACACTAGGGAAATGCAGTCAACGAAGCAGGAGAGGTTTGTTGAGACCAGATTATGAAGAACATTTAGATGACATACAAAGGCATTTAAACTCGCTGCTGCAGAGCATACGGCATTCTTGAATGTGTTCCCCCTTGAGACAGTGTTTCTTCATAAAAAGGTCTGTGTCCCTTTTTGTCTCTGAGTATCCAAAGGCTAGCAGGGGCAGTTACTCAGCTTATATCTGTTGAATGAACCAGTGAATGAATAAGTAAAAGGAAAGTGCATCACAATGTATATTTTGACTGCAGAGGTACAGTGTTAGAGTTTGCCAAGATGAAGGCAATAGATGACAGTGGAGTTGTATAGCAAAGGTGTAATTAGGGGGATATTGAAAAGTCATCCAGGAGAGTGACTGTAATTAAACAATACAGAAAATTTAGTGGGTTAATTGAGGGCAGTGCAACTTGAGGTGGAGGAAGGGAGAAGCAGATTTGAAGGGCATGCAGTTGGGTTTTGGATATGTTGTACGGGAATGGTTGGAATCTGCTAAGTTAAAATTTCTAGCTGCCACTAGGGTTTGAAAGTTCAAGCTAAGAGGGATCCTACTAAAACCATGGCAATACCTTCTGACTTTGAGAGACAATATGTATAGCAAGACTAGAAGGAGTTGTGGAGTAAAACCTTAAGGATGAGCAAGTACTTTCCAGAGATTAATACATGATATGGGATCTTATTTTGTCATCAGGGATAGAGATAGAGGAGCCTAAAATGTGAGCTTCAGAAGAGTAAGAAAAAAGCTGAATCTTGTGGCTTGAAATTAAAGGAAAATTCAAAAGGGCATGTATTCAACAGGATTAAATTCTACAGAGAGAAGTAAATTTAGCACTACTTGCTATGTATTGTTTAGCATTATATTTATTGGGGAAATTATATGCTATCTATGGAATTAATTCTAAAACAATTTGAGGGGCTGTTTGGCTTGGTACTATATTTTTTCCATGACTTGGATGTATTTTATATTCAGCAGTAGAAACTGAGCATTTTAAAAAAGTAAATCATACCCATAGATGACATTTTCATGAAAAAAAAAAGAAAGATGTTAATATAGTGTAATACCAGGAGGATACAGTAAATGCAATTGCTTGTTTGCTCAAGACATCATTAAGTAAGCTCTTGGTAGGTGAATAAAATGAAACCCGAGTGGGAATTTCAGGGCAACTAGTATGATAACTTTTCTGGTGGAAAGCACTCTTCAGGATGACAAAGTGAATATAATATCTCTTGAGTATGTGGGAATAGTCTGAGAGGCTTTGGACAGAATGATCTTATTACAAATAGAAGCATAACTGAAGATTCAGCATAAAGATTCATTTGCAAAAATAAGAATCGTTTTCATGGTTGGGAAGGAGTTAAGATATTTTGTTGTTCTGTCGCTAAGCCATGTTCGACTCTTTCAGATCCCATGAACTGCAGCACACCAGGCTTCCCTGTCCTTCATTGTCTCCCAGAGTTTGCTCAAAGTCATGTCCATTGTATTGATGATGCCATCCAACCGTCTCATCCTCTGTTAGTCCCTTCTCCTGCCCTCACTCTTTCCCAGCTCAGGGTCTTTCCAATGAGTTTGCTTTTCCCATCAGGTGGCCAAAGTACTGGAGTTTCAGCTTCAGCAACAGTCAGTCCTTCCAATGAATATTCAGGGTTGATTTCCTTTAGGATTGACTGGTTTGATCTCCTTTCTGTCCAAGAGACTCTCAAGAGTCTTTTCAAGTGCAACAATGCACTCAGCTGCCTTTGTCTATCTCTTACATCCATACATGGTTGCTGAAAATCCAAAGCTTTGACCATATGGACCTTTGTCAGCAAAGTGATTTCTACTTTTTAATGTGCCATCTAGGTTTGTCATAGCTTTTCTTCCATGGAGCAAGCATTTTTTAATTTTGTGGCTGCAGTCACTGTCTGAAGTGACTTTAGAACCCAAGAAAATAAAATCTGTCACTGTTTCCACTTTCTCCCCAACTATTTGCCATGAAGAGATGGGACCACCTGCCATGATCTTGGTTTTCTGAATGTTGAGTTTTAAGCCAGCTTTTTCACTCTACTCTTTCAACCTCATCAAGAGGCTCTTTAGTTTCTCTTTGCTTTCTGCCATCAGAGTGCTATCATTTGCATATATGAGGTTGTTGGTACTTCTTCCGACAATCTTAATTACAGCTTATAATTCATCCAGGCCAGCATTTTGCATGATGTATTCTGCATATAAGTTAAATAAGCAGGATGATAATATACAGCCTTGATGAGCTCCTTTTTCAATTCTGAACTAGCCCGTTATTCCATGTCCAGTTCTAACCTTTGTTTCTTGACCTGCATACAGGTTTTTCAGGAGACAGGTGGGTGGTCTGGTATTCCCATCTCTTTAAGAATTTTCAACAGTTTGTTGTGATCCACACAGTCAAAGGTTTTAGTGTAGTCAATGAATCAGAAGTAGCTGTTTTTCTCTTGCTTTCTCTATGATCCAGTGTACATTGGCAATTTAATCTCTGTTTCCTCTGCCTTTTCTAAATCCAGCTTGTGTCTGGAAGTTCTCGGTTCACAGATGGGCTTTCCCCAAAGACTCAGTCTGTAAAGAATCTGCCTGCAATTCAGGAGACTTGGGTTCGATCCTTGTGTCAGGAAAATCCCCTGGATGGGGGTACGGCAACACACTTCAGTATTGTTGCCTGAAGAATTCCATGGACAGAGGAGCCTGGCAAGCTACAGTTCATGGGGTTGCAAAGAGTCAGACATGACCGAGTAACTAACTCTTTCACTAAAACTTTTTAGTTTTTAATTATTTAGAAATTTATGTTATACTTCAGTTTTTTAAATATTTGTTGAATCTATAGAATAAGTGTGCCTAGTCTATGTAAAATATCTGTTCTGTGCAAAGGAAAAAGAAATCTATGTATCATTTAAAATTTTTTAACAGAAGCATAATATATATGGAAAAATTGTAGATAAGGGTGCAACTCAATGATTTTTTTTTTTGGCTGTGTTGAGTCTTCTCTGCTGCTTGGGCTTTTCTCTAGTTGTGGCAAGTGGAGGCTACTTTCAAGTTGCAGTGTGTAGACTTCTCTGCATTGCACTGGCTTCTCTTGTTTCCGAGCACAGGCTGTAGGATGAGCAGGCTTCAGAAGTGTGGCACTTGGGCACAGCAGTTGTGGCTTCTGGGCTCTAGAGCACAGGCTTGATAGTTGTAACACACAGGCTGACTTACAACACAGCAAGTGGGATCTTCCCACTCCAGGGACTGAACACATGTCTCCTGCATTGGCAGGCAGATTCTTTACCACTGAGCCACCAGGGAAACCCCAAATGAAGGATTTTTCCACCAACTGAATGCAACTGTGAAATCTACTCCCAGACCAAGGAACATAACATCAGCAACAACCAAGATGTTTTCTCTAAGCCCCTCTCTGGTCATCTGCCTTCTACAACATAAAATCTTCAACTTTAAACACTAGATTCCATCAGATTCTCTACCATGTAAACTGATAACAGTTCCTTGAAGGTGAAGCATTTATTGATTCATTTATTTTCTTCTTTATTTTGGCTCTAGACTCATCCATGGCTGACTTTGTTGATGTTTACCTGAAGGCCTCATGTAGGGTTTGGAACATGGTAGGCTTTCAATAATTAGATTGAAAAATAAGAATAGAAAGCAATGGAAGCAAAGAAAAAGTGAGGACATGAGCCAGAAATTATTCTTTTGTGATAAAGGGGTTTGGTCTTGGTGATACTGAAGTACCAACCTACAGCTGAGCCAATTTTCATTCTTAGCATAACTCAGAGAGGAAAGAGAAGAGTAATTCCCTGGGGCTGCTTAGATCTTCTATGATAGGATCTGAGAAAGGAGGGTTGATAACTTCACCATTTCTGATTCTGTTATGACACCAGAATGATTGTCTAATACAGTCTGACAAAATTCTGGCAGAGAATGTGAGCAAATGTTTCCGTTTCATTCCTTGGGGAAGTTAAAATAGTCACTTTCTGGAGACCACAAGGAAGTTACATTTGAAGGAAATGAATTTCACTAGTAGTAGTTATCATTGCTCTTCTTTCTATGTATTAGAATTTTCTTCCAATCTATTTACTGATTAAATATTAGAGACATATAAAATGACTACAAAATAGTCAATGATATCTAATGCTGCATTTAGTTACCTAAATATTGTCAATAACCTTGATTTTCTTAACCTTCCATTATCCAAATGGAATTTAATTCAATGATACTAATAAAAATTAAAATGAAGTGAATGCTTATTACAAACCAGCCCTATCATTTAAATAAGTGAACTCATTAATGCCTCAGTTTTTCACACTTTACATTTTGTGTTATTCTCATTTTAAGAAAAGGAGGCTTACAGAAGATCAGCCACTGGTCAAAGCCACAGATCAAGGGGGTCTTTGATTAGAGGCTCAAATCTAGGACTCTGGATTCAGAACCTGGGCTTCTACCTGTTCTAAGATTTTCAGTATCTCATCCATTCTGATACTTTGGGTTTTTTTTACCCACTATTAGATCCAAAATATTGGCTTCCCAGGTGATTCAGTGGTAAAGAATCTGCCTGCCCATGCAGGAGATCAAAGGTTCGATCCCTGGGTGGGGAAGAGACCCCTGGAGAAGGAAATGGCAAACCTACTCCAGTATTCTTGCCTGGGAAATCCCATGGGCAGAGGGGCCTGGTGGGCTACAGTCCATTGGGCCACAAAAGTGTATGACACAACTTAGCGACTCAACAGCAGCAGTTTACCTACTGCTGCTGCTGCTGCTGCTAAGTCGCTTCCGTTGTGCCCAAGTCTGTGCGACCCCATACACGGCAGCCCACCAGGTTCCCCCGTCCCTGGGATTCTCCAGGCAAGAACACTGGAGTGGGTTGCCATTTCCTTCACCAATGCATGAAAGTGAAAAGTGAAAGTGAAGTCGCTCAGTCTTGTCCGACTCTTGGTGATCCCATGGACTGCAGCCTACCAGGCTCCTCAGTCCATGGGATTTTCCAGGCAAGAGTACTGGAGTGGGCTGCCAGTGCCTTCTCTGGCAGTTTACCTAGAGTCCCTTTAAAACGTAATGATCAAGCAGATATCCTTTTAACTAGAAAAAGAACGTGTATGTCTTGTGTTTGCTATATTTCCAAAACTACTAAAGTTCCATGAAACATGGTTTCAGTTGCTATAATCTACACCTCTCTTAGGTAACTAAATAACACAATCAGCTGCATAGCAATGTACCGTAAAAGGTTCATGATACTTTTCACAGAAAAATACATACAAGACAAACATAAGCAAAGAAAATATTTTTAGTCAGATAGTACAGTACCTTGAAAAGTACAGTAGTACAGTACAGCAGCTGGCACACAGGAGCTGGCATCAAGTGAACAAGCAAGAAGAGCTACTAACTGGAGGAGGGAGTGGTGGTGGGAGATGGTAGAGCGGAAGGATTGTCAACAGTAAAAGACGGAAAATAATTTCACTCATGCCTGATGTTGATGGAATACATATTCACAGCTTTGTATGTTCACAACTTGAAGGTTTGTATATAGGGGACTTCCTGTAACTATCCTAGAAGAGAGTTGAGAACTAAGATTAGGCTCTCTTCCATATAAAACCTTTCCAGACTTCCTTTAGGTCAAGTCATCTTCTCTGGCTTGTCACATGGAGCCCTTGATGACCTGTTCTCCAGCTTTGTTTCACACCTTGCTCCCACTGTGAATTTTCCCACCTCTCTGAACTTTTTAATATACCTTAGACATTTCTTCAAAGTCCTTGAGAACTATCTTGGAAACCAAAAATATGCATGCATCTATGTTTGCTAAATTTCCCAAACTACTAAAGTTCAATGAAACATGATTTCAACTGCTGTAATCTACAACTCTTGTACGTGTAACTTTAAACACAGTAAGAAACCACATAGGTGACAAGGAGACAGATAGCAATAAAAATAATGTTATTTTTGTCTTTTAAAAATGAATCACACAAATGAAGAAATAAATCTCTTTCTTTAAAACCTCATAGATTCCTTTAGGCCACGTAAAGAGAGAAAAGGAATGTGTCCAATTAAAAATGATTGAGAAACGTTATTCTTTACTTTGAAACAGACATCACTTTAATTATAATTTTTTATTCTCAGCTCAAGAGTAAAAAGACAAATTTTGTATAACTGGATAGCTATTATAAAGCTAGCCAGATACCTTTGTCTTTCTTCTTGCTTTTATATTAAGCCCTATAGACTAAGAGCCTGGCTATAAATAAAACTATTGATGTTAAAAGGTCATGGCTGTGACCTTTCACATGTTTCTTTTCCACTGTATCTATATACACTGTATACTTTACCCAGAGAAGAGATTCTTTATTTAAGAGAGCTTAAACTGTTCAAATTTGTAATGTACTGGGGATTTTGGAATGTCTAGGGGACTTAGTGGATAAAGAACTGACCTTTCATCTCTGAACCCAGACA
This sequence comes from Oryx dammah, assembly GCF_014754425.2. Lineage (NCBI taxonomy): Eukaryota > Metazoa > Chordata > Mammalia > Artiodactyla > Bovidae > Oryx > Oryx dammah. The sequence continues at coordinate 51,649,734 of NW_024070203.1, read as the reverse complement.
CAGCCCAACCTCAGATAAGTGAAAAAGTTTTGTGTCAGTTGCCTGTATGATAAACTGGTACTATCCACTATCTTCCAACCCAATTAAGCATTTACTGGCAGATCTGGCCTCAAGAGGCACATGAAGTACAGAAATGGAATTACTTCTACTCCTAGAGTGGGTGTCTGAACCTTCAAGATAGGATTTCAAGGTTTTAAGTGGAAAGCTTTGACCAAAGTAGTATCTACAGCTGGAAAACCATAGACCCCTGTGAAAACTGCCCCTCCTTCCCACAGTCACATGCAAATTTGAGATACTGCAATACTTTTCAATATTCATACTTTTGTTTGGTGTGTCATTAAATACAATTTGTAAGATTTTTAAAATTCTATTTCTTTACAGAAAAAAAATAACTTGAATGTAGTAGGCAGTAGCAGTTGTATGAAGTCATTGCAATACAATTTGCTGTTAATAGAGCCAACTTAACATTCACAGAATCATAGAAGAGTGTGGACTAGAATTTCTAAAATATTAAATAAAATACACATTTCTGCATTTTATTTTATAGTAGGTGATATGAAGTTTTGACATTTTCATTTTATTATTTAGATTTTACTTGGTTCCCTGGTATCTCAGGTGCTAAAGAGTCTGCCCGGAGAAGGCGATGGCACCCCACTCCAGTACTCTTGCCTGGAAAATCCCGTGGACGGAGGAGCCTGGTGGGCTGCAGTCCATGGGGTCGCAAAGAGTCGGACACAACTGAGCAACTTCCCTTTCACTTTTCACTTTCATGCATTGGAGAAGGAAATGGCAACCCACTCCAGTGTTCTTGCCTGGAGAATCCCAGGGATGGGGGAGCCTGGTGGGCTGCCATCTCTGGGGTCACACAGAGTCGGACATGACTGAAGCGACTTAGCAGCAGCAGCAGCAAAGAGTCTGCCTGCAATGCAGGACACTTGAGTTTAATTCCTGGGTCAGGAAGATCCCCTGGGGAAGGAAATGGCAACTCACTCCAGTATTCTTGCCTGGAAAAATCCCATGGACAGAGGAGCCTGGTGGGTTACAGTCCATGGGATTGCAAAGAGTAGGACATGACTGAGCGACTAATACAATATTAAAATCAATTTTTTAATCAGTGAAATATCGGAAATAATTAAAGGACCATATAAGCTTCTTGAGGACAGGATCACTGTTTTTTGCTTCTTTGATTTTTCAGATATACAACCCAGTAATGCACAGTAGATGTGCACGTTCTCCTTTACAACGAATGAATGACCAGAGGTGTTATTCCATGTCAGGAGGTCATTGTAAGTTTTTTTTAAAAAATGCTAAATGTTTCAGTTTTGCAAAAATAATGAGTGGTGGGGGAGGTTGAGCAATTAGTACCAAAATATTCAAATACTTAAAAATTTCAGCAATGAAAAGCATCAGGTTAAACTTGTAAACGCTTTACTGTAATGGGAGGTAACAGAATGATTAGAGGGAAGACAATGGCCAATGTCATTTAATTTAAGTAAATTTTTATTTACATTCTACTAAGAACTTTGTAACATGCAATTCTACATCAACTATTTTAAAATTAACAAAAGAAAAACAAACAATGTTTTTCCCCCTGAGTATATATGCCGTGATAGGGAAAATTAAAGTGTTGTAAAAACTATTAATTTGATCACTTTTGTTGGATTGCAGGTTATTTTCACTTTTTAATATTTTTCCATATTTTGGTGACTATTAGACAATAAACATCTATTATTCTTTTTTACCAGAAAAAATAACCTCTGAAATAAATACTGCTCCCTAAATTCAACCTCATTACACATTTCTCTTTAGTCATCACTCATGTTTGAAAAACTAAGTATAGTACTCACTCTGTAAATGTTGGATGTTACACCGGAGAATACTTGAAAATTTTTCAGTTATGAGTAATTTGACTTGAAAGTTGAGTGAAGGTGAACTCAGTTAAGGTGAAGGACTCACATTTAAGAGCAGAGGTAAGAATGGCTGGAATGGAACAAAAATTTGAAAGTACTTAAATGGTCTGTGAGCCTGTTTTTGTTTTGTAAATAAGTTCATTTGTATCATTTTTTAGATTCCAAATATAAATGGTATCATATGATATTTGTCTTTCTCTGTCAAAAACAAATTTATGGTTACCAAAGGGGAAAGGTGGAGTATGAAAGTGAAAGTTGCTCAGCTGCGTTTGACTCTTTGTGACCCCATGGACTGTATTGTCCACGGATTTCTCCACTCCACTGGAGTGGGTAGCCTTTCCTTTCTCCAGGGGATCTTCCCAACCCAGGGATTGAACCCAGGTCTCCCGCATTGCAGGCAGATTCTCTACCAGCTGAGCCACCAGGGAAGTATGGCTAGGGATAAATTAGGAGTTTGGGATTAACATACACACACTAGTATATATAAAATAGATAACCAACTATATAATACAGGGAACTCTACTCAATATTCTTTAATAACCTATATGGGAAAAGACTTTGAAAAATAATAGATATATGTATATCTATAACTGAATAATTTTGCTTACACTTAAAACTAACACATTGTAAATCAATTATACCTCAGTATAAAATAAAAATTAAATAAAAAAATAAAGGGATCTAGGTTGAGTGGTTCAAACAAAAAGCAAGCAAGCCTCTTTTGATTTATGTAGATAGATGATCTGTATACTTTATATTATTGGGTTTCACCAAAGTTAATCAAATAAAACAAATCATTACCCAGTTGTACTTTAGTGAAGGCATGAAAAATAAGTAGCAAAAATATTAGCTAAATAAGTAGTAACAACATCAAGAAAAGAAGAAAAATCCAGAGGGTAAAAGATTGAAAAGATAGGAAATACCCAAACTATTATCAAATTGAAGGTGAGAAAATGATGCTACATTCTGTCTACAAAGAGTAGATTAGAAATGTGGGTTGAATATCTGAGAGGGATTGGAGTAGATTATTGATGTGTGGAAAAATCAAAAGTTAGAATTCAGGTTTTGTGACTAAGGATTTTTGGCTTGATATTTTAAGATGATCTATTTTCTCCATATGGCTTTTCAAAGGGAGAATGGATGTAATCAGTAAGAACCATTTAGAAATGGCTTATTCTGGAAATAATATCTTCTTTCACTCACTATTTTTCCTACCTAACAGAGAAATTAAATATGAAACCCAGAATTCTGACATCATCACACAAAGATTTCGGCCTTTCCAAATCTTTTGTTTAAAGATTTTGTGTGTTTTCAGAAACTATAGAAATAAAGCTTTCAGTTACTTTGAAGAAAAAGTGAAAGTGTTAATCACTCAGTCCTGTCGGACTCTTTTCTACCCCATGAACTGTAGCTTGCCGAGCTCCTCTGTCCATGGAATTCTTCAAGCAAGAATAGTGGAGTGGATAGCCATTTCCTTCTCCAGGGGATTTTCCTGACCCAGGGATAGAACACGGGTCTCCTGCATTGCAGGCAGATTCTTTACCACTGAGCCACCAGGGAATCCCTTCAATTGCATTGAGATCATCGCTCAGTCGTGTCCGACTCTTTGCAACCCCATGGACTGTAGCCTACCAGGCTCCTCCCTCCATGGGATTCTCCAGGGAAGAGTACTGGAGTGGGTTGTCATTTCCTTCTCCAGGGGATCTTCCCGACCCAGGGATCGAACGCGGGTCTCCTGCATTCCAGGCAGACGCTTTAACCTCTGAGCCACCATTACTTGGGGTAAATCATTGCATTCTCATGGCCAAGCTATAAAACCACAAATGTCTGCAAACATCACTTTCACGTGAATTCCATATTTCCACAGTTCTTTTCTATGCAACACCTTTGCAGCATGTGTCACCATTGTAGTTGAAATAGCTACTTGCTTATTAATTTAACATAGGTGTATTTCACTAGACATGACAAAATTATGTCTATTTTTGCACTATTGCATCTGAAGCGCCTGACTGCATGGTACATAGTAGGTGCTTAGTAACCTTTGAATTGAATCAATGAATAAATAAAGCACTTTTTTTAACTTTCATTTTGACTTAACTCACATGAAAGGAAACAGATGCCTGGAACTAAATGACTTTCTATTGTTCTGAAATGATTTTTTTTTCACTATTTTGAAGGAAAAATAACACTTTTAAATTTCATTAATTTGGAAATCAGTATTTTTCTCGAAAATAAGCAATAAGCACATATATGATACCAAATTCCACAAATATTTAATGAACAAAATACCAGTTTAACTAATAAAATGCAAGTCACTGATGATCCTTATCCATTTTTTTCTTTAAAATTTATATTTCTCATCCATAAAGGGTTATTTACAGAGGTCATAAATTATCATTTAAAACCATGTCCACTTCTTCAAAGTTTGCAAATACTCAATGCATAGTAAAAGCCAAGAGAAGACCACTTGCTTTAAAGATGATAATACTTTTGGAATGTTAATAGTGTAAAACTTTCTACAGGAAAATTATTTCTTTACTGAACTGGGAAACAGTCAGCTTGGCTTAGTCCATTTTGCACCTTTGTGCTGGGGTATCTCTAGGTTTAAATGACAGCAACTTCAGTCTTTTCAATCCCTTAATCCTTAAGGAGCATAGGTTTCAGTTCAAGACAGCTTCACACAGAACATAAGAAAAGACCCTGTGAGCCTACCTCACATACGATGATCTGTTTTTCAGCTGTGATTTTTCACTTGCATCCCATAGTAAAAAATGACTTTGAGGCAAACCAGTGTCAAATAATTAATGCATTTTCAATGGAGGGCTGCTTTTTTTTTTTTTTCTACTCTGCTATAATGCAATGCATGGAAAGCCATAAATGCTTTCATGTAAGCCACTGGTACCTGTGGTTTTCATCACTGTTTCACTGGATCTCTCCCATTAGAGAAACTTTGTGAGGTACCTGAGCTGAAATGGAACAAAAAACTGGCCTGGGAGGGTTTACATATGGTAGCCTACCCCATTACTTAAACAGGCTACATCTTAAAAAAGAAAAAGTTATACAGGTTGAATTGGGGCAATTATATTCTGATCTAAGACATATATATTTGTTGATTATTTCCAGGTGTTTTTAAAAAAGCATGTTTTCTTGATCTATAATTAATATTTTGCTAATAGAGCTCTAGAAAAATGCTGCAAAACCACTCATGATTTCTCCATGCCATAAATGATAAGAACTAATAGCAACCATATTAAATTCGTAGGTTTTTAAGCATTATCCGAGTTTGTGTCATAACTATTATTTAAAATTATAATATCCAGGTGCTGTATGTGGTATTTGATCAAAGGGAATGGAAATGTAATGAGTTATAAGTTTTCTCCCTGAGGACTCAAACTGTACATAATGGAAGAGGGTGTGATTTATTTTCTGAGTCATTCTGGAAACAGTTATGAAAACCTTTAGTTAAATGCTGGTAACCGGGGTTATTGAATCTGCTGCTATTTACCACTTACGGGGGGCAGTATATGAGTGCATTTTTTGGAGGGGAAACCAAACTAAAATGTCTTTTAAAAACTCTATATATCAGTGAGCATTACTATCACCTGCTGATTTTTTAATGAATATTTCCAGACTCCCTATGACATGTCCATAGAATAAAAAAAAAAAAAAATCAAGACTTCAAAATTGACCTTTACAGATAACAAAAAATGACACTTGAATTTTTTTTTTTGATGGTGATGAATGCATCATCTAAATTACAATGAGCAGGAGAGCTGTAATTTTATGGGAACATTTTTAATTTTTCCCACATTAACCTTGTGTTAAGAAATGCTGACAACTTTGAATTACAGGACTAGATCCACTTCCCATTCTTTGCCGTCAGTGAAAATGATCAGTCCTTCCCCTTTAAGCAAATGCAATAAGGAAGCAGCAGTAGAGGGCTGAACACTTTCTTTTTTTTTTTTGATCTTCCTCAAATATTGTTTGACCTTAATCACTGTCTTCCAACAAGCTTAATGTGACATCACCTTGAAACAAAAACACACAGCCTCTCAAGTCTGGCTCGGGAATGAAAAAGCCCTGATTATTAGTCCTCTGTGTGATCTTTTCAGATTGCACTGATGAGATGAAGTTTAATCTCGTTTCTCTCCTCTCCAGTACCACAAACCACAGGCAGTTTAAGGCAGCCTGAAAATCTCTTACATCTGGAAGAGCAATAATTCATGGGATTTTGCCTGACAGCCATGACAGGCAGCGGGGCAGCCAGAAACAACGTCTCTTATGTTGTGCTATTTGCAAAAAATCAGAAGAGGAGGAGCCGGCACAGGATCACATCCTTTAGCATATGTTCGTGGAGAAAACCCTTTTATTTCCTGCCAGATGCCTCATGAATAGGTCCTAAATATTACATAGACAGTAGCTATCCCTTCCAAACAGAATTCCTGGGTGTCTGCTAAGCTGCAAGGCATATGAAGGCCTATTGTCTGGGCAAAGGGTCATGCTTAAATTTGCACAGATTTTTTAAAATAGATATTTCAGATTCTACATGTGATTTATAGGCATTTGCACACCCTGCTGTGCATGAATATGATACCATCTTCTGAGTAGGATTATTTCGTGAAATGTATATGGGATTTAGCTACAGTAACTTTTACTGGGCAGCTTAGAATGGCCAGCCAAAGTACTAGAATTTACTGCAGCACAGCTTGCGCTGTCAGGCTTGGGGTTGGTGTTTATGATTTCTGCAGAAGCAGAAATAAACAACTTCTCCTTAATGGCCTTCTTTATGTGGAGGCAGCAGTGGTCCTACGTGGTCTCACAACAGTAGCTGGTGTAGCCGTCTGTCCTGTTTCGTGTGGAACCAGTGTCTGAAAATTTGCATTTCTGCTTTTGAGTTTTCTGCAACAGTAGTCAGAAATGGGGGGAAGAGGGGGAGGCTGCAAACATTTGAATGGGTTAGCATTTCCACTCTACTGTTTTCAGCACTATAAATATATTGTGGATAGAATGACTCAGTTTTAAGACTCCGATGGAGAGACGAGAAGGAAACTGCCAGATTTATTTTCAGGTTGTACACCGTCAGTATATCCTGTAAAAATACTCATCAAAGAAAATTTAAATGACTTCTATGAGAGGATTGTATTTCCAAAGAATGCTATATAGTTCAATCACCATTCAATATGCATTTCAAAGTATATTTTAGCCATGTTCAGAATTATATGAGGCATAAGTACAAGTGTATGAAGGTGTTAAATATATTTTTTCCTATTTAGGCAAAACTAAAAAAAAGTAATTATCTAAAACTTTCCTGATGTAACAACCGTTTGTAAAGTTCCAGAGAATGTTGACATACGGTGTATATAGGAGCAGGCAGAAAATACATTTTTAAAAAACGAGACAACCGTTTCATGCCAAAGAAAAACAATTCCTTTGCCAAACAACACATTGTTAACTTAAAATGTGTTCCATGTGGAAGTAGGAAGACTGATTTTAAGGAAAGGCTAGTGATCTGAAGTCAGCTGGCTTTGTGCCTGTCAACTACACATTTTGGCTTCTAGTTTTACAGCTAGAATTGGAAATATTTATTTCCCCTATTTAAGACTAGTTCTTTTCCTTTGCCTAGTAAACCAATCCATTTGCCTGTAAACATGCATACAAGGGAAAAAAAAAAAGATTTCCAAGCGATACGCAAGGGAAGAATAATTTAAAATCTCTTGTAGGCAGCATATTATAGCTTGGAAAGACTGCATTTTTTTCTGCTCTCATTTGGTCCAGCCCTTTTGCCAGCATTTTTGTGTACTCATCACATTTTCTGGAAAGAAATTAAATTACCAAAGCCTTCGGTTCTTGAGTTTGAAAGCTTATGACCACAAGATAGACACATCGTTAGAAGACATATCTCTACTGATGACAATATTTACCTATCATCACTATTTAGAATTACCAACATCAACAAGCCTTCATATAACCTGTTATTGGTTTCTTTGATTTCTGGTCATAACATCATGGTCTTAGGCAGGTTACAGATGAATTCTGAAAGGCAGCATGAATATACAGTGATGAGCAGTCATTGGAAAGACCTTACAAAGGGAAAGAATCTTGATTTTTTTAAGTCTAAAATTCATTTGATAGTCATATCAAACTTACACTGGATCACTTAACATATCATACCTTTTCCAGCATTTGGTCTTTGGAATAAGAAATCTAGGAAAAAATGCTTCCTTTCAAAGCATTCTTAGGTTGTTTTATGTAATAGGAAGTAGTGGGAATTGGAACTTCAAAAATATGTGGCATTGTAGCATTGATTTCAGTATCACTCTCTAAAAGACAAATCCAGAGGCTTTGGGTAGTCAGATTTTAGTAAGTCTGAGTGGGCAAGAGCTATTTATTGCAATTCTGAGAGCGTAAAGTTCCTCCTTTTCACATATATCCCTTTGCTGGAATACCCAAGTTTTATTTATGATTTTGGATTTTATTTCACAGCATTCCAGTTTAGTTTAGCATGATGTATTTAATAACCATGTCGACTGTCTTAATTACCCTATAAAGCAGGGTTCCATTGCCATTTGACCCTCCACGGCATTCCAGAAAAACTGCGGGACCATGATAATTACCAACCGCCTGTGAGAAAATTAAACAAAAAGGCCCAACTTTTAAACCACCATTTTAAACGACCTATTACATCTCAGGAATAAATCATTGATGAAATAGCCTGCTTAACAGGAAAATAGCTATTCCATAGCAAAGAATTTCCCCTTGCATGATCATGAAGAGAATCTCAAGTATTCTTCAGCTCCAAAGGTTAGATTTTATGTCTGTCCAATGCCTTTTAATGACACATTTTTGTGTAATTTTACTGTAATCAAAGCCTTTTCCAATAGAGGTTACAGGCTGTGGCTGTTTTGTCAGTCTGAAGCATTTTACTATCCATGGAGTATTAAATGCACTTAGATCTGGCCAGAGGAAAGAAAAATCTGCTTATAATTGGAGAGAATTCAAATTAAAAGAAGATCTATGAATAGTTTTATTTCCTTTGATTAGACAGTCATTTGCTATACATTTTGTGAAAAGTGCTAATCAATCACTCTGTGGGATAAGATTGATTTATTAATTGCTGCTGTAGTCCAAAAAATAGTGACCCGCTTTGAAGGTCTAAATGTCTGGATTAATTTCAGAGTGGTGCCAATCTGTCATAACTAATCATGATATATTGTTATGTTTATTTCTATGTAATAGTTCTATCAGTCTGAAGTTCAACAAACATAAAGCTTAAATTCTCTCCTCCCCACCCCTTGCTCCCCACGGATAAATATTTGTTTTGAGAAAATTGATATTTTACATACGTTTCCTATTATGGTTCCCAGTGTTAAGTTGGAGATATGCTAGATAATTCTTTTCTGATCTCAATATAAGCCAGTGATTAAAATCATCACTTAAAAAATTTGTTTTTTTGAGTACAGCCCAAGTGAGAACATAGGAAAATTGCAAGCTTTTGTTCTTGCAATAATTTTGACTTTTTTCTCAGCACAAAGCAAGATAAGCACATGTGTTTTGAGGTCACATAAGGTCCATTCCCAGGTTTCTAACACTGGTCTTTTTTTTTTTTTTTCTATTGGCAAATTGCCTGGCGTCCAGGGAAGCTGGCCAATGGGTACTAGAAATAATTGGGTGAACAAGTGTGCTTTTCTGGCAAGACTCTACAAGAGAAAAGACAAGTACTAGATTTGTTATGAGGCATTCCTTACTCATTTTGTTGCTCGCCATCTGTGTGATCTTCAATAAATTACTTGCCTTCTCTGAGTTGCAGTTTTCTCACTTGGAAATAATGGTAGCTATTTCACAAGGTTTGAGGGAGGATTAAATAAGATAATATATATAAGATGTCTTCCGTAAGGTTTGACTCATAATAGTTTGTGTTGGATTTGATTTTTTTGGCTCTGTCTCCAACTGAGTTCACAGTAGTCTGACTAATGCTTTACTAAATGTTTTCTTATTGAAATCCACTCGAAAGCTCCAAGGTTTAACACTGAAAAGAGATCGCCAATTAGCAAGGAGTGGCTGATCAAGGAGCATTAATCTATTTCCTGAACCATTTATGACACATAAATTATGATGGCTGCCAGTGCCAGTTTTCAGTGCTTCATTCCTCACTACTCTTCAAAAGTTTTGTCCCATCATAGATAATTCCCATGGTTGTTTTTAGCACAGCCGAAGAAGCCTGAAGTCTTAAAATAATTTTAAAATACTCTGAATGAAAGAAAAGATAAATAGGCAAAAAAATTAAAAATCATTAGCTTCTTGAAGTAGAGATTTTGACTCATCATAGTTAGCTCTCACCAAGGTCTGTCTGGTGCTAGATGTAAACCTAAGGACTTTCCAAAGTATGATTTTCTGCAGATGTGTGCCCAGGAGTTGGGCCTACTGGATCATATGGCAAGTCTATTTTTAGTTTTTTAAGGAACCTCCAGACTGTTCCCTGTAGTGGCTGTAGCAATTTACATTCCCACTCACAGTGTAAGAGAGTTCCCTTTTCTCCACACCTTCTTTAGTATTTATTGTTTGTAGACATTTTGATGATGATCAGATGGCCATTCTGATCCCTGCGAGGTGATACCTCATTGTCGTTTTGATTTGCACTTCTAGATAACTAACAAAGTTGAGCATCTTTTCATGTGCCTTTCGGCCATCTGGATGTCTTCTTTAGAGAAATATCTATTTAGATCTTCTGCCCATTTTTTGATTGAGTTTTTTTTTTTTAATTTTATATATAGCTTTATGAGGTGTTTGTATATTTTGGAATTAATCCTTAAATATTTTCTCCCATTCAATAGGTTGCCCTTCATTTTGTTTATGACTTCTTTTGCCACGAAAAAGAGATTATCATACTAAATGAAGTAAGTCAGACAGAGAAAGACAAATATAAACAAGATATCACTTATATGTAGAATCTAAAAAAAATGATTCAAATGAACTTATTTCCAAAACAAAATAGACTCACAGACCTAGAAAACAAATTTATGGTTACCAAAAGGGAAAAGGGGGACAGGGAGGGATAAATTAGGAGTTTGGGACTAAAACATACAGACTACTATGTATAAAATAAGCAATCAACAAGGACCTATTGTGCAACACAAGGAATTATACTCAATATCTTGCAATAACCTATACTGGAAAAGAATCTAAAAAATAATATATATATATGTATGTGTGTGTGTATTTATAACTGAATCACTTTGCAGTACACCTGAAACCAACACAACATTATAAATCAACTATACTGCAATACAAATTTACAAAAATAATCTTATGGACTTTGTTCATGTGTCTCTGGTCTGTGTTTCCACACTCTTGGTTGGCCATTGAAACATGGAGAATGCCTCATCTTCCACTGGAAAATAACTGTTCTTTTCAACACATTAAGCTCTGGTATTCAGGCTTAGTGCTAAACATGAGCCGAGCCACCCACTTGGGAATTTTCAACTCAAATCAAAGTGTAGGTGTGAAAAACAACCTCTTCTCAATAGAGTGACATCACGAATTATCTCACTTTTCAGGTGAGACACACAGGGAATAAGTAGGTCAGTGAAAGCAACCAGTCCAATGTAATTCCCCAATTGCAGTTACTATAACATTAGTGAAACTGCATTTCTTATGAAAACAAATCTCAGCATGGGCCCTGGTATAAAATTATCCAGGTGAAGATGGATAACCCTGATCCAGTAGCTCCTAAAATCCACTCTTAATTAAGGTTCTCTCAAACTATTGCCTCACTCACCCTCTAGTGTGGCAGCTTCAATGATTCTGAATAGGATTTAGAGGGAGTGAGAACTTGGGTGGGAAAATCATCACTTTTTCACTAACTCCAAACTAAAATTTTTAATTTTGTTCAAATTTGAATGCAGACAATAAATCACATGTAATATTAGCATAATAAATCACAGATATTTACATATTTATATGAAGTGGTAGTTAGGTCTGTTACTATATATTATTATTTAATGCATTCATAATGAAGCATATATATTACTTATCATAAATTGTTTTTAAAACATTTCAATAATTGCATTTAAATATCATAGCTTTCTTTTCCTATATGTTAAATTTTCTGGTGTAAACGCACTCTTCTTAGATGGAGTTTTTAGACTTCTCCAGACTTCCAGTGAAGTCTATGACTCAAGAAGTTTGAGAAATGATGCTGTTGACTTCATCTTTTCACAGCAATCTGCTCTGCTTCTGATAGTAGACTATGCTTTTAAGAGAGAAAAAAGTGAATCAAGCTGGTAAAAAATTTTTGCCCATATTTTCAGACTAGAAATGAAAATAAAATGTCCTTTTTTTATTAAAAAAAATTCAATTTATTCTTATTTTTGTTGAAGTATAGTTAATTTACAATGTTGGGTTAGTTGCTGTTGTACAACAAAGTGATTCAGTTATATATATATACATTTACACACACACACACACACACATATATACATATATATTCTTTTTTATGTTCTTTTCCATTAAGGTTTATTTCAAGATACTGAATATAGTTCCCTGTGTTATACAATACAATCTTATTGCTTAATTGTCTTATATGTAGCAGTTTGTATCTGCTAATCCCAAATTCCTAAATTATCCCTCCTCCACCTCCCTTTCCCCTTTGGTAACACCTTTGGTTTGTTTCTAGATCTATGAGTTTGTTTCTGTGTTGTAAATAAGTCCATTTGTATCATATTTTAGATTCCATGTATAAGTGATATCATGTCTTTCTTTTACTTCACTTAGTATGATAATTTCCATGTCCATTCATATTGCTACAAATGGCATTATTTCATTCTTTTTTATGACTGAGCAATATTCCATTGTGTATATGTGTGTGTGTGTGCGTGTGTGTGTGCTGTTGTTGTTCAGTTGCTAAGTTTTGTCTGATTCTTTGTGACCCCATGGACTGTAACCCACCAAGCTCCTCTGTTCTTGGGATTTCCAGGCAAGAATATTGGAGTGGGTTGCCATTTCCTCCTCCAGGGGATCTTCCCTACCCAGAGGCTGAACCCTCATCTTCTACATTGGCAGGCAGATTCTTTACCACTGAACCAACAGGGAAGTTATGAACATTAGAGTGCATGTATCTTTTTGAATTAGAGTTTTCATCTTTTTCAGATATATGCCCAGGAGTGGGATGGTAGGATTTTTGAATCATACGATAACTCTATTTTTAGTTTTTTAAGGAAACTGCATACCATTCTTTGTAGTGGCTACAATAATTTACATTCCTAGAAACAGTGTAGGAAGGTTCCCGTTTCCCCCTTGCTAGCATTTGTCTTTTGTAGACTTTTTAATGATGGCCATCCTGACCAGGGTGAGATGACATCTATTTTAGTTTTGATTAGTAAAATGCCTTTTTTCTTTTTGATGAAACTGTGCAGCAATGGATCCAGGGAACCATGTTTACCATTTGGTGAAAAAAGTTCAGAGGTAGAAGGAAGTAAAACCAACAGGTGAGATAAGGGAAGGAGGTGGAGAGTAGAAAGTCCTGATAATTGTTCTTCTCTCTAGATCCAGTGCCTGAGACCAGCCCCAGTCTTCCATGTATGATTTACATAAGGCAATAGATTTCCTTTTTAACTTAGTTTGTGATGGATTTCTGGATCTTCTAACAACTATGATGACAACAAAAACATCCCAACTAATACAGAGAAATATCTTGACCTCTTTCATCTCTGACTCAGGCAAAATCTCTTTCCTTAGAACACCAGTATTATGGATGTCCATTCCTTCTATTCAGAATCCTCGCCTCTTCATTCATACAGTGTTAGTCCCTCAATTGTGTCTGATTCTTTGTGACTCTGTGGACTGTAACTCACCAGGCTCCTCTGTCCATGGGATTTCCCAAGCAAGAATACTGGAGTGGGTAGCCATGCCTTTCTCCAGGGGATCTTCCTGACCCAGGGGTCAAACCTGGGTTTCCCATATAAAAGTAACCCATTTTTCCTTGGGATACTGCCTCTCCCTATTCTCAATCTTCTCCATACTGTGGATGAGGTTGACATATCTTAAGTGGAAAGAGTAAGGATGTAACGCAGGACTCAGCCACTCAGCGTGTTTCTTGATCCTGGCCAGGTTCAATATAGGTATAATTTGGAACATTGGGAGTCAAGTGCTTTTATGAAACTTGAGAAAAGACATAGCTCTTTCCATTGGGACTGCTGACAGCAAGAAGTGATGCTGGAGGTACCAGATCTCTCTCTGTGGAATGCTGAGCAGAGACTTTGAAATGGACCAGATCCTAGTGACATCATTTGAGCCCCTACAACCAGTTATACCAATGATCGATTCTTATGCACTCAGCAGTCTTCAAAACAGTAAACAGCCTTCACATTTTTTATCATCTTAAGTCACTTTGAGTTTGGCTTGTGTCTTGAAGCCAAAAAGAGTCCTGAATAGTACACCCTTAGTACCCAAGCCAGATCAAAATCCTCTAAAATCTTTTTTTTTTTTTTTTTTTTGGCTAAATGTTGCCATTCGGAGTCCAGTTGTGTGGCTGGGGTTTCATCCTTCTCCAGGAACACATGTGATGGCAGTAGTCACTAGATCAATAAACTGCCTTCTCTGAAAAAAGGAGGTTTGTGAATACCTTTCAATGCTTTTTTTGAATTAAAACCTTGCATGTCTCAGGGTACACTGTACAGTGGTGATCCCCGATTTCTTGGTGGCAGACCTGGGGCTTTACAGTTGTGTCACTGACTCCATACCATCTTAGAGAAGTGAAAGATGCAGTCCAAGCCATTAAGAGTTAAGCCCAGTGCTGTTATGAAAACTGAGAAGAGATATACCTCTTTCCACAAGAATGCTTATGTCTAGGAGAAGTGACGTGGGAGGCACTGGGGAGAGGTGAAGAGACGAGCCCAAACAGTCACATTTGTCCCAAACTAGAAACTGTTCATGCTTCTGTCTTGCTATGGGACAGAGTCCTCTGAATGACACAGCTCAATATCCTGATCGTCTCTCTTCAGTATTTTCAAAGTTATACCTCTTCTCTATTCTCCCATTTTGAATGAATGAATGAGTGACTGAATACCTCAGCCCGTTTTGAATTTGGTTTGAATGTAGAATTGACTTGCCATATCTGGGCCGTCTGCTGCCTCACCTGTTTGCCTTTGTTAATTCTTTTTTTTTTTTTTTTTCTCACTTCTTGTACCTGTGCTCAGCAATTTTGGCTCCTAATATAGTTTGTGGCCAGGTTTGTAACCCAAGAGTATAAACCTCAACCCCCAGATAGAGGATGAAGATGTCAAATAGGAAAATAGGAAAATAGAAGTAAGCTTAGGGCAAGTAGTGAAAATAAAAATGCCCCAGCTTCCGCAGTCCTCAGTAGCTTGCTTGATCATTTGGGCAGCATGCAGCATTTATTCAAATTATCAACACCTTCCACCCCAATTGCTGACATTTTCTATTTTGATTTCCTAATTCTTGGTCTGTCTTTGAACAAAGGATATGGTCTTATAGACCAATGATGGTTTCCAACATTTTTGGCACCAAGGATCAGTTTCATGGAAGACAATTTTTCCATGGACTGGGAGTTTTGTGGGGGAGGTGTTGGTTTGGGGATTATTCGAGCACATTACATTTAGTATGCTGCTGATCTGACAGGAGGTGGAGCTCAGGTACAATGTAAGTGCTGGAAAGTGGCCATAAATACAGATGAAGCTTCTTCACCTGCTGCACACCTCCTGCTGTGCAGCCTAGTTCCAGAGGTTGGGGACCCCTGTTATAGACCGCTCTACAAAACATCTCAGTTCCTTTAAGATCAAGACCAAGAGAGTCATATTTCCACAGACCCCACTTGCTCTTTACCTTCTCAGGTCTTATATTTTATCAGAGAAGCTCTTCTTATCCAGCTTATTGTCAGCATGAAAAACCTCAATTGTAGGTACTTTTATACCTTCAAAGACTGTGTGCAACCAAGATATTCCAGGTCTCTTCAGTCTGTGGGTAAAAAAAAATACATATGATTATTAATGCCAACATTTCAATTCCAGTTACATATAAATATGTATCGAGCACTTCTCAAGGGCTGGGCACGATGCCATGTGCTGAGGTTACAACTAGTTAAATGAGACAACACTGTTACTATCTGCACATCATTACCCACCAAAAGAGGAAGGCTGGCTTCAGACAAATCATTAAAATGTGCAGAATATTAAAATGTTATAGTGGGATCTAAGCTAATCTTGGAGGTCAGGAAAGGCTCATCAGATGATGTAACATTGAAGGATGAGTACTTAGTTAAACAAAGAAGCAAGAGAAAGCTTCCCTGACTCAACAAAGAGAATATTCAAAAGGGACAAGACATGAGGATCAAAAGTATCAGAGAGAATAGCAAAGCTAGGGGGAGCACAGTGCTAGGGGAGAGCAGGGAGGTGGGAAGGAGCCAATTCTGTAGAGCCTAGTAAGCCATGTTAAGAATGTTTTTAATTAAAGTAGACTTGAGGAAAACTAAACAGATTTGGAACAGATGCTGGGAAATGGGAAAGAGCTGTCGAGAGAGGAGCAGAGGGATTGCTAGTGTTTGCGAAGGCCTGGCTGAGGTTGGGACATCATGACAATGTAATGAAAGCAATCAGCACAGCTATTTAATTTTCTCCAACAACACTTAGCAGCCTGGAAATAAGCATGATGAAAATAGGCAACTTGTTTGCCTCAGAATTAGGGATTGGCTTGGTATGTGCAAAAGTATAAAAGGAAAGGAAATGAAGGATGTTGGTTTGAGCGGTGGCACTAAGATTGGTCGTGAGACCCATGTCATGCAAGTAAGGGGTATTTAATTTGGTGGGAGGGTGTACTAGGCCTTCGTACTGTGCACGGGCTCTTCATTAGGATGTGTGAGGGCCTCTCTGGTTGCTCCGCAGCATGTGGGAATCTTAGTTCCCTAACCAGGGATCGAACTCGTGTCCCTTGCATTGTAAGGTAGATTCTTAACCATTGGACCACCAGGGAAATTCCAAGGAGGTAGCATTTAGAAAAGACATACAGCAGGATGAATACCCAACACAACCTTGGGAGTACTGATCCCCTTATTCACTTCCAGGTCCCACCAGGCTCTGTGAACTTGGGGAAGTTTCTACAAACGTTTGAGCCAAAAAAGCAGAGTTTGCTAATTTCTTAACTCTTAATTTTGGGGAAGAAAAAAAAACAGGAGTGTAGCCCAGGGTTAAGCACACAGTAGACACTCAACACACGCTATTTTATAAGGAAAAGGGAAAAGTAGATGAGTGTAGAGCCTAAGAGATGTGGAGAAGAACCGGTACAGGACAGTAAGTGCTGGAGGAGTTGAAGCTCCAGCATTGCAGGACTGAGGATGGAACAGAGGTAAAAGCATCTTAGAAAGTTAGAGGCTGACTCACTAAAGAGTGAGAATGAAAGCCATTCGAGTAGTGGAAATCCAAACACCATGAAAGCAGCATTTTATAGATCATCAATTTGTGACCCATGATGATGACAAAGGAAAACTGTGGTCCAGGGACCCAAAGCCTTAATGAAGTGTCTGGTAGAAGGCATGATGTAGAATCAACTACAGACATTCCAAGGGAACAAGATGTTCAATTTAAGATTTTCGCACCCTTAATTATTCCTGTTTCCTTCTTGAGTCTTCAAGTTCTCCTACTCTTCCAATTCTTTCCCTGAACTGACTGTTACATTGCTGCTCTTGTGATTAAAACACTGATTCTTGTTTTTTTCTGGCTGTGATCCTCATTGGCCCTCTGCTCAGAACCAAGGTCTGATACACACATTCTCCAGAAGCTTCCTTCTTTCTCCATTGCCTGACCACATTTTAAACTGGGACATCATCCGGATTCTTGGAGCAAAGCCTGGATTCTCAAAACGGCCTGTTGTTTTTCAGTCGCTAAGTCACGTCCAACTCTTGGCAACCCCAAAATGGACTGCTCTTCACTAAATGCCGTGCCCTTAATCATAGCCTGCAGTCATTTTACCACAAACACTTTGTGTACCTGTCCCAGTCGGGGCTTGTAGCAGGGGCTGGGTTGGCGTCACTGTCATTGACTCTGTAGCTTGAAACATTGGGCTTCCTCCCTTTTGATGACACTGCCCTTTGTGACTCTAAGCTGTAGAATTTTGCGCACTTCTCATCAGCACTACGTCCTTTGGTCCTGATTGTCCTCAATGAGTTTCCACGGAGTTCTTAAGCTTAATGCACTGTCTGTGGTCCCCTGCTTCCCTCCTTATACTCTTACCTGAGAGATTTCTCTTAAATCCAATTTACTTAACTATCACTCTGCTACAGATGACTCTCAGAGTGACAGTCCGTTTCTGACCTGGCCCCCAAGCTACAGACTGCGTTCCTGATAACTCACCAAAGTGAAAAGTAAAATAATAATAGGGACTAGAATTTGTTCAGTGCCGTAGAGTTTACAAATTACTCTTGTATCACTTTCCGTAAGGACATGATGGGATTTATTTGTACACCCAGTGATTTACATGTCCCTCTTGCCCTCTGTTGAGGTTCTAGAGGAAGAGGTTCTATTCTTTTCTCCTTTGTGATGTGCTGTTTCCTTTCAGTTTACTCTTGGTACAGTTCCCTCTTATCTCACATGGGAAATGTTTGCCATCAATTATCTCTTTTCTCTCCTGGGTCTTCAATCTCAATATTCCTTCTGCCAACAAAAGTGTTCACCACACCCAACCTCCCCATTCTCCAGATGACCTCCCTTCAACCTTGACTCCCTTGACAAGATGGCCTCTTCCTTGAACTTGCTTTCTTCACTTCATTACACTCAATTTTCTCCTCATTACTATCAAGTGTCCACACCCATCACACTCCTGAAGCTTAGCTCTTAAAAGTTATGGAGCTTCAAGGCAGTGCCTGCAAATGTGGATTTACCCTTTCAAAACGGAACTATTTCTTCCAAATAAAAAACTGGGAGAGGACAACCTCTTCATCTGTACTCTAATCCCCTTTCAAACCAGGCTTTGGCCTCTTCTAATCTGGAAGAAAAGACACTACAGCCCAAATTCAAAGAGAAAAGGAACAAAATTTAACTCTTTGCTGTGGAGTTTCCAGAGCCCAACTCCTCAAGATATAAGGGCAATTTCAGAGATTCCCTAGGGTAATTCTGATATGAGGTTATCACCCCAGGTACAGATTTTAGAACTTCTCTAGGGCAATGTTCTATGCTAATATATCTCTTAATTGTAAACATAAATAATCTTCTCAAAATTTAACCTTATTTACCTCTCTGCAGCAGTCCACACGAGTGCACTTTTTATAACATCTTTTTGCTTAGTACATTAAACATTACTTTTTATGTTTCATTTCTACCTCTCTAACTATTCTTATGAAGTTTATTTTACTCAATTTTTCTTCTTTCATTTTTCCCTTAAAAATGAGTTTCCTCCAGATTTTTATCTTCAACCCCTTTCTTACCAGATGCAGTCTCTCAGGAGGGCCCATCTTGTCCATAAACCCATCCTGAACCCCAGGTCTATATACTCTATTGCCTAGCAGGCATTTCCATCTAAATGTACCAAAGATATCTTTAACAAATTTATCCAAATTTCAACATCTTGACTTTGTTCTTCCTCCAGTTCCAAAGTGGAATTTAAGTGCAAGCTCTGATATAAAAGTAGTAGTAGGGTTCTTTGTCCTTTCTCATATAATAAAGTCACCTTCTCACAGTCACTCAAGTCAAAAATCTCAGTCATTTGTGACTCATTTATAACATTTCATGTCCTATATTTCAGACTTCCTAGATATCTCAAAATCTTATTTCTATGACATCTTTTTTATTTGATCTATTATACTTCTTTCTACTCATCCTGTCTTATCCATCTCAGGCAAATTTATTTTATTGTAAAGACCTTCCAAACACCAGTTTTCCTTCAGTTCATGTTACATGGTCATCACAGGATAGCTTTGGTTCTTAACTCTGAGACTGATTTCTGATATTGAGGCCCAGGAGGAAGAAAGAGAGAAGAATTATGTTACAGGCTTTTAAAGCTTTGCACAGAAGGAGTTAATGTTCTTTTTGCTTACATTTCATTGGCTGAAGACAATCATAAGGTCCAGCTTTACGTTAATGAATTAGGCATTACAATTTTCCCTCAGGGACAGACCCAGAAGGAATACATTGGGTAGACACACAACCAGTAGGAAAGGGCAGTGAATATTTTGAACAAATACTACAATATATTTTATACTTTGAAACGATTCTAATGATTCTGTTCTTTATTTACTTGTAATTCTATCTACCATTTAAGGTGATCTCATCCACACCTGTGTCTTCAACAATCACTTACACATTGAAGGGTAGTCAAGTCTATATCTCTAGGCCAGATACCTCATCGAAGTTTTGGACGTCTATCCAAATACTATCAGCAAGGTCTATGTAGGTTTGCCATAGGCAATTCAATTTCAGCAAATCTCCATGTATACATTCTTTCTTCCAATCTGTTTTACATTTGTTCTTACATTTCTTATTTTGATCAACATTATATTAAAGCCCAAATCATATGATAGTTTAATTGTGTTGTTTATTAAACTATTTTTCCCCAGCCCACCCCCACTTCACAAGATAGTGAGCTCCTGGAGGTTAGGGACTGTATTTGGGGCTTCCCAGGTGGCCCTAGAGGTAAAGAACCTGTCTGCCGATGCAGGAGACAAGAGATATGGATTTGATCCCTGGGTTGGGAAGATCCCCTGGAGAAGGGCATGGCAACCTACTCCAGTATTCTTGCCCGGAGAAGCCCATGGACAGAGGAGCCTGGCAGGCTGCAGTCCATGGGGTCACAAAGAGACACAACGGAAACAAATTAGCACTTCACCCCAGTACCCAACTTTATGTCTGGTTCCTAACAAACGCTTGGTAAATATTGCTTTGTTGAATAAAGAAGAATGAACACCTTGTTAAATGGTGTTTCTAGTTGCCCTCCCTCAGTTCATTCTTTAACAACATCATTGTATTTCTTTTCTGAAATTCAGAATGCATTTAATGCTTCCTATTAGATGGTGAATGGAAGACTCCTCAGCATGGCAAATGGTGCTCACAGTTAGGCACCTTGGGCTTCCCCCTTTCAGCCTCATTTTCAATCACTTTTCTCCTCGACCTCAGCCCCTATCCACCCAATGGTATTTCCCTGGTACGCTATTTCTTTGCAACTTCCTACTGCCTTTATCCAAAATGACTTGACCTCATCTCTCCTCATCATCTTGGTTTTTTCTTCCTGCTCAAATTCTAAGTACCAGCGGAGTCAAATGTCAAGTCACTTAAAAAAATTCTTCCTGCTGGTTTTTTTTTTTATGGCCCTGACAAAATTAATTTTAGTTTCTTCTTGTTGTTCCCATTTTATTATATGGTTATACCTATTTTTAAGATTTGTTACATAGTATCACACTTATTTAATTGCTAGTGTCTCTCAACACAGAATACATATATATATATTTATACATACAGCAGTTTTTTTCTGTAAGTCTCAGCGTTTTCAAATATCAATACTAAATGAACCAAGTATAACAATTAAGTTGCCAAATTGACACTCAGGATTTCTGGGAAATACACCCACCAGTCAATATGTGGTATCTGAGTAATTTTACTGTGTTCCAGTTAAGCATGTCCAGTAGCAGTTGCACATGTGCAGTGTGGCTCCGTGTTGAAGCCGTGGGGTGGGGAGGGGTTCTGCAGGCTGTGCACACTGCCCTGGGGACCCATTCATGTTCAGGTCTCCAGGAAGACCAGTGCTCAGGGTTCTTCCTCACTCAAGGTAGGAGATTTTCAGAAGCCCTTGGGCTGTGGCGATTCTGCCCCCTGATTTCTAGCAAGATCTGAACCTCGGTCTGTGAGAACACTTTTGCTGCTTTTGACCAGCTGCGACCCAGAGTCACCTCTGATTGCCAACATCTCTTCCATCCTCTCCAGCCTGAAGTTCGTCTCAGTCATGTCTGACTCTTTGCAACCCCATGGACTGCAGCTCGCCAGGCTTCCCTGTCCTTCACCATCTCCTGAAGCTTGCTCAGACTCATGTCCACTGAGTCAGTGATGCCATCCAACCATCTTGTCCTCTGTCATCTCCTTCTCTTTCTGCCTTCCAGCTTTCCCATCACCAGGGTCTTTTCCAATGAGTCAGCTAAAGTATACTAAAAAACTTCAATTGATCAGTTAAAATTAGGTGTGAATTTAGGAGAAGGAATTAGAAAAGTCCCAATCCCCATGGTTCTGGACATTTTCAGTAATGCACTTCTGGCTGAACACAGATTAAAGAAATTAGATGGTAGTGATCAAGGTTTGGGCATTGGTAAAGTATGCATACCAGAGAACTAGTAAATCAAAGCTGGACCTCAAAAAAGCATTCAAGATAAGCCATGTACAGGACTTCTCTTGTGGTCCAGTGGTTAAGAATCTGCTCTTTCAATGCAAGGGGCCTGGGTTCCCTCCTTGGTCAGGGAACTAAGATTCCAAATACTAGGGAGCAACTAAGTTTATACTGCTGCAGCAAAGACACCACCACAGCCAAATAAATAAATAATTAAATATTTTAAAAAAAGAGATGAGCCATGTGTCAACAGAATCAGGTGTGTCTTTCTGAAAGCCAATTGTGAGACTATGTCTAAAAATTTCCCTTCCAAATAGACTGTATTAATATGAAGTAAATCAGACCTGAGCATCACGACTGATATTCATTTGTAAAAGTCTCATTCATGCCAATAGACACCAGGTCATTTTTTTCCATATCTTCATATAAATGGGTCTGAGTATAGAATTATACCATTTTGATCCCCTGAGGCAAACAAACCTTTGAAGTTTGCTCAAAATAATTTCTGTTATTGCTATAATTGTCCTTTTAATTCACATTCAGTAACTTATTTGCATATAAAAAATTGCAGATGTCTGACAACAATCACAAACAGAGAATGTAATAAAGAAGATCAATTATAGATTTAAAAACAATCTAAATTCTGTGAATAGATTCGGGTAGCAATTATAATGTGAAATAGCATCAATTAAAATACTTAGCGTTGGTTAATAATCAATATGTATTATAATATGAAAATGCTGTAATTTCCCAGAGCAGCACTGACATTCAGATACAAGGCTAGTCCATTAAAGCAATGATAATAAACACCATGGGACTTCAAATAACTCTATTATTGAATAAAATTTGTATACTGAGTACAGTGTTTGAAATTATACCTGCTGCTGCTGCTAAGTCGCTTCAGTCATGTCTGACTCTGTTCGACCCCATAGACAGCAGCCCACCAGGCCCCGCCGTCCCTGGGATTCTCCAGGCAAGAACACTGGAGTGGGCTGCCATTTCCTTCTCCAATGCATGAAAGTGAAAAGTGAAAGTGAAGTCGCTCAGTCGTGTCTGACTCTTAGCGACCCCATGGACTGCAGCCTACCAGGCTCCTCCATCCATGGGATTCTCCAAGCAAGAATACTAGAGTGGGGTGCCATTGCCTTCTCCATGAAATTATACCTAGTTTGTAGTAATAGGAAACAAAATAATGGTGGATCCCAGATTCCCTGATATGACATAGAAAACTAAAACAAACAAAACAAAGCAGGATACACCTAGAATTTAATAGGATAAATGACAAAATTCTTCATAACGTGGTATATGTAATTTGGGAATGTATTTTGGGGGAGAGTTTTCTGGTGCTGTGATGAGGAAGGGAGAAAGGGTGATTATTTCAGATAAGTTGATACAGGGAAGGTAGTCAGAAGTAGAGGTGGTTGGTATCATAGCCACTTACGCACCATATGCTCAGCCCATCTCAAGTCTCCTCTCTCTAAATCATTCTTTTGAACTTACGGTTGCCAGGAGGGGAGGATAGGGGTGGGGTGCAGGGATAGTTAGGGAGCTTGGGATCAACATGTACACACTGTTATATTTAAAACGGATAACCAACAAGGACGTACTGTATAGCACAGGGAACTCTTCTCAATGTTATATGGCAGCCTGGATGGGAGGGGAGTTTGGGGGAGGATGGATACATGTATATGTATGGCTGAGCCCTTTTGCTGTCCACCTGAAACTGTCACAACACTGTTAACCAACTATTCTCCAACATTAAACAGAAAGTTAAAAAAAAACAAACAAACAACCTTTCCTTCATTCTGCCCAATACGAAGGAAGGACACAACTTTGGAGCATCAGTTATTTTCATAAAAAGGAGTTAATATTATATGACAAATAATACTTGTGCATTTGAATGGGATATGGCAGAGATTTTGACCTAACTAGATTAAAGAAATATTAAAATTATGCTCACATTTTATCTGATAATAGGTTACTTCAAATAAAGATTCTTACAGATTCACTTAATTTTTCTTTTTTCTTTTTCTACACCTTTCTCAAAAAGATTATAAATTAAGAGGTCATATCAGATGAAGCTAAACTTGATAAGCCAGGTAAAACCTAAGGCTCTTGAAACTTAAAAAAATTATGAAATGATAAGTTTTTGTTAGTCTTGTATTAAAAACAACTTATAATTTGGAAAAATATAAACAATTTATGAATGAACTAATTTTCTTCTGTGGATATTTGACATGGTCAGTCAGCAGGCAGAGAAGAAACACACGTTACATACAAATGGATACACAGATCTAACTGCACATTCTTTTTCATTTCGATTTCAGCTAATGTTCTTTTCCCGATTTTTATAGTTTTTTTTTTTTTTGCTTGACATGAGCCTTCTGCTTTCAGGTTAAGGAAATATTCCTAAAAGTTTATGAATCAGCCCTCTGTCATGAGCATTTATAGGGAGATTAAGAAACATTCATGGCATAGGCTTATACTCATCAATTGAAAACTTAGACTCTTTCAACAAATTTTGAGAAACCTGGTGAAAATTAGCATATCGAATGTGGTGTTATTTCAAGTCAGTAGGCCAGAGTGCTGGAGCGAATGGATATGAAATGGATCATGGCTCAGTTGCCATGAACTGACACACTGTCTTTCACAAAGCAGTGGCCACTGGGGTTCTTCTCTGCGTGGTGAACCAAGGCCGGCTCTTTCCTCTGTGCCTCTGCCATCACTTGAATTTCTGTCTCCATCTGCTTCCTGCTAGAGGCAGGAGAAAGAAAGTGTGGAAGCCAAATCTACTTGTTCTACACTGTTCGGTAGAAGGATGCAGCCCTGGATGGCATCACCAACTTAATGGACATGAGTTTGAGCAAACTCTAGAAGACGGTGAAGGGCGTGGAGCCTGGAGTGCTGCAGTCCATGGGGTCGCAAAGAGTCAGACATGACTGAGCGACTGAACAACATTCATTTTCCAGTGGCTAGAAATAAATCATATAAAATTGCTTTGCTGCACGGGGCTTGAGGAAAGTAGTCCCTGCTGAGGCAGCTGCTTTTTAGCCACAAGTGTTCATGTCCTGTGGATGGAAGAACAGATTTGGGGGAACAGTTAGCATCCTGCTCTAAGTACCTACCTCTGCACTAAGCTTCTGCACTTAAAATGTACTGATCTTACTTTGGCAAACTGTTTAATCTCAGTGCTTAAATTTCTATGGGTAAGTTATACTTTCATCATTTGCAAATCTTCCATGCTTATAGTGGATGTGCTCCACAATAAATAGCAAGTTGATTTGATATAGTTAATGACCACAATTGATTTCAATAAGTGATTACTTAATTTCTTCTTGGAGATAAAGTAGTGATTTAGATTTTATATTTTATAAAATAAATATATATTAAATATTTTATAAAATAAATTTATATTTAACACTTTTCTGGACATTGATATACAGTAGCAAATAAGACATAAAACATATTCTGGTGGAGAGACCAACAATGAAACACATATGAAAATAGGGAAATATAAAGAAGCAATATACCCAGATAGTGATAACTGTCATGAAAAAGAGAGTGAATAGTTAAGGCAAGTAACATTAGGGAGTTGGTTAGAGAGATCCCCTGAAAAAATGTGGCAGTTACATGATGATGCACGTGATGAGAAGGTGTCAGCCACGCAAATGTCCAAGTGGAAATTTTCAAGGTAATGAGGATGGCAACTGGAAGGAAGGCAATAGTGTTGAGCTGGGAGCATTTATCACAGGTGCCAAAGAACAGTGAATTGAAGCACAGTGATCCATGGGTAAGAGAGGCAGACTGAAGGACTATTTAGTGTCCTTCTAAGTAAATTCCATTTATTCTGTTTGGAATAAGAAACCATTGAAAGGCTTTAAGCAGGAGAGTGGTATACTCTGATAAATCTTTAAGTTGTTGCCGCTTACAGACTTACAGGGAGATGTGAAATTAGATGTAACTGGAAGAATACATGGAGCTGTTAGAATGTACATCTAATCCATACTTGAGAAAGACTTGCTGGAGGAGGTAATATATTAGTTTGACTTTTGAAGAATTTACTATTATTGGACAACTAAGGTGGGTAAAGCGTCTGCCTGCAATGTGGGAGACCCGGGTTTGATCCCTGGGTTGGGAAGATCTCCTGGAGAAGGAAACGGCAACCCACTCCAGTACTCTTGCCTGGAGAATCCCACGGACAAAGGAGCCTGGTAGGCTACAGTCCATGGGGTTGGCAAAGAGTCGGACACGACTGAGCGACTTCATTTCACTTTCAAGGTGGGTCAACTGGTTGAAGAAGCAGACCAGGAGACAGCAGAGGGAATGTAAAAAATTATAAATCATTCTAGGGCAGAAGGTGAGGTCCAGGGGTATAGCCAGAAGGACGATCATGAAGAGCTTTTGTATTACTCAAAAGTACTTGGACTTTATCTTCAAAACAATAGAACATTGGGAGGATTCAAGCAGAAGTGTAGCATAATTAAATTTTCCTCTTAATTTACTTCTTAAAATTGAAGCATAGTTGATTTATAATGTTGTGTTAGTTTCTATGGTACAGCAA
Organism: Oryx dammah; assembly: GCF_014754425.2. Classification (NCBI taxonomy): domain Eukaryota; kingdom Metazoa; phylum Chordata; class Mammalia; order Artiodactyla; family Bovidae; genus Oryx; species Oryx dammah. The sequence continues at coordinate 51,622,953 of NW_024070203.1, read as the reverse complement.
ACTGGTTCAGATATACATGTATACCTCTATATATTCTTTTTATGATTCTTTTCCATTATATTTTGTTATAAGATATAAAATATGATTCCCTGTGCTATACAGTAGGTCTTTGTTGGTTTTCTATTTTATATATAGTAGTTTGTACTTGTTAATCCTAAAGTCCTATCAGTTTGCCTTTTAGAATGAGCCCTCCTGATAGCCTGGGAGTGTGTTTGGCACAGAGAGTGTTATTGTTCAGTGGCTAAGTCGTGTCCAGCTCTCTGCGACCCATGGACTGCAGCCTGCCAGGCTTCCCTGTCCTTCACTATCTCCCAGAGTTTGGTCAAACTCATGTCCATTAAGTTGGTGATGCTATCCAACCCATCTCATTTTCTTTCATCCTCTTCTCTTCCTGCCCTCAATCTTTCCCAAAATCAGAGTCTTTTCCAATGAGTAGGCTCTTCTCATTAGGTGACCAAAGTATCGGAACTTCAGCTTTAGCAAGAGTCCATCCAATGAATATTCAGGGTTGATTTCCTTTAGGGTTGACTGGTTTGATCTCCTTGCAGTCCAAGGGACTCTCAAGAATCTTCTCCATCACCACAATTTGAAAGCATCAATTCTTTGGTGTTCAGCTTTCTTTATGGTCCAAATCTCATATTTACACATGATTACTGGAAAAACCATCAGTTCAGTTCAGTTCAGTCACTCAGTCATATCTGACTCTTTGCGACCTCATGGGCCTTGGTTGGCAACGTGATATAAAGTGATAAGCTAAGATCATGATTGTAGAGATGGAAATATTAAACACACATTATCTCATTTCTGGTCTTTTTCAGTGGAGAGAAAAAGGAGATGTCTAGAATATTTTCCAGTGTTGGGGTGGTTGTTGGCATTTTCTAAGACAGAGAATACATGAAGAGAAGCAAACATGAGTTGGATCAGGAAAGAGGCTATAAAAGGGTAAAAGTCTTACAGTATAAAAGAGAAACCGCATTTGTATAAACATTTGATTTCTAAGAGTAAATAATATTGTGATAGTTGGAAAGTCATGCACAATAAAAGGTATTGAGTTGTTTCTATCAACTTGAAATCTAAGTATCTAAATAGTACAGTGTCAGGCACTTAAACTTATTGTCTTTATTAAAAATCAATTATATCTCATTAGCAACATTTACAGAGCTGTATATGAGCATATTATAATCCATTAACTAATTGGCAAGTATTATACCTATTTGTTCAATATTATATTATCAACTTATTTATAATCATATAGAAAATAGCTAATATTTACTGAGCAAATTGTACTAAAATCCAAGTGAACATTTTGGCCAACCCACTATTACCCTCATTTATCATATGAAGCCGAAGTTCAGAGAGGTTGTGTAATTTGCCCTTGATCACCAGCTAGTAAGTGGCAGGGGCAGGAATCCTACCCTTCTTGTGAACTAGAGCATAACACAGCCTCTATCACATTTTTTTTTCTGGTAGCATGATGATTCATTGAGCTGTCTTCTTGGGGGCTCTTCCTGTATGACAGGCTGACTTAAGGCAAGCTATTAGCCTTGGAGTTAAAAAAGAGTAAACTTGCTTTTTCATTGTAAGCGAACTTGACACTGTTTTCGTTAAAGACCGCAACGAAAGCAGAAGTCATCAGGGCTGGTTTCTCTAGTGGAACAGACAAGAGTTTTGGAGTCTGTTGGTCTGAATTCAAATCCAGGCCAGCTCTTATGGACTATTTTATCTCAAGCAAGTTTCCTTTCCTCTCAGATTCACATCTGCAAAATGAGGGCTCTATCCCATGTCAGTGCTGGTCACAGAGTAGGCCTTTAATAAACATCAAATGCTTTTCTAGATTAAGTGCATTAACCATTGAGTTGGAAGCAGAAATATTCAATTAACACTTTTTTTCATCAAAAATGAATCTAGCATGCTGGTTGCAGAATTTTTCCTTTCCTCTCTGTCTAAATCAAGATAAAGCATTGTCTCTTTCCTGGTCTTGGTAAATTTGCCAGTCTTTTACTTGGCCCTCCCCTCACCCTGTGATAAAAACTAAATTAATTCAGCGATGATGAGGCCACACCTTGAGAATCTTGGGGTGCCAGTGGCAGGGACTGGAATCCGCCATGTGAGTGTGTTCATCCCCAGCTCCTTCTCACTCTCCACTTGGCTTTTTGCCCTTCTTTCCCATATGTTGGCTGTTCTTCTCATTTCGAGATCAGAGTTGACCTTTTTTGTAAGGTTAAAAAAAGCGTTACAAGCCTCTGCCTTTTTACTGTCATACATTATTAGCTTTCTCATCCTATCAAATAAAAAAACGGCATTCTCCTTTACCCAGTTCTTGTGACTGCTGTATTTAAAGAAGGGATTTTTTTTTCCTCCTCCATTTTCCTACAGTTTACAAAAAAAAAAAAAGAAAACATCATGAATTAATTTAACAAATGTAGTGAAATAGCTCTCTGTCTCCGTACAGAGCCCCCATCCACCCACTACAATTAAAAATTAATACTGAATTGGCTTTGAGTCAATTACCCTAAAAATGCCAACATAAACACAAGATTAGAGTAGGATCTCTTTTGTTGTCAAGTACATATAATTTAAATACTTCAGTGTATGTCAATGCATTCAGCAACATACAGATGGCAAAAAAGATATTACCATTGGATAAGACATACTTTTAAACTTTTTATTATGAGATAACTGTTGATTCACATGCAGTTTTGAGAGATAATATGGAGAGATCCCATATACCCTTTATCTAATTTTCCACAAATATTTTCAAACGAAGTCATTTTTATTTGTGTGTGTCACTGCATGGTGCTTTGATAGATCCCATGTACTTGCTTTTGTTTGCAGTCTGAAAAGAATTTCTTCGGTGTCAATACAGTTTTTGCCTTCTCAGCAGTCAGCTACTCACAAATATTAGTTTCTTTGCTCTTAGAGAATATTCTTGGAAAAAAGAATATTAAGAACTCTTAATATCAAAACATTTAAAGTATTTACTATAAATTGAATATTTAAATATTCTAATAAAGTACTTTGCCCCCTCTAAAATATCCCTGTTACTTATTATGCAAAACATATAGAGAGTTCTCAAATATCGCTGTATTACCGTTGATTCTTGCACTGTAGCTTATTGTATGCATGTGCTCACTTGCATGTGTGTGGGTGTGTGTATTTGGTTACTTTAATTTGTAGATTGTAAATTGGGTGTGTATTTAATGTGGTTGTCTCCATTACTTTTATTGTGACATTTATTTTATTGAATTTTCTATAGGCTTAGAACTCTCTCCGAAGATTCAGACCTTTTGAGACCAACAAACTGAATGACACCTTTTTCAAAATAAAAGGGTTAAAAATCTCTTCAGAATTCAACAGTGTTTTCCATGATTTAATCATAAAACTAAATTATCATGGTGACAGCTTTCCATATCTGGTTCCTCTGAGTCTCTTTAAATTAATTCAACACCATTACAATTCTGGGAAGCTAGAGGCTGTGACTTAGTCCAATTAAAAACATAAAATAATTTAACTATTGATAAAAGGATAATCTTAGGAAGTTCATTTTCATGGGAATTATTAAAAACTTGATATATTCCACATGGGAATAACAATTTTATCTTACCTCAGGTAAGGAAACTAAATGGAAATAAATTAAATTGTAAGTACAACTAAAAAAAATGCCACCAAAAATATAATTTTGGAAACTTAGACTAATATTCTTGAGGATTGATGGAAACAGTTCATGCTTTTCTTTAAGTTCAAAGTGGAAAAACAACCAAACAGAAAGCCTTGACATAACTTTCAGTTCAGTCAGTTCACTCTCTCAGTCGTGTCTGACTCTTTGCCACCCCATGAATCGCAGCACGCCAGGCCTCCCTGTCCATCACCAACTCCTGGAGTTCACTCAGACTCACGTCCATAGAGTCGGTGATGCCATCCAGCCATCTTATCCTCTGTCGTCCCCTTCTCCTCCTGCCCCCAATCCCTCCCAGCATCAGAGTCTTTTCCAACGAGTCAACTCTTTGCATCAGGTGGCCAAAGTACTGGAGTTTCAGCATAACTTTAGCCTTCTGCTAAAGGCTAAACCAAAACCAAAACCGCTGAATAGAAACCTCTCAGACTGGAAACATCTTCTAGATCAGTGAAAAAGTAGAGGTGAATTTATAGACCACTGGAGTTCTTGGTCATATTAATAGTTTAATAGTATGTGTAATAATTTGGTCTAGGTATTAAAAATGACCGCTTCACTAATTGTTGCTTTAGGTGCTAAGTCACCTCAGAGACTTTTGGGCCTCCATGGGCTGTAGCTCGCCAGGCTCCTCTTCCTGTCCATGGGATTTCCCAGACAAGAATACTGCAGTGGGTTGCCATTTCCTTCTCCAGGTTATCTTCCCAACTCAGAGACTGAACCCATGTCTTCTGCATTAGCAGGTGGATTCTTTACCACTGAGCCACCAGGGAAACCTAACTGAATTAATCAGATAGACAATAATTCACTTTCAGTTACAACCTTAGTGAAGCACTAGTTTATAAACTTCTTTATTAACTATTTGATAAATTCTTAACTAGTGGGGTTACAGATTTCTGTATTTTGACAGTAGATGTTTTCAGGAAATCGAAATTCTGCTGTTTTCTCTGCTTGACATAGAAAAAGCCGACTCTCCTCTGGCTTGTGGCATGAATACAGAGAAATGGAGAAAAGGAGAAAACAATCATGGAAAGACTCCCTGGGCTGAAGGGGAGAACTGTGCCAACATTTCTTCTATTTAAAAAATATAACTTTTTGAATATTTCATGAATAAATAAGCTATTTGTCCAAAAATAATGTGTAAACAAAAATAACGACTTGTTCAACATTCACAGTTTAACTTAGACATTGGCAATGACCAAGTTTCTTATTGTGGTCAGGAAAAAGAGGGTTTGATAAGCAAATGAATTGTGCCAGCACCTCCAATAAGGTGTGTCTGAGTGATAGTTGCTCAGTCATGCCTGACTCTTGGCAACCCCATGGACTGTAGCCTGCCAGGCTCCTCTGTTCATGGAATTCTCCAGACAAGATTCCTGGAGTGGGTCACCATTTCCTTCTCCAGGCCAGAAGAACCCAGGGATCCTGCATTGCAGGAGAGCCTTTACCATCTGAGCCGCCAGGGAAGCCTACTATTAAAAGACATTTCTAAGTATAAAGACAGGTCAACTTAAAAAGTGTCAGCAGATACATGCTTGACTTTATCTTATAATCTATAAACAATACATTAGAATATGTAATTAATCCATACACCTTTTCCAAAGGAATACCCAAGACGGAAGTAGCAATAAAGTTACAAATGACAGTCATCAATCAGATGAAATAATTTAGATGAAGCTTTTCTCTCTTGAAGAGATGGGGACTGGGCAAGTGGTCAGGAAGGAAGTATAATGTTCTTTTAACTTTGTATGAAAAATAATGTTCAGTTCCACATTGCTGAACATAGTTCTGTTTTTGCCAAATAAATCCTCTACTTCAAGTTACTGTCCAAATGCTTTATTAAAACTCTCCTTCTGGCCTTTGTTTTGGAATCTGTTACTTTTGTTGCCACCTCCTGATTGCTGTCCTCTGAAGCTTGTACTTCTTTCCTGCTGTCCCTGACACCTTTATTCCCCTCGTGCTGTCCCCTGAAGCCTTGATTGCCTTCCCGCTGTCCTCGGAAGTTGTGATATCCTTCCCGTGGACCTTCTAGCTCCAGTTGCTCCGTGGCCACAGAAAGCTGCCAGTGCTGTGAATCATGCCACTTTTCCTGTACTTCTGTTACTGATGCAGTAGGGATATCAAAGCAAACACCCTGCTTTCCTTTGAGAAAGACCTTTCCCTTCACTTTGGAATCAATATCCTCACCCAGCTGCTCTTTAAGTTCTTTCCAAGCATAACTAATATTTGGCATTTCAATTGTGCACCACAAGATCATGGCCACAAAGCCCGCTTCTGAGTTGATCAAGGAGCACTGGTCTACCGACGTGGCACCGGAAATGTGGGCCAGGGCTGCTGCCAGAGCTTCCACAGCTCCCTTCTCCTCAATCAGCTTCTCTGCTGACTGCTTGAAGTGACTGATCGCAGTGGGAGGCACAGAGTCCAAGAGCCTGATGGCATCTTTGCTAGAAGCTTTTATTATCTCTGTTGCAAAAGGAACACCTGTTCATTTAAATTTAATTCCCGCTTTTTGCTCCACTTGGACTAACTGATATTCTTTGTGCTGGTAAAAGCAGATGCAAACCCTGGTTCTCCCAGCTCTACCTGTTCGCCCAGAATGATGAATGTAGGATTCATCATCCTTTGGTCGAGAACTTTGAACAACCAGATCAACTTCGGGGATGTCTAACCCATGTGCAGCAACACTGGTTCAACCAAAACTCCAAAATCACCATTTCTAAAACCTTTCAGGGTGATTTCCCTTTGCTTCTGTGGAATGTCTCCGTGTAACTGGCAACATGTCTCCTAGTAACTAGATGTGTCTAGCAACATAATTTCCAAATATTCATTTTAAGCCTCTCCTCATTTTTTACTTTGGCTGTACTGCACTTGAGCACCACCACCCTGATTCACCTCCCATCTTCCTTTTTAATTGTTAGCTCCAAGGCAGCCTGAGTATTAAAGAAACTTATCTAGATTCTGAGGCCTCTTTGAGAGTCTAGGCTGGTGGCACAAGGGTGATGCCCTCAGGCTAACAAAGTTACTGGACTTGATCAGACAGTCTGTAACAGAGTGTTGTAGAACAGTGGTCAACAACCTGTTTTGGCACCAGGGACGGGTTCATGGAAGACAATTTTTCCATGGACCAGAGTGGCAGGGATGGTTTCAAGATGATTTAAGAGCATTACATTTATAGTGCATTTTATTTCTATTATTACATTGTGCTATATAATGAAATAATTATACAACTGGCCATAATGCAAAATCAGATCATCAGACATTAGATTCTCATAAGGAGTGTGCAACCTAGATCCCTCACACAGTTCACAGTAGGATTCACAGTCCTATGAGAATTTAATGCCACTATTGATCTGACAAGAGGAGGAATTCAGGCTGTAAATACAGATGAAGTTTCATTAGCTTGCCCACCACTCACCTTCTACTGTGCAACCTGGTTCCTAACAGGCAGTGGACCCCTACCAGACCATGTCTGAGGATTGGGAACCCTGATTGTAGAAGGAATTTCTAACAGAAACACAACAAGAAGCCCAGACAGGCAAGCAGTTAGCAGGAGAGAAAGTCACAAACAGTGAAGGGAGAGTCCAAATACTGGTCTAGGGTAGAGGCAGGGTTCCCGTAGGTGAACTGGAGTTTTGCAAGAATAAAGCTGTATCATTCAGGACCTAGACAGACAGTTGCAATCAATCTTTCAGTACTAAAGATGGATGCAGAAGCCTATCAAGTTATATGAGATAAGAATCTCTTATCCCAATGGTGCACCTTAGGATGAATACCTTAGAAAATACTCTAGAAGTCCGGAATGTTGCTCTAGGGTTTTTTTTCTGTTGATTTCAGGGTAAGGTCAGTGGGTAAAGAAGCTGAAACAATAAAAGAACTTTTTACCTTAAAATAGGATTGATCTAGAAAGTGGTGCAGAACATCTACCCTTGAGGGGAAGCAGATTTTTGAGTGGAACACAGGATTTGGAAGACAATGATACTTATTTGGGTGGGAGGAGAGTGAGATGAGAGCTGAGGTTTGGGGTTTTCTATGGGAATCCAATAAGGTAGTATTTTAGAGTGCTTTGTCAATTATAAATAATCATTGTAATGAGCATTTATTAATACCTATTGCCCTATTTGGGCTTCCCTGATGGCTCAGCTGGTAAAGAATCTGCTGCAATGCTGGAGACCTGGGTTCGATCCCTGGGTTGGGAAGATCCCCTGGAGAAGGGAAAGGCTATCCACTCCAGTATTCTGGCCTGGAGTATTCCATGGACTGTATAGTCCATGGGGTTGCAAAGAGTTGGACGTGCCCTAATACTTCAACTAACCCTAGTTCCTTAAAGCAATAATTCTAATACACAAAAATGCACATATATTATTGTCAAAGGTACACAAATGATGTCAGTTTAACTTTATCTCATTCTTTCCCCTCCTCACATACTAAGTAGAAAATGCCTTTACATCTTGTTGAAGCTTATGAAATGTGAGTTTTCTGCAGGGCCTCAATACTTATTTTAGGGTTTTGCTAATCTTTCTGGAGATTCCCAACACTGCTTTTAATTCTCAGCATTATTTTTATTTTTTCATGATGTTCTTTGATTTGTGGGACTTCCCTGGTGGTTCAGAAGATAAAGAGTCTTCCTGCAATGCAGGAGACCATGGTTTGATCCTTGGGTCAGAAAGATCCCTTGAAGAAAGGAATGGCAACCTACTCCAGTATTCTTGCCTGGAGAATTCCACAGACAGTGGAGCCTGGCAGGCTACAGTCCATGGGTTCCCAAAGAACCTTACACGACTGAATGACTAACACTTTCAGTTGGATTTGAACTTTTGATAATACTGGGCTATTGCCTGTTTTGCTTCTCTTCCAAAGTTTGTCTTTTCTGATTCTCCCCCTGCTCCTGCTGCTGTAAAAATTTTGAATCTTTGCCTGTATATTCCTCTCACTTCCTGCTCTCTCTCTGACCCCTTCTTCAGCTCTCACCTTAAAAGCAAATCCTATCCTCTCACTTTTAACAGTGTGTCTTTCACCTCCTTTAGCACTACTTCCTGATCCCAGATAAAACCACAGCCTTTTGTAGAGAATGGTTCTGAAATTCCTTTCCAATAATTCCATGGTTCAGAGAGTTACTTCTCTTTTCTGCAAGCAGGGATATAGCAGAGAGAAAGCTAGGGTTATTGTGATATTTTGAGTTCCAGAATTCTTTGGGATCTATTTAAAATTGTTATGAATCTTCATACTGGGGTGGGTTGCCATTCCCTTCTCCAGAGAATCTTCCTGACCCAGGAATCAAACCTGGGTATCCTGCATTGCAGGCAGATTCTTAACTGTCCAAGCATTCAGTAAAGCCCCTATAAGAAAGAAAATGCATATACATACATACTATTTTTTCACGTAATTTTAGGTGGTGTACCCCTTGGCAACCCACTCCAGTATTCTTGCCTGGAGAATCCCATGGACAGAGGAGCTTGGTGGGCTACAGTCCACGGGGTCGCAAAGAGTCGGACACGACTGAGCGACTTCACTTTCACTTTCACCACTTAAGCCCTGTATGAATCTACTACTTTTGCCCAAGGGCATTTCTACCTTAGGTTAAGAATTTTCTTATAGAAAAGAAAAAATACTGTGGGCTTTGAAGGTACACCGAGTACAAGTCTTAATTTTGACTGAGTGACTCTAAAATAAACATTTCACTGGACTGAAGTTTCTTATTCTGTAAAATAAGATGAACAATATTTATTTTCTGAGGTGTTGAGAATTAGAGATAATTCAGTAATATCATGACATCAAGAAATCCTTCCATAAACATTATATCATTATTTAAAAAAAATTATCCCAACACTTTCTGTGGAACTTTCTTGCTTCACATCAAGATAACAGTATTGAGTGTACAGTGAACTAAATTAATATTATATACAAGAAACTGCTCTGCTGGCACCTTTTTCTCTAGATTTGTGCTGTGTGCTTTTGTTAACTTTTATTCATCACTGCGTCAATCATCAGTGCTCGTGTGTGTTGGTTATGTAAATAATAAGCAAAGTTGACTCCAGTCTGTGAAAAAGTCTTAATATCTTTCTTGCAAAAATGAAGGAGGATTTCTTAACTGAGTCTAAACAGAATTTCTGCATCTAAACTTTGTTCTTTTCACTTTTTTTTTTTTTTAAGATTATTTCTTTGGCTGTGTCTGGTCTTAGTTGCAATATGCAGACTTCTCTCTAGTTTCAGTGCAAAGGCTTAGCTGCCCCATATGGCATGTGGGACCTTAGTTCTCTGACCAGGGATCAAATCCATGTACCCTGCATTAGAAAGCAGATTCTTAACCACTGGACCACTAGGGAAGTCCCTAGGCTTTTATGTCTTAATTAAGATGTGGAGCATGACTTTTGACCTTTGTTTAAATGGAAGGTCATAATAATTAAGCATACAGGTTTATTCTCTGACAGATCTATGTTGATATTCTGTCTTGGAAACTTATTGTTATGTACACTTAGCCAAATCACCAAACCCCTCAGAGGCTCAGTGTCCTTAGCTGTAAAATGTGGGGATCATCTATAAATTGTAAGATTGTTGTAGGATTTAAGTAGAGGTACTAACTTATGTGGTGTGCTTAGTCAAATGGCTGGCACATACTTGTTGCTCAACAAACGAAGATTATAATTATTGTATCTACATCACCTTAACTCCAATAACTGACATAGTTTCACAATGATGTAGGTTGCAGGGTTTTATTTTATTCTAAATGAGTAGCTCAGGTATGGGCTGCCCTGCATCTATTAATTGATAAATGCCATTAAAAACAAGAAAACTAATTATGTCAATTAAATGATCAGTTGCTAACAAAGGATCTCATCAGGCATGCTTTCCAGATATTTTCTGACAGTAATCTGGGACTGAAGCATTTCAACTAGAAGGATTCTTTTTTTTCTTCCAAGTCCTATATCAAGAATAGGTACTACACATAGTCAAATTAATTTTAAATAAATTCTGCACTAGTGTTTCTAGAGCAAATCTAAAATTTTAGAGGAACTAAAAACCATCTTGATGAAAGTGAAAGAGGAGAGTGAAAAAGTTGGCTTAAAACTCAACATTCAGAAAATTAAGATCATGGCATCTGGTCCCATCACTTCATGGGAAATAGATGGGGAAACAGTGGAAACAGTGGTTGACTTTATTTTGGGGGTCTCCAAAATCACTGAAGATGGTGACTGCAGCCATGAAATTAAAAGACGCTTACTCCTTGGAAGAAAAGTTATGACCAACCTAGATAGTATATTCAAAAGCAGAGACATTACTTTGCCAACAAAGGTCCATCTAGTCAAGGCTATGGCTTTTCCAGTGGTCATGTATGGATGTGAGAGTTGGACTGTGAAGAAAGCTGAGCTCTGAAGAATTGATACTTTTGAACTGTGGTGTTGGAGAAGACTCTTGAGAGTCCCTTGGGCTGCAAGGAGATCCAACCAGTCCATCCTAAAGGAGATCAGTCCTGGGTGTTCATTGGAAGGACTGATGCTGAAGCTGAAACTCCAATACTTTGGCCACCTCATGCGAAGAGTTGACTCATTGGAAAAGACCCTGATGCTGGGAGGGATTGGGGGCAGGAGGAGAAGGGGACGACCGAGGATGAGATGGCTGGATGGCATCACCGACTCGATGGACATGAGTTTGGGTAAACTCCGGGAGATGGTGATGGACAGGGAGGCCTGGCATGCTGCAATTCATGGGGTCATTGGACACGACTGAGCGACTGAACTGAACTGAACTGAAAGCAAATCTACAGTCAACATTTTATTTGTATAATGCATCCAAAAGTTTTTTTTTTTCACAAAATTAATGATTTATGCTTTTATATAAATATACATTGGAGAAGGAAATGGCAACCTACTCCAGCATTCTTGACTGGGAAATCCCATGGACAGAGAAGCCTGGTGGGCTACAGTCCTTGAGTCACAAAGAGTCAGACACAACTGAAGTGACTTAGCAAGCACCCATGCACATACATGCATACACACATACATAGGTATTTATTTATCAATCAAGTGCTAAAAAAATCTCAAAAAATGTCTTATTAAGGAGTATATCATTTTCTCAGCTAGACATTACACAGCTATGCGGGAAACTGCATAATGTCTGCAAGTTTTTTTCTCACTGTAGACTTTCTAATTATGTGAATGAACACAAAATAGTCCAAAACTCAATTTGAAAATACTTACTTCCGTTACCTGTCAGGAGTAATAGATTCGAAATGAAAACTTCTGATTTCACCAAATTGTTATCAAAAATAAATTGTCTTATTTTCTGCTGTTATCTTAATCAAATAATATTATAAAATATTGCTCCATGACTCAAGGTGCATTATATAAAAATATGTAAAATTTTAGTGACCAGTTCTCTGTTTAAATATTAATGTATGTGCACTTTGATATGATTCCTTGTCCAATAAACTCTTAATTTCTGGAGTGCATTTGTGGACACAATTCCACTTTTTATACATGCAATGTGATTTTTCAAAAAATTATTGTTATAAAACCACAGTGCTTTGCCTTCTTCTGCTGTCAACTCTAAAGTTATTAGTAAGTTCTTGAATATTTCCATGACACCTGACAAATATGTCTATTTCCATAATGTCTATTGGAGTGAGATCTAGGTGCTCTGGAAGAAGTATTAGACAGAAACTGTGGTGAGTGAAGGGGGAGAGCAAAGTTCATTTGTTTCCACAACTCTGTTGTAGCTGTTCAAGTAGTTACGAGTTAGAAAAAACTGTATGGGGTCAGTGCTTTTAGGTGATAATTGCCATTTGGCTAGAAAAGCAAGAGTGCTGATACTTCACTGTTTTGGTTCTAGAATTCAGAAAGAGTTTTCACATTTGTGAATATTTTAATCAGTAGTTTAAAATTTGATTTTTTTAATTTCAGAAAGTTCCAACATTATCTTATTCCCAGGTCTACGTTATGATACATGGGGTTTGCTAATAGAATGATGGTGATGAAGGTAGGATTCATAGTTAAAATAAAATTATGTTAATGAAGAAAGTTTAATAAACTCAGATTGTTTAGTCTAGGCCTACAGATAATAAAAATTTTAAAAATAAAAAATAGTAGTTAAGCATATGAATATTTATAAATTTAAAATTGTTCCCAGGTGGTGCTAGTGGTAAATAACCCTCCTGCCAATGCAAGAGATGCAAGAGATGCAATTGCCATCCCTGGTTAGGGAAGATCTCCTGGCGTAGGAAATCACACCCCAATTCAGTATTCTTGTCTGGAGAATCCCATGGACAGAGGAGCCTCTTGGCCTATAGTCCATAGGGTCTCCAATAGTCAAACACATTGAAGTGACTCAGCAAGAATGCAGGCATGCTTAAGCTACACTTGAGTTTGTCTAAGCCCAGTCTGCAGCAGCCTCACCATGGTATGACAGAGGGAAAAAAATCAAGTAAAATTGGACTTACAGTTGACATCAGCAGAGGAAGCTGAGTTTGATATAAAACAGAACTTCCAATTGTGAGGTTTATTAAGAATTTAAAAGTCTTGGCAAAGGATATGAGAAAGTTCAGGGCTCAGCAGGTAGGAACTTAGTGTTTAAGACTGGGAAGAGAAAGAGCTGGTAAAGGAGTCCAAAGAATTGCTTATGAGGGTGGTAAAAACCAGGAGTTTGGGGGGTTTATGGGAGCCAAGAAAAGAAAGTATTTTTTAAATGAGGGAAAAATCAGTTTAGTCAGATGGAATAAGATGAGAACCAATAAGTTATTGGATTTGATAATTTCAAAGTGTTGGAAGATCTTGATAAATGTCATTTCAGTGAAGATACAGTAAGTAAAAATAGATAAGATATAGATAAGGCAAGATAATAGATGAGGCACATAAGTTAGATAGATATAATACATAAGAAGAGAAAGAAGAAAAAGTGGGAGGAAAAGAAATGGAGACATTATATTTAGTCAGATACTTCCAGAAATTTTCATAAAGAGAGCAATGATACACTTGAGCATTGGCTGGAAAGCGATATGGTGTTAAGGGGATGTTGATTTTTAAAGGAAAATCCTAAAGCACGGTGGCATATGGATGTGAATCAAGTAGAAATGGAGAAAGTTGTAATAACTGCATGATCAAAATTATAAATAAGGCTAATGGGCATGAGCTTGAGTAAACTCCAGGAGTTGGTGATGGACAGGGAGGCCTGGCGTGCTGCCATCCATGGGGTCGCAAAGAGTCAGACACAACCGAGTGACTGAGCTGAGCTGCGGAATTTGCAGCAGCATGGGAAGAGGGCATGGCAACCTACTCCAGTATTCTTGCCTGAAGAATCCCATGAAAAGGGAGCCCGGTGGGATACACTCCCTAGGGTTACAAAGAGCTGGACATGACTGAAGCAACTTAGCATGCACGCACACAGCAATGTGGGTGAACCTTAAGATTGTCATACTGAGTGGATTAAGTCAGACAGAAAAAAAGAAACATTGATATGATAGCCCTTATGTGAGGAATCTAAGAAGAAATGATACAAATGAACTTATTTAGAAAACAGAAATAGATTCACAGCCTTAGAGAACAAACTTTGGCTTCAAGGGGGGAAGGGTGGGAGGAAGGGATAGTTACAGAGTTTGGGATGGTCATGTACACACTGCTATGTTTAAAATGGAAAACCAACAAGAACCTATTGTACAGCACAAGAACTCTTGCTTAAGGTCATGTGACAGCCTGGATAGGAGGAGAGTTTGGGGAAGAATGGATACATGTGTATGTATGGCTGAGTCATTCTGCTGTCCAACTGAAACCATCACAACCTTGTTAATTGGCTGTACTTCAATATAAAATAAAAACTTAAAGATAGATGAAAAATTATGAATAAGGCTAAAGGGATAATCAGAAAGATACAGAGTACAGATGAGCACTGGTTTGTAGCTTTGATGCAGGAGAGTGAGGGATCTGGAGTTGCTTCTATTTTCTCAAAGAAATATGAGATGATGTCAGTAGTTAATTTTGGGGGTGTATGAATTTATGTGAGGTTTGAGGAAAAAACAGATCAGGTATGAAAGAATCATTGCTGCTGCTACTGCTGCTAAGTTGCTTCAGGAATCATTATGGGGAATTTAAAAACTAGCCACACAGAGAAACCCAATATGATTGTGTAGAAGAACTGAGCATCCCATGGATGGTCTGATAATGAATCTACAGTAAATAGTCAGTTTGGGTGTTATTCCAAAGACATTCAACTACTCTGTTGCTAGCTCTCAGAAAAAGGGTAGGGTTCCTCTAGGGATCTGTGCCAGGGGGAACAAAGAGAGGGGGAAAGGAATTGAAGATGTTTTAAGGGGGAACTTCCCTCTTAGTCCAGTGGTTAAGACTTTTGCCTTTCAGTGCACGGGGGTGTCCCTGGTTGGGGAGGTAGGATCCCACATGGCTTGTGGCCAAAACACCAAAACATAAAGCAGAAACAATATTGTAACAAATTCAACAAAGATCCTAAAAATGGTTCACACAGAAAAATTATTTTAAAAAAAGATGTTTTGAGGGAATGACTAAATGACAGAGCATGAGATCTATATCAGACAAGGAGGAGAGTAAAGACTAATGTGGATTTCTAGGTGAACTAGAGCTAGGGTAAACAAGTTGGAGTTAAAAAATTAAAACACTAGGGTCTTCAGAATACGTTAATGTGTGATTATGTGTAGCCACAGAGTGAAACTTTTGATAGTGAGGTTCCAACAGAGTGACGATTTCCAGTGACGATGACACCTAAATGTGACTACGGCAGGGAGTGACTGCGATGGGGGAGAAAACTGTCGCTGGCATTGAGGAGGCCAAGAACGCCGATGCCAGAACAGAAGGATGGTAGGTAGCGTGCAGGTTAGGGTGCTGGGTTAACACTGTGTTGTGATTGCTCACTAAGTCATGTCTCGCTCTTTTCGACCCCATGGGCTCTAGACCACCAGGCTTCCCTGTCCATGGGACTTCCCAGGCAAGCATACTGGAGTGGGTTGCCATTTCCTTCTCCAAGTGATCTTTCCTGACCCAGGAATTGAACCTGTGGCTCCTGCATCGCAGGCAGATTCTTTACTGCCGAGCCACTGTTCAGTTCAGTCAGTTCAGTTGCTCAGTCGTGTCCGACTCTTTCCAACCCCATGAATCACAGCACGCCAGGCCTCCCTGTCCATCACCAACTCCCGGAGTTCACTCAGACTCATGTCCATCGAGTCAGTGATGCCATCCAGCCATCTCATCCTCTGTCGTCCCCTTCTCCTCCTGCCCCCAATCCCTCCCAGCATCAGGGTCTTTTCCAGTGAGTCAACTCTTCGCATGAGGTGGCCAAAGTATTGGAGTTTCAGCTTCAGCATCAGTCCTTCCAATGAACACCCAGGACTGATCTCCTTTAGGATGGACTGGTTGGACCTCCTTGTAGTCCAAGGGACTCTCAAGAGTCTTCTCCAACACCGCAGTTCAAAAGCATCAATTCTTCGGCCCTCAGCTTTCTTCACAGTCCAACTCTCACACCCGTACATGACCACTGGAAAAACCATAGCCTTGACTAGATGGACCTTTGTTGGCAAAGCAATGTCTCTGCTTTTGAATATGCTATCTAGGGTGGTCATAATGCATTAATGAAGGTACAGTGAATAGAAGAAGGGAAGTGATAGTTATGGTCTGTGGAGCACTGTAAGCTTTTACTTTAGTATTATATTCAATTCTGTGTGCCACACTTTAAAATAGATAATGCCAAACAGGGAAAGAATCCAGGGCAAAAGAAAAGAATAGTGAAGAAAATGTACCATAAGGGGAAAAGCTGAAAAAGTTTGGGAACATTTAGACTGGAAAAGAAAAAAAACTGAGGAAAAACATGTGAGTCTTTTTCAAACATTTAAAGTACTATCAGGTGAAGAAAAAAACGTAGATTCATTCTGCATTGTTTTGAGGGAGAACCAATCAAAGACTGGATGTTACAGGAAGGTATATTTCTGCACAATGTAAAAAAAATAAAATAAAAAAGAACTTTCTTAAAATCAAAGTTTTCCAAAGGGAAAATATATTTTATTGGAGTACAATGAAGTCATCACTTTAGATGTTCGCTTTGGTTGGCATATTGGCACAGACCTTCAGGAATCAGAGACTGATGTTCTTTTATTTGTCCATAGTCTATAAGGGCATCAAATTCTAGGATATGCTAGCATTCAGAAATTACAACTGTAAATATGGTAATGAGTTCTTCCTGGTTTATGTATGTGGTTTTATGATAGCCTTTTACTTTTTTAATTTCACTCTGAAATATCAGTAACAAAGTGATTGTGGTAGAGTCTAAAATGATCAGACCTACAATTCAAAGTGCTATATTCAAACTCCAGCTATTCTGTTTATTAATTGGTTAATTTCACTTAGAGGCTTCCTTGGTGGCTCAAATGGTAAAGAATCTGCCTGTAATAAGGGAGACCTGGCTTCAACTCTTATGTCAGGAAGATTCCTTGGAGAAAGGAATGACAACCCACTCCAGTATTCTTGCCTGGAGAATCCCATGGACAGAGAAGCCTGGCAGGCTACAGCCCATGGGGTCACAAAGAGTTGGACAGAAATGGACAGAAAGTGAGCAACTTTCACTTTCAATTTCACTTTACTTTACTTTTACACAGTAACATGAAAGTAGCTGCTTGGTTAAGGAGGCTATGAAAATATTTTTTTGAGGGAAGCAAGCTAAAAAATGTTTTTAAGGCACAGAGAAAGTTATTAAGGTTTATACAGATTAGTGAATTCTCACAAACTGGTTGGTGCATACCAGATTTTCAGATGGCATATTGAGGTTCTAGAAGCTTGTAAAAGTACTCCAGGTTTTTCTGATATTCCAACTGGTAAAGATAAAAGATGAAAAAAAAAGTTTGTAGCCAAATAACCCTATCCTCCAACTTATAAGTAATTGATTCTTTTAATATTCCCAGTATCTGTCATAATTATTTTTGAACTCAAAAGTTCTAGCCTGAGAATGTATTGGTTTTATGACAATTTGCAAGATATGAAGCATCAAAGCTAGAGCAAGAGCATGGTTACATTTTCAGATTCAGAGCCACAAGGGAGCTTTAAATATATGGAAGATGGTAGAACACTAACTAATAGCCAGCCGTTACCACCCTGGAGACTTTTTATAGTAATATGCAACTTTCTATACCAGTCTTTTATACTTTTTGACTTTATCTCTATTAGAATCTTTTTTACTGGTCTTGAGAAAACAGATTTAAAGAATTAGATTCACTTTATCAGTGATCCAAACTAACTAAGATAAAGGATATTTTGCATGATTTTGTTTCAGATATGTAACATTGACAGTTTGGCTGGACAGTGCTTTGCGATAAAGATTCTTTGACTTGGAGTTAGAAAGCTTGAGTCTGAGTCCTTGTCTGTTGGCATCTTTGGATAAACCCTTTAGTGTTCTCGAGTCCTGTTCTCTAGCCTGTGGTAATAATTCCAGTGTCACCCACCTCATGGTTTTGTTCTGAGGATCAACACAGAAGAGGCTATACTTAGTGGAGGGGACTACAGGTAGATGCATACACATATGGCATTTCTTTTTATTCCTCAGATATTCTTCAAGGGAGTTATTAATATGCACTCCCCCACCAGAATAAATGCTGAGGTTCAGAAATCTAAATAACTTATCAAAGGTCACAAACAATAACACACTCAACCTTGTATGCTACTTTATTAATTTCAAGTGTCAAGACTTTTCCACAGCTCCAAAATGAAGCAATGTGTGCCAGAGATTGCAAACAATGTTAGTCAGTCAGTGATGTCCAACTCTTAGAGACCCCATGGAATGTAGCCCACCAGGCTCCTCTATCCATGGAATTTTCCAGGCAAGAATGCTGGAGTGAATTGCCATTTCCTTCTCCAAAGGATCTTCCCCCTCCAGGGATTGAATCCAGGTGTCCCAAATTGCAGGTGATTCTTTACACTCTGAGCTGGCATGGTTTTTGCAAATAGCAAAGTATTTGTTTATTCCAGGAAAAGCAAAATGTTATCCTAGAAGGGAGACTTATTCATAGTATAATACTTGGCTCTGAAGTGAATGAAATTGATATAATTATAATAATGAAAACCCTTGCTACTTATTCAACTAAAAATAGGTATATTGGGAGGATGGGATTTTAGAGGATAATGACCAAAATGAATAAACCAAGAAGCAATAGTAGTAACATATAATTTAAAATTCATAGTTAATTCTTTTTGAAAAAAAATTTTAAAGTGTTTTTTGAATTTGTTACAATGTTGCTTCTGTATTATGTTTTGTTTTTTTCGCCATGAGGAATGTAGGATCTCAGCTTCCCAACCAGGGACCAAACCCACAACCACTGCAGTGGGGTGCAAAGTCTTAACCACTGGACCACCAGGGAAATTCCATAGTTAATGCTTAAAAGAATCAGCTAAAACTGGAAAATGGAAGTAAGCAGCTATAATAGGAGTGGAGAGCAAAGGAATAGGTACTATTGGTTTCTATTTTAAGTCTTTTAGTGCTCCATGATTGTTAAATTGTGCTCATGTGTTACATAGATAAGCAAACAAGATGAAAAATAGAGTAAACATTGAAGAATTTAGTAAGGCTACTTTGCAGGTATGCTGCAATTTATGTGAAGGTTTTGGGAGCTTTATGAATTGATCTTGCTCTTGATGTTTTCATATTATGACAGTTTTTAATATTTGGTATCTATTAAGGTTTTTTTTTTAAGTGAAGAGTTATGTCCCAGAGTAGAGTATGCTTATGTTTGCTAAGTTTAAAAAGCTGAATTCTTAAGTCTGTGGCCAGTGTTTAATTGAGTATCATTTAAAAAAAAGCATGCTGTATTTGCTGCTACAGAGTTTGGGGTTAAGGTAAAAAGTCAGAGCAGGATGAATGTGGAAACCTAGAGTAGGGCTGCAAGAAACTTTGGGTTATGATATATCTGGAAATATTCCCGTAATCTTACTTCCTTCAATTAAGATTCCCAACTTCACTGGGTATTCCTGGAGTTTAGGTACAACTAATGATGAAATGATGAGTGAATTCCTTGAGGGCTGAAGTTATATGACCAGGAAAAGACAAGTCTTTCCTGAATCATGATATAAATGTGACAGGTAACGTACCAGGTCTTATGCCTGACCATACCTACAAAACATGGGGAAAAAAGGTATCTTTAGCTAAAGGCATCTCTCTATTTTTAGTTGACAGATTGATAAAATGAAAATATGTGACAATGAAGTTTATATTTCCTAACTTTTACAGAGGTTTTCCTCCATATATAAGTGTACCTATATATAATCGTGCCCATACATATGTATGATATATTTATATATACACTTACATTTAAAAAAGGAATATGTAAAAAGTTATAACTGATTTTTTAAGCTAACATACTAAAGTTGTGTATCTAACTACACATTGCTCTTTGGAAGGATAGTTTCTTGGAAAGCTTTATACTTGTCTTAATATTCTCCCTAAATTTAGAAGTCAATTTTTTTCAAAAAAATTCTCCTTTGATTATACCTTTTACCAAGCACCATTAAAGACAGATTTTGGAGAATCAGTGTTTCCTGGGAACAGCCCAAAGAATGTGGAATGAAGTCTTAGGAAGGTGAGTGAGTAACCTGAGTCACAGGGTTATGAGTTTGATGATCAAAGGTAAGATTACATTTCTTGTTGGTCAAGCTAAAAATCCCCTGAGGAAATCCAGAAGCCTTTAAAAATGTTTGCATCATTAGGGGATGTCTTGAGGCTTGAAAGCTGATCTTCTTCAGTTGCAAATTGTAATTTTGCTAAGCACAGCATAAAATAAAATTCATTTTATAGTCACACCCTACACATGAATGCAGAAATATAGGCAAGAAATAAATGTTACCAATATGAAAGATGAGTTAAAGAGAGAAATAGATAAGTTAGGAGACAGGCAGAAAGGGAAAATTAGGCTGACAGCATGCAGTGAGCCCTTCTGGACCCTTTTGCCAACAGTTCTGGAGGACCTCCTAAGAAATCAAGATGACACAGAGTTAAGAGAGGGTGAAAGAGCCTGCTTGAAGACCTTGTCTGCCTTCTTTGATCCACTTATTCCTGAAGAGACAGATCCCTGGACTTTACAATTGGGTGAGCCCACTAAAGCACATTTTTGTATGATAATGACGGTGATTGGTGGTCATAGCAGAGGAAGAGGAGAAGGAGAGAGAAAGCAAGGAGGATTAGGATAAATCAGAATAAATGAAAAGCCAGTATCTGGGCTTCCCTGGTGGTTCAGTGCTTAGGAATCCCCCTTGCAGCATGAGGGGTGTTGGTTTGATCTCTATTCAATCCCTGTTCTGGGAGGATCCCACATGCCTTGGGGCAGCTGCAACTGCTGAGCCCTCACACCTAGAGCTAGTGCTGACAACCGGAGGAGCCACCACAGGGAGAAGCCTGTGCACCCCAACTGGAGAGTAGCCCCCGTTCTCGGCAGCTAGAGAAAGCCCAGTGCAGCAACAAAGACTTAGCACAGCCAAAAAATGAAAAGAAAAGGCAGAATCTACCCAGGGGAAATTACTGATAACTTTGAGAAGGATGAGAAAGTTGGGAAAGCCAAGTCTGAGGAACTGGAGAAATGATTTATCCAATGTTTTCAAAGGTTTCATTTTAAGAGGAAGAATTTTTTTCAAAGAGCTTGGTTGGTTACTTATGCTTCTGCTTCCAGTGTTACCTGAATTCAAAAAGTTGTAAACTGACTCAGTCAGTTCAGTTCAGTTCAGTAGCTCAGTCTTGTCCGACTCTGAGACTCCAGGAATCGCAGCATGCCAGGCCTCCCTGTCCATCGCCAACTCCTGGAGTTCACTCAAACTCATGCCCATCGAGTTGGTGATGGCATCCAGCCATCTCATCCTCTGTTGTCCCCTTCTCTTCCTGCCCCCAATTCTCCCAGCATCAGGGTCTTTTCCAGTGAGTCAACTCTTCACATGAGGTGGCCAAAGTACTGAAGTTTCAGCTTCAGCATCAAACTAGTCTCTGCCTTAAAGAAGTTTGCCGTTTAACATCAAACATATATTTTACATTTCCACATTCCTTTTAGAATGCACAGTCTTATTAAGTTTCATTTTCTAGATGGGAAATCTGAGGATGAGTGAATTTAAACTTGCTCAGTCAGTTCCATAGGTAGGATTTGACCCTGTTCTTCTTGATTTCAGAATTTAAATCCTGAACAACTGTTACAAGTATAGTTTCCAGACTTCTTTTTTTTTTTAATGTAAGCTTAATTATGTATTTTCCATATTTATTATAATGTAAAATACACTAGCGGACAAACCTAAAGCAGTTTTTAAGACTATTAGTTTCAACTTAAAAAACTTGATAAAACTAATAATGAGCTATTCATAATGTTTTGAAATGAAATAACTTAATGTTTCATATTTATTTATAAACCCCAAACTCATAGTACTTATAATTATCATCAGCAAAATATTTCTGTAAATAAGACATTCTATCAATACAAGTTTAAGATGAATAGCTAGAAATTATATCAGAAACATCTGTATCCCTTCAAGACACTCTAAATACTATGTATTGTTCCTGATCTGTATACCAAATGAAATCTTAATGTTATTGCTTTTACTTATCACTTTTACCCATAGCATCTCTTTCAACTAAGCTAATAGTACTATCTGCATGGTGCTCTCTACTTATTAAACACTTGAATTATTAAAGTCTTTTATCTTTCTCAGTACCACTGGTAGCAATGTCAGTGCTAATCTTTCTTTATCCCAGGAAATATTTACCACTTCTTTTGCTTTCCTAAAACAAAAACCATTTTGCACAGAATGAGTTAGGTAGAATGCATAAAATGTCAAGAAGTAGGTTAAGGGTTCTATACCCACTCTTATGGGCAGATCTTACTTTCATGCATAACCTAGATGGAAGATCTCAGAATCAGGGAACTGTACAGCTAGAAGAAAACTGATGGACCATCCTTTCTATATTAGACTAACGCAGGAAACCCTTCTTTAGCAATCTTGAAATGAGTTCAGCAAGAACATTTGGAATTGGAAACTCTTCTCTTTCAAATAGAAGCATAATGTTTAAAGATTAATATTCATTTGAGTATATTTCTTATGTGATTGGAAATCAGTTTCATTGATGCTTAACTTTTTATAATAATAAGCTAAACTGAAAAAGAAGTGAAGTTGCTCAGTCGTGTGCGACTCTGTGAGATTCCATGGACTTTAGGGTACCCAGGCTCCTCTGTCCGTGGAATTTTCCAGGCAAAAGCACAGGAGTGGGTTGTCATTTCCTTCCCAGGGGATCTTTATGACCCGGGGATTGAACTCAGGTGTCCCACATTGCAGGCAGACACTTTACCCTCTGAGCCACCAGGGAAGCCCAAACTAAAAAAAGTGACTGCAATAGTCTTTTTGCCTTTTTTCTTCTAGGGAAGATATTTTAAAAGAGATATTAATTATAGCTGGAGAAAAATCGTAAAAATTGTTCCAAACAACTATTGGGAATTTCACCTGCTCATCACCTTCATCATAATCATCTTAAAGTCATAAATTTTATATTTCTAAGACCAATGGCATGCTATTTTGGAACTATACCTGAATGCTGGATTTTAAAAAGTGCTAAGGGTCTACCCAATCCGATCTTTCATGGTAAACCTGTCAGAATTTCAGAGCTTTGTTACATGTTTAATGAATTCCCTCACATGATGTATAAACTTTTTTCACCCTTTTAACAAGACATCACAGATATTATGACGTTGACATGATCTGTTAAGAATTAACATAGCAATTTTACATACTTTTGAAATTTCAAGCATAGTCTAATTATTAAGCAAGTAAAAAAAAAATCCTGAAGATTATGCAAAATTATCCCTAAATCTGAAAAGGGAGATTCTTAAGTATTAGTTCAGTGTGCTAGTTTTCCTTTCCATAAGCCTGAAGAAAAGCTTCGTCATTGTCCACTAATTGGTGGATGTTTCCATTGACCTGAATAGTGGGCTACAACATGAATTAGCTGTTCTGTGAACTTTCCAAGGTGGTTTTAAGATAAGTGTGGATCATTTGAACGATCAGGGAATTATAGGTACCTTTTTTGTTCACTTCATGTGTGTGCGTGCTTATATAAGAAATAGCAGCTTCAAGATGCAATGGGAAAAGTTGCGAATGATAAAGCTAATTGGATCAAAGTGACAACCAATCAGGATCATAGTCTCCTGTAAGCATTTCTTGCTCTGAGTAATCTGGCCTGTCTGATGACTAGCTATGTTTACACACTTTGCCTCTGGTATAATATGTCACTTCAGTCATGTCCAGCCTTGTGACCCTATGGTCTGTAGACAACCAGGTTCCTTAGTCCCTGGGATTCTCCAGGCAAGAACACTGGAGTGGGTTGCCATGCCCTCCTCCAGTGGATCTTTTCAACCCAGGGGTTGAACCATGTGTCTTATGTCTCCTGCATTGCCAGGAAGGTTTTTGCTCCTAGACCCAGGCAGATTTACCACACAATAGGCTCTAGCTTTGCCTCAAAATACTGACTGCTTCCGCCATGGTAGTTTCGTGGGACACTGAGCTTGCAGTTCTAAAACTGGGATTGTTCTGGAAAAACTGGGAGAGTTGTCATCCTAGATAGGGACACCATCAGAGGCCAAGTACATTGGCTGCCTTTTTATGGTACTGTGTCAGATCTGATGTTTTGAATTACATAATTTCAGTGGCAGACAATGCTTTATTTTATTGAAAAATATCTTAGCTCACACTAAGAATAAATGAGTACATTACTGAAGAAGTTGTGATACATACGTACAATGGGATACTACTTAGCCATAAAAAGGAATACATTTGAGTCATTTCTAATGAAGTGGATGAACCTAGAGCCTATTCTACAAAGTAAAGTAAATCAGAAAGAGGAAAAAGAAATATCTTATATTAATGAATATATATATGGCATCTAGAAAGATGGTACTGATGAACCTATTCACAGGGCAGCAATGGAGATGCAGACATAGAGAACAGACTTAAGGACAAGGGTGGGGGAGAAGAAAGAGAGGGTGAGATGAATGGAGAGAGTAGCATGGAAACATATACACTAACATATGTAAATAGATAGACAATGGACATTTGTTGTGTTCTCAGGGAACTCCGATAGGGGCTCTATAACAACCTAGAGGAGGAGAAAAGGTGGGAGGTGGGAGGCAGATTCGAGAGGGAGAGGACCTATGCACACTTATAGCTGATTCATGTTGATGCATGACAGAAATCAAATCAACATTATAAAGCAATCATCGATCAACTAAAAATAACTGCATATAATTATTTTTTAGAAAAAGAATGAATGAGCACATTCTCTATCTAAAAGGAGACAGAAAAAGGGAGAAGCAGAGGAAGAATCTGTGTTTCACCTAGCAGTCTTTCTTCCCTTGGAAAACTGGAGGATTATGAGGCAGCAGTCATTATTCTATTTTCCTGATACAGAGCTGGACTAAACAAATAAGGCTCAGGGTAGGTTGTGAATCCACTAAAATTGCAGAGCAGACCCAACACATTTAACAGCATCGTGAAGTGCATGTCTAATCTCAATTATCCCATTCCCAGCCCGATATTCTAGTTTCTGCTCTGGCAGGCAGCCTGTAAATAAACAAAAGGGTGTAGTTGTCATAGGTGAGAAAAATAAAACATAAAAAAATTCCTAATAGAGGGTTTTTGTTTTCTTCTTTTCTTCCCTCTTTTAAATAGATACTTTATTTGATTTTAATGGTCCTGTCTTGGATCCAGCAGGCAAACCTTTCTTACTGATGGGGTCTCTCCTTAACTGGTGTCTCTGTCATCAGCCTGACCTTGTAGCTTTCTCTAGTGCCATTATACCCTGGGCGCTGGCTTATTTTCATACAGCAGCTCCCTCGGCTTGATCCCACTTCATCTACTTCACGGACACAGACATTTGTTGGGCTTATTAGCTCAGCAGGAGCCTTATCATATTTTGTATCTGAGGCTGTTGGAGATGTCAGGAGATGGAAATGCTGTGTAGCTTTTTATCCTCCTTTCTCTCACTTTCTCCTCGAGTCCAACCTTGCATTTGGATTCAGCGCTCTCTTACTACTAGCTGCTGAGATCACTTTAAATATGTCGAGCTTTGCCATCTGTACCAATAACAAGGCAAAGGCTTAGCCATGATTAGGCTGTCAAGATTTATTAAGTTAAAAAGTATCAAAGTTTCTAGCTGCAACCCCAGACCTTTTAAGAGTCTACCTTCTTTGGAATCCCTTCCCCCCTTCCTCTCTAACGTTAGAGTCACCGTGCTTTGCTTGACCTTGACCAACATCTGCACCCAGGGAACACTAATGAATTTGGGCCAATTCATCTCCAAACTCCAAATTCAATCAAGCTGACATGCTGGGGAAAGCAGACTATAATTAACTTCTAGCATTTTAGGTAATCTGTAAATTTTCATAAATTTTATCTGATAGGTCATGCTTAATATATGTTTTCTTTAAAAAGACACACTGTTAAACAAATACATGCATATTTAGTAGCTAATTTTTAATATTAAAGATTATGTGTATATGTGTCTTTAATTGTGGAAACACAGTGAAATTAAATATAACAGTCTTTACTGTGTCATAAAACCCCACACAAACTTCGAAGCTGTTGGAGATTTATTTCATTGTTTTTTTGTTTTGGAAGTAAGTGACCATTGTAATCATTTTAATAAATTTACACGTTAATGATTGTGCTGATGGTAAATAAGTTCTAAAAGCCTATACTTAATCACTCTATTAGAGAATGGGAGTACCATTCCTGTAAAATGATTTTTTTTGGTTGTTACCTAAACAGGAAAATCTCTAATTGGACAGAAACTCCCCATGTCCCCAGATGAACTGAACAGTTTCTATGTACTCATTTGTAAATGTCATTGATTATTGTCAGCTCAAATCATAATCCAATTTGTCCTTAATAAACCTATAAATGATACCTGTGCAAGTTTGTTAGAAAAAGTAAGCCTGTGTGTGTCACTAAGCTGAATTAATCTTTGAAAAGATTGTCCTTACTTCATTTCTAACCTTCCTACGCTGGTGTTGTGTTTGAAATTGAGAACCAGTAGCATATAAAACAAAATCTTCAGTTTCCAAGGTTCTCTTTATTGCCAAAAAAAGTATAACAACATTATTTTAGTGTTATTTAATGTTACATTTCCTATAAGCAAATGCAAAATTTGTGTGCTTTATTATGAATGAGAGATGGTAAGTACTTAAGTATTTAAACATATCTGGTGTTATGATCAATATAAAGAAAAATTTGGGCAAGCTTTCCAATGACTGGTTTGAAAAAATAAAGGAAATTAAAACTGAACTGAATTCAAGGAAAATGTTTATAAATATCCCATTCTTCAGTGAAGAAATTTCCAATGTGCACTTTAAAAACTCCATTAATCTCACACTTCAAAGCATGATACACATAAAGGCCAATCTCCCATGTTTATACTGGTTGAGTAGAGTTAAAATTTTCATTCAATATTTGCATGCAATTTATTATAATATCGACTGAAATGCATTCCATCCTTAGTAATGTGTGCTTTTAACATGGTGGAAAACTCTTTTAGAACTTACCTGAGAACCATAACATGTATAACTATTAACTTTGTATGACAAAATTTGGGTCATTTGAAAATATTTGGAAGAAATACAAGTTTAAATGTTGCTAATTAGATAATATATATCCCAATAAAAATTGTTTTTAAAAAAGATATTTTTTGGAGATAAAACTAATTATGACTTTAATAAAAAGCTGGTTTTTTAAAATATAGTTTTAGCAGCCACTAAGTTCCTCTCGATTTTATTTTCAAGGGTCAACATTTGTTCTCTTTTAAAAAATATTATTTTTCTTTAGTTTTAAAAACAATGTATGCCAAAAAATTGAAGTTCTTATCTACCACTCATCCTTAAATCTTTAATGAATTTCTTTAATCAAGATCCAAGTAATCAAACTTTATCTTCTGTCAGTGGATATCAAATAACAATTAAAAAACTATCATGCAATTCACTCTATTCCTTTTAACTAGTTATGTTGTTACTATAGAAATAAAAATTCCCTTTATTGAATGTTCTTCTTCATATAAAGAGCTCCAGGTAATTGCATTTACTAACTGTATGTGAGAACTTGAAAAATGAGACACCAAATTTTGACAAACTGACAAACCTTCTTTCCAATTGAATAATCAACTTGTGCTGTATTAACAATACAAATTGGTTCATAAAATCACATTGTTCTATTAAAGGTACACAAGAATACAAGTGATAGAAATAGTGTAAAGAAGGCAAAGCTGAGAGACGGAGGGCTTTTTGTGTTCATTTGTTTTTATTTGGTTTCCTTAACCTTTTATGTTTTGGTTTTAAAGCCCTGGTTTGGGATAAAAATATAAAAATTGTGTTTATGATGAAAATTCAGTATTATATGGCATCAATATTCTGGTTGAATTTTAAAGAATTTTATATTTATAAGGTCTGCAGGTGCTATACTAATGTCATTATTTTTGCTTAATTGGTGAGTAACCCGAAGATACATAAAGAAATTAATAAGATGTTCCAGGTCTAATGTAAACAGTAGACGTGTGCTTTCCAGAAATTTTCATATGTAGAAAAATGTCTTACTTGGGTTTGTATTTGTTTAATATTCACTGAGGAGCCATATACAACTGGCTTAGAAATACTGATAGGGAATCCGCTATGGTGTTTTTGTTAATATAGTTAGAAATTTCTTTTTTTGTATGTGGGTGCTGTTTACCTGGGATGGTCCAAATGATCTGAAAGAATATTATTAAGACAAAGTAATGGAGCAAAAATCTTTGTTATTTTCATGTTAACAGTAATATCAATAGGTATTTGTGTAGTACATTACAGTTAAGAGCACTTTATGTCACATGACTGTCCTCGTTTGACCCTCACTAAAATCTTGTAAAATGGTAAAAGAAAAATTTCTTCAAGATTCTCCACAAAATCTTGAGCAGCAAATTCAGCATCAGATGGACCTGTGTTCAGGTCTTATCTCTCTCGAGTTTATTTAATCATTTTAAGGTTTGGTGTTACCCTTCACACTCAGGATAAATGCTCCCAGGATTAAACCTGATGAATACTGGATAGTAGAAAGCATTTACATAGTGCCTGGTGTACATACTAGCTGCTTTCATTGTTTGAAGATGAGGCCCATGTGTTTATAACTCGTAACCCCTCAGCTCACTATGTAGTATCTAGTGGTGTGAATTGGAGTCCAGTTGATGTTTGTTGAGTAAATGGATGGGGAAAAAAAAAGTTAGAATTGAGAGTGATAGAGTCAAATGATTTGTTTAAGTTTATGTGCCTGGGAAGCAACAGAGCTGAGGATCAAGGCCATGTTTCCTGACTCTAAAGTCCAAGGTTTTCCCTGGTGGCTTCTCATGCAGAGGATTGTAACCACTGCCCTGTCTTCCTATCTCAGGGGATTGGCTTACTCTTTACCTACCAATCCACTGATGACTGCACTCATCTCTTTTCACTGCCCCAGCATCTTCACCATGGACATCTAGTAGCTATTTTCTGTTTTAGATCTTCAGTAAAGAATAAAATCTGTCAGGATATTATAAACATTCAAGTAACTAGCCCAAAGAAACTGCTCAAACTTACTCCATGCTGATGCTTATGTTTCAGCTTTTCTGCTGTGAACAACATCAGCTGATCAGATATGTTTTATAAGGATTTTTCAAAGTCATCACTTTCATGTAACATACCATGCTCTTAAGTAATAAGAGAGCAGAGTCTCTATTTGGTTATAAAACTGCAAGAACATACATGTCATTTCACCCTGTGTGAACAGCTGAAGATTCACAGTGCACTGATGCTTGGAACCCCACATTTCAGAAACCAGAACTTTAAGGAGGGTGTGGAGAGCCACAATTCTATAAACATAAACACAGCATCAAGATATTAGCTACTTTAAAGGCAGTCCCTCGCAGGAGAGGCATACAACAAAAGTCAGCAACAGCATTAAAGACACAAAACAGTGCCATCAAGAGCAACAAAGTCAAAAAATAAAACAAAACCACACAACAATAAAGAAAACAGAAGCAAGGAGGCTTAAACTTTTAGTCACTACAATCTTTCATTGTCTTCTGATTTATTTAGGAAAAAGAATTGTATTCCTAATCCATTTCAGAATATTTTTAAAGCTAAACTTCATATGATCAAGGAAATCAGAAAATGGTCATTGTGTAGGAATGACTAGTTCTTAAGGAATTCTCAATATGACATAATTTTTTTAAACTGTAGTCATAACATTCCTAGCAAAGCACCTATGATTAAATCAACCAGGGATTAAAGCATATAAAGCCTATAGAAGAAATATCTACTTTTAATATATAGCATGAATATAACTGCTAGATTTGAAACTCTTATTGGAAGAAAGGCAAAGGCATATCTTTATGGTTACTACATCTTTTCTTCAAAGATAAGAGGCAGCAAGAGAGTGAGAAAGGAAGAAAGAAAGAATTGACTCCATGCTATGTGTTCAGTAAAAAGTACATTGGATAAAAAATAATAATAAAAGGTCACAGTTCAAATTAAACTGCCAGGCAGTCTCTACGTGACCTGCTCATTATATATTTATTGTTTCTTGACTATGGAAACATGATCATTATCACCATGGTTTTCACCTGACTTTCAAAAATGAGTGCACACTATCTTTTGCATTATCTAAATAGAATAGGCTATGTTCTGTGCAGTTGCTGGACTGAAAATGACATAATGTTCATCTAGCCCGTCTGTCTTCCTCATCTCATCTCCCCTTTCTTCGGTGAGAGTGCAGGGAGAGAAGACAGTCTTTTGCTTTGGCAGGAGGGTAAGCAGGCAGTTGTTCCTGCATTCAATGCCAGTGCCATCTTAGAAGTCAGCAGGACACGTTTCACATTCCCTTGGATATGGGCTAGCTCCATAATTCCCCAGGGCTGTCATCTCCTCTGGTCCAGTGCCAAAGGAGTTGGAGCAGGGCCCCAAACCTCAAGCTAGGTTCCCATCTCAAGATTCTGCGGTAAGCCTCCTGCAGGGTCGACATTTGTTTAGAGAGTTAAAAAGTGGTCGCTCATTTCCCACTTCTAGCCAATGCTGAAAAAAAAGCATTTTTAAAAAGAAACGTCTAATTTCCCAAGCACGTGCTGAAAAGGAAAGCAACACATTCAACATGACTTTAAGCTACTTCATTGTACACGCGTGTCTATTGTCTTCCATTTAGACTGAAAAAAGCACAGGTGTTTTCCCATGTGCAGCTGTGATCTGACATCTAGTTTTTGATGTTCAGGGTTAAATTTAAAGCCACATGGCCTGGTTACCAATCTCCACAGTTGCACCCAGGCAGGACTAGGAAAGATTGATGATTTTGATTGCAAGATTAATCCTGTAATGTTTACAAGACTCCTGAGCTGAAACCTGGTTGGTCGTATCATGCTACCCAGAGAAGGCCGCTTGGCTTGCCAGGGTAATTTCTTCTGATGCAGTAAATAACTAGGCATAATGAAAATACTCTGATGTATTCCACTGCCTGATTGATGCTCTGTGTGTGATTCGGTAAAAGCAGTGCACTTCCTATCACAAATTTACATATACAAACCAGCAGAAGACGCATGATAATGTCAGCATCCTACAGTAGTCCTGGGATGCTACACAATTTTATAGCAGTTATGAATTACTGTTGACCTTTCTGGCCTCTTATACCAGTATGCTAGACTTGAGCATATTGAAAGTCATCAGTCTGAAGCAGTCATTCTTTACATAATTATGGCTATTTGTGTGGGGGGAGGGCAGTGTTTCTTTTATTGTTAAGAATTAGCATTAAGGGATAACACTGCTGTGACCTAGGACAGTCTCTGCTGCTTTATATACATTTTAATAAAAGCAAGGAAAAAGACACTAAAAATACTCCAGCAGATTTCTCAAAGTACCATGGCATGGAAACAAAAATGCTAACTGCTTTTCAGTATTTTTTTAAGCATAGGAAAAACAGGATCCTGGAGGCTTGCACTCCTTTTTTTTTTTTTTTAGAAATGTGGTAATTTAAAATTATGTTTTAGTATTTCTCTGGTAGTAGTCAAGTTAAATTTTCTTGATTAATTTTATGTATCTGAGGACTGGAAAAACAGAGTTGGAATGACCAAAGAAGACTTTGGGGTCCATATATGGATTAAATTTTGAATTCATGTGGATACATTACTGAACGGAGCTCTATACTTCATACTAAATATCTGAATAATCAAGCTTTCTGAACATCACTAAACACAGCTCCTTATTATCATTTGCATTTTAATGTCCTTAAAATTATTACACTAAGGGAAATGTTTTTGATACATTACAGCATTTCCTCTAAATGTGTGATTATGTTAATGAGTTTTCAATCAGTATCCTAGCCTGACACCATAAGAAAATTTATGCAAAGTTCATACCCTGTCAGGGCCTTTAATCAGGACCATTTATTAGAGCCCTGCCTTCTTTGATGGTTGCTGCTGC
Organism: Oryx dammah; assembly: GCF_014754425.2. NCBI lineage: Eukaryota > Metazoa > Chordata > Mammalia > Artiodactyla > Bovidae > Oryx > Oryx dammah. The sequence continues at coordinate 51,590,818 of NW_024070203.1, read as the reverse complement.
CTTTATTAAATATACTGACTTGGCCATCTGAAGAAAAGGACAATAAAAGGTTACTGGGGATGAAAGCATGAATGCTATTTGCTCATGTTTCCTTTACAGACACCTCTTCAATAATTAAGGAAGGGCTTTCTTTGGCCTTTTAGGCTTTTGAAGTGCATATCAAACATAACAGTTCTTGTTTTTATGGAATGCTTAACACTTACATTTAGTCTTAAACACAAGTAAACTAACTGAGATGTTGTAAGCACAGGAATACACACACAGACCACATAATTTTTTTTTCTCTACCAGGAACAAAAATCACAGCCTGGTCAAATATGTGACATTACATCACTGGATTTTTCTCTAAGGAGACCAGTTATGCTTTAAATCACATAGAAAATAATTAAGTTAAAAATGCTCGCCCGCCTTTCATTATTAAAAGTAGATCTTTTTCCTGATTCTTCCATATGGGGAGTTAGACTGGGCTGTGGCTCTGGTATATTAATGAGTTTGACAAAACAGCCTTTAGTGAAAGAGGTGTTTTTTTCAGCTTCTCCCATTAGCACTAGGGCCTTTAAACAATTAATTAATACACTGCCTATAAATTTCTACACGGGTTGAAACTGGCATGAACGACACCATTTTTCTGGATTACATGCAGAGAAAAACAAAACTAACAGAAGCCCCAGCTAAGCAGTATTGACAACCTGGGGTTTGGATACAAATTCAATATGAGAAAACAGACTCACTTCAATGAAATACAAATAAACAACAAATTCTGTTTTAACATGCCTAAATAGGAAATAGGTGACTGACAGGCTTGAGTCTCCTAGGAAAGCCATTAGTTGAGAACTTGATAGAAAACGTTTGATTTGAATGCACGTGGCGTTTCCCCTCAGGGGGTGAGCTGAGTGGTACAGGGGGATTCAGAGGCACCCCTTTCACTGAACATGCCTGCTGGGCTAAGACCTTAGAAAATGAAATCTGTAGGGTCCCCTAACACTAACAAGTATATAACTCTATCATCAATTTAGAAGGCATAGTAATTACAGTCATCCTCTGATGGCTCTTTTGCTTATCTTCCTTAAATCACACTCTTATTGCCTTCTATCCAAATTCTAAGGGCAATTTTATAGCTAGAATTTTGTCCTTTCTCAAGTCAAAATTAGTTTTTAGGTTCATTTTATTTGTTGATGGTAAAAATTATTCATGCCCCTCCTAAGATAGCTTCTAAAAAGTTTATCTAAAGAAAGGTAACTTGTTGTCTAAGATTTGATAAATGAATTAATCACCACCTACTTGCCAAATTTTTTCTCTCCCCAGTTAGCGTGGTTATTGTCTATTTAGGTCTCTTCACAGCAACTGCTATAACTTATAATATCATGCTTTGAGTTCCTCTGATTTTTCTTTTTTTGATTAGTGATTCCTATTATATTTTTCCTTTGAAGAAATAACCGTTATACAGACAGGGTATTAATTTGCTTATTTGGATTTCTAAAAATGCAAACAATAATAAATTGTTGGGTATATTGAAGATGTTTTGCACCCAGAAATTCATAATAACAAAAGTTATAACATGAGTCATGTTATAAATTTAAGCATTGGTGCACAAAAGAATTGACATTTAAAGAAGCTCTAAGTTAATCACATTTACGTAGTTAAAAAAATCGTAGTAAATGAACTCTTTGACTTCAGCATTGTGTTTAATCTTATGCCTGTGTTTCTGATATGCTGCATCGTGTAACAGTCATTTTCTCTGAGTGCTGGTCCATCTTTAGCTCCTTCCCCCCATGCCTTCAGTTTGACAGCGCATGTATGTGCACACACACATGCACACACCAGCACACAAAACCACATCAGGCAGAAATGAATCAAGCAGTGTCTACTAGACTGAAGAAAGAAATATATAGGATGCATATCTAAGCATATCAAAGCAGCCTATAGCAGGCCTTTGTTACTATCTTCAATAAATTATTAGAGTACTGAATTATTATTTCACGCTTTTTGGAGTTAAGAATATATATAGATATATATATCTTTGGTTTTATCAAATAAAAAGGAATACGGCAATCAATTCACAGGAAAGAATGCAGAAAGCATACATGAATATTAAAACTAATAAACCTTACTGACAAGAGTTATATTTTTGGCATTAGATATTTATTCCTACCACTCTATATATCTGGGCAAATGTTCAAAATATTTCCGAATATGTATATATATATACATATAGGGAATGCACGTACGCATAGTTACTCTCTCTCTCCCCTCCCCCTCCCATATGTTGGCATCTTATGAGATGAACAATAAGAATGAAAATCAGCTTCTGCAAAAGGCAGCTGCAATCCCATGATTCCATCGGAGCCAATCACTTAACATATCATTCATAATGCTAGCCTGCTCCCATCATCCTTCCTTGTCAGTAGTATCTTTCTTCATTTTCTTCCACTACTCAGTTCCAAGAAAGTGGAACCACTGTATCATTTACTGTCCACAACCTAAGTTGCTGATTTAAGGGTTGATTTGTTATTTTCCATAATGTCCTGTACAATTCTTTTTGATTTCAATGCAACGTTTAAGTTGGAGAAAAAGCTTTAGATAATTTTGACAGTGGAAGGTTTGGATAAGATCAAATTTATCTATCCCTTTGAATGGCTCTATACGGTTTTAAGCATTTTAAAAGACTGAAATAAGTGTTTTATGATAAGTGCTCTTCTTTTTTTTTCTTTCAAGACTCTTCTACACTAAATGGACAAAACAAATGACCTAAGATATCTTTAAGATGAGTTAAAGAAAGTGTTTCTTATCACTGAAAATTGGTGATTCAAAAATGTCTATAATGAGAAGGAAAAACATTTATTCACAGTCTCCTGAAATAGTTATGGTCCCATTATGTCTAACAAGGCCTCCTGAAGGCAAATTCGTTATAATTTGTATTTTTGCTTATTATTTTTTTTACAGTGGACAGTGATGACTCTCTGACTTAAAGCCTAATCACCAGTGCCTATTAAATTTGGGTTTATATGTTGCTGAAGGTTGAACTGATTATCATAGTGAATGAAATACTTGTTTGGCTTATTCCCAGGGGGCAAAAAGTCATTCTTCAAGGTGATGCATCTCATTTGAGGAATACATTAACAATTGAAGGCAGTTAAAAATACATGTGAACTCCCAGTGAGGCAAATCTGAGGTTGACCACATATATTTACTGGCTGACTCTTGCCTCATTCGTGGAGGAAAACTATGATATGGAAGGGTGATTTCTGCAACACAGCAGCCCTTAATTTACAGTCCTAATGTAGCACGTGGATCATGAATGCTTAGAAAATATTTATTTTTCTAACATTCTATATAGGCTTTGTATGATTTTGGATATTACGAAAGTTTTAGGGAAAAAATTTATTAGAAAAGATAAGTTCCAACACCACTAAAGATGCAAAATTTTTAGTTAAAATCAACCTCTCATTTCCAAGGCATACTATGACTTTACTATCACTGACACTGTAAAGGCATGGATTCAAAAACTTACCAGAAAATGTACCAGGTCTAAATTCTTTAAAAGACAGAATTATTGGTAACATATAACAAGTTAGATAATGACTTTCTAATTAGATTGACTTCCAAAAACAGATAAGATATGGAATAATTAAAAACTACTGTCTGTTAACATGTGTTTGCATTTTTGCTTTGCTTTTTTCCCCCCTCTGTCCAGATTATCCATAGTATTTAGCAGTGAAATTATAATTCATTGAAGAAAAATGAAGACATGATTCAAGCCTAAGCATATACTTTGCAACCTTTATCATTCTTGAAATATAATATGTCTGGAAGAAACTCCAAAAATCTTCATCCTTTTTAGATAAACATATTGTTTCAATGGTAATAAACTACAAAGAAATACCAGGAATGAACAAATGGATCTGTAAGTAAATTCAGGAAAAGTAAAGATTTGTAAATTTGTACAGTAAAAGCAGTAAAGCTGTTTATTTATTTATTTGTAGAGTTCTGAGCTTCCATTGCAAAGATTTCTCTTATGTATAACAATTTTTCAGAATGCATTCTCATGAATTAGCTCAATACATTACCACAAGGACTGTGGGACATGGACCAAGATGTCTCGTTGGAGTGAAAATAGAATTGCAGAGAGAAGATGCAACTCACCCAACATCCAGAATCCAGAAAGTGGCAGGGCTGGGACTCAAGTTCAAACCTTTGGGCTGCTGATCCAGAGTTCATTCTTCTAAACCACACTGCTCCTTTTTTTTCGTCAAGTAAAGAGACCGTGAACATATTTCACCCTGCGTGATGTATAGGTTTATTGGGAGAGTGACACAACAGAGCAGTGAAGTGCAAACCATAGAAATGAAGTCATGCATAAAACTGCATAAGAAATATGTATATTGAAGTCTTATTTCATGAAGGGCTGGGGCCATGTGGCTTCCTGTATTATTTATGGACACATTGTTATTTCTGTATTATTATTATTATTATTTACCTTCTCTGGTATACCTTATTGTTTAAATAAACGGTGCGGCAGGCAGTATGTAGCATGAATGGTGCACTTCAATTAAAAAGAAAAAAACAAAACAGGACAGAGGGCTATCTAGGTTCAAGTACTAAACTCCTTCCTTGCTACAACCTGAGGGTATTTCAGGTTCATCATGGAGGGAATGCCTCTCTGTCTCTGAGAAGGGCTTCCTTTTCAGCTGTGTCATGAAAGCTGAGACCAGAAATGGCAGTGATTGAGGATTTTCAAAAGTGAGGGAGAAAGTGGAAACTGCCACAGGAGCTACCATGGCCCTGAATGAAACCTACTGGTTTGACATTCTGTTTGAATTGATTTAAAAAAGCCTGACATTTGGTAATTTATTGCAAAGTCACTAAAAAATATAAAAATTTTAAAACAAAAGGGAAACTGTTAGAAAGGGTATGTAAATTAGCTTCCAATATAATATCATTTACCATTTCTGTTTTTCAATGTGCATTCAAATCTGATTCTTACAATATTTCAATTTACTTTTAATAGCCAGATGTTGGATGTTCCACCATTTCGCCTGTATTAATTCATAATATTAAACTGTTTTATTTAATAATTAATTTTTCATTTAAAAGGCCATTAGGAAAATGAATCATCCTGTTTTACTTCCTAAGTTAATTTCTAAAGCAATCTTACAGTAATAACATGACCTTATTATTTTTAAAAATAAAATTAGAAATACTTAGACAGGATTCTCTATGAAACAATTTAACCGAAGATGATGTTTAAAGATAAAGGAAAGCAATGTGGCTCACTACTTAATAATATGGGCTCTGGACTCAAATGTTTGCATTCAAATCCCGGCATCTCTGTGCTTCAGTTTTCTGATCTATATAATGGGGAAAAGCATAAAATCTTCCTTCGTAGAGTGGATGTGAGGATGACATGCAATGCCAGTGCCTGGCAAATATAAAATATTCAATATGTGTTAGCTATGTTTTCAAGAAAGATGTATCTAAATGGTGTTATTATAATTCAGCCTAAGTAGTCATGTCTCATGAAAGAGTAGGAGTTTCAGGGATTCCAAGAAAAAAAGTACAGTTCAGGCAGCATCTAGTGAAAGAAGTAGGGAAATGATTATCACTCTGAAGTCAGGCGAGTATTGTCAATACTTGCCTCTTTAGAGATGTGTAACTTTGAGTTAGTCTGTTCTTAAGACTACTTCTTCATCTGTAAAATAAATACTCTCATACAGGGGTTTTTTTTTTTTTTTTTTTAATAGATGAGAGCGATATTAATATCAACAATTAGCCAGTGCCTAGTGGTAGTAGCCCTTCAAGATATGGCTATGGGACTGTTACCAGGAGGGACATGGTACCCATGTGGAAAAGGGAGAGGGTGGTAGAGATCCAGGGCCCAGAACATAGGACAATCACTGCAGAGGTGAAACGAGGGCTTTGGTCAGCTCCAGTGGCTCCACCAGCTGAGACATCTTCTACTGCAGGCCATTAGTGAACTCTTTCTGGGGACAAACAACCCAAAATTGGTGTTAAGAGGCGTTGATTCTGGGCCAGCACCAGGGATAGCTCCCAGGAGCCCTTCGAAAAGCAGACCACTTGTTTCTTCTCCCAGTCTTTGCTCAAGTTTTCAAAGGTCAAGTTCCTTCCCACTCTTCTTTTTTTATTATTAATTTTTATTAGAGTATGGATGGTTTACAATGTTGTGTTAGTTTCTCCTGTACAGCAAAGTGAATCACTTATATATATATATGTATGTATATATGTATATCTTCACTCTTTTTAAGATCCTTTTTCTGTATAGTTTGTTACAGAATATCAAAGAGAATTGTTTGTGCAATACAGTAGGTTCTTTTTAGTTAACTATTTTATATATAGCAGTGCATATATGTCAATCCAATCTCCCAATTGATCCCTCCGCCCCCTTTTTCCCTGATAACCATGCTTGTTTTCTACATCTGTGACTCTATTTCTGTTTTGTAAATAGGTTCATTAATACCATTTTTTTAGATTCCATGTATAAGCAATATCATATGATATTTGCTTTTTCTGTCTGACACGCTCAGTATGACAATCTCTAGGTCTAGCTGCGTTGTTGCAAATGGTATTATTTTATTTCTTTTTATGGCTGAGTAATACTCCATTATAATATAATGGTGTATATATATGTATCTTCTTATCTTCTCATCCATTCCTCTGTCAATGGGCATTCAGGTTGCTTCCATGCCTTGGCTATCATAAATAGTGCTGCAGTGAACATTGGGTGCATGTACCTTTTTGAACTTTGACTTTTTTCACACTTCTGTTTCTTTTCCCAGTCTCTGCTCAGACTTTTAAAAGTCAGATTTCTTTCAAGACAGTTTCCAACACTTCTTGATGAAGACCAAGTTGAATCCTTTATTCCCCACCCCCCGCCCCCCGCCACCAGGAGACTTAGTAAGGACAAGATGACCAGGCTGTGGAATGTATTAGATTGGGAATAAGATGTGTAGCTTTTTCTCTGACTGGATGAGAATTGTTTTTTTAAGCATGATCATGATTATTTTGATTGTCATATTCCTTCAGGCTGATGAATTCTCAAGTTCAATGTCACTGTGTTTAGTTTTGTCCAGGTTTGTTTTGAGGTATTTTGCAAGTAATATGTCACCAATAATAAAGTCATCCAATGCTGAAGTTGGCCAATGACTTACATTTTACAATAAATAAAACATTTTTGAATTTGAAAAGCAAGTCACAGAAAACAGTCTATATTATGATTTAATTTTAAAAACACAATTCAGAAAAAGACCAATAAAGTAACACATGGCTTAGGAATACATACCTATGTGGTAAGAGTATAAAAAGGCAAGAGAATGAATAACACAGAATTCAAGGTAGAAGTCTATTTGATGGCAGATCAAATCAGGGAGGAATTTACTGATAGTTTCAACTGCACCAATAATATTTTATTTCCAAAGTTAGGTTATACATTTATTAGATGGAGAAATTTCCAAATTACTGAAGTTATACCATGCATTGCTTTCTTCCCTTCCTGATCATAAGTTGAAACTTACTTACCCCAATCACTCCATGTGACTAGGTACTCAACCATGGAGGTAGAAATCTTTCCACTGAAATTCCATCAAGCTAGCTCTAGTGCATCAGTTTGCTGTCAGTAATTCAGTGCTTCAAAAAAATTATGCTAAGAGTTGAAAGGCTTGTATTATTTAACTTTATTTACTGTATAAGAAACTCATCAGCACATTGGCCTGAGACTAAGGCTCTGGGTCCCTGCAATTTGAGCTTGCTGCCTTTAGAGAGGAATTAACTTCTATTGTTATTATTCAGCAGCTTTGGTGACATAACATTTAGGTGCCATTTAACCAAGTTCAACCATGATTTCTTTTAGAGGTGATCATGGGGCAAAAGGGTTCTCTGCTTTTCTTTTTCTCTTTGTTTTGTTTTCTTCTCATTTTTGAATGCTGTGTGGCTGTGGCCTTGCCTTTCTTTGCTTTGAAGTTCCTGCCAAATTGATTGGGCTCCTTGCCCAGAGAGATTAGAATTGAGAGGTGAGTAGATAAATTGGTACCCAGTTGTGATCCAAGGGCCTTTTCAGGGACTAGCTTCTCATAAAAGGACAGATGGGTGGATTTTCAATAGAAAGCATCCTGAATTTGAAGAGAGAATTTCTGAGTTCAAGTACAAGCTCCAAATAATAATAGGTACGTAAGACCCTGGTTAAGTCACTTACCTTCTTTTAGTCTCTGTTTATTCCTCTGTAAGCTTGAGAATAAAAACAATTGTCATTTTTTTCCACTGTAGTATCAAGATCAAGTAAAATAAATAGAAAATGTTTTGTGAATACATACAATATGAATTATTATCTTCAACTTCTCCCTTTTCCTATTCCCCTTATCTAATCTCTCACAAAGTTCTGTCAATTGTACTTCTGAGATAACTTCAGTTTGTGTCCATTTCTCTGCTTTCCCTACAGCTTAATTGAAACCATCTTTTTCTCCCTTTCTTATCTGTCCTTTCCTATCCTTACTGTCATGCAACCCATTTTCCTAACTGGAGTCAGACAGATCTTTTAAGGGATGCAACCCTGATAATTATACTCTTCTGCTTACAGCCTTTCACTGGCATCTCATTATTATCAGGATGAAGACCAAAGCCTGAAGTTGGTCTGAAACTTCTGTGTGATCTGGTCCAAATTACTGCTTCTGTTTCATCTGACTCCTTATTCCTCTTTAGCTTTTGAGTCACAATACCATAACTACATAGAGAAGTTTTTTTGTTTTTTTCTTTTTACCTTACTGGCTTGAGTATTATATAGTTTGATGCATTAACCACACCCTATGCATCACACACCCAAAGTCAGGAAGGCAAGGTTTAAGAATAAAATACAAAACACAGAAACAGAAAGGCGAGAGTATGCTTAGTGGGAGCATTGAGGGGTCTCTAAATGTTGTTATTTTATTATTGCTTTATTTTCTCAAATTCAAAAAAATTTCAAAGATCATCCATCAGGTAATATATTTGGGGGAAGTATTTGAGAGTGAAATGAAGGCTCACTGATGGATGGGGCTGGGAAACCTTCATAAGCTCATGGATATTGACAGAATGACATTTTACTCTTCCAAGTAGTACTTACTTCTAGGTAATGGGTAGGGAAATTTAGTATGTTGCCTGTCTTTTCTAAAACATTTTTTTATGCTTTGACATGTTGAATTGGATTGATTCACCTGTGTAATTGAAAAGTATAATTTGGTCTTGGTGTAATTGGTCTTCTCCTGGAATGCTTATCTGACAGGACAGATCAATTATTAGGTTGCTTCTGCTTCTACCTACACACAGATCAGAACAAATGTAAATTTTTCTTGGAAGTTCATTTATTAATGATATCCATATATAAACACACATGCAAAGCTTACATTATATCCACCTACTATTTTTTTCTCTCTCTGTACATATGTGTATATGTATAAATACATATACATCATTTTCATTCATATTTATTACTTCTGTTAATTATTTTAATATATTTCATAAGGGTTTTATTAGTATTTTTAATATGTAAATGCAGAATAAGAACGAAAGATGGTTAAGATCAGTTTTCTTGTACATACTTAATAATTAATCAGCCAATATGAAAAATGTATGCTTCTTGTTCAAGTTACACACTCTCCATGAAGTTAAAATTAGCCTTGCTCTCACACATCTCTTCCTCCTCCAATCCATCTATCTTTCAAATTGCCATCAGAGTTGGAAGTTGGCAACTTCCTAAGAAACAAATCTGATGGTGTCACTCTGCTGTTTATGAATCTTGCTGGTTCCCCATTACCTAAAGGAAAAAAAAAACTAATTTATTTGCCATTAGAATTTCACCCAACTTAGTATCTGTTGCCGTTCTTCCCTTGTATACCTCAAATGTCAGTCACAATGAGCTTTTCAATACTTTCAATGCAAGACATGTCTTGTCACGAATTGGGAATTTTTATATTTTATTTCCTTTTTCAGGAATATTCTTAGCTTCTTTTATATCTCGGAACATAGTATTTATCCATTAAGACAATTAAAAGCCTTATTTTTTCCTGTAAACATTTTCTTGATTAATCAGTGTTACTAGCTCCTTCTGCCCTGGAATACTAAATATATATTGTAACTAAAGGACTTGTCAATAATATTATAATCATTTATAAGCCTGTTTCTCTCTCTTTGATTATGACTTCCTTGGGTACAGGGAACCCGATATTACTTAAGAGACAATTAAGCTGCTGTAACAAAAAAATAAATGAACAAAAATAAAGTAGTTTAAACAAGATACGTTTTCTCTCATCCATCTGATCTTAAGCAGTTCATGATTGACATGGCACCTCCACAGTTTTGGGACACACGCTTTACTCTGTCCAGCCTTCAAACATCACTTCCATCCTGTTATCCGAGAAGTTGATCTAGTTTCTGCAATTACATCTATGTTTCAGACAGAGGGCTTCCCTGGTAGCTCAGCTGGTAAAGAATCCACCTGCAATGCAGGAGACAGGTTTCATCCCTGGGTTGGGAGATCCCCTGGAGAAGGGAAAGTCTACCCATTTCAGTATTGTGGTCTGGAGAATTCCATGGACTGTATAGCCCATGGGGTTGCAAAGCGTCAGACACGAATGAGTGGCTTTCACTTCACTTCACACCAAGAATGCAAAGGAGAAAGGTGAAGAGGAGATTCAAGACCCAGAATTTGACTCCCTATTACTGCCAGTAACATTGGGTTGGAGGCTTGGAGCTGGCATCTTAGATTGACTATCAACTTTATCTACTCAAATTACTACAAAATCACAAAATAAAAAGAGCTGGTCAGAAACTGACTAGCAAAAATTCTTTTTAAAGCAGTAAAACTACCCTGATTATTCTAAAGGATCTTTAATAGAAGAGTACACTTTTAAAAGGGAGATTACATCTCAGTTATATTGCACTGAAAGCCTTTCTGTAATATGCCTTCATCTTAAAAGAAACCAACGGGAAATCAGAACAAAATTAAGCAAGTTTGGGCTGAATCTCCATAATGACATATTAAAAATAATTAATTTTCAAATATTTTGAAAAAAACTAGTAATTTTTTCTTAAATACAGCATAAGAGTATGAGGCAAAATTAATAAGTTACAAAATCATAAATGTTCTTCCTTCTGCATCTATCCAGTTTCCTTCCTTGGTGGAACCAGTGTTACCAGTTTCTTATGTATCATTCTGGAATATTCTATACATGTAAAGATGGATGATGGCATGCAGTTTTGCATCTTGCTGTGTTCAACCTTCATTTACTTTGGAGATCTGATAAGGCTTATTTTAAATAAGAAAAGGTATAAATGTCAAAATATGGTCTCACTTTTTGTAACAAGATCCTTCTTAAATTCAAAAGACAATATTCAAAATATGCTACCTATTCTTCAAACAGCCCTGAGGTTTATCTTTCCATCTGTTATCACCTCAATTTTTTTTTTTTGGTCTGTGCTCTTGATATGTTCTGCTGGTTCCAAGAGCAAGCCAGGCCCTTCACAATTTTCTTCTTTTCTCTTTTTGTGTCTCTACCTTGAACTCGTGTCCCTGGCAGTTTGCATGGGAGGGTGCTCATTTCTCAGGCTTCAGTTTAAATATTGAGTCTTCAAAAGGCCTCCTAGACCCTTCTTTCTAGAGCTCAGCATTCACCCTGAGCCCCTGCTGGTATTTTTGTGAGCACGTTGGGTATATACTTCATTGTACTCACCCAATCTGTAATTGTATTGTTTGCTTGTTTGCCGTCTCAGTGCTCCTCTGAGACATAGTCTCTACTGAGGCAGGAACATGGTCTTGTTCATCTTGTATATCCATCTAGCACTTTGCTTGGCACCTGGTAAAGATCAATGAGTGTTTGGTAAATGAAAAAAACTCAAATGAAGAATCAGCAAATTTCTTCTTGAAGCCTGTTAATCAACTAATCTGCCCCACCTTTATTTCACTGAGTGATTCTCAACTGCTTACACACAAAGATATGCAAGCTATAAAATATGTCAAAAAGTTGTGAGAAAAGAGGTAAAGTCTCTTTCCTTTTGTCCTGATAAATAACTACACACATTTCATCTATGAAACCCTTCCACTTCATTGTGATCTTTCACAGCATCATACATTTTTAAAAGGCTCTATGAATATAAAAGCTATATTTGTGCTGTCCTGTAATCTATTGTGTGCAATAACATTATGTCTAAAAAAACAATGACGGTATATGCTTTAATTTAAAAAAATACCTTATTGCTAAAACATGCTAAGCATCATTTGAGCCATCAGTTAATCGTAATCGTTTTGCAGGTGGAGAGTTTGAACTATTTCTTTCCTTTCATCCTTCAACAAACATTAATTCAGCACTTGGAATGTATCAGGTGCTGTGGGGACATGGTATGTGGGGTGTGGTAAGAATACCTAAAGGAGTAAAGTCACTTTTCTTCTCTCTTGCTCAGATCCATGAAAGGAATTTCAAATCCTCATTTTTCTGCCAAGCTGAGTCAAAAATATTTCTTGCCACATGCAAAGTAACTTGTAAAAGATACTTATTTGAATTATCATTTTAAAATTAGATGCAGTAATATAGGATCAAGGGAGGAAATTTTACAGTTACAGATAAGAAAAAAAGTCACATAAAATGTGAATAATTAGTAATATACCTCTCTCTTGCTCTATCATTCCACTTATTTTCCTAAAAGATACATGAATATATATAACATCTATTTGTTTACAAAATGATTTTATAGTATATATGTTGTTTGTAGCTATTTTTAACATAATCACTTACTGTGAACATAATTGAATAAATAAGTGAATGTATTTATTTATTTATTTATTTTGAAGTCGCTCAGTCACGTCGGACTCTTTGCGACCCCATGGATAGTAGCCAACCAGGCTTCTCAGTCCATGAGATTTTCCAGGCAAGAGTACTGGAGCGGGTTGCCATTTCCTTCTCCAGGGGATCTTCCCAACCCAGGGATCGAACTCGGGTCTCCCACACTGGAGGCAGATGCTCTACCCACTGAGCCACCAGGGAATCTCATTTAGTGCCATCTTTTATTTAACCAATCCTTTTCGTGCATTTTGATTGTCCCTTTTTTTCAATATATTATCCAAATCACTATGGCAAATGTGTGCATAGATCTTGAATTACACTTAGACTAAGTTTTCTGACAATATAATGGCAGAATGATAATAGTTTACAAATGCTTTAAACGTTTTTATTCAGTGGTTACTTTGTACATTTTTGCTCTGATCTTCAGAACAATTCTCTGAGGTAGTTACCCAGAATACTTATGCATAAAATGTTAAGATCACATTTGATTCAATGGCCATCAACTGTAGGAAACACCACTATTATATACAACTTAAAAAGAAACCAAATGTTGCCAATTAATTTCTAAGAAATATTTAAATATGCACACTAGAATTAAATAGAGTCTCCTGAATTGCTCAAGATTAGATAGTTCATAAGTGCAGAGCTGACATTTAAATCTATGCCAAGTGGCTGCAGAGGCTACACTCTTAGACATATAGCTCTATTTTCTTGCCAGATTGAGCTCACATTTATAAGGCTTTTAATACAAGAGTGCCTTCCAGAAAGGTTGTAGCAATTTGCATTTCCACCAGTAAGGTTAACAAATTTAACCCTAAAACAAAACTTGTTTCTGCAAGTTTTTGCCAATATGGTGGCTATCTTTATACTTTTTATCAATGTGAAAGATCAAAAAATATAATTTCATTTGCATCTATTTGACTACTCATGAGGTAAATAATTTGTCAAATACTTATTTACTAATTGTATTTCCTGGGTGGCTTAACAGTGAAGAGTCTACCTGCCAATGCAGAAGACAGCCTCGACCCCTGAGTCAGAAAGATCCCCTGGAGATGAAAATTGCAACCCATTCCAGTATTCTTGCATGGGAAAGGAGCTTGGGGTCATAAAATAGCAGGACACCATTTAGCAATTAAACATCAACAACAATTATATCTCATCATTTAAAAATTGTAGTTATGTATACATTTATCTCTTTTTATATTAAGGATGAAAATGAAAAGTGAAAGTGTTAGTCTCTCAATCAAGTCTGACTCTACCACCCCATGGACTGTAGCCCTCCAGATTTCTCTGTCCATAGAATTCTCCAGGAAAGACTATTGCAATGGGTAGCCATTCCTTTCTCCAGGGGATCTTCCCAACCCAGTGATTAAACTCAGGTCTCCTGCATTGCAGGAAGATTCTTCACCATTTGAGCCACCCAGGAAACACATATTAAGGATAGTAAAAAACAGTTTGTTCATTGTAGGTATTTTCTGTCTGTTGTTTTCTCTTTAGCTTTGTTTGCAATATGTTTTTAATTACAAAGTCAAATCTACCAAAATTTTCTTCATAATTATTGCTGTTACTGTAAAATATCCACATTTAAATATTCTGTTAAACTGTCACAAAAAGTTGTTGAAACACCAGATACCAGTGAGAATACAGTAGAACTGAGACCTGAAGAACATAATTAATTTTTGACTTATATGAATTATATTTAGACTGCACTCAAAAGTGACAAAACATATATGTTCTTTTTTTGAATGCAGATTAAGCATAAAACAAAAATTTTAAAAACTGAAATAATTCAAAGTATATTTTCTGAACACAGTTAAAGCAAATAAGTAATAAAAAGGAATTTGTAACAAAAGTTTTTTTTTTTTTTTTAAAATCAAAAGGTCTGCCAATGTTTGTAAATCACCACTATACTTCATAGGTCAAATAAGAAATTATAATAAAATTTCAGAAGATTTTGAACCAATTGTCAACAAAGCTATTACATATCAAATCTTGTAAGATTTAGCTAAAGCAATACTTAGAAGAATATTTTGTAGTATTAAATGTTTATATTTTAAAAAGTAAGACTAAAAATCAGTGATCCATGCTACCATATCAAGAAACTAGAGAAGTAAATGAAACCTAAAGAAAGTAGAAGTAAGAGCACAATATGGAGCAGAAAAATAAATAGAAAAGAAATACACAGAAGAAAAAAAATTAACAAACTGAAAATTTTGTTCCTTGAAATGATTAACAAAATTGATGATCTGTAGAATGATCATTTCTCCTGAGAGTGTACATTTAAAAAATTTTTTATTTGGAGGATAATTGCTTTATGACGTTGAATTAGTTTTTGCTGTACAACAACATGAATCAGCTACAAGTATACACATATCCCTCCCTCTTGAGGCTTCCTCCTGTTCCCCCCATCCCACCCCTTTAGGTCATCACAGACACCTAGTTGAGCTTCTTGTGTTACATAGCAGCTTCCCACTAGCTATCTATTTTACACATGGTAATATTTATATTTGTAGAAGGAAATGGCAACCAACTCCAGTATTCTTGCCTGGAAAATTTCCATGCACATAGGAACCTGATGGGCTATAGTCCATGGGGTAACAAAGAGTAGACACACACAACATGAAATGATAACATGGTGTCCTAGCAGCTTGACAGATGAGCAGCCAACAAAATGATTGCTTAATTGAGTTAAGGAAAGAATAAGCAAAAGGCTGAGATTAATTACTCCAATGGCTATTCATGAATCCTTGTCTAGTTTCCAAACCTGAGTCAATTCTCAGATTCAAGGATTATAGCTATTTACTTAAGTAGTCATAGACTAGAGGAAGGCAAATGTGTATATCTTTCAAGGGATGTTAGGTTCTGGGTTCAAATTGTTTCTGGTACCTGGGGACTTATGGTACCAATGTAGCAATACTGAGCTCTGTTAAAGTAGGTCACGTGTGAATCAGATAACAAACGGAGTTCTCATTCAGGTACAGTTCACAGTAGGACATTTGGTGGCTGCAACTTCCCAATGCATCATTGAAATAGACATACTTAGCAATGTCAAATTTTTCATCTTGGTTCTTTGGCTCAGGAGTAAGAAATATACAATGGTAGGAAAGGCTGTATAAAAGTCACTGAAACTTCTCTAACTCTCCAAGGCAAGAAGGTAAGTCAAAGAAAATATCATACCCTGGGGGAAATGACAGAGTTTAATGCTGCCTTCAAAGATGCAAGAATGTTCCTTCTCATCATTTAGTTTACCAGTTTGGTTCCGGCAAAAATAAGATGAATCACTTCATATGACAATGAACTACTATTGATTTGATGAATGATTAGCTTTCAGCTTAATCATTTCAGCTACTGTGCTGAATACTGTCTTTTTACAAAAGAGGAACACAGCCTATGGTATGTGGTATGTAAGTACCACATATGTACTTACACATATGTGGTATGTAAGTACAATCATATGAATGTGTTCTTTTTAATACCCATCAAAAATTTATCAGAAACAGTTCATATTCACAAAATTTCTTCATGGTCATACCCAAAGAGACTTGGAATATATTTAAACATTCTACAGAGAAAAACATTGGTGTCCTTGATGACATTTACATCAACTAAGAAAATGAGCAAGAATTGGCAAGTACTCTATATGCTTGCCATCTAGAGTATTTCAAATCCTAAAAGATGATGCTATGAAAGTGCTGTACTCATTATGCCAGCAAATTTGGAAAACTAAACAGTGGCCACAGGACTGGAAAAGGTCAGCTTTCATTCCAATCCCAAAGAAAGGCAATGCCAAAGAATATCCAAACTACCACACAATTGCCCTTATCTCACATGCTGGCAAAGTAATGCTCAAAATTCTCCAAGCCAGGCTTGGAGTACACGAACCATGAACTTCCAGATGTTCAATCTGGATTTAGTAAAGGCAGAGGAGTCAGAGATCGAATTGCTAGTATCCAAATATCCATTGGATCATTGAAGAAGCAAGAGAGTTCCAGAAAAGCATTTACTTATGCTTTATTGATTACTCCAACCAAATCACCTTACCTGCCTCCTGAGAAATCTGTCTGCAGGTCAAAAAGCAACAGTTAGAACTGGACATGGAACAACAGACTGGTTCCAATTCGGGAAAGGAGTACGTTAAGGCTGTATATTGTCACCCTGCTTATTTAACTTATATGTAGAGTTCAGTTCAGTTCAGTTCAATTCAGTCGCTCAGTCGTGTCCGACTCTGTGCACCATGCTAAATGCCAGGCTGGATAAAGCACAAGCTGGAATCAGGATTGTGAGGAGAAATATCAACAACCTCAGATATGCAGATGACACCACTCTTATGGCAGAAACTGAAGAACTAAAGAGCCTCTTGATGAAAGTGAAAGAGGAGAGTGAAAAAGTTGACTTAAAACTCAACATTCAAAAAACTAAGATCATGGCATCTGGTCCCATCACTTCAAGGCAAATAGATGGGGAAACAATGGAAACAGTGACAGACTTCTTTTTTTTTTTTTTTTCCAGAGGCTCCGAAATCACTGCACATGGTGATTGCAGCCATGAAATTAAAAGACACTTGCTCCTTGGAAGAAAAGCTATAACCAACCTAGAGAGCATATTAAAAAGCAGAGACATTACTTTGCCAACAAAGTTCTGTCTAGTCAAAGTTATGGTTTTTCCAGTAGTCATGTATGGATGGTAGAGTTGGACTATAAAGAAAGTTGAGTGCCAAAGAATTGATGCTTTTGAAATGTGGTGTTGGAGAAGAGTCTTGAGAGTCCCTTGGACTGTTAAGGAGATCCAACCAGTTCATCCTAAAGGAAGTCAGTCCTGAATATTCATTGGAAGGACTGATGCTGAAGTTGAAACTCCAATATTTTGACCACCTGATGCGAAGAATTGACTCATTGGAAAAGGCCCTGATGCTGGGAAAGATTGAAGGTGGGAGGAGAAAGGGTCAACAGAGGATGAGATGGTTGGATGGCAACACTGACTCAATGGACACGAGTTTGAGTAAACTTCGGGAGTTGGTGATGGACAGGGAGGCCTGGCATGCTGCGATTCACGGGGTGGTAAAGAGTTGGATGCAACTGAGCGACTGAACTGAACTGAACTGAAACATGTTTTATAAATAATCCCACAGAGACTTAGAGAGGTTGCAAAATTTTTCCAAGGTTATATAAGTAATATGCTATATGTGTGTCAGTTGATCAGTAGTGTCCAACTCTTTGTGACCCCATGGACTGTAGCCTGACAGGCTTCTCTGTCTATGAAATTTTCCAGGCAAGAACACTGGAGTGGGTTGCCATTCCCTTCTCCAGTGGCTCTTCCCGACCCAGGGTCTGTTGTCCAAAGCTCTCATGTGTTCTTTCTATTATGTTAGGCTGTAGAATATAGATGATGTTCTTGATAGAACCCTACTGTATATTTATTCTTTATTTTAAAAGGCATCCTTAATTTAAATTGTATAATATAACAAAGACTTCAGGTATTTTAAGCTAATATAGACTAAGTATAACATCGTTTTGATCTAAGTTGATGTAGGTAGAACTATATGAAATTGTCAATATCAATCATTTTTGATGCACATAAATGGTTATACTATGGTTCAAGTTAATAGAAGGATAGAACTCTGAGAAAGGAGTAAAAAAATCCCTAAAATAGCCAGACTTAATATTTGTACCTTGAGGTTGCTAGGAGATGGCCTGGCTCTTACAGTTTGGCTACAGAATATAAACTATCTTAAAGATTACCATCATCAGACAAGGTTGCTCTGTGATCATGGTGACTTGAGACACAAAAAATTCCTCTTTTGTATTAACAAATACCAAGTCACTACACAAACCTCAAAATTATCAAATATCCCCCTCTACCAGCAGACAGGACAGAATGTTGCTTCTTTACTAACCACAGCTTCATTCCTGCTTTATTCTTCTCCCTTCTTGATAAAAATTATTAAGATACCTAATCACAGTAATGTCCCCTTTCTGAGAGCATCCAATTGAGAACAAACTTTGCTTCCTTGAACAGTCCCCCAAAACCACCTGATGTGAGCTCAAACCCTTGAGTCCTTTCCAACTCATTCTTACAGAGATATCCCACAGTTCCCTCTGATATGTTCTTTGTTCAGACTCAGGAATACATCTAACTTTGTTTGACATGCTTGTGTTGTTAGCAGTCTTTAGTTGCTGGATGTTGTCAGAAGCAAAGGTTTCTGAGATTTGCCACCTAGGGCCAGGTGTCTGATTAAGCAATAGGTGTCGTGTTTGAACACCTCTCTGTTCCTGATGATTTCACCTTGATTGCTGGTCATCATTAGCCCAGAGAATCTGGGAAAGTTGCTCTCTCAAATAAGCTGCAGGGAGGCCTGGCATGCTGCAGTCTGTGGGCTCACAGAGAGTCGAACACAACTTAACAACTGAACAACCACAACAAATAAGCTATTTCCATCATGCTTCTTCTGGATAGGTGTGTGTGTGTGTGTCCATCCTTAGTCACTCAGTCACGTCCTATTCTTTGTGACCCCGTGGACTGTAGCCCACTAGTCTCTTCTGTCCATGGCGATTCTCCAGGCAAGCATACTTGATTGGGTTGCCATGCCCTCCTCCAGGGGATCTTCCCAACCCAGGGGTTGAACTCAGGTCTCCTGCATTGCAGGGAGATTCTTTACCATCTGAGCCACCAGGGAAGTTCTTTGCTGGGTATAGATTAGGTCAAAGCTGACCCCTTTGATAAATACCTTAAATCATCATGCTTCAGAATTGAATACAGAGAGACCCTATACTGTAAACTAAGGTAGATAGCTTCCAAGATGACATTCAGTGCTAAAATTAGGGCACCTGAGATATTCAAGATGAGGCCGAGGCTTACTCCACTTCCATAGGAATATAGGCTATGGTTATATATATGGACAGAACCAAAGTGAGGAAGTATGATTTTCTTATCTATAGGGACACATATATAAATTAAATATTGATACACTACCTTAAAAAGTATGAGGTATTTTATTTTGGCTTACAAATAATTGAAAGGTGGATATTATGAACTAGTCATTTGACTATAAAATGATTTTATTTTGAAATATTTAAAACATTGGATTTGCAATGTATGTCCTCAATGGCTGAGGAAGCGGTGATTTCTTATGACTTCTTTAGCACCTGATGACAATTCAAAATATTCTAAAATGAGGACCTTATTTTTTATAAATTATTATAAAACATCTCAAACATACCACACAAGTAAGAAGAATGGCATATTGAACCCCCTAAAATTGGTGGCTGTCACTCAGGTTCAGTATTTTGCCATCTTGTTTTATCTATTCTCCCATCCTTTTTCCCCTCTTTGATGAAATAATTAAATGCAAATGTAAGGCATAAGTTTAGCACTTTACTTCTAAGGTGGACTATGTGAAGATGCCTGAAGATAATTAGCTAAATGTCTCCATGTATGTTTAAGTTGCCTATTGCTATATGTTACTATTAATAAAACAGTTTCATCAGTCTAGAAAAGGCTTTTATATTCTTCCTTATGCCTCTCTGTTAGGGCAGGTGGGAAGATAGTCAAGTTGCATGTTTGTGTTGTATGTTAGTCACTCAGTCGTATCTGACTCTTTGCGACCCCATGGAGTGTCAGGCTCTTCTGTCCCTGGGATTCTCCAGACAACAATGCTGGAGTGGGTTGCCATTCCCTAATCCAGGGGATCTTTCTGACCCAGGGATTGAACACTGGAGGCAGATTCTTTACCATCTTAGCCACCAGGGAAGCCCAGTCAAGTTATTTAGGTATAAACTTTAGAAGGTAATGAACGATACAATTTTTCTGATTTTTATTATATCTTAATTTATAGAAAAAGCATGTTTTTTCATCTGGGCCAGTAGCAATATGACACAGAATTTGAAGAAAAAAAATAAAACTCTTGAATTGATTCCCTAGTATACAGCTTGGCCCCATAGATATTATCAGATTGAATAATCAAAGACTGATGATAGATCAATAATCAGTGAATCACAACCTCTTTTCCTAAAAACTGTACATGTTCATTTAAAATTATTTGGTAAATAAATAAATTGTTTTATCTATTCAAACAGTTTATATATAGACTTTTTAGAATATTCCATTCATGATAAAATCTACTTTGGCAACCTCTTTAAAATTTCACCACACATATTCTCTCATCCTCCCATCCCTTGCTGACATTTCCAATTCCTTGATTGTGCTTTTCTATCCCTCAGTATTTCTCTCTTTTAACTGACGTTTATAATCTTCTTACCTAACCACCTCCAGCTCTGGACTTAAAGCTGCAATGGGGCAGAGAATTTGTAGATTATTTCTATATCCTATTCTATTATTTCAGTAATAATCATAAAATAAAATCAATAATAATGATCATCAGAATAAAAGCAAACAAGAAAAAGTAACAGAGCCACTAGGAAAGCCACTGGGCTTTCTTGGTGGCTCAGAGGATAAACAATCTGCTGCAGTGAGGAAGACCTGAGTTCAATCTTTGGGTCTGGAAGATCTCCTGGAGAAGGAAATGGCAAACCACGCTAGTGTTCTTGCCTGGAGAATTACATCGACAGAGCCTGAAGGGGCTACAGTCCATGGGGTAGCAAAGAGTCTGACAAGACTGAGCGACTAACACTTTCACTTTGCAGAGCCTGCCATACTTCTGGGGTAGAAGATGAAATCTAACACTCCCACCAGGCATTTCATACCATTTGAGCACTCTACCTTAACCTTTATTTTCTAAGAAACAAAAAACAGCACAATGTCTGATCACAAGCCATTTGCAAAACAAAAGTTTATCTAGATAAACAGGTCTTTTGCTTCAAAAGAATGGTGACTGGTCTCTTTTAGTGAAAAGTGAAAGTGAAGTCGCTCAGTCGTGTACAACTCTTTGCAACTCCATGGACTGTAGCCTACCAAGCTCCTGTGTCCATGGGATTTTCCAGGCAATAGTACTGGAAGGATTGCCATTTCCTTCTCCAGGGGATCTTCCCAACCCAGGGATCAAACCTGGGTCTCCTGCATTGTAGACAGACGCTTTACCATCTGAGCCACAGGCAGTAAATAATCCCATGGCAGGGCTTCCCTGGTGGCTCAGTGGTAAAGAATCTGCTTGCAATGCAGGAGTCACAGGAGATGCAGGTTTGATTTCTGAATCTGGAAGATTCCCTGGAGGAGGGAAGGGCAACCCACTTCAGTATTTTTTCCTGAAGAATCCCATGGACAGAGGAACCTGGTGGGCTACAGTTCATAGGTTTGCAAAGAATCTGACATGACTGAAGCAACTTGTCATGCACGCATGCAATTCTA
Source organism: Oryx dammah (assembly GCF_014754425.2). Taxonomy (NCBI): domain Eukaryota; kingdom Metazoa; phylum Chordata; class Mammalia; order Artiodactyla; family Bovidae; genus Oryx; species Oryx dammah. Next base: position 51,568,697 of record NW_024070203.1, on the reverse strand, counting down.
TGGTAATCCTTAAAATGGAGACAGTGATTTTACCACAAAAGAACGTTCATAACAAAAAGCACAACAAAATTGAGAAGTCAATTGGCATATATTTTAATTATCATTCAAGTTCAGAAGACAATAATAGAATTCTTCCTTTTCTTAGTTCTCAAGTTGCATGCTAGGTACATGACATTCCAGGCAGTCATGTTCACCCTAAAAAATGATGGTGACCCCAAAAATGTGTATGCCTTTCAAGAAGATCTCTACAGACCAACACAATGCCCACTATGAGCAACCTGCAAATTCTCAGTATGGTCTGCATTGAAAGTGAAAGTGAAGTCACTCAGTCGTGTCCGACTCTTTGCAACCCCATAGACTGTAGCCTACCAGGCTCCATCCATGGGATTTTCCAGGCAAGAGTACTGGAGTGGGTTGCCATTGCCTTCTCCAGAGGATCTTCCCAACCCAGGGATCGAACTCAGGTCTCCCACATTGTAGGCAGATGATTTACCATCTGAGCCACCAGGGAAGCCTATGGTCTGCATTAGAGGATGTCAGTTACTAGTTAAAGTTACTTGTAAAGAACAGGCTTAGCTAATTAGGTTAAATGTATCCTAAGACAAGCTTTCACTAAAGGAAAGATTTCATCCTAGATCTTCATATGGTTGTTTTAATATCCCATCTATTTGTTTAGGTATATACAGGAAGAATAAGATGTGTGGTGACTGTCACATTGCTTTTTGAAAAATGAAAGGATTTATTGAACATTAATTTTGCCCTGAATTTCCCCTGGACAAAGGGACATACTCACTGATTATTATATCATTCTCTTCCACATAAGACAATCATTTATTTTCATATGCAGGGTGATTAGTGATTTTTTTTTTTTTTAGTTACTTTGGAAGCCAAGGTGGCTCAGTGGTAATGAACTGGCCTGCAGTGAAGGAGACGCAGGAGACATGAGTTCTATTCCTGGGTTGGGAAGATCCCCTTGAGGAGGAAATGGCAACCTACTCCAATATTCTTGCCTGGAGAATCCCATGGACAGAGGAGCCTGCTGTGCTAGAGTCCATGGGGTTGCAAAGAATCAGACATAATTGAGCATGCATGCATGCCTGTATACTAGTTATAGTCCTCATGGCCTCTAGTGAAAATTTCTAACAGGTTAAGGAAAGAATCTGTAAATTTTGGGTTCAGTTTAATTTAGGCTCATGATTTTTAAAGAAAGTATAAACCACTATTTTAAGAGGTCAAAAGTTACAGAATTTTTCTTTTTAAGAAAAAAATGAATAAAATTATAATTATGTTAGAGGAAAATTTATATCTTGTTGAGTCCATAAAGGAAGGAAGTTGATAGTTGGTAATCTCAAAATTAAGTATATGAGCTTGGAGTATAGCACTATAGAAGTGGGTTTGATATAAAGATTGATATTATATTCCCATATTTTTTGATAATGAATGAATGAGCTAAAGTTTTCTGGAAAAGGAGGTATTAATAACCCTGTTTTGGTTAAGACTTCTTAGGAATTTGAAATAGTATGTGTAATATTTTGTGCATTCAGTAAAAATGTAGTCTGCTATTAGTACTAGTTTTTGAAATATTGAAATGAGGAAAATGACAATCAAATGAAAGTCTTTTTCATTTATTCATTGAGATATATTAGAGGAGGTGAGATTAACTGCCTAAATATTGTGCATATGAGGCTATGGTTTTTCCTGTGGTCATGTATGGATGTGAGAGTTGGACTGTGAAGAAGGCTGAGTGCCGAAGAATTGATGCTTTTGAACTGTAGTGTTGGAAAAGACTCTTGAGAGTCCCTTGGACTGCAAGGAGATCCAACCAGTCCATTCTGAAGGAGATCACCCCTGGGATTTCTTTGGAAGGAATGATGCTAAAGCTGAAACTCCAGTACTTTGGCCACCTCATGCGAAGAGTTGACTCATTGGAAAAGACTCTGATGCTGGGAGGGATTGAGGGCAGGAGGAGAAGGGGACGACAGAGGATGAGATGGCTGGATGGCATCACTGACTCTATGGATGTGAGTCTGAGTGAACTCCAGGAGTTGGTGATGGACAGGGAGGCCTGGCATGCTGCGATTCATGGGGTCACAAAGAGTCAGACACGACTGAGTGACTGAACTGAACTGATGTAAAAAGTTAAAATCATGCTTTTGTTGATATTTATTGTAAAACTCATGCAAGTAAAGAATTTTTGATAACTCATTTAAACAATACACCAAAAATGATAGAATAAAGAGGGAGAAACGCTTCTTCTCACTTAATGGAACCAATATTTTATATCTATCAGGAAGTATAGATCAAGTTTGTAAGAAGTCATATTTGATATTTTTATTGTGGGAGCATAATTTTATTAACATAAACATTATACTACTTTTCTATATCTAAAATAAATTTACATTTTTTGTAGATTTGCTAATCAACTTGATGAGTGAAAAAATTATGTGGTTTCAAAATAAGAAATTACTTCTTCGAAATATTTTATTTCTTTATGAAACAAGAAGATGATCTGATATTCATGCATATCAGCCTGAAGATGGACTTATTTTGTCACCAACATAGGACTAAGCATTTTTTTTATTAATACATGTTCAAAGTTCTAGAATTTAATTTTCTACACACTGGAAAGTGCTGATTTTAGAAGGTACTTAAGCTTAATACCTTTGACACATTAAGCAATTTTGTCCATAACTTAAAGTTTCAGGTCTCTTGATTGTTAGTCTCTCCCATAGATTAAAGATATATGAGTTCCAAGAATGTAACCTTGGCAATTTTAGGTGAAATTTCTTAACATTTGGTTGGTTTCCAATAAAAATCAAAAGGATTGGCTGCCTGATCTTTATGAAGCACCTTGAAGGATCTTGAAGGGCTTCCTTGTTAGCTCAGCTGGTAAAGAATCCTCCTACAATGTGGGAGACCTGGGTTTGATCCCTGGGTTGGGAAGATCCCCTGGAGAAGGGAACAGCTAACAACTTCAGTATTGTGGCCTGGAGAATTCCATGAACCACAAGAAGTCCATGGGGTCATGAACCACGAGAAGTCCATGGGGTCGCAAAGAACTGGACATGACTGAGTGGCTTTCACTTTCACTTTGAAAATCTGAGATTTCACTCTGCTTGCAAACTAATCAGTAAACCTGCCACAGTTTTATGCATGCAGGCGGAAGACCTGAGTCTCCTGGGTTAGAGACAAATGAGTTTATTATTAGCAGCAGTCACAGTGGTCAGACTCACAGTCCATGTCAGTTCTGTGAGCCCTGTTTCCCAGTGTCAAATGGCATCTGCCTGTACAGTGGGTTATGTTACAAAGAGGAGCATGGTCTTGGGGAACCCAGACTTTTTGTAATGAGCAGTAAACCTGCTTAATTTTTGTTTATTTAATAAACTATGTTTATTACAATGAACAGTAGGAAGAGCAACCCTTTCCTGCTGGGAGAGACACTGTGAATGTGAGTGCATGTGTACTAAGTCATATCCGACTCTTAGAGACCCCATGGATGGTAGCCCCAGTAGATTATTAAGTTAATTTTAAACCAAATGGCAAGAAGCATTTTGGGAAACTGATAAGTAAATTAATGCACTTAGAAAAAGAAGCAAGTAAGGTTGAAGACCACAAAATCTGAATTTGAGGGTACTCAGTGTTTATATGTCTTATTTCTCTTTTTCTGCCACATCAGACTTGCCTTGCTGATGGTGTGGTTGAAAAGACCAGAGCTGAGGTTCTAGTAAGATAACTTGCAGACAGAGGATGCCCTAGGCCAATCATAAACACTTCTTCTATCAGAGATTGAAGGTATACATTACCTGTATGGTCGGGTATACATTACCAATTAGTTTGGTGAGCATCCATAAATCGTACATGTTTCTTGGTCCAGAATAAAATGGGCCCAGAATGGGTTTCATTAACGGGTGGCTCAATTAAATCTTGATTATTAGGGATTAACTAGTAGTATTATGGAGAAAGAAATAATAACCTCTTTTAGTATTTTTTGCTTGAGAAATCCCACAGACATAGGAATCTGGTGGGTTACAGCCTATGGGGTCACAGTCAGACACGACTTAGTGACTGAGCGTTCACATGTTAGTATTGGTGTATCCTACACATTGTAGTGCCTCTGGCATGTTTAGTCTCAGGGGCCTCAGGAATATTCAGTATCTCATGGTCCTTCCTTGCCTTTCCATATTTAACACATACATGCTTTACTTGCTATTTATTTTTATGCTTTGCACATTGCTACCTTATATTTAATACATTCTGCTAATTCTTCCTGGGTTTTACAAAATTTGGTTTAGTAGCTAATGTTTAGTTATCATATCTTTAAAAGTTGTGCATATATTTTACATATGACATTTAAATTGTGATATTACTTGTATATCATAATGTGTCGATCAAGGTTCTTATTCTTTACAGTTAGGAAATCAGGCAGTTTTGTAGTTTCAGTAGGGCAGTGAGGAGTTATGTTGCATTACCCTAAATAGAGAATGGGAAGTAAGAAAGCTTGAGAAAAGAAAGAATGAATTTGGATTGGAGCTGGAAAGTGGAAGAGGTTTGAATATTTACAGAGAGATGCTCAGGAAAATCCCTATATAAGCAAATACTATATTGTGTACACAATACTGCTTCCCCCCCATTTGAAGCTCCTTCACATTGAGGATACACATATCTCTAACTAGGCTTCGATAGATAGGCTGTAACCTAAAATTCCTCCACTCCTGGACTTCCTGTTGCTACAAGGCCAGTCAACCCTAACCTGTTCTCTTTCTCTCTGTCCTTAGGCTTTTCTCCAAAGATATAAGGTCAATCTAATTCAATTTAACTGATTTGACCTGTTGGTGTTTATTGATTGCTCAGCTACTGATTAAGCACTTCACCATCCTACCTGCTCTATTTCTTAATCATCTGTGGCTTCTTCTTCTCTTTGAGTTGGAAAGAATCACTCTCTGGCTGTTCAGGTCTCTAGGTCAGTAGGGAGACCCCCTCCTTTGACGGAACTGTGTGTGAACATCATTGCTCAGCTGCCTTTAAGAAGGGAACCCCAGATCACCATTTTCCATGTATGGATCTTGCAGAGACATCCTGTCTGTGGTGTCAAGTTGAAACTGATTTCAGTGTATTACTTATTGGCCTATGAAAGATAAAGCTTTGTTAAAGACAATCAATGATAGCCTCAATTTTATTTCATGGAGGGGGACAGATCTAAACATCCTGTTGAATCATAGCATCATTTCTTCACTTTTAATTTAGATGAGGCTATTTATCCATTTTCTGCTTGAGATTATACACATTTATTGAAATTCTATGGCTTCAGCTCTTCTAGATCTGTGGAGGAGAAGGGCACTTCTTATCTCTGACAGGCAGAAGGGCCAAGTGGGGAAATTCCTTCCTATGTGCATGAGAAATAGAAGTTTGGCCCATCTTCCAATCCATTCTTGCTGTGAAAGTTACTGTGACTCAAGGGTGCTGTGTGTGTTGGTTGCCCATTTGTGTCTGACTCATTGCAACCCCATGGACTATAGCCTCCTAGGCTCCTCTTTCCATGGGATTTCCCAGGCAGGAATACTGGAGTGAGTGGCCATTTCCTTATCCAGGGGATCTTCCTGACCCAGGGATTGAACCCATGTCTCCTGCATTGCAGGTAATTTCTTTACCATCTAAGGCACTAGGGAAGCCTCAGTCAAGCATGCTATTGAACTGCAACTTTTAAACTACGTCTAAAGCAGAGTGATTAATAATATTGTGATGAGTAGTTAATGTATGCAGAACACTGAGTCCAGTGTTTGTGTGCTTTAGGAAAAATAATTAGTCTCACTAATATTATTTCTCCAGGAGCCACTGAAATGGTGTCTGCCACAGACTATTCAGAGAGAGAGGGTTCAGGTATCTCATTATCTCTATGTGTGTGTGTGTGTGTGTGTGTGTGTTCAGTTGCTCAGAGGTATCCGATTCTTTGCGACCACATGGGCTATAGCCTACCAGGCTTCTCTGTCCATGGAATTTTCCATGCCAAGAATACTGGAGTGGGTTGCCATTTCCTTTTCCAGGGGATCTTCCTGACCCAGGGATCAAATCTGTGTCTCTTGTGTCTCCAGCACTGGCAGGTTGATTCTTTACTGCTGTGCCATCTGGGAAGCCCTCATTACCTCTATGATCTACCCTAAATATACATTCTCATTTTGATTACTCTGTATAATAATAATTAAAAAAAACCTAACTTGCTCCCCTCCCAACTAAATTGAAATTAATTAATTTATTCTTTCAATTGCTCATTGAGTAGACACTAATATTTTAGTAAGTTTCAGGCTAGCTGGCAGTAGGGGAGGATGTCAGGAACCTTTGCAGGGTTCAGGGAGCATAGTAACCTTCGGGTTTATCTTGAACACTCAGCTCAGTTTCCAACGCCTTAGGAAAGATTTCCAAAACTCCCCGCTACCTCACCTTCCAGTTTATTGTTTCTTCCTCCTTGTTACTCCTACACTTTGTTCTCCGGCACTGTCCTACTCTGTTACCTTAATGGCTTAGATGCCTGTCTGTCCACTCACTTAATGAGCCCTCAGTAACTGAAAGAACTCATAAATAAATTGCTTCCTGAATAGTTTAATTCATGACAATAGGGAGGTCCAGAAATGTGAATGAAACTGTAGCCCAGTTTCAGTAGAGCAGGGAACCTGACATCCTTAAAACCAAAGGGATAACTCGAAGGCAGGTATGCCTGCTTTTAGGTGTTATCTAGAATGGCTATTATTGGAGAAGGAAATGGCAACCCACTCCAGTGTTCTTGCCTAGAGAATCCCAGGGATGGGGGAGCCTGGTGGGCTGCCGTCTCTGGGGTCGCACAGAGTCGGACACAACTGAAGCGACTTAGCAGCAGCAGCAGCAGCAGCAGAATGGCTATTTCCTAGGGAGCAAGAACAAAAGGAGGGGCCTTGAGGGGACTGGGCTGTTTGAAAGCCCTTTCTTCCTCCACGCCTTTCCCAATCACTCAGCTCTCAACAACTGAAGGGAATCAAACTTAGAGCATTCTTGCTAAATAGGTGAGTGATCTGGTGACTCTAACAGAGGAAAACCCACAGGCTTCAAAGCAAAGCAGACTATTGGCAAGTGTGCTGTTGGCGGTGGAGGAAGCCTAGACGGTTAAAGTAAAGCTGCCCCAGGAGATCCAGTTAATGAACAGGTTATCACAGGCCTCAGAGTTTCAGGTACTAAATAATCTAACTTCTTCCTGGATTAGAATAATACAATAATCCTTTAGGATGAAACTAGGGGTAGGAATGGCTAGAAAGAGAAAGGAGCCGCTTTAAGAGATTATGGAGAATGAGTTAATAGTAGGAAAGCTATATTTTATTGAACATCTACTGTGCTCCAGGCTACATGCTTTATCAGCTTTTAATCTTAAATTTAAACTCTGTAACGTAGGGTGTCCTTGTGTCCATTTAAGAAGTGAAAATGGGATCTCTAAGCAATTAAACAACCTGCCTACTTTCCCAGAGGTTATGAGCCACAAAAGGGAGGCTCAAAGTAGGGTCAGTCCGATGCCTAAGTCCTGGCTCTTAAGGCACTTTTTATATCTGCCTCCTCATACGTGGTGTACGGAGACCAGAATTGAAGATCACACCAAAATTCGAGTCCTTATAGCTAAATATGATGGAATTTTAAAAGCTCTGGTAGGACAACTGGAAAGGAAATTTTGAATATAGATGGTTACTTTGGATTAGTATATATATATTTTAATATAGGTCTCTAGCATATTATCAGTTGTTGGTGTTCAGCCGCCCAGTGGTGTCTGATTGTTTGCAGTCCTATGGACTGTAGCATGCCAGGTCTCCCTGTCCCTCACCATTTCCCAGAGTTTGCCAAGTTCATGTTCATTGCATTGGTGATGCCATCCACCCATCTCATCCTCTGACCCCCTCTTCTCCTTCTGCCCTCAATCTTTCCCAGCATCAGGGACTTTTCCAGTGGGTCATCTGTTGGCATCAGATGACCAAAATACTGGCGTTTCAGCTTCAGGATCAGTCCTTCCAATGAGTATTCAGGGTTGATTTCTCTTAAGATTGACTTGTTTGATCTTGCTGTCCAAGGGAATTTCAGAAGTCTTCTCCAGCCTCACGGTTCAAAGGCATCAATTCTTCGGTGCTCCACTTTCTTTATGGTCCAGCTCTCATAACTGTATGTGACCATTGGGAAGACTATAGCCTTGACTATATAGACCTCTGTCAGCAGAGTAATGTTTCTGCTTTTCAATACACTGTCTAGGTTTTTCATCGCTTTCCTGCCAAGAAGCAATCGTCTTCTGATTTCATGGCTGCAGTCACCATCTGCAGTGATTTTGGAGCCCCAAAAGAGGAAATCTATCACTGCTGCCACCTTTTCCCCTTCTATTTGCCATGCAGTAATGGGATCATTGCTATGATCTTAGTTTTTTTAATATTTAGTCTTAAGCAAGCTCTTTCACTGGAGGAGGGAATGGCAAACCACCCTAGTATACTTTGCCTTGAGAACCTCATGAACTGTATAAAAAGCCTAAAATATATTATCAGTAGACCCTGATAAGTAATAAATAAATAATGGGGATAAATTATGATTTAGTTCGCTTACCAGTATAATGGAGATATTTGTATTACATTCCTCGTAAGTGTCAACTGAAAATTGACATTTGTGATCTACCTCTACAAGGATTAAATCATGTACTGCTTTAGCTGTTGACCTTCAATATCCCCTGAAAGGAGTTCAGCATGGAGAGCAGAAATAAGGCACTCTGTGCTCAGGCAAAAACTGTCAAGACAAGTCTTCAGATGGTTAGATATTTTCAAGAGCCAATTTTATGAGCCCAAATCTTGTATCTCCCCATAACTATAAAGCAATAAAATCCTTCATGGTGACAACTATTCCTCGTGACTGCCAAAGCTTCATAAGACTAGCAGAAATCTTCCAGAAAAATAAATGCTTGATTGTATATATTCCTCCTCCACCAAAAATCACATATATACTGACCTTTCCCCCATTGCCTCTTTGGAGCATCTTCTCAGAGCTATCTGAGATGTTGTCTCCAGGCTGCAGTCCTCAGTTTGCCCCAAGTAAAACTTAGCTCACAACTCTCACATTGTGCAATTAAAAAAAAAATATTGTATTTCTCTTTGCATCTGGATGCACCAGGTCTTAGCTGTGTCACATGGCATCTTCATTGCAGCACATGGGCGTCTCTCTAGCTGTGGCACACAGGCTGAGTTGCCTTACAGCCTGTGGGATCTTAGTTCCCTGACCAGAGATTGAACCTGCATCCCCTGCATTGCAAGGGAGATTCCTAACCACTGGACCACCAGGGAAGTCCCTATGCAATTTTTTTAAGTTGACATAAGCTTGCTGTGAGGATGAAGTCTGGCATACCATAAGAATTCAATGAACATTATTATTATTATTCATTTTAAAACCAATTTTTGTTTATTTATTTTTGACTGCTCTGGGTCTTCCTTGCTACTGGCCAGCTTGATTTAGTTGTGCCAAGTGGGGTCTACTTTTCATTGTATTGTGTGGGCTTCTGTTAATGATGGCTTCTCTTGTTGAAGAGCACAGGCTCTAACACATTCAGGCTTCAGTAGTTGTAGAATGTGGGCTCAGTACTTGCAGTGCATGGTCTTAGTTGCTCCAGACCAGGTAGCATTGGTTTTGGGCTAAGATTCAAACCCACGACCCCTGCATTAGCAGGCATATTCTTAACCACTGGACCACTAGTCAAGTCCCATTCACTTGTTTCTAATTATGTGTATCTGGTTAAGAAAGTAACACTGTGTTTACTGCTGGGAATGTATGTATATGCCTTTGTTTTTCAGCTGTATGAATAAACTTTCTGTATTTGATTGAGAATAATTTTCTTCTACCTTTAAAGGAAAATAGTCTGTTAATGATAATAATATATCAATAAGTTATTCTTAATTGAGCCCTATATGTCAAATTCTCTGGAAGCATCTTACATACATTATTTCCTTGATTACTTCTATAAATATATGTAAATCATGTATTCATATTTATCCAATCATTTATTTAACACTGGAAGCAGATTTCAAACATACTTCTTGTCACTAACATGTAGTTGATGGATGAGTTTCAGATGATAATGAAATTTTAAAAGTTGAACATCTTTAAAAAATTTTTAAAAGATGAACTTTTAAAAATTCTAGTGTGTGAGTGTCAATGTGTATTTCATCAGATTTTCAGTGGAGACTATTACTCACTGCCCCTCATCCAAATGGTTAAAAATTGCTGCTCTATAAGTACTGATTCAAATCCTTTTTGGAAAGGGGCAGAGTTCATTAAATGCACTAACATGAAATAATCTATCAAGATTTATCAAGAGGGCTTTACCTTCATGCAAATTTGTAGCCTGTTTAAGGGGTTTTGGGAAGAAGAGCAACTAAATCCTTCTTCCATATTTAAGTCAGACCTGAGTCATTAACAAATTCCCGGTGGGAAGTTTATAGCACATGTTTAATTATGATAGGATTCTAAAGTCAATCCAGGGGCTGATAAGGTTCTGTTCTTTTTCCAAATCCCAAACCACAATCTTTGGTGTTTCAAAACAAGGGCTCTTGTGCAATCCTTGAAATGATTTTATTCCTTAGTGGCTCAGTCAGTAAAGCTGGAGATCCGGGTTCAATCCCTGGGTCAGGAAGATTCCCCGGAGGAGGACATGGCAACGAACTCTAGTATTCTTGCCTGGTAAATCCCATGGACAGAGAAGCCTGGTCACACAGTCCATGGGGTCACAAAGAGTTATACATGACTTAGCGACTAAACAACAACAAGAATGAATGGACTGAGTGGGAAAGACAAGAAACGGGTACATGAATTGTGTACTTCCAATTGTGCTGTTTTGGCCATTAACAATCTTAGGGTATGTCTAAGATTCAGATGATTTTATTTTCAGGAGATAAAATACACCAAATCATTCAGCACACAGGCACCTTTAATGAGTTGGGATAATTTTACCTCTTAGCTTACATGTGAAAATCAATAGAAAATCTCACCCTTTAGCTTTCAGTCACATCTGGGCACATTGGAAGTTGGGATGCAAAGTTTCTTTGTGGTTCTATCATATATAATAAAGATCTTGTAATGGTATTTTTGCTGTCCCCTTTGCTAGAACTGAAAAATTTTAATAGGATCTAAAATATCCCATGCTTGACCTATTATTGTCAAAAAACAATCAAGATGCTATGTTTAAAACTGACTGTAAAGCAGAACAACAATGCATTTGCTAAGCAATATTGAAGGAAACACAGACTTCTCAGTATTTTCTAGTAAAATAGCTGTTAGACTGTACAAGTACAAGCTTAAAGCATAGGCATAACAGGGAGAGTGCTTGAGTTTTTTCACTTTTCAGGCAAAGTAACATAAATCTTTGAATCTGGTTACCTTTAGACATGATCCCTTTAAAAAAAACCATTAGTATATGCCTACACATAATTTTAATTTAAAACTATATGTTCACTAATTTCATGAAACACATGAATTTCCAACTATTTTATACTACCAAGCCTTTGTTAGTGTAAAATTCATAAAGTATAGTATAGAATTCATAAAGCACCTATCCGTTGTAAGTATTTATTCGAAACATGATTCAGTCAATAGCAAATATCAATATATTTTTAAAAATTGAGGGAATTTATATTATGCTGTATTGGTATAAAGACAGAACCTACAGATTAAAAATGCTTGAATTGATTACATTTTATTGTTCACACATTGTCTAAGTGACACATAATATACATACTCTTGACTTTCAGCTGCTCGTCAGCCTTTTTCCTAGAATTTTACAGAGATTATATAATGTTTGATATTTAGATTGCTCATTTTATGTAAGACTACAGTTAGCTATCGGTTAGTAAAAAATATGGTAGCCTGACCGCATACACTAAGTTTTGAATCTGCTTATAACGACATGTAAAAGTGCACCCTGCTAGGAACTCTACTATTCATGCTGAGGTTTAAACACTGGAATCGCATTCCCAGTGGATTTTCACTTTCACAAGTACTTAATGCAGCTTTAGGTGTCTCAGGGGCAAACTGAACTGGCCACTGAATATCCTTTTTAAGGGGAGTTAACAATGGCTTAGTTCTACCTCTCTTGAAATACAGGATTCATGCTTTTCTCTCTTAAAATTTAGTGTTCCTAGAGGCAGTTGGGAACATTAGAGAATGAGACTGTATTTATCCATCCCAAGCTAGGTACAATGTAGGTGAGTGCAATCCAGTATTCCCTGCAGTGCTTTGTCAAAGCTTTTTTAACCCTACGCTGAAAGGAAAACCACTTCAGAGTGAGGTTACAATGGAAACTCCAAACCTATTAAAAACTTGGGCCTTTACATTGGTGCAGGCTTTTGATTATAAAAAATTTCTATGTACTTTTGAGGATGTGCACCTCTGTACTAGAGGTTATATTGTGAACCCTGGACTTGTTACAGGTGCAGCCAATTCTAGGATTAGAACTCAGACCTTAGATCCTTTCTTTTTTGAAAGTACTGTGATTTTATTTTGGGCTAGAAGAGTTATGGGCCAAACCAACTCAAGTTAAGCTCATGGAGTACACATATAAATGGCACAGAGCTTCCATAAAATGTAGAAAAGATTTAAAGTAGCTCATAATAAATCACATGCACATACACGCATATGCATAAAGAGACTGTACAGAAGAAATCATGGTAGAATTATGCTTTGATAATCTGGAGATTAAAAAGTCCACTTAGAATATATTAAGGAAAACCTAGGGTAACAAAAAACTACAAATCTCAATGAATTTGAACAAATACTGTTTAGTCCTTTCTCACAGGAGCCCTGGAGACCCTGCAAGAATCAGTCTTCCATTCTTAGTGATCCAAGTTCCTTAACATCTCAACACAAAAGTTTTCTCTTTTATTTCCATGGCAAGGGAAGAAATAGCTTACAGTCTCACATGGCTAAATAAATACATTTATTTGGAAATGACACATCACTTCCACTCACATTTCACTGGCCAAACAGTGTCATTGGGGGTGGGGAATTAAAATGACCACCCGTCCCATCCCCACCATAAACTGAAGGAGGAAAACAAGAAATACACGTGAGTCACTCAAAAATCTACCGCATAGAAGATGATAGAGTTGTAGTTGGGAAATCCATGAACTCTTTAACTATCTTGAACAGGTATTGCTGAATTAATAAATATACCAAATTTTGATTAAAGAGGATTTTCAGAAATTATTCTCAATGATTTCTCTATAAAAATCAATGACATTTTTATAAAAACCACACAAATATGCATATTTATAAAGTACTGCTTCATTAAATATTCAAAAGGCATTTCAATATTTAAACAAAATCCATAGACTAATTTCATTATTGTCACAGACAGAATATTATATTCCTTGAAAAGTGTTCAATAAGATTGATTTGTGTTCTCTGTAAAATGTAGTCTCCACTGACCACTTGCCAGGTTGGGTTACAAGAGCCTTTCAAACCACAAACTGTGCTGTGGTCTTTCCGAAGCAATGTCTGGAATGTTCACCCTAAGCTTTGAAACACTATGAAATATCAATGGCCAGTTCACAGCCAATACCTACCCGGGCGGAGGCACTTCGCTGTCAATCGTTTGAAGTAGCTATTAGTGTAAATCAAAGATTTAGTGTGTTCTTATTTTTTCCCCTTTGCCCTTCTAGAATATTCATCAACAAATTGTATATCTCTGCATCTACTGAGAAAATATCACCCCCTGATAAACCTTTAGCTATCATAATTTAATCCCCCCTTTTAAATAAACCCCATCAATACCATTCATTATTAATGAAAGGTAAGATGATTCCTGGATGAAGTTTTAGTTCAGGCTGCAAATCGATACTTCTGACCATGTCTGTTTCATTATTGACAACGTCTACCCACATTTACTCCTATAATTAAGTTTTAGTTCAACTTCTAACTTTTCTCAAGTGTTTGAAATGGCTATATGGTGTTCTTAATTTCAGCTGCTGTTTCATCTTTCTCAGTAGGTGCCTATTTTATTGTTAAAGGTCATACTCATTTGTCTGCTCCAACAAAGGCAGCTCTTAAAGTTGGCTGTGGTTTTGACAGACAGTGGTCCCTATAAGTGATGGCCTTAAGGACAGAGCTGGCACTGGGAGACAGTCACCACAGCAAGGGGAATAACAGATAACAAATCATGCCACTATTTTTCCTCCTGGCGTGATTGACGACAGCACAGCGGGTATAACTTTTCAATGTCTTCAGATTAAAAACCCCTCAAACAAATGAGTTCTGAAAATACTGTCCAGAGGCATTAAAGGGAATTGTTGGACTCAAAATACCTTTAAAAAATAGGGCTTTAAAAAAATACACAATTTATAACCACTCAATGCAACTATCTAATTTTCAGTGATACTTTCAATACACACAAAGCTCAGCTATGAGTTTGAGGGACAGTTGTGTCAATGATGAAAAGCTTTTCAGAGAGAAGTATGCAGTGTTTTGCAAGTTATAGCAAGTGGCATTCTAACATGGAAATTTGGTGTTTGCCAAAGCATCATATGCATTTCAGTGGATCACAGATTATTTTTTAAAAGTATTGGTGTGATCTATTAATTATTTTCTAACTGAATGGTCCAAATAGAGATAATCAAATGACTAAGCTCTCCCTAATGTTAAATAAGTCTCTGTATTTTCCTGATTTATCACTAGCATACCTAATGGTAGTGCAAAATAACATTGACATATATACATTACCAAGTGTAAAATAGATAGCTAGTGGGAAGCTGCTGTACAGCACCAGGAGCTCAGCTCTGTGCTCTGTGATGACCTAGAGGGATGGAATGGGAGGATGGAAGAGAGGCTCAAGAGGGAGAGGATATATATATATATATGTATATATGTATATACATATGGCTGATTCATGATGTTGTACAGTAGAAATAGACATAATGTTATAAAGCAATTATATTCCAATAAAATAAATAAATGAAAACAAAAATATGAGCTCCATTTTTCCTGACATGTTACATTGTCATATAATTATTTGATTCACTGAAAAATATATAAATTCTATACTTCTGATTAAAAATGTAATTACGTGTATACCTGTTGGTGAGTATATAACATGACAGTCCTAAGTTTGTATGAACAAAATATTATGTATATAACTTTGATGTATGTAAACCATAGGAAAAGAATAATAGGTATCTGGAAGTTTCAGTTATTTTACTAGTTTTTGCCTGAGCAACATGCTGTAAACAGTGATTACAGGCCTCTCTCCTCGAAAGATTGATTCAGCAATTTTGAAATGAGGCTTGAAATCTATGCTAATATGGTTTTAGGTGGTCTAGATATAACTTGATCTAGCTATAATTGGGGAGCCAGGTTAGGTACATTAGACTTTGGATCATCACTGTCAGGTCATGTGGTTTTGTACAGAAACACTGGCTTTGAAGCCAAGTGGACAAAGATTTGAATTTTGTTACCGATTCTTATTGGCTATATAAACTTTGGCAGGTTACTTAACCTCTCAGGGCCTCAGTTTTATGGACAGTAACGGGTAAATAGCAAATCATACCTTGGAGGAGTATTGGGAAATAAATGAAATTATTGAATGAATGCAAGTGGTCTTTGCCTGCTTATGTGCTGAGTCGCTTCAGCCATGTCCGACTCTTTGTGACCCCATGGACTGTAGCCCGCCAGGCCCCTCTGCCCTTGGGATTCTCCAGGAAAGAATACTGGAGTGGGCTGCCCCTCCTTCAGGAGATCTTCTGACCCAGGGATCAAACCTGTGTCTCCTGCATTGCAGGCAGATTCTGTACCGCTGAGCCACTGAAGAAGCCCGCAAGTGGTCTTTACTTGCTACTAACACAACTGAAAGTCTTAAAATAAAATAATCCACGAACTTGATTTAAAATAAACTTTTTAAGAAGGTAAAAGAACTCTCCTATCTCTCCATGCCTACACCCCAAAGGCTGTGGGTCTTTCCAAGGCACCATAGAAGCTACCTGGATGCATAGATGCAGTCATCAATCCTCAGTTACAAAAGTAAGTGATGGAAAAAAAAAGTAAGTGCTGAGATAACCTTGACACTTAACCTAAGGCCTAAACTAAGTCTAGTTGTTCAGATATTAGCCACTTTCCCAAATTTTGTGCTTTCCTTTAGTTTCAAAGTGAACTCACACCCCAGGCAACCAGTCTTTCAACATACATACTGCGTCCATCCACTACACCAAGGCTCCAAATTTTCTCCTTAAAGGATTCAGTGAACCATGCTCTCTGTGGACAGGGAGTCTTTCTATGTTAGTAGAGAATTTGCTTTCCTCACCTCACACCTCATCACGCCTGGGGCTTCCCAGGTGGCACTAGTGGTAAAGAACCTGCTTGCCAATCCAGGAGATGTAAGAGACACAGGTTCAACCCCTGGATGGGGAAGATCCCCTGGAGAAGGAAATGGCAACTCACTCCATTCTCCAGATATTCTTGCCTGGAGAGGAGTGGGACAGAGGAGTCTGGGGGCTACAGTTCATAAGGTGGCAAAGAGTGGGACATGACTGAAGCAACTTAGTGCACATTTGACACCTCCAACTTTTTAATAATTTTTGGCAAGATACTCTGATTTCTAGCAGTACTTCCATTTTCCCATCTTTAAAATGACAATAATAACAAGCTTATCCAATGGAATAAGGATTAAACAAGCTAATATATGTGAAATATTAAAAAAAAATCTGGCACATGGAAGTGACTTGCCCAAGGTCACACTTCTGAAAAATGTTTGTTGAATTTGGACCCAGGTGCTAGAGTCCAGGCATTGCAGTTTATAATACCTTCTTCTTACCCAGCAGCGTAAGTTCAACCAGAGAGAGAGCAAGTATTAAAATATCTGAAGTTATGTTATTAGACTTGTATCAATACAAGGAGATAAGGAAACATTTCAAGATAAAATGAAAAACTGTACAATATTTTAAAATTATTTTTCATAAAAATAGAAAATAATAAAATAAAATAAAGAATCTCGCCTTTTTTTTTTTCACTTTCCCTAATTTTCCACCACAACGACCAGTACTGCTATCAGATTCCTGAGTCCCTTCAAGAGCTATTTCAAACTATGGAACATACATGTGTGTAGATACCATCCTACTAAGTCTAATATATCATTCTATCTTCACTCTTCTGCCTTCTCTCTTGCTCTTGATTCTATTACATTACCTATTATAAAATTATGATATTTTTTAAAGTAAAAGTAAATAGAATAAAAAATGTATCTCTTTCAATCTTCTAGAAGTGATGACAAAAGTTACATGATTAAAAAATTGTCTTTACCCACTTTCACCACTACTATTCAACATAGTTTTGGAAGTTTTGGTCACAGCAATCAGGGCAGAAAAAGAAATAAAAGGAATCCAAATTGGAAAAGAAGAAGTGAAACTTTCACTGTTTGCAGATGACATGATCCTCTACATAGAAAACCCTAAAGACTCCACCAGAAAATTACTAGGGCTAATCAATGACAGTGAAGTTGCAGGATATAAAATCAACACACAGAAATCCCTTGCATTGCTATACACTAATAATGAGAAAATAGAAAGAGAAAGTAAGGAAACAATTCCATTCACCATTGCAATGAAAAGAATAAAATACTTAGGAATATATCTACCTAAAGAAACTAAATACCTATATATAGAAAACCATAAAACACTGGTGAAAGAAATCAAAGAGGACACTAATAGATGGAGAAATATACTGTGTTCATGGATCGGAAGAATCAATATAGTGAAAATGAGTATACTACCCAAAGCAATCTATAGATTCAATGCTGCTGCTGCTGCTGCTGCTGCATCGCTTCAGTCGTGTCCGACTCTGTGCGACCCCATAGACGGCAGCCCACCAGGCTCCGCTGTCCCTGGGATTCTCCAGGCAAGAATACTGTAATCTCTATCAAACTGCCAATGGTATTTTTCACAGAACTAGAACAAATAATTTCACAGTTTGTATGGAAATACAAAAACCCTCGAATAGCCAAAGCAATCTTGAGAAAGAAGAATGGAACTGGAGGAATCAAACTGCCTGACTTCAGGCTCTACTACAAAGCCACAGTCATCAAGACAGTATGGTACTGGCACAAAGACAGAAATATAGATCAATGGAACAAAATAGAAAGCCCAGAGATAAATCCATGCACCTATGGACACCTTATCTTTGACCAAGGAGGCAAGAATGTACAATGGATTAAAGACAATCTCTTTAACAATTGGTGCTGGGAAAACTGGTCAACCACTTGTAAAAGAGTGAAACTAGAACACTTTCTAACACCATACACAAAAATAAACTCAAAATGGATTAAAGATCTAAATGTAAGACTGAAATTATAAAACTCCTAGAGGAGAACATAGACAAAACACTCTCTGACATAAACCACAGCAAGATCCTTTATGACCCACATCCCAGAATATTGGAAATAAAAGCAAAAATAAACAAATGGGACCTAATTAAAATTAAAAGCTTCTGCACAACAAAGGAAACTATAAGCAAGGTGAAAAGACAGCCTTCAGAATGGGAGAAAATAATAGCAAATGAAGCAACCAACAAAGAATTAATCTCAAAAATATACAAGCAACTCCTACAGCTCAATTCCAGAAAAATAAATGACCCAATCAAAAAATGGGCCAAAGAACTAAACAGACATTTCTCCAAAGAAGACATACAGATGGCTAACACACAAAAAGATGCTCAACATCACTCATTATCAGAGAAAGGCAAATCAAAACCACAATGAGGTACCATTTCACACCAGTCAGAATGGCTGAGATCCAAAAGTCTACAAGCAATAAATGCTGGAGAGGGTGTGGAGAAAAGGGAACTCTCTTACACTGTTGGTGGGAATGCAAACTAGTACAGCCACTATGGAGAACAGTGTGGAGAGTCCTTAAAAAACTGGAACTAGAACTGCCTTATGACCCAGCAATCCCACTGCTGGGCATACACACCGAGGAAACCAGAATTGAAAGAGACAAGTGTACTTCAATGTTCATCGCAGCACTGTTTATAATAGCCAGGACATGGAAGCAACCTAGATGTCCATTAGCAGATGAATGGATAAGAAAGCTGTGGTACATATACACAATGGAGTGTTAGCCATTAAAAAGAATACATTTTAATCAGTTCTAATGAGGTGGGTGAAACTGGAGCCTATTATACAGAGTGAAGTAAGCCAGAAAGAAAAACACCAATACAGTATACTAACACATATATATGGAATTTAGAAAGATGGTAACAAACCCTGTATGCGAGACAGCAAAAGAGACACAGATGTATAGAACAGTCTTTTGGACTCTGTGGGAGAGGGTGAGGGTGGGATGATTTGGGAGAATGGCATTGAAACATGTATAATATCATATGTGAAACGAATCACCAGTCCAGGTTCGATGCAGGATACAGGATGCTCGGGGCTGGTGCACTGGGTTGACCAAGAGGGATGGTATGGGGAGGGAGGTAGGAGGGGGGTTCAGGATGGGGAACACGTGTACACCGGTGGCAGATTCACGTTGATGTATGGCAAAACCAATACAATATTGTAAAGTAATTAGCCTCCAATTAAAATAAATAAATTTATAATTTAAAAAATTGTCTTTACAGAAAAATGAGATTTGATATGATATTTTGTTCTGTACCATGGTAATATTTAACATTAATATGTTTTCAAAGTAATATAAATGGGACCACCTTTTTTTTAATGATAGCTTAGAATTACAGTTTTATGCTAAAATTTTTGTATCCCCTCACCTACTGGTGGACATTGAAGTTGTTTCTAATTTTTCAAAACCACTTTTAAAAGAATATTTTGTTAAATATGCTTGTGCATGTATCTTCATACTCTTCTACTCTTATGTTTGTATTTTTGCTAGATAGATTTCTGGACATTAGATTGCAAGTCATAGAGTATATATGGAAGCTACTCCCCTGATAGCTCCCCTGGTGGCTCAGATGGTAAAGAATCTGCCTGTAATGGAGGATTTGACCCCTGGATGAGAAAGATCTCCTGAAGGAGGGAATGGCTAACCAATCAGTATTCTTGCTTGGAGAATTCCATGGACAGAGGAGTGTGGTGAGCTGCAGTCCATGGGGTCACAAAGAGTCAGACACAACTGAGTGACTAACATGAACACTTAAGAGTACATATGGATTTATTATTGTGATCCTTCTGTCAAATTTCTTTGCAAAATTTGTATCAATTTACAATGCTCCTATTATTATAGGAGAATGCATATTTCCATACCCTCACTGACATGAGGCCATATAAAATTTTTAAGTATAGATTTATTGATTCTTAGATGCACTTCTTTTTCCCAGTGTTAGCAGCTCCAAAAATCTGAATGTTTTATAATCTACGAAATGTAATAGGTGAATTAGAGCATTTTCACTTTCTCTTTGACACATGAAACCATGATTGTGCTTTGTCACTGATGATACCTTGTGTGTGCTTGGTCACTTAGTTGTGTCTGACTCTTTGTGACCCCATGGACTGTAGCCCTCCTGGCTCCTCTGTCCATGGGGATTCTCCAGGCAAGAATACTGGGGTGGGTTTCTGTGTTCTCCTCCAGGGGACCTTCCCAACCCAGGGATCAAACCCAGGTCTCCTGCATTGCAGGCTGATTCTTTACCAACTGAGCCACAAGAGAAGGCTAGATATACTCTGACTTAGCAGTCTAATGTTGATTCTTTGTGACCCCATGCACTGTGACCTACTAGACTTCTCTGTCCATGGGATACCTTAGTTTAAATAAAATATGTTATTTTTGCCATCTAATAGGTGGTAAAAATCATATCTTAATGCTGTTTATGTTTTATGGCATTGATTTCTCATGAAGTTGTGCATCATTTCAATTTTATGTTTTCCAGATGTAATTTTTCTCATAAATTCTTTGTTCATATCTCAACTTATTTTACCATGGTGACTATAAGGAAGTTAAGTAAAGGATGCAGGGTGTTTAGAAACACTGAATCGTGTACTATCCTTACAAAACTAAATACATCAGAAATTTACCTTGACCCAGTGTCTTGCTAGGACAAGTCTGTTTTCACTATGGGGCTATGTTCCTACACAAAAGATTACATACGTCTTCACAATACCTATCTTGTTGTGAAAAAGAACTTAAAAGATTTTTACTTTTATTATCTTATTTCAATTTTTTTTAAGACTTAGAAGAGACTGCATTTTTAATATTTATTTTTATTTATTTATGTATATGACTGCACCAGGTCTTAGTTGAGGCACATGGGATTCAGTTCCCTGACCAGGAATCGAACTGGAGCCCCCTGTATTGTGAGTGCTGAGTTTTAGCCACTAGACCATTATAGAAGTCTCTAAAACTTTTTCTTTGTAAGGTCAACAGTGAACACATAGTTCAGGGCAAAGTGAGCTTTCCTCTCTTTCATGAGAGACAAGCTTTGTGTCCTAGAATGAGCACTTTCCATTCAAAATGAGAGTAGGATTAAGGCACCTATGCTTGCTTGCTTTTTTCCAGTCCTGACAAAGTATACTATGACTGTTGGACTGATCCCTGTTCCTGAATCTGATTTCCGGCTGTTACCTTACTCTCTAATTATGACGATATATATTTAATTAAGAGGTCTCCTGCTTGATTCAAACCAGCATTCTTCTCCCTGTTTGTATTTCACATATCTTTTGCTCAATGATTCTTAATAGTAGTAATCCTTTCTGCTCAACCACCCAGGGGACTTTGGGCAAGTCCAGAGACCTCTCTGATTGTATTACCTGCGTGGAAAGGCGGATGGGTAGCTACCTGCATCTAGAGGGTAGAAGAGTATGATGCTGCTAAATATCCTTCAGTAAATAAGGTAGCTCACCCACAATAAAGAACAATTTGTCTAAAGTGTCAGTAGCGAAACATTTAAGAAACCTTACTTTTCAAAAAAAATATTTATTTTATTATTATTATTATTTTTGGCTGCCCTGGATCTTTGTTGCTGTGCCTGGACTTTCTCTAATTGTGATGAATCTTTGTTGATGTGCGCAGGCTTCTCCTTGTGATGGCTTCCTTTTCTTCGGAGCACAGGCTCTAGCCATGCTGGCTTCAGTATTTGCAGCACACAGACTCGGTAGTTGCGGTGCACAAGTTTAGTTGCTCTGAGCCATGTAGAATCCTCCTGGACCAGGGATTGAAGCTGTGTCCCCTGCATTGGAAGGCTGACTCCTATCTACTGTATCACCAGGGAAGTTCCGTGAAACTTTGCTTTAGAATCAAGTTTTAAAATGACTTAACCTGCAAATCACAGTGTTTGGAATTCCAGTATGAGCTGCTGGGGCTTCTCAATACCTCATCCTGCCCCCTTCTGCCCACATACCAAACGCCTGAGTGATGTAACATACTTTTTATTAATCACAGTGTCCTCTAGGAATGGTGTGGGAGGGTGGGGACCACGATGGCATGCCTATAATTTGAAAAGCGTCCCCAGGTGATTTTGATACTGTTCCCTCCTCCCAACAATTTAGTTACACTATAATTTAGAAGGTCTGAAGACAGTGATTGTCAAAATACTTTGATTTAAATCCCTCCCCCACCACTTCTCCTCCCTAAGGATTGTCTATGGTTGCTCAGGAAAGATACAAAATGTCATACGTAAGGATTTTCTATTTATAAAATAGAGTGTCTTCTGTCATGTAGTGAGCGTGGCCAAAATATGATGCAAATTTTCTAAGAAATTAGAAAATAAATATGTGAATTAATTCTATGGTATTAATAATACTTTAGGACTTTGAACAAAACAATCCTTCCTTTACAAGTGTGAATGACTCAGAAAGTCAGTTATATTTCACATTATTATGCTATTTAAAACTTTACTTTGAATATACTAGTGTGTATAGACAGCCAAGGACCTACTGCACAGCACAGGGAACTTTGCTAAACATTCTGTAATAACCTAAATGGGAAAAGAATTCTGAAAAGAACAGATTTGTGTATACGTATAACTGAATCTCTCTGCTGTACACCGAAACTAGTACAATATTGTTAATCAACTATCTTGTTTTTATTTTTTAGTCACTCATTCGTGTCTAAACATACAGACCCCTTTGACTGTAGCCTGCCAGGCTCCTCTGTTCATGGGATTCTCCAGGCAAGAATACTGGAGTAGGTTGCCATTTCCTTCTCCAGGGGATCTTCCCAACCCAGGGATCTAAGCCACATCTCCTGAAAGTCTCCTGCACTGCATGCAGATTCTTTACCGCCGAGCCACTGGGGAAGCCCTTAATCAACTCTATTCCAATATAAAATAGAAATTTAAAAAATCTCCAACTGGAAAAAAAAATAAAATGTACTCTGAGATCGCTAGTCTGTGATTATATGGGATAAACCATATTTTTTGATTTCTAAAGTTTGGGTCTTTGTTCACTTAGCATTAATATATTCATTCCTCCTGTTCTTAGAGAGAGAGGGTATACTTTCTTTTAGTTCTTTCTGGCATGCTGTCAGTGGCACTAGTGGTAAAGAACCCACTTACCAATGCAGGAGACATAAGAGAGGTAGGCTCGACCCCTAGGTGGGGGAAGATCTCCTGGAGACGGGCATGGCAACCCACTCCAGTATTCTTGCCTGGGAAACCCTGTGGACAGAGGAACCGGGTAGGCTACAGTCCACAGGGTCACAGAGAGTCAGACACAGCTGAAGCAACTTAGCATACACACACTCAAACCTCTGCTTCAAAGCAGTCAATAGCTGCAGTGAACCCTACATAGAAATAGAATCTGATGACTGTCATAGATAGAGATAGCACTCAGCTCTGGAAGTACCAGTTCTCATCACCTCCACAGAACACAGCTGCTCCCTATAGCCTAGCTGGTGTGTTCTCTGTTGTTCTTCAGCACTTGCCTTCCAGGTATCAAATGTGGCCAGAAAGAAAAAGGCTGATTGTGGTGCTGAGAAGGAAGAACATGATGCGAGGGTGAGAGATCCGGACAATTGTTACTCCTAGTTTCTGCCCTGCTGGGTAGCTTTGCTTTCTGCTCTCCCAAGTTTTCAGGGCTTGCTGTATTTGTTTTCCCAGTTCTACTTCTGGTGTTCATTCTTGTCTGTATATGTATAATGGTGCTAGTACTTTCAAACCAATTATCAGAAATAACTGCTTTAAAACATCCTTGAAAGTGAAAGTGAAGGTCCTTCAGTCCTGTCCAACTCTTTGCGACCCTATGAACTTCTCCAGGCCGGAATACTGGAGTGGGTAGCTTTACCCTTCTCCAGAGGATCTTCCTAACTCAGGGATCAAACCCAGGTCTCCCACATTGCAGGCAGATTCTTTGCCTGCTGAGCCCCAAGGGAAGCCCCTAAAATATCCTTGGGTCTTTTGAAAAACATGTCCTGTGTCTCAAGCAACTTTCATCTAATCTGCAATTATCAACTGCTTTGCTATTCATTATATTCTTCTCTCTTCATCTGGTATCTAGCTATCAGAACAATATTTAAAATAACATTAAATAAAATTAGTATAAGGGCTTCCCTGGAGGCTCAGATGGTGAAGAATCTGCCTGGAAAGCAGGAGACATGGGTTTGATCCCTGGGTTGGGAAGATCCCCTGGAGAAGGGAATGGCTACCCACTCCAGTATTCTGGGCTGGAGAATTCCATGGACAGAGGAATCTGGTGGGCTACAGTTTATGAGGTTGAAAAGAGTCAGACATGACTGAGTGACTAACACACACATACACACATAAAAATAGGATAAGAAAAAAATCAAAGACATCTGGTAGTAT
This sequence comes from Oryx dammah, assembly GCF_014754425.2. Classification (NCBI taxonomy): domain Eukaryota; kingdom Metazoa; phylum Chordata; class Mammalia; order Artiodactyla; family Bovidae; genus Oryx; species Oryx dammah. Next base: position 51,543,941 of record NW_024070203.1, on the reverse strand, counting down.
TTCAGCAACAAAAACTGAAGTATTTGAAAAGTTGTCTGGTAAAGAATCTGCCTGCAATGTAGGAGATTCCACTTTGATTACTGGGACGGGAAGATCCGCTGGAGAAGGGAAAGGCTATCCACTTCAGTATTCTTGGGCTTTTCTGGTGGCTCAGCTGGTAAAGAATCCACCTGCACTGTGGGAGACCTGGATTCAATCCCTCGATTGGGAAGATCCCCTGGAGAAGGGAAAGGCTACCCACTCTGGTATTTTGGCCTGGAGAATTCCATGGACTATACAGTCCATGGGGTCACAGAGAGTCGGACTGAGCGACTTTCACTTTCACTTTTGTCTCCAAAGAAGTGAAGGCAGTATCTCAATGTGGCTTTTCAAACCTGACCCGCCCACCAGGCTGTTGCTGGCTTTCATCACAAGACAACTGACATCTTGCCACTGAACAGGAGGGAAAAGACAGGTCCTAAAATGCAAACTATCCTGTGTTTCTTTTCTCCCAGTTTATAATCAGTGACAATCTTCTGTGGTTTTACTTGCAATTTACTTCAAATTTACATCAATCAAATAATATTTTACATTCAATTGTTAACCAGAATTGTTTTATAAGTAGAAGGACTCTTCTGATGTAAGGCATTTGTTTTTATTTATCCTCAAGCACGCCATCTGTCAGGAAAGAAAGAAAAACAACAACAACAACATATGGATGAATTTTTTGTTGTTTATCTGGATATTTTGGAATCAATCAATGTGTTTTTTGAGAACATGGTGCCAAACTATATGATGATTTTGATTGCCAGTGCTTGCATTTGGACCTCTGAATTAACTTGCAGAGAATAAGATTTTAACTGTATAGGAACTAATCTATGTATAAATAATAAAGTCTGAATGCCTGTTTCATCACTCAGTCATGTCCGACTTTTTGCTACTCCATAGACTGTAACCCACCAGGCTCCACTGTCTATGGGATTTCCCAGGCAAGAATGTTGGAGTAGGTTGCCATTTCCTTCTCCAGGGTAATCTTCCCCACCTAGGGATTGAACCTGTGTCTCCTGCTTGCTATGTATAGTAAATTTCCATTTTCTAAAAGCAAGACTTAAGTGTAACTAGAAATGTTGGATTGTGTGGTGCTTATAATAGTTTTACAAATGGATTTTTTGTAATGATATCCTTGAAACAGCCATAAAGTCTTCATATTCCTCTTGAAATTATTAAAGAAAGATCATTTGTGCTTTGTAGAGTTTAGCATAATGTGAACACTTTGCTGTATTTTAAAATTGTTTGTCTAGGTATAGCATAGTATGAAAGTCAACTCTCAGTTACTTGCTAGATTAAACCACAAGAAATTGCCATTATTATGGGTGAAAAATGATCGCAAAAAAGTGGTTTCAAATGGATCAACCTAACTTAATTAATAACGATGCTTCACCTTATTTGCCACTTTAAAGAAATGATTTTATATTCTACTACTCTAAAATGTTTATCATAGTGCTAGTGCTATTCTAAGGAGCCAAATGTTTACCTTAACAAGTAAGATAAGAGGTCAACATTTAGCTCCTTAGAATAGCACTAGCAAATCTTCTGTTCTTTTTTTTTCTTTTGTTCCAAATAATTGTTGCATCTATACACACAAGTATTATTATTATTACTATTTAATTCGGGATAAGCAAGTGTGGGACCCTCTTGGTTGAATTTCAGCACACAGTTGTCTCCATTTGCTAATTTTTCGGCTTTTTGGAGTTAAAACTTTGAGAATCATTCAATTTTGAATGTGTGTGTAAACAGCAGACATTTGGTGAGTCAGTTCAGTTCAACAAATATTTATTGAGCATCTACCATTTTCTAAGCAATGTTGAGGGTTCTAGAATTACACAAATGAATAAGACACTCATAAGTTTAGGATACTTACAGTTTCAGGCAAGAAAGTGATACATGAACATGCTTCGGCATGACATGCTAAGTTTTGTTCTTCAGAGCATAGACTTTGGCCCAGTGTCTGAGTTTGAACACCAGCTCTGCTCTCTATAAGCTATGTGACCTTAGGCAACTTCCCAATCTGTACCTCAGCTTTATCGTATGTAGAGTGGGGGTCATGATAGTATCCATCTCTTAGTTTCAGGGGAGTTTATATAAGTTTATATATGCAAAGCACTTAGTAGCAGGCACAGTGTAATAGCTCTTTAAGTGTTGGATTTTGCTATTAATAATAATAAAATAGTTTAGGAATTGAGGATATTTGCTTTTCCCATATATAAAATCTGTTTGTAGAAGGTGGTTTTGAGACCTTGTCAATTTAGCTACAAAGTCATAGGCATGGTAGCAAATCTGCTGTGGCTTCAAATCTTTTTTAATTCCTACCTTGTGAGTCTCAATTTTCTTATATGTAGAATTAGAGATAATTCTACCATATTTTCAGGATTATCATGAGAATTTAAGGAGATAATGTTTATAAAAGCAGTCAACAAATGCTAGCTATTAATATTTATTAGATGAAAACCTACTCACTGAAATATATCTCCAAAGAAAATAAGAAGCACCATGAAATATGTGCAGTTACTCAAATTTAAAATAATTACAGTATAATTTTAAAAATACCATATAATTCAGGGATCAAATAGTTTTCAACATTAAATCTCATCTTAAGTTTGGCTCCTACCAAGTTCCCTGTTTTTAACCTTGTAGAATAGATCTTTTTCTTATTTGTATAGTACTGTATAAAATTTTTTATAAATATGAGATTGTCTTATTTTTGCACTTTAAAATGGAAGCTGTCCACACAAATTTGTAATGCAATAGAATTTATGCTAATTTTGCCATAAGTTTCATGAGTATATTGGAAGCTTGTTAATAATTAAAAATTTTACTTCTTCAAGTTACAAATAAGTATTACAGTAAATACTTTCCAATCTTTATCCGACATGACATCTTACCAATACAGGCATCACAAAATAAATAATTTATGAAAAATATTTATTTAAAGAGCTGTAATTTACCTTGCATTTACCATATGCCATTCATCCAAGTAGCAATATAAAATATTCATTAGAGAAACTCATTAAAACAAACTTCTATACAATGAGGTGATGGGCCAACAAAAAACATCAATCATAACAGGGCTTTAAGTTTTTATTAGTGCATATGGGCACACTATATTTCAAAGTAGAAAATTATGAATATTTTGCTCCAGCTCTGGAATGACCACGCTGCTGCAAAGACAAATTTGATAAGAGCGTAATAAAGACAGGAACGGGTTTTTCTTCATTTGTTTTCATTTTAGTCAAGAAATCAGTGACAGTTCACTGAGATTTATTTTATTAATGATGAATCAACCTGATGTTATAATTAATGGGAAATCTATAGCTAATCTTAGAGGAAAAATAACTAAGCATATAATGATGTTTAAGCCTGGCAGAGCTGAACTCTTCGCTGCTATCTCTTGAGTATGTGTGTAGCAGGCAGAGCAGTTCTTGTGAATATCAGGCACACCCGAATGTGCTTTGAGGCATCTGTGTGGATCCCAAGCCTAAGGAGCAGTGTTTACAAAATATCACGGATGTTGGATTTTAAACAGTGTATCTCATTGCTAGCTTAACACACACACATACACAAACTTTACAATTCAAGTGAAGCTTCTCAATGTGAACAGTATCAGAATTTAGGAAAAAATAATATGCTCAAATCAATACAGTTACCGGATTAACATAAGCAGCACTGCGGTTCAGTAGATTTCCCTCTATAAGCTAATTCACAATTCATTAGGAAGTTCTGTTAAATCTCTGCTTCACATCCACTGCCCTTCTATTACACTGTTGATCTGTGATTAAACGTTCTAATAAAATTAACTGGCTTTGCCACAAACAGAACATCTGGAGCTATGTTTAATTTCATGTCAAACATACACAGGAAACAGGTGTCTAGGTGAAGTAATTTTTTTAGAAAATGACATTAATCCATCTGTTTTGGAAAATGGTGTCATGGTTGTCACATTAAAAGGTAATATCAACAAACACAGAAACCCTAAATTGCTTTGGAGCATACGTTTTCTAAAATTAACAAAAAAATGCTTATCCAAATGTTATTGTGTCAGCCTTATTTTGTGCTGAATAATAAGGGGCCTTCTTCTCTAACTCAGCAACTTTCAATACCTGCCCTGTAAAACTTCCAGATGTGAAGTCACTTTCTGTGCTTAAAAGATGAAAACCACTGGTGTGATTTTCTAAATATCTGTACCAAAATCAAACTAACGTCATCCACTGTTTTTCTCATATGGCAGGTAGACTTTGCATGCCTTTTAAAGTATGTAAAAATGTGCATAAATGATTTTTATATGATGCTGGTGAACAAGTATATTCTTTTTAGAAATTAAATCTTCACATGTGTATATAATTACCAGTGGCTTCTGGTAGAGAAGTGACTTCCCTGGTGGCTCAGATGGTAAAGCATCTGTCTACAATGGGGGAGACCCAGGTTTGATCCCTGGGTGGGGAAGATCTCCTGGAGAAGGAAATGGCCATCCACTCCAGTATTCTTGCTCGGAAAAGAGTCGGACACGACTGAGCTTTCACTTTCTTTTTTTTTTAGTAGAGAGATGTGAGTATGTACTGAAAGCCTGAAAAAGAAATTGACTAGATGTTACTCACAATATTTCCTCTGTTCAGTTTATTTCAATATTCCCAGGTTACTGGTTTCCAAGCATGCTTTCTCTAAATTTTCCTTCAGATTTCTATTGGTAAGACAGGAGTGGGCTCCAAGATAGTACATAGTTTTGTTTTTATTTTTCTTACATATCTTTAATAACAGTTTAATGATTTACTTCTTTTGAGAGTAACACTATTTTTTTTTTTAATTTAAGAAATGAGGTCGTTGAAGTGTGAAAAAGCTAACTAACTTGACCAGGATCACCCAACATATCTCAGTGAATATATTTTAGGTGAATATATTTTGCTATTATGTACAAAATGCCTTTAGTCTGGATGTTCTTTGCAATTTTTTTTTTTTTAATTGAGGTGTGTGTATGCTTGGTAATGTCTGACTCTTTGCAGCTCATTGCCTGTAGCCTGCCAGCCTCCTCTGTGGAATTTTTCAGGCAAGAATACTGCACTGAGTTGTCAGTCCGTACTCCATGGTTATCTTTCTGACCTAAAGATGAATCCATGTCCTTTGTGATTCTTGAAGACTAGCGCCACCTGGGAAGATTTATTGAAGTGTGTCCTGAATCAAAACCTGAATTCCTTGTGGTAATGGGAAGGAGTTGATGAGAAGGTAAGGAGAGAGCTAAAAGCACAGTCCATGAAACTGCCTTTATCTTGTGTGTTCTTTTATTTTTCAATAGACAAAGTTGAATTTTGTTTTACACTAGCAATGAAAATCTGAAAATTAAATTTAAAAAGCTAGTCAATTTACTATCTTGTGTATTCTATTTTTTACATTTTAAAATGTTTAATTGGAGGATGATAGCTTTACAATGTTGTGTTGGTTTCTGCTGTACAGCAATGTGAGTCAGCTAGAAGTATAAATATATTCCTGCCCCCTGAGCCTCCCTCCCACCCACCGCCATCCCGTCCCTCTAGGTCACCATAGAGCTGTGAGCTGAGCTCCCTGTGCTATACAGCAGCTTCCCACTAGCCGTCTATTTTACACCTGGTAGTATACATACGTCAATGCCTCTCTCTCAATTCATACCTCTCTCTTCTTTCCCTGGGTCCAGCAGTCCCTTCTCTATGTCTCTATTCTTGCCCTGCAAATAGGTTCATCAGAACCGTTTTTCTAGATTGCACCCATATGCTTGAATATATGATATTTGTTTTTCTCTTTCTGACTTACTTCACTCTGTATAACAGGCTCTAGTTTCATCACCTCACTAAAACCGACTCAAATTTGTTACTGTCTTATGTATTCTTATAGAGTGGTATGAATTTTTAATTCTACTCTTCAATATTGTTATAAATGTAAAATGGTGCTCTGTTGTTTTCTGTTATTTTTCTTAAAAAATATTTTTAAATAAAATAATGTTCCAAGAAGGGAGGGCTTACACCTCTCATCTCTCCTTCACTCAAGCTTTACCTCCTCACAACAATCAGTTTTGTGTCCTAAGGATCTAGCCACTGAAGGAAATTCTGAGAAACATCCTTTTTAAAACCATCATGCCAGCCCAGAGTGTTCTGGAAAATTGTCAATAAGGTTTTATTTAAAGATATGGCTAGTAAACTGAAATGATACAGATTTTATTAACTCTATCTAAGAATAGATTTGTCTCAGATAACAATCTTAGGATAACTTGAAACATCATTTGAAAGGGGAGTCTTTAACTCTTGGTCAATAAATTTTTGGTGTTAGGACGTTTCACAAATGTGACAAATTTTTATGTTGTTTACTTGTGTGCTAGCAGAGAAGAGAAGGGTCCATGCTTTTGGCTGAATTTTAATAGATGCAGTTAGAAGGTGTTGTTTGAACATGTCTATTATTACTAAATGATTATGAATATTAAAGCAGACTAGAGGTACGCAGGTTGGGAAAGAGTGGCCAAGGGGAGAAGTAAGAGTTGAGGCACTCTGTAAAGAGTGAAAATCAGATTAACAAACTGTCTGCTTACTGGGTGATGGCTGTTTCTCGGGCCACAGTGATGGTAAATTCTTATAGTGGAATCTGTGTGCCACTGAGTGTATCTTGTCAAAGTCTCTAGAACCCTGAGTTCCACTGCCGAACACCAAAACTTGTCCCTGGGGATGGGGAAGATGGGACAGGTAGAGCCTGGGACCTTCTGCTTCATGTGTTAGTTAGAACAATTCTGTCTGTTTTCTTGTCTTTCTCTCTCTCACTCTATCTCTCTCTATAGTATCAAGCATTGTGGCAAACCTTCAATCTCTAGATCTTATTTCTCTCATCTGTTTGTATGATCTTGGTAGAAGTGTGATGTTTCTCCTATCTCTAAATTTCTGTGACTCGATTATGTTTTATAAATCCCAGGAGAGGGAAAAATCCAAACAGTTTTTCAGAGGAACAGAAACAAATACTTAAGAACTAAAACAATTTAACATTGTTGTCTGAATGAGAAACTTCCTTCATGTCCTCATAAAAGTGAAACTGTTAGTCACCCAGTTGTGTCCCATTCTTTGTGACTCCATGGACTGTAACTCACCAGGGTCTTCTGTCCATGGGATTCTCCAAGCAAGAATACTGAAGTGGGTTGCCATTTCCTTTTCCAGGGGAGCTTCCTGACCCAGGATTGAATCTGGGTCTCTGGCATTGCAGGCGGATTCTTTACCATCTGAGCCACCAGGGAGGAAAAAGTATTATATTCTTTCACTTGTGTACATTTTTGTATTTGTTACTCTGCACCACTTAGAGACTGGCAGCCATCTCCAGACTGTGTCATTCTATTCCTTGTTTTGTCTGTTTCTACTATTCACTCTCTGCCTGGGACATTATTTTTTTCTGGTGTCAAAGATATAGAGGTAGCTCATCCTCAGGACTGGAGAAGGAAATGACAACCCACTCCAGTATTCTTGCCTGGAGAATCCCAGGGACAGAAAGCCTGCTGGGCTGCCGTCTATGGGATCGCAGAGTCGGACACGACTGCAGTGATTTAGCAGCAGCAACAGCATCCTCAGGACTGGTTAAACATTATCTTTTTCTTGAAACCTTTCCTAGGACCCTCTTCCTCATTAAGGCTAATGTTGATTAGTCTCTCCTCTTTGAATCTTTTACATAAATTTCTTTTTTGTTGCTTGTTTTCATTTTATTTTACTTTAACTTTTCATGTTATATTGGCATATAGTTTATTTACAATGTTGTGTTAATTTCAGGTGTACAGCAAAGCGATTCAGTTATACATATACATATATCTATTCTTTTTCAAATTCTTTTCCCATTTAGGTTGCTACATAATATTGAACAGTCCTGGTACACAGTAGGTCCTTATTGATTATTCACTTTAAATGTAGCAGAGTGTATGTGTCCACTCAAAACTCCCTAGCTATCCTTTTCACATGTTTTTTGATTTATTGATTTTACATATGAGGAAATTGAGGCTCAGAGAGATTAGCTAACACACCCAGGGCCAAACAGCTAGTAAGCAGTGGAGGTAGCATTCCAAGCCAAGTCTGCCTGATCCCAAAGTTTATACTATTTCCACTGTCTTGTGAGGTACCTTACATGACTTTGTAGAAAAGAATAAAGTCATATTAATGGAGATTGTGAGGCTTTTTGTGTCTAATTATGGAAGTGGGGCATACTGATTGAAAAATATTTGGAAATATGGAAAAGTTTATGGTGAGTATCTTTGCCTGATACACGAAGGAGACGCAGGGTTCCTGTCCCTGACAGGGAAGCAACACACCCTTTGGGGCTCCCCATGTGTCAACTGCAAAGAATCCACCTGCAAAGCAGGAGATGCAAGAGACATGGGTTCTATCCCTGGGTTGAGAAGATCCCCTGGAGTAGGAAATGGCAACCCACTCCAGTAGTCTTACCTGGAAAATTCAATGAACTGGTAGGCTACAGTCAGTGGGGGTCACAAAGAGTTGCTCACAACTGAGCCTGAACATGCTATGTTATGTAAAGAAGAAAAGAAAAGCTGCACATTTCAACCAACTACTCTTTTGCTGTTCTAATTTTACATAGTTTACTTTTAATATATATAATGAATACAATTTTTGTTTCCTACTTTTTTAACCCAATCAACATATGAAAAAAATTCCCATACTACAAAGCATATTACATAAAATAATTTTCAACAGCTGCTTGAATATAACATATGATCAAGGACAGGGCATAATTACATAATTTCTGAACATTATGGTTATCTTCAATATTCTTATGTAAGTAGTGTTGCAATGAATGCATACATGTTTCATATTATTTTTATTTTCTTAAGATAAATTCTTAAAATTAAAATTAATGAGTCAGAAGCTATGAACACTTTTATGGCTCTTGATAATAAATGATAGCATTTATACTTGAGCAAAAATATGGATATCACAAAGCCTAGAACATTGAAAGCACTCAAGAAATGATAGTTATATTTTCACATTACTTTCCAGAAAGGTAGTAATAGTTTATACTTCCATTCCTATTATATGAGTACTCATTTTGCAATAAACTGGCTAGTCCTGATTGCTTATATGTTAATGAACATCTAATGTGTTTTCTTAATTGATAGGTAAAAAAATGCTTCCATGATTATTTTACTTTAAATAAATTATATAGGCCAGAAATGACAGCAAACTCTCAATTTTTGATAGTTTTTCTATCACTATTTATTTCTAAATAGAAGAGAAAATTATATATGGAATTTCACATTCTAATTCTATAATTTTTCTTTAACATATTTATTTTCTCTGTTAAGAAATATACTTATAACTGGAATATTCTGAAATTCATTGCTTAGCATTCCTGGATGATTTTAGTAAAATTTTTAGTAACTTTGAAACTTGTAATTTTCTGCATTAATTTAAAGACAAAAATAGTTTAACACTTTTCATATTATTTTTGAGTTATGTACATAATATTCAAACATTTTGACTATCTGCTAATAACAGAGGATGAAGTAGAACCAACCTTTTAAAAATTATACCCTGAAATTAACTCAGGAATCTTAATTTCAATTTGCTATGGTTAAATTTGAGAAATCATCAATATTCAGAAGGTAATTATAAATATCCTCATGTTCTTTGATTACCAATTTGATATTTGGATTTGCATATGTTAAGGTGTTTAATTTTGCTTATTACTCCTTTATTATCTTTTTTCAAATGTGTTTTTCTCTCTAGAGTTTAGGAGTCTTAATATAATTGATGTTTATAAGATTTCTCTTGATCAAGGCAGCATTTGTTTGAAACAAAAGTGCAATAGCTATTTTCTTATTGTTTTTCTCAGGTGCAGCTGTCAGTCTACTTCAGCCTGAATAATTCTCCAGCTAGGAGATGGCTGGATTACTCCAACAAATAACTGTGTTCTAAGTCTTTATGTGTATCATTTAGCTTTCTACAGTTGAACTTGCAAATTTATACCCCAACAAATTTGATTCCATGCTAATCCATGACATATTTTGATCATTCCTATGTAATAAAGTTCTCCTTTTTCATGTGGGAGGAAAAAAATCTCCTGTCTCATACAAACAACATTATCTCTAAAACTATGATACATCATCATACATGCAAAACCAAAGCCTTTGGTAGGCTAGACTGACAGATTAGATGAACCACTTCAATTTTCCATCAATCAAATTATAGTTTATTGTTCAGTTGAACCACCTCAGGCAACACAAATCTAAAAAACTGTCATTTTGGAAACATTACATTTTTTTTCTTGTCACATTATAACCCAAGCTATAGTCATAAAAAAGAATGTCATACCATTACTGACTGATAATATTCCTTAATTTAAGAACAGCTAATTCATCTGTAGATTGGACTTGGTGGCTACATATAAAGATGATAGCAATGTCAGGTGGTATTATTGTCCAACCACACTGCCTCTTTAATTATTTGCAAATTAATGACAACAAAAAGGTTCAATTAAACAAAGGTGGCTGCTTAAAATAATACCTTCATAGCCAGATTAGAGGGAAATACACAATTTTGATCTATCTAACGTCTCATTTATTTGTGTGCAAAATAAATTGTGCAAAATTTAGTTACAGATTTTACCTCTGAAGATAGGATAACTTACTTTTATTTGTTTTAAAATTTTTGCAATAGGGAAAATATGATTCAAACGTGTCAGATTGAAAGTTTAACAAAAACAGGTAACAACAAAACTCAAATATGCAGAACATTAAAAAGTTGATTACAACCTGTCTCCCACAAGTGTATCAGTACATTTATGACATTTATTCTGTGATGTTCCTTGTAGGATAAGGAGTTATCATCAATACTGTTGCATTTTAAAAGCATTTCTCTCAGTTCATCTTAGTTGTATGAAACAAGCTGATGGCATTTCTCTAGCTAGAAATATTTAGTCGAAGGCATGCAACAGAGATGATTGCTTCCCTTTGTAGTTTAGGTATCACAATTTGGAAAGTGAGGAGGGAAAATGACAAAATAAATTTTATTCTCAAAATGCAATTCCTTCCAAATTGAATGAGATATTTGTGCAAGAATGAACCTTGTTAAAACCATGGTGGCTTGCAGTTGATATAGACTCATATTTATACTTAAAATGTGTTCATGATTACTTGATGAAGGCATAAACCTGCTCAAGAAATAATACTCATAAATAATACCTGCCAAAGCAGAAAGATAATCAGACAAGTTATAAGAATATACCTCTCTCCACAATGTATGTCATTGTTGCATTTCATGAAAGGCCACTTAATTGACTACCAGATAAAGGAATAAACCTGCTAAAAGAATAGATTTACTGTGCACTGAGGCAATGCATTTAAGAGGTCTCCACTGAATAAAAAGCTAGTTCTATTGGCTGAGCTAAGATGTGTTCTTGAACGCGTTGGGACTTATTAACTGAACTTTTATGTGCCTTTTATGCATCATTTATTTTTGAAAAATCAGGAATTTTCATGATAGCAATTACTTATGCACCAAAGTTATGTGAAATTCCTGTGGTTGGTACCACAAAATCCACCCCAGTGAAGGACTTTGCCCTCTTTTTAACACCTCTGGAGTTTAGGACAGAAAAAAAAGGAAGTGGAATAATACCAAAGGAGGTGTATACGGCTGCACTGATTGCTGTGGGTTTTTGGTAAAAAAGTAGCTTGAAGGTCTTACACTGACCCTTCTGTAGATTTTATTTTATGGGCCTGGAAGCAAAAATTAAAAAAATATTGAATCATTTTTTTTTGCAAATATGATGATGATAATAACACCTAACATTTATTGAGAGCTTACTATTTGCGTAAGCAAATTCATAACATTTGGTTACTTGTACCATTTTTTGTGTGTGTGTCAAAATATGTCTATGTTTGGCAAGACCATAAACATCTTCATTCTGTCTTATTTAGCCAAGGTTTTGTATTTGCCTGCTCTGAAATTCTTTCCTCACGATAGAAGTACAAAACCCATTGGCAATAAAGCTCTGTCTTCGGTTCAGCTTTGCTATAAAATCCAGTTTCTCAACACTGTGTAATTAAATGCAAATGCTAGGTTATAATTATATTATGGGTGTGACTAAAACACAGACGGAGAGAAGGAAATTCTTAGTTAAATCTGCTTCTACCTTGTTGTTTCTAGGTTTCCTGTGGTTTCTTCTCTCAACTTTTAAACTGCATTTGATCCAGAGAGAATAGCTTAACTCTACAAGCCTTCATTAAAGTTTAGCTGAATGTGCAGGTTTTCATAATCCCTTCTGCAGACCCCAGGACAGTAGGGATGAAATAGCATTCTTCTGACGATACACTGTCAAGTTCTACTCTATTCTCCTGCTTCTATTTTTTTTTTCTTTTTCATTTATGGTCACACAAGGGTTTGACTGTACCAGCAGTGACTCTGAGATTTTTATAAAGAGCAGTGCTTGATGTGGTTTACTTTTTTTTCAATATTGGCATATAGCCCATCTGGGCTGCCACATAACATTGAGCAGAGTTCCCTGTGCTATATAGTAGGTCCTTTTTTGTTATCCACTTTAAATATAGTTGGTATAATTTTTTTTAATTAATTAATTAATTAATTTTTTATTTTACTTTACAATTCTGTATTGGTTTTGCCATACATTGACATGAATCCACCACAGGTGTACATGCGTTCCCAAACATGAACCCCCCTCCCACCCTTCTCCCCACAACATCTCTCTGGGTCATCCCCGGGTACCAGCCCCAAGCGTGCCGTATCCTGCATCGGACATAGACTGGCAATTTGATTCTTACATGATATTATACATGTTTCAATGCCATTCTCCCAAATCATCTCACCCTCTCCCTCTCCCTCTGAGTCCAAAAGTCCGCTATACACATCTGTGTCTTTTTTGCTGTCCTGCATACAGGGTCATCATTAAATAAGTATATCCTGATGCTGGGAAAGATCAAGGGCAGAAGGAGAAGAGGGCATCAGAGGATGAGATGGCTGGCCAGCATCACTGATGCAATGAACACGAACTTGGGCAAGCCCAGGAGATGGTGAGGGACAGGGAGGCCTGGTGTGCCGCACAGTCCGTGGGGTCGCAAAGAGTCAACATAGAACAACAACAGCAATATAGCCAATTAATGATATTGTAATAGTTTCAGGTGCACAGCAGAACGACCCAGTCACACAGCTACATGTATCCATCCTCCCCTCAACCACACTCCCATCTGGGCTGCCACGTAACACTGAGTAGAGTTCCCTGTGCCCTATAGTAGGTCCTTGCTGGCTATCCATTTTAAATACAGTGGCATGCTCTTCAATAAGGCTCATACTTGCCCTCTTTTCTCATCCTTTCTCCACACCTCAGGGCCATCTCCCCACTCCTTCCTCCCTTTCTTCTGTTGCTTTTTGTAAATACAAAGATAGTAGTAACAATAGTGGCTTGGGAAATAATTATTACCACAAAAAAAAGGTTAATTGATAATTTTAAAACACACAGGTTCAATGCAGGATAGTGGATGCCTGGGGCTGGAGACGACCCAAAGGGAAGGTACGGGGAGGGAGGCGGGAGGGGGTTTCAGGATGGGGAACACATGTATACCTGTGGCAGATTCATGTTGATGTATGGCAAAACCAATACAGTATTGTAAAGTAATTCACCTCCAATTAAAATAAATAAATTTATATTAAAAAATATAAATAAAACACACAGTCCTGTTCAAGCTGACATTTTCTCTCATGAAAGACAATTTAAAAGCTACTGTGAGCATTATTTACAATACACAAGATTTGGAGGCAACCAGAGTTTCCATCAACAGAAGAATAGATAAAGATATGGTATAAATATATATATTGTATATGTATATATATATATAATGGAATGTTATTCAGCCTTAAAAATGAATGAAATTTTGCCACTTGTAGCAAACTGGATTGACTTGGAGGGCCTTATGCTAAGAGAACTAAGTTAGACAAAGAAAGACAAATACTGTATGATATCACTTAAATGTGGAATCTAAAAATACAAAAAAATTAAAAAATGTAGGCAGTGTAGCACAAAAGAAGCAGACTCACAGATACAGAGAACAAACTAGTGGTAACCAGCGAGTGAGGGCACCATGAGGATGGGGGATTAAGAGGTACACACTATTATGTATAAAATAAGCTACAAGATATCATACAACATGGGAAATATTGCCAATATTTTATAATACTTATAAATGGGGTATAACTTTTAAAAATTGTGAATCACCTTACTGTACAGCTATAAGATATAATTGTTTTGTTACTATTTTTGTTGTTTAGTTGCTAAGTCATGTCTGACTCTTTGGGACCCCATGTACTGTAGCCCGCCAAGCTCCTCCATCCATGGGATTTCCCAAGCAAGAATATTAGAGTAGGTTGCCACTTCTTTCTCTAGAGGGTCTTCCCGACATAGCGACTGAACCTGCTTCTCCTGCATTGCAGGCAGATTCTTTAGCCACTGAACCATCAGGGATTATATACTGTACATTAACTATTCTTCAATTAAAAAAAATAGCTACTAAGGACTTCTGTGAAATGTTCAGTGTCAGGGAAGCAACTTTAGGCTGTTTCTCACTTGCCAGCATTTTTCCTGCAGCTTGAGAAAACAAGACTTGAAAAGGGGGCTTTCTGATGGACCCAGTTTCTTTGGAGCATCAGCTGAGTTGGTCTGTTTCAGGGGGTTAGCTGCTCTTAGAATGCTCACAATACAGAACTGGTCAGAAGGTCTCATCTCATACATGGGCAAGTCTGAAAATCAGAGGTGTGGAACGTCTTGTTCCATGTTACACAGTCTTTGAATGATAGACTAACTTTTCTAGTTCCCTGACCTCAATTCAGGGCTTATTCCTACATTCTGGTAGTTCTTAAATATTGGCCATCATCCTGGAGCTGGTCTGTGATGAAGGATGTGGTTGTCCTCAGCTAAAGGAAGAAAAGCCACAAGAAGGTGAATTTCTCATAGAGCTGACTTCATTTCATTTCAAAGAGTGTCTTAAATTTTGGTGTGGCAGTATCTGTGCCTGTAGGAAATGGTGGCGAAAGTAATTTATACTTGTTTTGCCTTTGTTTGTTTTTAAGCATCTTTTCTTGGCAAAATTAAATTGTTGGCAACTCAGTGATGGAACTTATATATTTATTTGGAATTTTACTGCTCCGTGAAATCCAAAGTCCAGGAAACACTGCAGTAGACCCTCTTCTTCTCTCTCCCCAGTCCCAGAAGGGCACTGCTGTGAATCTCTCCGCCTTCCAATTTTGTTCTTGGCAGAATATCTCTTATGATTCTTGGCCACAGGCTGTGGAAACCTCCTTGAGTGGAAGGTTAGCATGGGTGGGGTTTACACTGAGCTGTACTACCAATTAGGGTGCCATATTTGTCAAGCTATTAGTGTTCTTGGATTTTATTTTTCTTATTATAAAAATGAATGGGTTGCTGCTGCTGCTAAATCACTTCAGTCGTGTCCGACCCTGTGCAACCCCATAGACGGCAGCCCACCAGGTTCCCCCATCCCTGGGATTCTCTAGGCAAGAATACTGGAGTGGGTTGCCATTTCCTTCTCCAGTGCATGAAAGTGAAAAGTCAAAGTGAAGTTGCTCAGCTGTGTCTGACTCTTAGTGACCCCATGGACTGCAGCCTACCAGGTTCCTCCATCCATGGGATTTTCCAGGCAAGAGTACTGGAGTGGGGTGCCATTGCCTTCTCCGATGAATGGGTTAAGTAAGTTAATTTGAGACTTTTAAATTCTCTTTCTTTCTCTCCCTGTGTGTTTGGCAGCTTCAAGTTCTGTTTGTAAAGCAGTGCTTATAAAGTGATGTTTCATCGATCTGGACTGTAGAGGCTTAGTGTGAGGAAGTAGAGATGGAGGAGATATAAAGAGAAAGAAGAATGGGTCTTGTCCATGGAATTTTTCCGGCAAGAATACTGGGGTGGGTTGCTAGTATTCTTTTCCAGAGGATCTTCCAAACCCAGGGATTGAACCCACAAATCTTGTGTCTCCTGCATTGGCAGGCAGATTTTTTTTTTAACCACTAGAGCCACCTGGGAAGCTCCTTACTCACCCAGACAGGGAAAATTCTAATGACCAATATACACAACTCTGAATTTCTTGCTCTGTTTACTAATGTGGCCATGTCTTTTTTTTTTCTTTATTCATATTTTGGTGCTAAGGATGTCTGGCATTTGCTTACATAGTGAAAGTGAAAGTCGCTCAGTCCTGTCCGACTCTCTACGACCCCATGGACTATAGAGTCCATGGAATTCTCCAGGCCAGAATACTGGAGTGGGTAGCCTTTCCTTTCTCCAGGGGATCTTCCCAACCCAGGAATTGAACTGGGATCTCCTGCATTGCAGGTGGATTCTTTACCAACTGAGCTATCAGGGAAGCCCTTGCATACATAAGCTACACCTGAATTTATACACATTTAAAATTTCCCCTAATGTATCTCTTTATGTATCTATTGTTGTGCTGATAGGAAAAACAAGGAAATTTTGGTCTGAGATTTGGTTCAGAATTCAGCTCTGTCACTTAGCTGTTGGGAGGCTCTGAGTGAATTCTCTGAAACTTTTCTTCTTACTAGAAGTAATGCCTTCCTTCAGAGAAACCCTAATGATTACGTGAACATAGATTAGAAACTATAAATGTCTATATAAATATCAAGCATTAGTATTCTGCATCTGATCTATATTTTACACAATACCTGCAATGGATTGATATATAGAATGTAAGTATGTATCCATTTCATAATTTTATGTAATAACTACATGCTTCTGCAATTAATTGATTCTTTTCCTCTCTTATTTTGAAAAGTAATCAATAAGTCTCTCTTTTATTATGCAAAGTCCTTGCTGTGAAGCCTCTGTCAGGTTTTTTCTACATATTTCTTACCTTTTGACTTTCTCTCCCAGCTTGTGAGTGAAAGTCGCTCAGTCGTGTCCAACTCTTTGCAATTCTGTGAACTATACAGTCTATGGAATTCTCCAGGCCTTTCCTTTCTCCAGGGGATCTTCTCAACCTGGGATTGAACTGGGGTCTTCCGCATTGCAGGCTGATTCTTTACCAGCTAAACCTCAAGGGAAGCCCTAGCTTGGAAGTCACGAAATAGCCCTTAACTCACTTAAGCTCTTATGAGTCACCTTGTTGTCCACAAGATAAAGCTCAACATTTCTTAACCAGGCTTGTTAAACCTTTCATAAGTTTATACCAAAATATATTTCCTGCTCTCTATAACCCAGATATACTTCTAAAACTCTGTGCATTTAAGCACATTATAGACTGAAATTCCTATCCTCCTACCTCATCTGGCAAAGCCCTACTCACCTTATTTCAGTCTTTACTTCTCAACTCTCCTAGGCAAGTTTAGTCTCTCCTCTGTGAACCCCTTACACTCCCCCTTCTGATGTCTTGATGTTGCAACATATACACTGTACTGTAAATGTTTATGGTATTACTCTTTTTAAGTGAAGAATAGTATATTACATGACTTTTGACTATCATTGCCTATCAAAGTTTCTGGCAGATAGCAAATACTTAGTAAATGTTTGTAGTTATATCAATACTGCTGTAATGGTACAACTGTTGATATTTTTGTCATTCATGCTTTATCTAGTGAATTTCAACTGAGCTATGGTCAGGGCTTTTATTTTTCTCTTGCTTTTTTTTTTTTTTACTCCTTATCAATAAAAGTACTAAAATTTGAGCAGTATACCTGATCTTATTTCACTGTTAAATCACTGAAATTCAGGACTGATTGATTAAGATCATTTTAATTGTTCAACTGGATCAACTGGATAGCAATCCAACTGATTTCGTGCTGAGCAACTTTCAAAAGTTTATTTCAATTCCTATATAAGGTCATCTTCTTAGCATCTCCTAAGGCTTCTCTTCATTATGAAGTGTAGTTGTAGTTAAATATATTACTTTACTTTTTGTACTATAATGTACTTATACTACACACACACACATATGAAATTCCATGAAAAAGATGGAAAGAAGAGGATAGAAAATGTCCAGGGATTTGTAGATTTCTGAAGAATCTGCATACTTTTTGAAAGATGGTCAAAACTAAAATGAATCTTGCCAACTCACCAATAAGATTTTACCATTTACATGGTAAAAGTTTGTTAAGTGATTAAAAAGTGGAATTGAGAAGGACATTACTGATAAGTGAATAATAGCAATATAACTATATTGCAAAGTAATTTATAGCATTTCCATCCCTTGAGTTAAATGTGAATCTATATACAACTCTAATCTTCAACTTCTCATTTCTTAAAATAGGTTTGGAATGGATTTGGATAGTGATTTCCAGACATTTAAATATTTGTTCCAACTCAATTTCTTCTTAAATCATCAACTGCTCAATACTAATTGCTGCAAACTGAGTTGAAAGCCAAGTCTGCAAGAAAATCATGGTTTTGACCTAATATATTCTTTGGGATTTTTTTTTAAACTGGCTTGATTTCTGTTCAGGAGTATGCATATGTGTATTGGGACAGAGGTGGAGTCAATGATTAAAGAATTCTGATCTGGGTCTGTTTCCAAATCTCAAAATCAGTGCCTTAATATGATTATTTATCCAACCTCTCCAAAAAGATTCAAATTCTTTATGGAATGTGTGTTCAAAGACCGGAAACTATTTTGTTTATTTCTTTGTTTATTTTTCTATAAAGGAACACCTCTCCCATAGTTCAGATTCTTTGAGAAGCAGATTCTGAGAAATGCAGGCAGAATGTTTATTAGTAAGTGCTTTGAAGCATAACTTCTGTGAGGGAGTTAAGGAAGCAGAATTGGGCAGAAGCAGAAGTTAAATTGCAATGCTTTTGACATGTTAGATTGTCTGACTCTTTTGTGACCCCATGGACTGTAGCCTGCCAGACTTCTCTGTCCATGGGATTTTCCCAGCAAGAATACTGGACTGGGTTGCCATTTCTTTCTCCAGGGGATCTTCCCAGCCCAGGGGTGGAACCCGCGTCTCCTGCATTGATAGGCGGATTCCTTACTGCTTGCGCCACCTGGGAAGACTTGGACAATTTCTGAGGAGCTACTAACTATGATGTCAGGACAGGCAACATTTCCAGCATCTGAGGAGATGAGTACCTTGGTTCTCAGAGGAAGAGAGATATATTTCATGCACCAGAGCAGCCCCTGCAGACTACAATCTGGTGGCTCAGATGGTGAAGAATCTGCCTGGAATGTAGGAGAGCTGGATTCGATCCCTGGGTCAGGAAGATCCTCTGGAGAGGGAAATGGCAGCCCACTCGAGTATTCTTGCCTGGGAAATCCCATGACAGAGGAGCCTGGCGGGCTACAGTCCATGGGCTCACAAACAGTCAGACATGACTGAGTGATCAGCACGGTGAAATACCTCGGTGAGGTCAATAAACATAATAGGCTAATTTTGGCTAATCTCTATTGGTTGCTCCCACTCTAGAATATTCAATTTATGTTATTTCTCCATTAGATGGTGTCTTAGGACTTTTGGGCTGCTATAACAAAACACACACACACAAAAAAAAACACCATAAACTGTGTGGCTTATACACAATAAATATTTCTCACACTTCTGGAGACTGGGAAGTTGAAGATAAGGCTTCAGTGGATTCTATATCTCATGATAGCCTGCTTCCTGGTTCACAGATGTCCTCTTACTTTGTCCCCAGAGGGTGGAAGGGACAAGAGACCTCTCTGGGAGCTCTTTTATAAGAGCACTAATTCTGCTCATGAGGGCTCCACCATTATGACTTAATCATCTCCCAAAAGTCCCATCTTCAAATACCATCGCATTGGGGAACGAGTTTCAGTGTATGCATTTTTAGGGGAATAAGCACATTCAGCATGTTGCATTGGTAAAGTTCTTCAAGGCTGAGTTACAGCTATTCTATTATTTTTTACTTCTTTGAATCTGTCCCATAATGAATAACTGAGTGACTATATATATATATATAAAATTGTATATATATATAATCAATTCACTACACATTTGTATATATAAATTTATATGTGTATATATATATATATATATATATATATATATAATTTGAAAGTGCTATGCTGATGGATTTGGAGATGGAGGAAGAGGCCACAAGACTATGAATGCCAGGAGAGCTTTAAAGACTGGAAAAGGCCAGGAAATAGATTCTCACAAGAAACTTCCAGAAGGAATGCAGCCATTCCAATACCTGATCTTAGTCCAGAGACTGATTTTAGACTTTTCACCACCAGAACTATAAGGAAAGATGTTTTTAAGCTACTAAGTTTGCAGTAATTTGTTACAGCAACAACAGGAAACTGATAACAATAGGTTTTGTCTATTTGAAAGTATGTAATGGGGTTTCTATGTGTCTGTAACCATTTTGACTATGCTTGTAATTTCTTGTAATGTTTCTCAATGTGCAAATAATGAATAAGACTTATTAGTCAATAAATGTATTATAGGGGGGCTTCCTAGGTGGTGCTAGTGATAAAGAATCCACCTGCCAATGTAGAAGATGTGGGTTCAATCCCTGGGTCAGGAAGAATCTCTGGAAGAGGTAGTGGCAACCCACTCCTCTATTATTGCCTGGAAAATCCCATGGACAGAGGAGTCTAGTCAGATACAGTCCATGGGACAGCAAAGAGTCAAACACAACTGAGCGAATGAGCATGCTTGTACAAACACACACACACATATATAGAGAGAGTTACATAGGTAGGCAGATAGATATGTATATATACATCTCATAGATGGAAGTGTGGAACACCAGAGGCCATTTTTAGTTTGATACTATGTTTATAGTAATTAGTATTTTTAAACTTTAAACAAAATTTTAAAAACATGAGATTTAACATATAAATTCTGGATTTACAACTTTCTTAAAAAACCAAAAGTCAACAGTGGGCCTAGCTTTCCAGATGGCAAAATCTTAGAGCTAAGTGGTATCTGTTCGTGTGTGTGTGCTATGTCACTTCAGTCATATCCGGCTTTTTGAGATCCTATGGACTGTAGCCCACCAGTCTCTTCTGTCCATAGGATTCTCCAGGCAAGAATACTAGAGTGGATTGCCATGCCCTCCTACAGGGGATCTTCCTGACCCAGGGATCCAACCTGCATCTCTTAAGTCTCCTGCATTGGCAGGAGGGTTCTTTACCACTGGCGTCACCTGGGAAGCCTGAGTGGCATCTGTGCTTGTGATATAAAACATGACTTCTCGAGACGGCCTTGCTTTCTCCTGACAGGTATGCTTGCGCACTTAGGCATCTGTCTGGTCCACCACACCCAGCTTGGCCTAATTAAGGTACTATATCTTTGTTTTATTTAGTTGTTAATATTATATGAACTGCCTTGTTTATTTAACATTGTTAAGAAGAGTTGAAAATTATAAATAAAAATGCTATGTGTAAATTAATATCTAGAAATAACTATTCTCTTTAATTCTCTATTTTTTAGTTCTATACCTTCTAATTAAAATAGGAAACCATTTTCTTATTTCTTATTATGGATTCATGCTTCTAGTTAAAATAGTGCCTATGATGTGGAGATGGGATGGGGAGGGATGTCAGAGGTAGAATTTTCTGTAATATTTTTGAGCAACAAATCCACCAAGAACTTTCTCTGCAAACCTTCATGAATATCTGAGTCTGAAAGGTAGCTACAAGTGTGGACTCTCACGTTAACCTGCCTAAGTTCAAACCCAAGATACATCACTGATTAGTTGGCTTAAGTTACTTAATCTCTCTTTCTATTTCCTCATCTGCACATGAAAGTAATAATATCTTCTTCATGGTTGAGCATTAAATTAGTTGATATTTGTATATCATTTGGAACTGACACAACACAAACCAAGTATTCATGTAGCACCTACTTGTACTAGTACCAGCCTTTAACCTGCCTTACTACCAGTCTTATTCACCTAATACCATGTCCTTAAGTCTAACTAGCAAACCACACATCTAGCCAACAGCCCAAAGTATGGCCTTATTACTAAATATGACAGTTTACTCATCCATCCATCTGTGCTCACCTTTACTATAAAGAAAATAAACAAATGATAAAGTGAAGATTAGGAAGAATTGATAATTGGCAGCAGACCAAGTGCTATTTTTAGAAAAAAGTTACTCATTGTCCCCAGATGGAATGCTTTTGAGATTACCTGATCACTGAGACCTCTGACTTCCCAGCTGGGGTTTTATACACTTTGGAATAATCATTTTTATGAAATAAGTATAATTCATAGCAAGCATGACAAACTGGATATTTACACATACAGGTGTTTGTGCACGTGAATATCTATACATATTCACATATTTGTAAACTAATCATGTTCAAGAAAAAGCGAATCCATCATTTATCACGTTTTTCAGATGGCAAAAGAATGATCCAAAGGAGAATTAAAGTAATATAACATACTATACTGCAAAATAGAAACCATAAGAATTTTCCCACAAATGTCTTTCTATAGCATTAAAAAAAAAAGCCTCTAGGAAACGTATGATTAGCTTGGGTCAATAAGTTTAGGTTTTGTATAAATAGAAGCCATAATTTATGTTACAAATAATGTGCCCATGATGACATTTTTCACTTTTCCTTTTAGAATTTCTGTTTCTGAGGATTTCCCATAAAAACTATGAAATTTGTAACTTAGATTAACCACATACCACATGATCTAACCACGTTCTTTTCTTTAATGTAGTGACTAGTTTCTGAGACCTTCTGACATGGCTCTGTAAAGCTACTGCAATAGTGGGACTTTTCATTTTATTTATTTATTTTGTGATTTACAATAATATGTCTGGAGTCAGGGGCCGGGTTAATGTGGTGAGTGCGTCTGGGTTTTGTGTACTCTGGATTGGTGATTCTCTGCGCAGGGATTTACTTTAGTGTGTTTGAGATATAAAAATGTAGCAGAAACAGGAAAAAGCTTTTGTGCGCTTCCTTAGCCTCAAAGCAGTCACAGCCCACTAAACTGTGCGGGTGGTTTGAGGATTTAGTTTTTTCTTTGAGCTGTTGTGCACATCATAAAACTGAATTTGAAGTGATACTTTTCAAGTAGCATCTACTTTTCGTACATTACTTTGGGTATCTATTATATAGCTGAGATGATGTAACAGAATGTATAATTTGTTCTCTTTAAAAATGAGTGATTTTAGGCATAGAAGTCAAAGACTAATCTGAAGTAATTCATAATTACTGAAGTCCATATGCTCCTTGGTGGGACTACTTGGAAGAAGACAGTCTTATATTTGTTGTGTAATCTTCTATATCTAGAGATTCTTACCTTTAGTTATGAGCCTTAGCTTTATTTTATTTAATATTCTATTAGACTACAACAGACTGTAGACTAATAGACTATAATGTTCTATTAAAAGAGGATGTGCAAAAAAATATGTCATTACCTTTATTATCAGAACAGACGTGACAGTTGTTACTATCACTTATAAGAATATGAGTAGTTCTCCTTGCCACCTATGGAATTAAAAAACAAAAGCTTCCATGCATATATTAGGGATACCAAATTACTTATATGGAGGTCATAAGACTTACTTTATAATTTGTTGAAAAAATATAAAGTTCTTCTAAAGGCTAGTTGTTTTATCACAGACAGTGGGCATTAAGGGATGGAACAGTAGATACTGTACTTGTTAAGAGTTAAAGTCAGAAAAGAGAGGGCAGAAAGAGCTGGTTTTAACAGTTCATGAACTCTGGATAATTTATGTTTATAAAAATATTCTATTGTTAGATTACCTTGGCCTAACAAAACTAGAATTTTCATCAAAAACCCTGTCAGTCATATGTTTCTATATGTGATCATGTGTATGTGTGTGCTCTCCTGTCCAACTCTGTGGGAGCCCATGGACTGTAGCCCAGCAGGCTCCTCTGTCCACGGCACTTCCCGGGCAAGAACACTAGAGTGGGTTGCCACTTCCTTCTTCAGGGGATCCTCCCAGCCCAGTAATCGAACCTAAGTACCTTGCATCTCCTGCATTGGCAGGCGGATTCTTTACCACTGGTGCCACCTGGGGAATCTTATAATGAAAGTATAAGTGTTGCTCAGTTGTGTCTGACTCTTTGTGACCACGTGGACTGTAGCTGACTAGGTTTCTCTGTCCATGAAATTTTCCAGGCAAGAATGTTGAATTGGGTAGCCATTCCCTTCTCCAGGAGATCTTCCCAACCCAGGGATAGGACCCAGGTCTCCAGCACTGCAGGCAGATTCTTTACCATCTGAGCCACTAGGGATATGGGATGAAATAGCCTTAAATAAGTTAACATGAACAGCTTTAGCAACTACAAACTTTCAGGGTTTTTTCTTTTCTCTTGAATTAATTAAAATGTATATAAATTAAAATGGAACTATTTTGGACAATGTTTTTATCTTTGATACAGATATAATAGATCTTATACTCATAGTAAGATCTTTACTCACAGCATTTCAATCCTTGTAGCTCCAGTAATACACCTGAAACATAATCACAAAAATATAAAAAGAAAAACTTTTGGCAACCTTTAACAATGTGTGTAAAAGAAAGGTGATTGAAAAAATAAAGGCTGAGCATTTGGTAATTTATTTTAACTAATTCAATATTTACTAAAGTTTGAGTTAAGAATTAAAATCTAAACCTGGTATATCATGGACATGGTTAAGTGTTAGTTGCTCAGTCGTGTCCGCCTCTTTGCAACCCCATGGACTGTAGCCGACCAGGCTCCTCTGTCCATGGGATTTTCCAGGCAAGCATACTGGAGTGGGCTGCCATTCTCTCTTTCAGGGGAAGCTTCCTGATTCATAGATCGAGTCCCGGTCTCCTGCACTGCAGGCAGATTCTTTACCATCTGGGCCGCCAAGAAAGTCCTGGACATGGTAGAAGAAAACTAAGAAAGAAAATGAATGAAAAAATATTTAAGGAAGTTACAACTTTGAAACCTCTTAAAGAATTTCTTGTTCATGGCACTTTTCACTTGACTCTGTAATTTTGACATAGGATAATCCATAATAGCTTTCAGTAAAAATACATGCATTTGATATGAAATAAAATACCATTGTTTTGGATACTGAACAACAGAAAAAATATGTTTTTCATAAAAGATGAGTAATTCTTACATCCAAATAAACACTCAAAATGCTGGATCTTATAGTAATGAGGGAAAAAATTCAAAACAAAAAATCCCATATCTTTAGCTAGTTATTCTCTAATATTCTGTTATTTTGCTGTTAACCAGTATATTATTTATAGTAGATTTCAGGGATATAAAAATAAAACCTGAAATAAAATAAAAATATAAAAAACTGAAAATGATTGAAAAGACTCATCATAGAATACAGACTGGATAGAGTAGGAGGTAAAGGTGACAGAGTACTAAGACATAGGAAGAATATACAAGGGTACATAACTTCAGGTACCAAAGAGTCAAAAACAGTTACTGTGACATAATGATGTTAGCAAGTGACACATGAGAGGTTGAGTTTATTTGGAAAATTTGGATCGAAGTTATCAGGGAAAGTGTATGGTCCAGATATAACTAGAACACTGAGTGACTGCATCGCAGTGGAGATAAAGGGCATGAAATTCAGATGAGAGTGTGTTGTACAGATGCCTCACAAATATATGATGGTTTCATGAGGGGCTGGCAAGATTTGGAACGGGCCAGAAGATTTGACCAGTCTCCAGAACCTTAATGGGTAAGAGGATGTTAGTACGTGATAGTGTTCAGATGATATAGCCTATTGCCAGGGACCCCCAAGAAAACTAGGAGGATAATAGGCTTTAAAGTCATCAAATCAGAGAACAGATTACTGAAGTCACTCAGTCGTGTCCAACTCTTTGTTACCCTGTGGAGTATAGCCCACTAGGCTCCTCTGTCCATGGGATTTTCCAGGCAAGAATACTGGAGTGGGTTGCCATTTCCTTCTCCAAGGGATCTTCCCAACCCAGAGATCGAACCCAGGTCTCCCTCATTGCAGGCAGATGCTTTAACCTCTGAGCCACCAGGGAAGCCCCCTGGTGAGAACAGATTATGTAAGTATGAATAAGCAAGTCTTATCCCAGGCTCAGATGGTAAAGAATCTGCCTGCAATGCAGCAGACCCAGGCTCAGTTCCTGGGCTGAGAAGATCCCTTAGAGAAGGGAATGACCATCCACTCCAGTATTCTTGCCTGGAAAATTCCATGGACAAAGGAACCTGGGAAGCTATAGTCCATGGAGTTGCAAAGAGTTGGGCAGGACTGAACGATTAACACTTTCAGTTCATCTCAGGTAGATTCTGTTCCCTGAAAGGATGTCTCAGCTCTCCTAAACTTGAGGTAGTTAGTCATGTATGAGAGATATACCCTGTTTTCTACTCAAGAAAGTGTGCTTCCTGAGTGGATCCAGTTATCCATGACTGCTGTTCTTTCAATTTTTATCTAGTACGCTTGACTCAGTATCTGCCTTCTTGCCTTGATATGTAAATTTGACTCCTCCAAAATATAGACAGACACTAAAAATTAGACAGGAAAGAGATTGGTGGAAATTCTTGTAAGAATAAAAGGAGAAGGAAGAGGCAAAGGGAAAAATCATGTCTGATACTTTAGGAAAGAGAGAGAAAGAAGGCTTGGTTAGAATGAGCCTCAGGCTACAGGGAGGCTCAGAAAATCTTGACCAGGTCAGAGGGAGGTCCCAGAGCACAGGTGGCCAGTTTGAGTTGTCCCGAGTGCAAAGTAGCTTCAATTGTGTCCAACTCTTTGCAATCCCATGGAGTGTAGCCTGCCAGGATTTTCTGTCCATGGGAATTTTCCAGGCAAGAATACTGGAGAGGATTGCCATTTCCTTCTCCAGGGGATCTTCCTGACCCAGGGATTGAACCCTTACATCTCCTGCATTGGCAGGCAGGTTCTTTACCACTAGCGCCACCTAGGAGTCCCTGAGTAGTCCTGTCTTGGGCCAACCTGGACTGCTCCAGGACCTCCATCTGCTGTGCTCAGTAAAGACTGGGAGCAGGCCATAACCTCCAAGTTGAATCCATAGGTGATGGATGGATGGCAGCTGGAGTCCATCAGCAGACTCTGCTAATGCAGCATGTTCCCTCAAAGGCAGATCTGAATGTGAACCTCAGAGGCCGCCATCCTTATAGCAGCATAGCTGCCTAACTTCAATCACCAAGCCCCTTGGCACACCATGGATGGTCCCTGAGCAAGCTGCATGGTGTTTTTGACATCTGAGGAATGCAGATGGAGGTCAGATCGATGGTCACCATCAGCTTTGGAATTTTGATTCTGTGATTCATTCAACAAATATTGAGCACCTGCTACTGCCCTGGCACCGGTGATACAGCATGAACACCAAATCAGAGTGAACGTCAAATCAGAGTGAACACCGTCAGGACTGTATTTTTAAATCCTACCATTCTCATTTCCTTCCTTCATTCAGTTCAGTTGCTCAGTCATGTCCAACTCTTTGTGGTCCCATGGACTGCAGCAGGCCAGGCTTCCCTGTCCATCACCAACTCCTGGAGCTTGCTCAGACTCATTTCCACTGAGTCTGTGATGCCATCCAACCATCTCATCCTCTGTCTCCTCCTGTCTTCAATCTTTCCTAGCATCAGGGGCTTTTCCAGTGAGTCAGTTCTTTGCATCAGGTGGCCAAAGTATTGGAGCTTCAGCTTCAGCATCAGTCCTTCCAATGAATATTCAGCAGTAGCCACAGGACTGGAAAAGGTCAGTTTTCATGGCAATCTCAAAGAAAGGCAATGCCAAAGAATGTTCCTTCCTCAGGTCATTGTTATACAAATTTAACTACTTTTAAATTTTTTAAAATTATCATTTTTACTGATTTTTAATGTTTATTTAGCTTTATCTTTCCCCCCTAGCATTGCTTCATGTATCCTACCTCTTTCTGTGTTCCTGTATTTCCTTTAAATCAATGAAATGCATACTTTAATAATTTTTCATTGATGATCTGTGTCAAAAATTTTACCCCTTTATGTGAAAATGTTTTTACTTTTGAATGATTGTATGTATATGCTTACTCATGTCTGACTCTTGGCAACCCCATGAACTGTAGTCCACCAGGCTCCTCTGTCCGTGAGATTTTCCAGGCAAGAATACTGTGTGGGTTGCCATGCCCTCCTCCAGGGCATCTTCCCAACTTAGGGATCAAACCTACATCTCCTGCATCTCTTGCACTGGCAGGCGATTCTTCACCACTGAGTCACTTGGGAAGCCTACATAGTGTTTGGCCTGAGTGCATGCTCAGTCATGTCCAACTTTTTACAACTCCATGGCCTATAGCCTGCCAGGCTCTTCTGTTCATAGAAATTTCCAGGCAAGAATACTGGCGTGTGTTGCCATTTCCTCTTCCAGGGGATCCTCCCAATCCAGGGATTAAACCTGTGTCTCTTGCAAGTCTCCTACAATGCAGGTGGATTCTTTACTGCTGAGCTACCAAGGAAGCCCTCCAAGTATTGTCTAGTGAAGTGAATATTTTCTGTCTTGTCATATATAATTTTTTTTAAAAAATGCTGATCTATGATAAAGTACTAATTTATAATAAAGCGGGTGACTTTTATTTCTGATAAAGTTTAGACTATTCCCTCTATTTTATGAAGTAGTATTAATGGCTAATATTTATATAGTACCAACTATTCGCCAGAAAATATTCCGAGTGTTTTATGGATACTGCTTCACTTCATGTCCATAACACATCTTGTAGTCAGCATTGTGATGATTACAATCCCATTTCATAAATGAAGAAAATGAGGCAGAGTGATTAATTTTCCCAAGTCCTATGGGCACCAGTTCCAAATTTGTACTCAGGCAATACCCTGGTTACCTTGGCTATGAATTCACTTTTTAAATTTTCTAGCTCTGATTTTTCCTTTTTAACTGTCCTAATTTTTTTTGTCAATTACATCTTTACATTATGTATTTCTACTAGAGGTGGATCTAGTCAGTCATCTTTGAGATGGCTCTTATATGCTTCCTATATTTTTAGTAATCTTTGTTAATGATACATTAACTTTTTAAAATTCCTTTTAAAAAAGCGTATGTACTCTAAATTTTAGAACCCTAGGATAAATGCCTAGTTTTTCCCAGGCTAGTTGTAGTTCAGTTTTTCTCTGTAGCTCAGAGAAAATTTGTGAAGGAATGATCTTACAAAACAACATGCAGGTCTAGAAGAGAGAGAATTCTACCTGAATGTTGTGAAGTAGGTAAGCTTATTAAGGATTGATAGAAATCTAGTATTACTTTGGGTTCTATCCCATTTCATTCTTAAAACATTTTTTAAGATTTATTTTTTATTTTATTTATTTAGCTGTGCCAGTTCTCAGTTGTGGCACGAGGGATCTTCAGTTGTGGCATGTGGGATCTAGTTCCCTGACCAGGGATCAAACCCTGGATGCCTGTGTTGGGAGAGCCTTAGCCACTGGACTACCAGGGCAGTCCCTTTATTTTTGGCCATGCCTTGAGGCTTCTGGATCTCAGTTTTCCAACCAAGAATCAAACCTCGGTCATCAACAATGAACATGGTATTTCAACCACTGGACCACCAGGGAATTTCTCTCATTTTAAAACTTTTAAAATATGAAAGAGTTATGTAGAAAGACATGTTTACATAGTATTAATAGAATTAAGCTTTTAGTGGCTCAGTTTTTTGTTTTGTTTTTTTGGCACTTCATTTTTTAACGGAAAGATACTTGCTTTACAGAATTTTGTGATTTTCTGTCATACATCAGCAAGAATCAACCATAGGCACACCCATGTCCCCTTCCTCCTGAGCCTCCTGCCCAGCTTCCTCCCCCTCCCACCCTTCTAGATTGTCACACAGCTCCTGTTTGAGTTCCCTGAGTCATATGGCAAATTCCCATTGGCTATCTGTTTTACATATGATATTATAAATTTCCATGTTACTCTCTCCATACATTCTGAGGGCTTCCCAGGTGGCCAGAGTGATAAAGAATCCACCTGCCAATGCAAGAGACACAAGAAACGAAGTTTGATCCCTGCGTCCGTAAAAGCCCTTGTGGTAGGAAACGACAACCCACTCCAGTATTCTTGTCTGGGAAATTCCATGGATAGAGGAGCCTGGTGGGTACAATCTGTCCATGGGGTCTCAAAGAGTCAGACACGACTGAGTGACTGAGCACATAAAGTTGGCTTGAAATCTAACACTGGCTTCCCTTTGGCATAGCAGATGGGCACCTGACCTCCAGGTGCCCTTCATTGGGTTAATTCCAGCTGCTCACACACTGGTTACATGACTTTGGATATATTTTTAAACCTCTCTCTGTTTCAGTTTCCTCATTTCTAATGTTTGAGCAATAATAGTAAGTTCCTCGGGGAGTTCTTGCATTAAGTGAGTTCTTAGAACAAATGTTTGTATATAACAAACAATGTTGTATTAGCTATTATTATTACTACACCTTCTACAGCTATTATTAACTTGTTTTTGTTTAATTGTTAAGTCCTGTCTGACTCTTTCATGACGCCATGGACTGTAGCTCTCCAGGTTCCTCTATCCATGGGATTTCCCAGGCAAGAATACTGGAGTAGGTTGCCATTTACTTTTCCAAGGTATCTTCCCCAATGGGATCAAACCCTCATCTCCTGCTTTGCAGGCAGATTCTTTACTGCTGAGCTACCAACTTAATGGTTCTCAAAGTTGGTATTTTATAGAATAATAAAAAGGAAAAAAATAGGGAATTGGCTTAAGGTATCCAGCATTTTAGTGACAGTAAAAAAATATTGATAATTACTACAATCTACTACCAAGTGTATGATAGAAATATTCTAAGACATAAAAAGAGAACAAAGATGGCTTTATACAAAACTCATTGCAATGTATTTATTATTCTGTTTAATCATAGAGCAATAGAAACTTTGTCAAGAAATAGCTCCAGTCTGGGGTTTGAGAATCATTGTTTTAAATATCATTGCCCTGAAAGACAGGGAAAATTGCACACCCAGGGTGTTTTACAATAGCATCAATGTAATAGAAAATTAGCCCCTTATAGTTTAGGAATAGCTATCAAAATGTCCTTGCTTTTTAAAAAAGAGTCTAAATTAATCTTCAAGGATTATTTAATAAAAACCACTTAAAAGAGAAACAAATTGTGCAAGTATATTATAGGAAATGACTACATATAGGTTGAAGGAATAATTAGTATGATATTTTAAAAAATTACACTGAAGAGACTCAAAAGAAGTTTAACATGAAGAAGGAAGTCATTCAACAGGGCTCTGATTCACTAAAACATAATGCCCAGCTTTCCATTCTGCAGTCTAATAAACAATAGAAGAACTTGAGGACTCAGATGAGCAATGCCTGATGATTAAGGGATAAGGAAATAAAATGGAAATCTCAAGAAAAGGACATACATGGAATTTTATAATTTTAGCTTGGATAAAGTACGGCTAATGGTCATTTCAAGAAGTATTTTCAGCTATAAACAGGGATTATAATATGTTGAATGGGGGCAGTTATTTTTTTCCCCCTGGGATTCCAAATTGACTGGAGTTTATCTTTAGAAGAGCTGAATAACCTATTGTCATTTACCCACACATCTATTGGATTCTGTTGGATAAATTCTCTGCCTAGGAACTAGACCAGCATTGTGGAGCATGTGTAATGATTCAAGATTAAAGATATGGATGAAGTGGTTGTGTCCTGCTTTCACAGTGCTTCTATTTATCTACATTGATTTGTACACACATTACAAAAACAGAAGACTGGAAAACAAGGTCTGTGCAAATGAGATCAGGGAATTAAAAGAGCCTTTCAACTGAAGCAGCTAGAAGAAAACTTGTGAGGCTATTTTAGATCCATGGATGCATAAACATGGGCAGGTAGATAAAGAGTCAGAGTTGGAGTGAGTATTCAGAAAGAAGGCATGATCATTGCATAATAAGTAGGATTAATTTGCTTGTAATAAAATGGTATCATATGAAAGTACTGGAATATAAATTTGAAAAGACAGATTACAGCCAGTTTACATGTTGAATGAACTTTTATCATCTTAAACTTGGGAGAACCGTTTATTATTTTCTACTTTCAAAAATATTATTTTAAAATTCAGTTAAAAGAGCACTGCATTTTACCTAAACAATAATAGAAGCTAGATTACCTGCAAACAACTTAATATTGGCATTGAATATGCATAGTATCCTAAGAATTCAAAACAACTTTTCTCTTTTCAACAATGAGGGTCGCTAGATTCAGCAAATAAAAAATATTGTGTTTTATCTGATCATCTATTAACAATTTATTTTGACTCTGTTCTGAATTAAAGCATCCATGGATTGAAATAGCTAAAAACGGCTTTCCTTTGGTTTTACAGGATGTGATCAATGATAAAACTGATCCTTCGTCAACTTTTGTTTCAGGGGTATATGATATATCATGCCAACAAAGGTCCGTCTAGTCAAGGCTATGGCTTTTCCAGTGGTCATGTATGGATGTGAGAGTTGGACTGTGAAGAAAGCTGAGCACTGAAGAATTGATGCTTTTGAACTGTGGTGTTGGAGAAGACTCTTGAGAGTCCCTTGGACTGCAAGGAGGTCCAGCCAGTCCATCCTAAAGGAGATCAGTCCTGGGTGTTCATTGGAAGGACTGATGCTAAAGCTGAAACTCCAGTACTTTGGTCACCTCATGTGAAGAGTTGACTCATTGGAAAAGACCCTGATGCTGGGAGGGATTGGGGGCAGGAGGAGAAGGGGACGACAGAGGATGAGATGGCTGGATGGCATCACCAACTCGATGGACATGAGTTTGAGTAGACTCTGGGAGTTGGTGATGGACAGGGAGGCCTGGCGAGCTGTGATTTATGGGGCTGCAGAGTCAGACACGACTGAGTGACTGAACTGAATTTAATATATCATGAATTTGTAAATCTATAAATCATCATATTTTACATTAGAAATTAAGTATTGTTTATCTTAAAACTAATGTAGTGTACCCTGTGTTTAAAGAAAGCAAATTATGTAAAAGTAGAAAATTGTTTCCCTCTTGTTAAATCTTAAGCTGTTTCATCAGTTTGTGATCTTTCTGTTATTGTATATTTAAATGTATATACAAATCTTTCCACACCTGGGACCATATTAGACACACAATTTTATACCTTGCTTTTTTCAATTTATCTTGAAAATCTTGGAAATCACTTTTTATGAATACTTATGCTGCTGCTACTGCTAAGTCGCTTCAGTCGTGTCCGATTCTATGTGACCCCATAGACGGCAGCCCGCCAACTCCCCCATCCCTGGGATTCTCCAGGTTAGAACACTGGAGTGGGTTGCCATTTCCTTCTCCAATGCATGAAAGTGAAAAGTGAAAGTGAAGTCTTCAGTCGTGTCCGACTCTTAGTGACCCCATGGACTGCAGCCTACCAGGCTCCTCCATCCATGAGATTTTCCAGGCAAGAGTATTGGAGTGGGGTGCCATTGCCTTCTCTGATGAATACATTATAGCTATGTATTATTATTTTTAATTGCTACATTCTATTCTATTATATTAATATACCTTTATTTGAATAGCCACCTAATGATGGCCATTTAATGGCCTCTCTTCACTGTTTAAGTATATAATTGAAATTGTATCATAAGACTATTTGCCATTCTTATTTAATGTTCTTCATAATCATGTTTACATATCACTCTGTAAATGAAAATGTTTGCAATTTAGTTTTAAGGCTAGACTTGAAGGCTCCAGAGAAACCAGTGTGCATTGATAACCTATTAACTATGTGCTAGCCCTTTTTTGTACTATCACTTCTCATTATCCAAAAGTCAATTAACCAATGTTGGGGGCACAGATGTGACCTGGCCATGTTTGCATATACTGTCCACATGGCCTTCAGCAGCCTGGATTAAGCTTCTTCCACAGACTTAGAAGCACAAGTCATCTGTCTGTACTTAGGTGGAATGCAAGCAGCAAAGACCAGGTTCCAGAGCACAATTGATTTAAACCACATTCTCGGTGTTCATAGGATATCTCTGATCTCAATATCAGATAAAAGAGGATGAATGTTGCTGTAAAGAAAGTTAAAAAAATTATAGCTATGCAAAGGAAGATACTTTATAAAGATGGTTCCCAATACCAATAATTTGCTGTCCCTTCACTGCAGAAATAAAAGCAATTTCTTAACAGGCCAGATAATTGTAATTATATTTCTGTCTCTGGATGATCTCTGCTTCTATAATTTCAATAATTGCAAACAAACACGACCATTTCCTTCTGTCCTCTCCCTCCCCCAACATTGCTCTGAGACACCCTAAGATACTTTCAGGGAGCTCTTGAAGTCAACATTATTTTCATGATAATAGTTTATTATTTCCCCGTTCCTTTTGGACTGAAATTTGCACACAATACTGGAGCCTTAGGGGTACTGCTGTCTTAGAATAAGTCAAGTGGCCCTAAACTGTATTGAAAGTTATTGTATTCTTCGGGGTTATACACTTAAACTAAAAAAGTCCTTGATCCTTGGATGAGGCAATTTTCATTAAATTTCTTCTATTTAATGTCTTTTTTAATAATTTCTATGACAAGATGGGAAGTACCCATATAGAACTTCTGCTGTATATTGAAGTACAAATTATAATGTTCATCTCAAAGTAAAGCCCTTATATGATTCAGTTTGAGCTATATATATTAGACCCATTTTTCATGGCCTACAAATTATGATTATTCAGACCTTATATACAGATACCTAGAAAATAAAGTGTGTCCATAACCTGAAGGAAAATGATTTACAGTATTTGTTGTTGATAAAATTTTAGCTTTCATGGAAAATTAGAATTTTGTAAAATTTATATCTGCTATCATGAACTTGACAGATTTCTAATACCTAATGAAATTTCTGATGAGATCATGATGGTGATATTAATGAATGTGATTATTTTTTGATACTTTATAATGAAATGTGTCAACATTTGAAAGATCTGCATAACTCAGTAAGCAGTATTCTCTAACAGACCAAATCTTAGTGTTATAAAATCATGCATGGGTCAAAGATCTATTAAGAATGCAAGATAAATAATGGATTTTAATGTAAAATAAAATGAAAAGTTCACTGACATAGTTTCAGATTCCACATTGCAACAGAATTTTAGGAAACTAGTATTGTCAATATTTGGTGTGTCTCAAAGAGAAATATCCACAATTAGATAAAAAAGCTAATAAAATGTTTTCTTTTCCAATTATACATTTGTGAGAGAGTGAATTTTCCTCATATCCTCAGCCCAAGGTATATATTGCAATATGTATTTTTTTATTACATAGAAGCAGATATGATAATTCAGCATTTTTATTGTAACATACAAGAGATTCACAAAATTGTAATGCAATGCCCTTTTCCTTGCTTTTAAAACTTGAAATGTATGATTATCTTAGTGTAGCATATTATATATGTGAACATTTTAAATGGGTTTGTAGTCATTATTTTTAATGAATTAATAAATAGTTTAGAAACAGTTTCTGCTTTACTTTCTAATCTGGCAAATACCAATGACTATAACATACATAAATAAAGCTGTTGTCACCTTGCTAATTTTTTATAGTGGTTTTGAGTCCAGAAAGTTTTGAGACCATCTGTTCTAAGCCGTCATTGGTAAGAATGTTTGTATCACTATAGGATTACCGAATCAAAAGGAATGGATAGTTTATATTCCATTTAGGAAATATTTCAAATCGTAATTCAGATCCTCAAAGGCCCTTCATAAATACCTAAGAATGTACAAAATGCCTAACTGCAAGCTTTAGTGTATCTTCTTGGGCACATTGCCCCATTGCTCACTATTTTAAGAGTTTGTATACCTTGTATGTCTAGTTCGTCTTTATAATCACATAGCTTCCACAAAAGTGCATAACACAGAAAAGATTCTCCTTGATTCGTATTGGTTTGGAAGAATGACTAAATGAACATAGACATTCACACAAGTGGTGCTCTGCAATCAGATATAGATGAAAATCTCATACCATCAAAACAATGTGGGTAGATGTAAGTGAATAAATATATCACAATTGCTTAAAATTTTGCTGTTTGAAAATGGAGAAAATAGTGTCACCTCATATCCCCTTGATTAGTAAATGGTTCATGAAAGATGTAGGGTTTTGAAGGTAAAAAGGGTGGTTTCAGGATTTCCCTGGTGGTCCAGTGATTAAGAATCCTCCCTGCAAAGCAGGGGAAACAAGTTCCATCCCTGATCAGGGAACTATGATCCCACATGGCTGTTGGGCAACTACACCTGTGCACCTCAACTAGAGAATTAGGTGCTCCAACGGAAGATCTCACGTGACTCAACTAAGACCCCATGCAGTCAAGTAAATAAACAGAAATAAAAAATAAGATTGTTAAAATTTTTAAAAGAGCAGTTTCAAGCACCAATGGCAGTACAAAGAGCAGAAGATTAAAAGATAGTGTGAAATAATATTCTAAACAGTCATTCTAGTGAAGAAGGAACAAGGTGAATTCATTTAGGGAGAGCATGAAGGGATGAAGAATACAGCTGATGCTCAAAGATGTTCAACCAACTCAACTGAGAAATGATTACCTGGACAGAAAAGGGACCAGCCAGTAGCATTCCCATAGGAAACAATGAAGTTAGCTGCAGGGTATTTTAAAAGTTAGAGCCCATACCTCTTAAATCATAGCTGAGTAACTGAGCCTAATATTTTGAAGGTTAATAAAAATTTAAAAAAAATTTAAAAAATAAAAATAAAAAAATTAGGAAATTGGTTTTCTGAAATGCAATAAAGCTCAAGTTGGGTCCTGAAACTGAAGCTTGCCTGCTGATGTCAGAATATCCAACAGGTGAGAGAGAGGTGAATCCATGATTATTTTAGTGAATTAAATTTAGGTGAGCTTTTTTGGGGAATGTAAGGGGAGAGATATTTTTAACTTTATAGCTGAGGTAGTCAGGAAAGAATGTCTGTGTTCCAATTTGTAAAAGACAATAAAATAACAAAAATAGGAATTTCTGGCTGTCTCCTTACTGTCACCATGATTAGTGTTGTTATGGTTGACAATTTTTAGTGCAGTCAGAAACAGTAATATTATAAAAAAGACAATTTGAATTATTATTTAAATATTTTACATTAACATATGGTAATATAAAGCAGATAAAGTCTCACTTCAATTTACTGGTAAGTAACTATAGTATTAAAAGGGACACTTAAGCATAGAATTAAATGCATATTAATCTAGTTCACCTATATCATTAGAATCATCACAAAATATTATGTATTATTTCTCAGTTAAAATAATAGCAAAATTGCAGAAATATTCATAAACCTTTCTATCCACTCTTGAAACAGCTTCTAGAGTGAATCATCTATATAAGGAGCAAACTAAGTTTAACATTAAACTTTGTATAAAATTAAACTTAGGTTTTAAATTAAATATAGAGACTAGTCAAAGCTAGGTTTTTTCTTATAGTCATGTATGGATGTGAGATCTGGACAATAAAAAAGGTGAGCACTTAAGAACTGATACATTCAAACTGTGGTGCTGGAGAAAACTCTTGACAGTCCCTTGGACAGCAAGGAGATCAAACTAGTCAATCCTAAAGGAAATCAACCCTGAATAGTCATTGGAAGCACTGATGCTGAAGCTCCAATACTTTGACCAGCTGATGCGAAGAGTCGACTCATTAGAAAAGACCCTCTTGCTGGGAAAGATTGAAGGCAGGAGGAGAGGGGACAACAGAGGATGAGATGGTTGGATGACATCACCAACTTAATTGACATGAGTTTGAGCAAGCTCTGAGAGATGGTAAAGGACAGGGAAGCCAGAGGTGCTGCAGTCCATAGGGTCAACAAAGTCAGACACGACTGAATGACTGAAAAACCATAGAGATTGTAAAGTGATACCACAGGTGAGAGTACTTTTTCACTGATCTTACATATTTTGGTTACTTTTTTCTCCTATCTGCTAATTTCATGATGTCTGTATAATAATACATCTGTCATCCACTATATCAAAACTTATTTTTCCTACATATGTTTATACAAATACATATACCCACATTTTCTATTCTTACAGCGTTTGTGGTTATGGACTGTTAATATTTCTCTAAGCAATAATAATGAATACACTTGAAAATCAGAGAGGAAAGTGATGTATATCTTATATATACCTGTTATTTTTATATATACATATATTTATATATATAACCCTTTGTTTCAAATATAGACATATCTATATACTCTATATCATCTTTACCTATCTATGTCAACATTTGTATCCCTAGTTCTAGAAGTTTACCCTTCACTATTTGTCCTGAAGAATATGAATATAATCAAGCCCACGCTTGATTATACTCCCCTCTTGAGTAGAAGTGAAAATCTTGAACTGACGTTACAGGTCCAGTCATAAGCATACACGCATTCTGTGATATGGTCTAAATCTCACAGTTCTGCCTGTTTTGTAAACATGGCAAAGCTCTCAGCCATCCTACTAAAACAGAATAATGAAAAATGTTTTAAACTCAGTAAAGTCCAGTTTTTCAGAACACACACAAGGCTGTACTAGTGTAATCTACATCCCTCCCTGATAGGGAGGTTCAGCCCTAGGGGCTTTGTGCCAGTGGCTACCAACCTTGTGAGTTAGTGTAACAGCAGCTAGAGAAGTTACAGTGGAGAAAACCTCACAGTCGTGTGCATTTTTCCCAGGTAGCAAAAAAAAAAAAAAAAAAAAAAAATCCTCCAGTATAAACAGAAATAAGATAGTGTGTAATTACCCTGCACACATCATTTTGCTGTTTTCTTATTGTAGGTTAAAAAAAAAAATCACAACCATACTTCTCCCTTATCAAACTTTGATAAAGTAATTAAATTTAAATATGTGTTCTAATTTGTTCTTGGTTTGGTTTTGACTTTCTGGTTTAGAATATACATCCACAGAAGCAAGAGACCAAGTTAATAAATGAGAGCCTTGTCTAAACTACACAGAGAAGGTAAGCAAGAAATAGTACCTTCTTTTCTGCATGGATGTTAAAGCAATGTCACTAATATCATTTTGGATAGAATTCTCACTCCTGCTGTTTAGAAAGCAAATCAGCTAATGCTGTAATTTCTCTTCTTGATAAGATTCATCAGCGGTTGATTCCCAAAACTGCACAGTAAGTACATGCATAAAATGTAATCAACTAAATCATTAGCATTTATTAAAGAAAACGTTTCAAATTGATGGGCAGTCTTGAAGAAAAGTATAAATCTCCTCCTTTCTAAATCCTATTTGAATATATAACCAGAATGTATTTTTGAACACAATCAAATGTATTCTTATATTTTCCATGAAAAATGGATCAGTATATATGCCCCAATCCACACTGGCAAAACGCCATGTTGAAGACATTAAATAGGATTTCAGATTCACAAGAAATAACAAGTTTGTTAAAGATGCATTGATGTCTTTGCTTGACATTATAAACAACATTGTTTCAAATTAATATATCAGTCTCTAACCTTCTCTTGCATTTGTTATAAAGTTGATGGTTATACTCTGTCAAAAGGAGTTATCCTTAAGTCCCCTCCTCGATTGCTGTAGATGAAGGCAACTTGAAGATAATTACCATGCTTTCATTTTTTTTTCACATTAAAGAGTAAATATAAAAGGTTGTTGCTGTTGTTAAGGTGCTAAGTTGTGTCTGACTCTTTTATGACCCCATGGAATGGTACCCTGCCAGGTTTTTCTGTCCATGAGATTTCCCAGGCAAGAATACTGGAGTGGGTTGCCTTTTCCTTCTTCAGGGAATCTTCCTGACCCAGAGATGGAACCCACACCTCTTGCATTAGCAGATGGATTCTTTACCACTGATCCACTAGGGAACCCCAAATTAACTTTTGGGGTTAATTTTAAATTTAAAATTAACTTTTGCCAGTTAGTGGTAACACCCTTGTTTTTCAGTATTGTTATGATTACCAAATTATCTAATAGTTTATTTCTCTTAAAAATAATGAGTTTGTGAAATGAAAACATATGATTTGCATTTTACTTTTCAGATTCTAAAACCCAGTTACTATTAAGATATCTAATACCTGCTTTAGAAGTGACTATATTGTGATACATTAATATAAATCATTCTAATATACATGTTTGGGCAGGATTCTTATAAATATTTTTACAAGTTTATGAAAACTTATGAAATGTTATCCTTTTGTCTAAACACCAGTTCATTTAAAAAAATGCAGCATATCTCATGAAACAGCTCCCATTTTCCTACACACAATTAAATCTTACCTCAACCTAAAGAGTTAAATCAGTTGCTTATATTAGTTACCATGATTTCACAATTCCTCATGATATACAATAAAAAAGTGTTTTTATCGTAGATACACTCTACATGTCATCATTTACACTGTTTAAATAAGCTACAGATTTAAAAAGAAAAGCCATTGTTCAGATGTTCATTGTAAGTTTGTTGCAAGGCTGATCTTCTAACACATTTTGTTGTTCCCTACTAGTGATGGGTTCTGAAGAGAAAAAAGGATGGCAAGAAGTGAGAGTTTGTTAATAGGTCATAGATGTAGCCTCTGTTTGCAAGATTCTGAATCTTATCCCAAGATTCTGGGGTAATGCATGAAAAATTAAGTCATGCACAAATGTTTCCAATTACTCACTTGTTTGGCATCACAAAGACTGAACCAAACATGGAAATTAAAGCCTACATTTTTCACCCAATTGTTTACTATATTATAGATATATTACTATAGGATAGATATAATACTGTATATAGGTCATATTTCTGAACTTACACAAAAGTAACTATGACTTTTCCTATTTTACCATTTCAGAAGCAAACAAAGGATTGAAGTCAGTCAATCCGTAGAGATATTAAAATAAGGCATTTCAAGTATTTTAAGAATGGTTATGAGTAGACCAGTGACAATGACTCAGAATGGCATAACTGAATTGTTGCATAAGTCAAGAGCTACACTGGTCCTCCTATAATCTTTAAAAACTTTAAAAAATGAATGTGAACTATTACAAGATTAATATATTTTGAATATACCAGGAAAATCAAACCTTAGCCCACACGTGGTAATTAACTTCCTCACACCCTTCAATTGCTTAAAGGCTCCTCTCTCAAGGTCTCTGGCTTCTAGAGTTAATTGTCCAGTGACATGTCACAGTGTAGCTTCAGCCAGAATACCTACTACAGGTTTTCTCCTCTTCTGCTTGAAACTGACATCATGTACTGAAAGATGAAGGGGCCAATGCGCTTCTGAAGAAGCATGTAGTCATGAGACTTCACCTGCCACCACAGATAGAGAGGAAAAAAAGGAGGGGGGTACTTAGCAATTTCAAGAGCCACAATTTACCATGGAAGCCTCTACTTAATATTCCGCTTGATCTGCCAAGTTTATAGCCTGGCAAATCTGAATACAAATGTCGATGCAAATGAGGATTCATTATTCTTACAAGGTCTTTGTGTTGAAGCTTAATGTAACTTGGTTCCTATGGTTGCTCAGGGAACATAGATTGCAAGACAGCAAAAAATGATGAAAAGAAGAAAAACAGAGAAAGAAAATAATAGGAATAGAAGAAAAGGCTTAAAATGCACTTCAGCCTGAAATGTGAGGAGACATAGGAACAAAGCATTGTCATTACAGTCTCTCCTTCTTGCCCCTTATATTTAGTTCTCATCAGCAACAGAGGAGTTAATCACTCAAGAACATTCGAACCAGAGAGAAAACATAACAATTCTCTTTTTACTGATTATAACACGTTGTTCCCATTATAAAACCAATTCTTCAAATTGTCAAAAATTTTTACCATTTTTAAATAATTATAGAGCTCATGGGCTGGTGGGACCTACACATTTCAATCTCTAAGAAGACAGCAAATGCATTTAAAAAACCCCACCCAACAATTCCCTTCCTTTCCTTATGGATTAATTGCCAAATAATTCTGAATCAACATGTCAAGAAAGCTAAAATTAATAAACTACACATTGAAAAATCACAACAGTTTAACATCATTCATTTATTGTTTACCATAACCCAAGGCACGCAAAGCTTGCAAAACCCCAAGTTAGGGGAAATCCTGAGAGGCTGCAAAATTATGATTCTATCTCATCTACCATAGTATATTGTTCCGATGAATCTTTTGTATGGTTAGCTGTTGTTTACATATAAATACCTTCTGCGGAAATAAAAATGTACTGAAGGTAACCGGAGCTGATACGATGATCCCAAGATCATTGCAGTAAGGCTTGCTTCTTCATCCATAAATAAAGCACATTTGCATCCATTCAGTCAAATTAGCTCCATTAAAAAAGGTGGTTATAATTAGCTCCTTTTTCTGGTTCACGGGAAAAATTCTTGCATGCCTGCTGTTTTGATTAAATCCACCATTGTCTTCCAATAGCTAGTGCTAATTCTTCCAAGGAAATCTTCAGTTGAGGTGTTATTTTATTCTGCGCCTCCGTGAGTTGTCTAATTTACGCCAAGTCCCTGCAGTGTTTCCTTAAGCCATCCTCTTTGTCTTGCCTTTGAAATTTACCAAATCTTACAAGAAATCAATACTTAATTGATTATTCACTTTTCTGCAGCTTCAAACAGCAAGCACGCATAAGATCCTAGAGGAGTCCCCCGATTGCCAATGCAGGAGGTTGTTTGGTGGCAGAGCCCTGCAAGGGTCCAACAGCAAGCATTCCATGGAGCCGTGCACTGGCGTGGGGTGCCAGTGTCTGATAAAGAAAACGAAGGTGCTCTAACGAAGCAGGAAAAGTTCCTGGATGAGGCAGATCCATCTCAAGGCTTTGGATAAAAGGCTGAAGCAGGAGCAATTGGATCCCAGAACATTATATAGATGTCTATTTTTTTTTTTTTTTTGCATGAATCCTTTTTGATTTTTCCTTACCCTTTTCTTCCCATGACACTGAAGTGGAATATCCCAAGTGCCGCCGAACTCAGAGAACTCCACGCTGGAATGGGGGTGAGACTGGTGTCGTACCTCTGGCATAGGATAAGGATGGCAGGCACGTAATATTACGAAATGTAGGACAAATTCAAGCGAAAGAGAGGGAGAGGGAGAGAGAGGGGGAGAGGGAGAGCCAGAGACAGATGGCGGATCTGGCTAAGAGCCAAAGCCAGTGAAATGAATTACATTGCTGAATAACTGTACACCATTGATTCTGCCACTTGTTGCTGTATGGCAAAAAAAAAGAAAAAAAAAAAAAAGGAAGCCCCAGTGTATGTATGCGGGAATCTCCTTATTCTTCATGTGTACAGCAGACAACTTCATGCACAACTCCATCCTGACCTGCTATGCTCCGTGTGTCTTGGGTGGGTGTGTAGACGCGGCAGAAGGTTGTGGGCACATATGTATGCCCGAGAAAACGAATGTGTGTGTGTGCGTCTGCATGTGGGAGAGAGGCAAAAACAATCCTTGCAATCCAGCCATTTTTGTTTAATGAAGAATGGAAGACTGGCATTCAGAGATGTGGTTAGGTGTCGCATATTAATGTGGGCTCACCCGACAGTCTCCCCCTCTTTAAAAAGGAGTGGCACAGAAGTGAAGCCCTTATATATCAACCACGTGGGAGAATCAACTCTCGAGGAACCCTATCATCTCTAAACCCACAAATGGGGCACAAGGAATTCCTCGGAGGAACAAGTTGCTCTCTGACAAGAAGAAAAGCTGGCCCCACAGAGGATGCGATGTTTGGGTGTTTTCAAAAAGACAGCCAGTCTCCGCAGATTGTTCAATAAATGCTTCAGACCCAGGACGAGGGGAGACATGATGGGATGCCCAGGGGGCTTTGGAAATCAAATACAATGTTTGAGTAGCACAATTTGAGGTACATTATAAAAAAGCAATTTGAATTGCCAATGAGGCGACACATATCTGCATGCTAATTAGACCTGTGTCAAGGGTAGTCTGCAGGGGAGGAATGTGTGCGTAGCTCTGCTGAGAGATTGTTTCTGCATAAATTATCAGCTTTGTCCTACTGATCATTTTCCCAAACAAACATGAAATGCAAGATCAAAAGGCGATTCTAAAATTAAAATTATTGATTGACAAAGCCTAGATTTCAGAATCTAATTAGACGAGGCACAAACAAAAGCTGATATTATTACCGACTATGCCTGAGCTAGCAGCCAGATCGTGCAGGGTTTGTAATTTATCTTTGTTTATGCAGCCAGGATATTAAAAATGTAATTAAAATGGTAAAATGATCTGATCAGAAATAGCCACCTAGTGGAAAGTATATTATTTTAAATGGATTATAAAGGCATTGGACTGTGCAAATAAAAAGGTTTTTGTTTCTTTCATGACAAACCTAGCATCTCATTGAGATCTTGCTATGCAATTTATCTTTTGCTAATAAGTTGTCTTTTGTGTTTTGTTCCATAGATAAGAGACATTATTTGTAACCCT
Organism: Oryx dammah; assembly: GCF_014754425.2. NCBI lineage: Eukaryota > Metazoa > Chordata > Mammalia > Artiodactyla > Bovidae > Oryx > Oryx dammah. The sequence goes on along the minus strand of NW_024070203.1, from coordinate 51,499,584 downwards.
TATGTGTACACTAATAAACATTGTTATTACAGGTGGCATTCTGTTATCATAGGAACATCTCTCATAAATTATGGCATTTTTTTGGTCACAAGTGGAAGTAATTCAACACCTATTTTGTATACTCATCACAGACATTAGATATAGCAATTATATGTGGTCAGTATCATTAGAAGGTAGTCATTCCCTCTGCTTTTGCATTGTCTCTCATTTAAAGTGGGTCTGGGTAACTCTAGAACTTGGCATTAGTGGGCATCTTCAGCCTTGACAATGGGGTTGCAAAGCAAATTCATTTGCTCACTGAGTGCCTTCTTCAACTTACTGCTTCAGAACAGATACAGTTGCGGAAAAGCATGTAATAAGGTGATTCAAGTGATTTATAGGCTAGATCTTCTCTCATTTAGCAACATTTGGGAAGTGCCAATGAATTATTTTAGGAGCAAATTGTCTAATATAAAATTTATTAACCAAAATGCATCTGCTGTCATCTAATTGTGGATTTTGCAGCCAGCTGCCAGAAACAGACTTGTGATTCTCATAATAAAGCCTCTAAAAATGCATGATAAATACTTGTAAGAAAAATGAGAGCCCTGGCTGGTGAGGTCTACGTAAGAAATGTTGGAGACCATTTATTTTCTTTTTTTCATGAAATCACTGTGGACTGGCTCAATTCCCTTTTAAGAAATTCACAATTTAGGGTTCTGTCAGCAGCTCTGGGGTCTTTTGTTAGGTGCACTTAAAATGCCAGATTAAATATTAATATGTGGTTAGAGTTGTGCTATTTTGCAAGCCCTGAAACCCTATTAGTAAATCATGATCTGGTGACTGATGCAAGAAATTTCAAGGCGCCAACAGTGCAGATTGCTTTATGCCCATCAATCTGATGGATCGCTAATTTTTAGTCAATTGGGCCTTTGGACTCATAGCTGTAAGCAGGTACTTTTTCCATCAGTAGAGAACCGTGGTCCACCTGCTATAGCATTTTCTGCCCAAAAAGTACACCCAAGCAGGCAGAGTCTTTTGCATTGCTAATAACCGTCTTTGCATGAGCAATGTTCTGTTTTAAACTATACTTTTAGTTGTGTTGCAAGGTACCTAGAAAGAAATAGTTGTAGAATTCCTAGGTTTCCCAGAAATGTTGAAAAGAAATTAAAGGCGGGGAGAGGCTAACATGAAAAAGACTGTCAAACCCATTAGAATCCTTTTAAGTCAGAAACTGTGAACTAACAATGTCATCCTAGAGAGTTTTAACAATATCTCTGAAACTATGGTGAGTAAGAAGATAGAGCCACCCACAAAAGATCAGTGAAAAGACTTTTAAAGACAAAAATACTAGGAACCAACCAAGAGCTCTATGAAAGTATCCTGTCTAATCTTTCTGAGAATATGTCACATAACATGCTTGTGCACTTGACAAGTGAGAGTTTTTTTTCAACATATGGCTTGTTTCTGAAATGTGGTCAGAATCACTATTTGATCCTATATAATCCAGGTGGGAAAACATCTTTATTGGCGATATTTGTTTCATACAGATGGGCCTTGACTCCTAAATCCTGATAATATGAATTAACATATGTCATTATAATATTTACCAATTATAAAGCATTTTCCTCTCCATGGATACTATCCAAGCTTATGTTGGGTTCTGTTTTACCATCTGTCTTTTTATTTTTCTTTCATCTTACAGACCATTCTACAATTCAGAGCTAGTAATGAATTTAAAGGGATGAGCATGAAGGACTATTGTCTTCTCCTTTCTCTCTTGTCACAATTATTATTATACAATAATAATATTATAATAAAATTATTATTTTTATTGATTCAGGAATACTAGGTAGAGTTCAGAAGTTCAGGCCAACATTTAAGCAATCTATGTTTTTAGTCAGATTTTAGTTTAGTGTCTTCACTCATGTCTAGAAATATAACACCCATAAGTTAAAGTATTGAAATCAAATTTTAATCTATAAAATTAGTCAATTTACTATATCATAATGACAACATTGTACATAAGATTCATTCATACACACCCCACATACAAGTTCACTTTTTAAGTAACCTTAAAACTCAAAGTTGTGACAATCACACACTCAGACTGTTGCGTAATTGTCCTTATTTAACAGAAAGGGCCAATGGGAAGCTGAGCATTATTCTGTGGGTAGCCAGCCTAAAACATCTGTGGGTTACTCTCTCTCACTTCAGTTATTTCCTGTGCCGCTTACCTTGCCCTACATAAAGGAGTGCATGAGTTCCTACTGCTCTTTTTCTCCATAGCTATGGTTCTTTTCACCATACCATGAAAAACAATGTCTTATCTTTATATTCTTTCCCGTGCTTTCAAAAATGTTTACTTACTGAGATGAAGGGAAAATTAAGAGAAATTCACAGACACAACAGATTCAGTGCTAAAAAATTTCAAAACAAAGTGTTTGACATTCTCAGTACCAGACTACATTAGGTTCCTCCTGTTTCACACTCCAGTGCCATTTTGTCTTTCCTCTTAATGACGCCTAGACTTGCTAATTTAATTATTTTAATGACTTAAAAAAAATCAGATGAGGACAGGAGCATTGTCTATCTCATTTACTAAGCATAGTTCCTACTATGTAGTAATTATTCATTAACTATTTGTGAACCAGTGGTTGAATGAATAATTAGTCCTGAGAACAGCATTAACGAGTCAATTTTAGGAGTAAAGTTGAAAATGCTTCAGAGGAACAGTAAGTAGTGCTGAAGCATACACTTCTCTGACATTTTAGCTTGCTGCTCTCATTGGCACAAATTTTTATCATGACGTTTCAGTGGAGAAAAAGCATGACAATTCAATGTTAAGGTAATTGATTTATGAGATGTTTTCTTTGAATTGTAAGGTACTAGTTCTCAAGGAAGCATTCTGCCTAGCTGGGTGCATCTATCAACCACCACATACGTGGTTGGACCAGAAATTCTTTAAGGTTCCATTGACCTCTAAATGGCTATGTTCTGTGTGTCCACAGAGTTGACCTGAAGACTATTATAGTATTATTGTAGCCTATTATTGTAGGCTAAGCTGCAATACCAAAGAGATTCAGAATGGAGTAGCACAAACTTTCAGAAGATTATTCCTCATGGAATAGTTCATATATAAGGAGGTTATCCAGGAGAAGTAGGCAGCTCAACAAGCTCAGAATGGCTCCCTGTTTCTATCTTGCTGCTCTAATATTTTCATTTTAAACCTGGTCTGGATTCCAGTCAGTGGGGATGTTTGAAAAGAGAAAGTTTCAATAACTTTAGACTGTGGAATGTTTGCACCCTGTTTTATGTCCTGCATATGTTCCAGTATCTCCTAGTTTATAGTCTATGGGTACTTGAATAGAATTTGTATCCTACTGTTGTGTGAAGATTGAATAAATCTTAATTATGCTGAATTGGCTCATAGTGGTTTTTAGGTCTACTATACTATATCTTTCTACTTCTCTGTATATTCATTCTATTAATTTTTGAGAGTTTGATATTGAAACTCTAACTAAAAGTCTTAATTTACCTACTTAAAAAATTGTAATATATAGTGTAACTATATGTAAATTTGCTTTGTATTTTCCAAGTCTCCTGTAAATATGTTGTCATATTTTTATAATTTAAAAAAGAAAAGAGGAAGGGAAGCACAAGTATTTTCATCACATGGCCACACCTATTATAAGGACCTTTGAAAATACAGTTTTTTAAGTGGATGAGAACATGCAGCTACTTGGAAGAAGGAGCGAATGAAAACCAGGAAGAAATTAACATCTATTTTAAAGTCTCCTCTCAAAGTGCTTTCTCTCCTCTGACCCGTGCATCTCACAAGTTTTTCCTTGTTACTATTCAAATTCTGACTCTTTTTGGCCTTAGCAGTCACTCTTTACTTTTATGTTAGTTTTCTCTTTGACAAAATGAAGGATTTGAACTGGCTTTTTGAAAAAGTTTTATTCTGTCTCTAAAATTCTGTGATTCTCCTTGTTTTTCAATTAAGAGAAGTGTGTGTGTGTGTGTGTGTGAGTCACTCAGTCGTGTCCGACTCAGCAACCACATGGACTGTAGCCCACCAGGCTCCTCTGTCCAAGGGAGTGGGTTGCCATTTCCTTCTCTGGGGAATCTTCCCAACCCAGGGATCATAAGAGAGGTAAAAGAAGAGAATGTATTAGAGCTATAGACACAGATAATTTTATACACTCATAAAAATGTCTCTAAAATGTAATCTTGAGCAACTTTACAATGTCTTATGAAAGGAAAATATTTTCTCAAAATTTATCAGAATGTTACAGTTCACCAATGCTTCTTAATCCTCTCTGTGACTTTCAAGAGCTGTGATTCTTCTTTCCTTAATATCAAAGTTATTTTAGGACATATTTTCAGTCTTGGACCAATCATAACCAGAGTAACTATACCAAATTCCTCTCTACGTCAACAGGCAGAAAAACAGTTTCAAATAAGCTATGGTAGGGCAGAAGTAAAAAGAGATGATAATAAACATTTGAGTATCTTCTTTCTATGAGATAATATAAAAACTTCAGTTAATGGCACAATAGAGATCAAATCATACACTTTACTTTTAATAAGTTTATAATTCCATGAGTTTGTGGAGACTTGTTTTATTTGTTATGAATCAAAAGAAATGTGTTCTACAATTTTTAATGGAAGAAAGATATGTTTGAATTTACCCTCTTAGGGGAAACAAACTTATTCCTTGCGCTGAAGGCAAGTTTAATTTGACAGGAAGTGCACTTTGGTATTTGAATTTTATGGCAATTTTTGGTCAACGCATATACCAAGTAGAAATAAGTTTATAGATCTACAGAGTGAGGAGGCAGGATTGCCAGGTGTTAATTAGAGAGTTCAAGTCAGTAACACATGTTTCTTAGGAACTGCAGGAACTCAAATTTACAGCCTTAGAGTCAGAACCAAAGGTCTAATCTCTGGAAAAGAGAGTTTATTCTTGTTGTTCAGTCACCAACTCTTTGTGACCCTGTCAACTGCAGCACACCAGGCTTCCCTGTCCCTCACTATCTCCTGGAGTTTACCTTAGTTCATGTCCATCGCATTGGTGATGCTGCCCAACCATCTCATGCTCTGCTGCCCTCTTCTCCTCTTGCCTTCAATCTTTGCCTTCAATCTTTGGGAAGCCTGATGTGCTTCAGTCCATGGGGTTGCAAAGAGTTGGACATGACTGAGTGACTGAACTGAAGTAAATACTGCTCAAGGCTGCATATTAGCATAAGTTGCTACCTGGGTATGAAAACACAAAGGTTACTAGTTATACCACTCAAAATGTTTTGTTTCATTCTCCTTTTAAAATTAATTTTTATTGGAGTTTAGAAGGCTTTTTTAGGAAGAAAAATTATTGCAGGTGATTTGGAAAAGGCTGAGGTTATGTAGAAAAATCCAACTTCATACACTTTTTACTGAGCAACTGTAGTCTACCATATGTAGTGTTTTGCGCCAGGCACAGGTAAAATCAGTGTTTTACCAGGGAAGTAACTAAGCATATGATTAGAAGAAGGCTCAGAGAGAATTTATTATTGACCTGAACTATAGTGTTGGTAGTGAAAGTAAATAGAAGAGGAAATATGGAGACAGGCTCTTCAAGACTGCATGTCTGAACAGAAAAGGAGAAGTTCAGAATAAAACTGATATGTGGAACTTGAATGACTAAGAAGATTCTAATATCGTTAACAAAAATAGAGAATGTAGACGTTATTTGGAGTTCTGATGGTCATGAGGCCTGTTGAACTTAATTTATTGCTGATGAGATTGTAGAGAATTTTTTAACAAGCATTTGAAAGTAAAGATCTGGAATTTGGGTAATGATGCTCAGAGAAGAAAGAGTAAGATAATTATGAATTGTCTATAAAGGCAAGAATTAAAACCATAGCCATGCATCACATGACAGAGAAGAAGTGCTTAAAAACAGAAAAGGTAAAGCAGGAGAGTATAAGCATTCATTCATTTGTTCAGCAAATAGCTATTGAATTGAATGCCTATGAAAAGTAGAATAGTCTATTGTGTGAAAATTGCATAAACTTAATTATATTGAATTGATTCATAGTGCTTTTCAGGTCTACTATTCTTCTACTTTTTTGCTTATTCATTCTGTTAATTTATGGGAGTTTGATATTGAAACTCCAACTAAAAATCTCAATTTATCTACTTGAAAATAATTACTATCTATAGTGGAACTAGATATAACTTTGTCCTATATTTTCCAAGTCTCCTAAATATGTTATCATACTTTCGTAATTTAAAAAGTAAAAAAAGAAAGAAGAGAATAAATAGAGAGGGTGGGACTTGCCTTGGGGTCTTTTGTTGGGACTTCATGCTTCCACTTCTAGGGGCATAGGTTTGATCCCTGGTTGGGGAACTAGGACCTGGCATGCCACGCAGTTCAGCCAAAAGAATAAATAAATAAAATGAAATGAAAAGAATAACAATGTTCTATACATTTAAAAAACAGAGAGAGGGTGAGAATTTTAAGAAAACAGGAGTTGTACATGGAAAAAGCTAAAAAACTGCCAAGTAGACTAAAGCTTGGGAAATACTATTGTACTAGAAAAAATATTGTACAGTTATTATTATTTATTATCATACAATTATTATACTAAGAAATAATTGGCTATGTTTAAATTAGATGCTTTGGTCAATAGAAGGTGTAAAAGCTAATTTGCAATGAAGTAAAACAGGGGGACAATTAAGAAAGCAAGATGACAGGAAAGAATCTTCTTTTTTTCAAGTGAGTTATTTGAAGACTCTAAAGTGAAAGTCATTCTATAGTGTCCAACTCTTTGTGACCCCATGGACTGTGGAATTCTCCAGGCCAGGAAACTGGAGTGGGTAGCTTTTCCCTTCTCCAGGGGATCTTCCCCATCAAGGGATCAAACCCAGGTCTCCCACATTGCAGGCAGATGCTTTACCAGCTGAGCTAGAAGAAAAGCCCAAGAATACTGGAATGGGCCGCCTATCCCTTCCCAAGTGAATCTTCCTGACCCAGGAATTGAACAGGGGTCTCCTGCATTGCTGGTGGATTCTTTACTAACTGCGCTATCAGGGAAGCCCTGAAAACTCTAAGGGACATTCATTTCACAGGTTAAAATAAAAGTGGGACTTCCCTTGTTCCCATGATTAAGAATTCACCTTGTAAGCAAGGGACATGGGTTCAATCCCTGGTCAGGGAACTAAGATCCCACATGCCACAGAGCAACTAAGCCCTGTGCTGAACTACTGAGCGTGTGCACCTACTATAGAGCACACCTGCCACAACCAAAGATCCCACAGGACAGAACTAAGACCCAGGGCAGCCAAATTAGTTAATTAATATTTTTAAAAAGTTATCATGGCTAAAGGAAAATGAAAGTTGCTTGACAAGATTAACTAGGGTAGTTCCACGTTTCAGTTCCAAAGGGGGAAATCTCTTATGTGTGAGAAATACACCCTGGTTTTAAACATGAATTTCTAAAAGCCCATTTTCATAATCTCATAGGTTACCTTTCTTTTCAGAGCAAGGCGACACTGAAGGATCCTATGAGAGATGTTCACATGCCAAATGGATACTTATTTCTTGAGGACAGGTTCTGACATATAATGCAGTAGCCAGGAGCCTTGAAGGTACTGGGCTTCTACTCAAATTCTCTCATTGGATCCCTGTGAAAAGGAAACATGTTTAAGCACCCTTTGGGAGACTTAGAGCCATGCCTTAGCAGTAACAGAAATTATTATGAGTTTTATTAGGTTGCAACTAGTTTCCACCTGATCTAGAAAGTCACCTTGCACCTATGTAAAGAGGATTATTTATGTAATTATCTGCACACATGTCCCCATCAACCACTATACATAATCATTTCATGCCATTCAAATTCAGCACAAAAACATCATGACCTAAGTACAAATATTATTACTATAATGGGTTTTCATTTCTAGAGGTCGTCAGGGGAAGGGATTAATTTTGCTGCTTTATTGTACACACAGCACTGTGCACAGAGTCATGTTATGACTCTGTCTTGAAAATTACATTTGGATGTAATAAGAAAGGCATTTTTAAAAACAATTTTACAATTTTAGATGCATTAACTGAGTTTCACTCCATCATGCTTTGCTAACAGATTTGAGGGCTTTCATTCATACAACATTGAATCTTGTCAGTTTTAGAAGGAAAATGTTTTTAAATCCTTGCTTAAAATTCTTTTCCCATCCTTTCTTTGATGACTTTTACATTGCCAGATCGGCCTGCAAATACTCTATATCATGGCGTTTCTGAGGAACAATTTTCAATTTAACAACATGGAGAATTAGGTATGACAGAGACCTGACTTATTGGTTGAGCCACAGTTTTTCATCAAAGTGTATTTCTCAGGGCTCAGGTAATAGGTAAAGTTTTGTGCTATTCTCTCATCAGTTTCAGCTCATGGAACTTTGGGATTTTTTTTTTAACGGATTATATAATTAGAATGTCAAATTGATCTTGCAACTCTAGGAAATGTCTATTTGACATATGTGAACCATAATACTTAATCCATGAAGCATTAAGCTCAGAAGAGGTCTGTCTTAAAGGAATTGTCTGTTTTTGCGGAGCAAGGCAGCTTCTTATAAAGCTGCTAGTTTCTATGAATTAACAAGACATGGCACTAAAAGCAACCTGTAGGTTAAATATATAATTAAAAAGATCAGCCTATGTAGCTCTAAATTTATGTTACCCAAAACAGATGTGTACATATATTTTTCATATTTGAATCAAATCGGTTATTTTATGTCAGGTTGAAATTTAAAATCCATTTTTTATCCATTATACTGTTAAATGTACTTGTTTATTTATTTTTCAGAATTATTTATTCCATATACAGTTCTTATATAAGAACGTATATATATTCTTTTATGTTAAAAGACATATGAGTTACAAAAGATTGAATCAAACAGGCGCATGTAGATTTTACATTTATTTTAGAGAGTTAACGTTGTGGTTTTCTCTGTGTTGACAATTGTACCTTCTTTCTGTGTAGACATAAGTGAAAAGTCAAAATGTCTATTTTTGGGAATTGTCAAAAACATTTTTGGCCTATTTTAGAATTCTGGGGGGATCATAACTCCAAGATCGAATCAATGCTACAAGCTTTCTACCTAAAGAAAAAGTGTTTGGATGTAGTCATACACAACTTTTTCTTATAACTTGTGGATGTTTATGGAATTCCAAAATTTCATATGTGTGTGTGTGCATGCGTGCGTGCACTGCTACTCAGTTGTGACCAACTCTTTGAGACCCCGTGGACTGTAGCCTGTCAGTTTATTTTTGTCTATGGGATTTTCCAGGCAAGAGTACTGGAGTGGATTGCCATTTCCTCCTCCAGGGGTTCTTCCCTACCCAGGGATCAAAGTTGCATCTCTTACATCTCCTGAATTGGCATGTAGGTTCTTTACCACTAGCGGTAACTATTCAGAATAGTCTAGATTATATTATGGTAACAAATGACCCCCAGATCTCAGGGACTAATAGTAATAATGATTTAAGTTGTACCTGTACTACATATCCATTGTTGCTTGAGTAGGTGGAATGACAGTTCTCCACAAGTCTCTTCATTTTTGTATGTCTTGAAACAGGACTATTTTTGTTCTGAACTATCTTTCCAAGAATGTATAGCTTAACAATCTTGAAGATAGAGATATGTATCTCTCCAGAGAAAAGGAGAGTACAAGATAATTTCTCTCAATCTGGTGAATGTCATACCAGGAAAATGATTTGGGTTCCCTAAGCTAGGTGTAGTGGGTATGCAGGCATCCTGTCTTCCTTGCATCACTGTGAAAATGGAGGCTCCAGGAACTTGAGCAAACAATAATAGTCTTACAGTTGTTGTTACTTTGAGTAATAAATTCCTTTGTCTCTGATTTAGCAGACTTGTGTCTTTTCCCCTAGTATGCCAACACTGTGGTAGCCTAATCTGCTAGCCAAGAAGTAGAAAGTTTCAGAAATGATATCTCATGACTATTATCTGGAAAATCATGGGTTTCAGAAGAGGTCCCTATTTTCTTCTAAATATTTTTTCTAAATATTCATTTATTATATTATTTAACTTAGTTATGTAATATATAATTTACTGTGTAAACAATAATTATATAATTAATTATACAAAATTTTATATTTATTTATTAAAATAAGAATAAGATACAATTATTCATGTGTCATCTAATATTATATCCCATACCAACTGTAGAAATATTCTACCCTATGGGAAGTGCTAATGATGCATATGTATATAGTATTATATACTAAATGCTTCATCACCCCCAAAATTCATAGGCTGAAACCTAATTCTCAATTTCTTTTCCATGGGGATGGTCTTGATCCCTGTCTCCTGTACAATGTCACGAACCTCATTCCATAGTTCATCAGGCACTCTATCTATCAGATCTAGGCCCTTAAATCTATTTCTCACTTCCACTGTATAATCATAAGGGATTTGAGTTAGGTCATACCTGAAGGGGACGACCAAGGGTGAGATGGCTGGATGGTATCACCGACTCGATGGACGCGAGTCTGAGTGAACTCCAGGAGTTGGTGATGGACAGGGAGGCCTGGCGTGCTGCGATTCATGGGGTCGCAAAGAGTCGGACGCGACTGAGCGACTGAACTAACTAACTAACTAATTCTCAATACTATGGTATTTGGATGTGGGACTTTGGGGAGGTGATTGGGTCATAAGGGCAGAGCCCTTGTGAGTGGGATTAGTATCCTTATAAATGAGGCTCTAGAGAGCTTCATGCCCCCTCTGCCACATGAGTGCACAGTGAGAAGATGGCTGTCTGTGGACCAGGAGGCAGGCTCTCACCAAACACTGAATTGGCCATACCTTGATCTTGGACTTGTCAGCCTCCAGAACTGTCAAAAATAAATTTCTGTTGTTTATAATTTGCCTAATCTATAGTATTTTGTTACAGCAGCCTGAGCAGCGTGTAATAACATATATAATTAGAATAGTCAGATAATAGCCATTTCTTTGACTAATATTAAGTTCCTAATATGTATAAGATATGAAGCTATAAGACTGGGGTTACTGTGGTGAAAAAAAATGGACATGATTGCTATAATCTAACACTTAACAGGTTAGTTATTTCTCTATAAGGAGAAATGATTTTTTTTTTAAAGGAATAATACAAAAACAAGGAAACATAAAGCAAAACTAAACATTTGTAAAATTTTTATGAAAACTTTTTGAGATTATAATAAGCTGAGGAAATCTATTTCAGATAGGATATATAGGGAGGTAAAATTTAAACTGAGATATGATGTGTCACATGGAGTAAGTGATTCAAAGAACAGGCTGAGGGGGTGGAAATGTTCTTTGTACAGTTTGGAAATACCATAAGGTAGGAAAGAGGATTGAGGAAATGAATGAAAGTCAATGGAGTTGGAGCAGAGTAAGCCAGAGAAATTGGTAGAATTCAAGATGGAGTCATGAAAGCTATTTGCTGAATGTAGTCAATCTGAAATCCCCTCAAAGTGGGAGTATATATTTATGGAAAACAAGAAAAAAAAATCAGGTTATAATTATAGGCACAATGGGAAATTGTTGAAAGACTTTATGCTGGAAAGTATCAATTCAATTTATCTGGCACAAAAGATTACTCTTGTGAAGAGGGATAAGTCATGATGTTCAGTACACTTGGATGGAGGCAGACTAGATGAAAAGAAACGAATGGATTTAATGCTTATGGAGAAGGTAGAACTGAAGATATTTTGGTTAATTGAATGCATGAATTATAAGAAAGTGTTACTGCTAGGATTCTGACTTCAACAGCTTGAAAGAGTATAATGTTTGCCATTTTCTAAAATGAAGGAAGATCTTGAGATGGATGGATTGTAGAATAGTGTAGTGAATCATGTGTTTCATTTTAAACATGCTCCTTTTGAGATATCAGTGAGATATATAATTGGAAATGTTAAGTAGTAGGTTAAATATATTAATCAAGAGCTTAGAAGAAAGATTTTGCATGGAGATAAACGTTTATGAATTGTCACCATGTAGAACAGAAGCATTTAAAACTATGGAATTCAATGAGGTAATCTGGAAAAAAGTAAATATATTTAAAAAACAAAAAAAGAGGACCCAGGCTTATGGTGATAGGAATATGATCATTAATGGGATAACAGAGAAACAGAAAGTAGAGAAAGACAGAAACAAGAAAGATGAAAAACAGGAAAATGTAGGGTCATAAAAGCAAAGAGTAGGGAGTCTTTCAAGAAAATAAGAATAGTTAGCATGTAACTTTTGATAGTGACTTAATAAATTTAGGGCTTCCCTGCTGCTCACACGGTAAAGACTCTACCAGCATTGCAGAAGACCTGGACTCAATCGCTGGGTTGGAAAGATCCCCTGGAGAAGGAAATGTCTACCCACTCCAGTATTCTTGCCTGGAGAATTCCATGGACAGAGGAGCCTAATGGGTCTGACATGACTGAGCAATTAACACTCTCACCTTAGTAAATTTAAGATAGAAAAAGCTCCTTTCACTGTGGAAATACAGAGGTGATTGATATTTTGAAAACAGCAGTTTGCTAATGTGGTGATTGCATTGAGTCAAAAAGACAACAGAGATGAGGAAATGGTGTCCGGGATTAAGAGAACACAGTTAAGAGTTGAAAATTGAAATGGTGTTTGAATGAAATTATTTACAAAACAGAAAGAGACAGATGTCTAAAACAAACATGGTTATCAAAGATGAATCAGGAGCTTGGAATTAACATACATACACTAATATGTATAAGACAGATAATCAACAAGGACCTACTGTATAGCACAGGGAACTCTACTCAATCTTCTGTGATAACCTATATGATAAAAAAAATTCCCCCCCCAAATGAATAAATCTATAACTGAATCACTTTGCTGTGCATCTGAAACTAACACAACATTGTAAATCAACTATAATCCAATGAAATTTTATAAAAGGAAGGCTACTAGAGGTAAAAAGACAGTTCACTTGCTTTTTTTCTTAAATGAGCACGGTTCATTATGGCATGATGTATGCTTATGAGAACGATGGGAATGAACAAGAAGGGAGTGAGAGATGGAAAGCCAGAAGAGACCATGCTTTCGGGAAAAGAAATCCTTGCGTGAATAGCAGTAAAGTTTTTGATCAGAGTGGGAAAAGAGATCCCAGAGCACATAAGATGCTGGCATTTGGCACAATAAAGATGGATATCACCTCCTATGTAACAAGAATGAAGAAAAAGAACAATGTTTGGGGATATAAGCAGATTTATAAATTTGGTGGTGAGAAGATGAGGGAATCCATGTTTGATGATTGCAATTTTTTTCAATGTAATATAAGAATGGATCATTAAGCACACATGAAGAATTGGTGGGGAGTTTAAGAAAAGAGAAGAAATGGGCTTAGAAATATTAGGCTTTGGGGAAATTTAGAAAGAAAAAAAATATTAAATGCCCATTGATGGAAGGTAACATTCTTTATTGCAGGCAGATTCTTTACCATCTGAGCCACTAGGGAAGCCCCATTTAAATGAGAGAGCAGCTAAAGAGCTGGTTGTGTGATTTTTCTCTAACAACTCTGCGATGCTGTCAAAAAGATGCCCAGTAGGAATTATCCCAGGTTGGAGTATTCTCCTTTGAAAATAATGGGAGTAAAGGGCAAGGAAATTGAGGATATTTGGGGGAAAAAGTGAAGACAATAGACTGTGAGATCTGTGTTAGATAAGAAGGATTGTGATACCTAGAAGGAGTTGAAAGATAATGAGAAGTTGATATGGTCAGTGGATAAAGTTAAAGACTGAATTAATGAGTGGTTACCAGAGGTAGAAGGGAAGTGAAATGGGTAAAGGTTGTCAAAAGATACAAGCTTCCAGTGATAAAATAATAAGTTCTGGACATGTTATGTACACCATTATTATAGCTAATAATATGATTTTGCATGGTTGCCAGTTACTTAGAAAGTATATGGATCTTAAAAGTCCTCATCACAACAAAAATAGTTTTAACTATGCATGATGATGGGTGTTCGGTAGACGTGATGCTCATTTTGCAGGATGTAAAATATGGAATCATTATGTTGTATATCTGAAATGAATATAATCTTGTATGCTAATTATGTCTCAATTTTTTAAAACAGTGAATCAGTGGGCATGAAGTGAGGGTGACTTCTGCAGATATTGTTCAATGCCCTTCTAGCTATTTTATTATAGGAAACATTAATTCCCAAGCTTTTCAAAGACTAACTTAGGATATGTAAATATCATAATCATTGGCTATTAATAATACAATACTAATAATGAAGGGCCTGGTCCAGATTCTAAATGTAGATTGTCCTATTGTGTAATAGATGCAAGTACCTAAACACAGTACCTATTGTGGGCATGGTAGATTCTGCTTTGCTATTTTTCCTGCATTGCACACTGCCATGGTGAGAGAATCTGAGCCCTGAAACAGATGATCCCCAAAGAAAAGCATCACACGTGTGCTTAATAGACACTTTGGTTGATGAGGGTGACATGGTGGTGTCCTGTTTTCCGAGTAAGTAGCTTTAAAGCAAATACTGGTTTTCTCTGAATGGAAGGAAACAAAGAGCCTCTTCATTAATATTGATGTGTAAGGTTTAAAGTCATGAATGTAATATGATATTTTTTTCCTCCTGTTTTACAAATTAGTGTGCCATAATGTGACATGACTTTAGAAAGAATGCTGGTATTTAGAACATTGCATTATATACTAATGACTTCATAATTTAGAAATCTTTTAAATAAATGTTTGAAGAGATTTGTGAAATCATTATTTAAATGTAGCAGAATGCTAATAGGAGTTGGTATTTATATTTAACTACTTCATGGTATTCTTTTCTTTCTACTTTGAAGTGTTACTGAGTTTTATGTTTCCTTTTTTAGAGCTATCTAAGAAACAGTACTTTATTCACAAGTGTTTGTTTTGTTTTTACACACTAAACATATTTAAAAGGATTACACTTTCAAATAGGACTTCCCTCATGGTGTTAATGGTAAAGAACCTACCTGCTAATGCAGGAGACATAAGAGTTGTTGGTTAAATCCCTGGGTCTGGAAGATCCCTGGGAAGAGGGCTTGGAAACCCACTCTAGTATTCTTGCCTGGAGAATCCCTTGAACAGAGGAGCCTAGTGGGCTACAGTCCATGGGGTCGCAAAGAGTTGGACATGACTGAAGCGACTCACCATGCTCACATGCAAACTTTCAAATAATGTCTAATTGTCATCATGGCCATTTCAGGAACTCAAGACTGTGGACAAAAATCTATTTCAGTGAGTTAAAAAAACATGATAGCAGTAATCTTCCTAGCGAAATTAAAATAAAATAACAATAACAAACACCAAAATGTAAAATAAATCTCACTTCCTCCTCTTTGGCAGTTTCTAGGAGATGAGATAGAGGAGTTAAGGTGATGTTTAAGGATGAAGAGTGAGGGGGCGGGCCCAAGATGGCAGAGGAATAGGACAGGGAGACCACTTTCTCCCCGACAAACTCATCAAAAGATAATTTGAATGCTAAGCAACTTCCACAAAACAACTTCCGAATGCTGGCAGAGGACACCAGGCACCCATAAGGGGAGCCCATTCTCTTCAAAAGGAGGTAGACAAAATATAAAAGACAAAAAGAGAGACAAAAGAGTTAGGGATGGAATCCTGGAGTGGGAGTTGTGAAGGAGGAGACGTTTCCAAACAGTAGGAAACCCTCGCACAGGCAGGTCTATGGGGAGTTGTGGAATCTCAGACAACATAACCGGGAGAAAACACACACACACACACACACACACACCACAGAACACGTGCCTAACCGCAACTGCCAGCAAAGAAGTAGCCCAGAGGGTCACATCTGCCACCAGCGGGTAGGAGATGGATAGGGAGGCACTGGCTGCATCATCGGTGCTTAGGGTAAGGACCCCAACTAAATGCGCTGAGGACAACCTGAGGAAGCTAACGCGGGATAGCAACCCAAACTGTGGGATCACCAGAGAGAAAGAAAGAGAAAGAGAACTTTCCAGAGAAACGCTCTAATGTGTAGCCTGGCCAGCTCACAGAACAAAGGATTGAGTGAATACCAAGGGAGAACTAGCCGGCTGTGTACAGGCCCCTCCCCCCACCACCAGAGGCAGAGAGACAGGCTTGCGACAGCCAGAGCTGGAAGGCAAGGGGCAATCTCGGCCCCAGAGGCCAGCATCCTCCATGAAACTGTGAGCAGGCTCCCAGTTGCTAACCACGTCTTCCTGGGATCCCGGATGGTTGACATGTGCCAGGAGGGTCACAGCCTGAGATCAGCTCCCCAGAGGAGACACACGGCACACCTGAGATGGTGCTTTTGCAGCACACCGGGGAAACCGAGCAGCTGGACCAGGGAGGTGATTAGGATGCACTGTCCGCCTGGGACAGTGCACTCACCAAGCACCCAGTCACCTGAGCTGCTCAGAACTGGTAAGGGCACAGGACGCACACCCAACTGAGTCTGTGCACTTGCGGGGTACCTGAGAACCTGAACCTGAGTGGCTTAGACCTGGGAAGTACTGAAATGCAGGGCCCATTTGGATGGGACTCCTGTAGAGCACCCCAGAGCCTGAGCAATGTAGACCCAGAAAGCACATGCCGGGAACTGGGGCAAACCAGTGTGGTCCATACACTACAAGCACTCCCCACACATGCCAGCGATATTTGTTTGCAGTGTCCCTCCCTCCCCAGAACACAACTGAACAAGTGAGCCTAAATAAGTGACCACCTTTGCCCCCTTGTGTCAGGGCAGAAATTAGACACTGAAGAGACTTGCAAACAGAGGAAGCCAAGATAAACAAAGAGGGAACTGCTCTAGAAGGGACAGGTGCAACAGATTAAAACCCTGCAGTTAAAAAATAAATAAAGAAATAAAACCCTGTAGTTAAAATTAACTAATCATTGGAGGGGGCCTATAGATCTTGAGATCAAGTATAAGCTGGAACAAGGAACTACCTGAAACTGAACTGACCCCACACTGCCCACATCAGCTCCAGTGAAATTCCTAGATATATTTTTACTATTATCACTTTTTAGTTTTTTAAATTTTTCTTTATTACTCCTTTAATTTTCATTTTTATAACCTACTATTATCTTGCAAAAATGACCCTATTTTTAAAGCAAATTTCATATATATATATTTATAATTTTTGTGATTGATTTTGTTTTGCATTTTTAATATTGTATTTTTGAGAGTCTAAACTCTACTCTAGATTTTTAATCTTTGGTTTTTGGTATTTGTTATCAATTTTATACCTTTAAGAATCTAATCTTCAGTACCCATTTTCTCTTAGGGGTGTGATTACTGGCTTGATTGCTCTTTCCCCTTTTGACTCTCCCTTTTCTCCCTGAGGTCACCTCTACCTCCTCCTTCCTCCTTCTCTTCTCTACTTAACTCTGTGAATCTCTCTGGGTGTTCTGGGCTGTGGAGAACACTTAGGGAAATGATTACTGGCTAAATTGGTCTGTCCCCTTTCGACTCCCCTTCTTCTCCTCCTGATCACTTGTATCTCCCTCCTCCCTCTTGTCTTCTCTATGTAACTCTGAGAATCTCTCTGGGTGTTCTGAGCTGTGGAGAACACTTAAGGAGCTGATTACTGGCTAAATTGGTCTCTCCCCTTTTGACTCCCCCTCTTCTCTTCCTGGTCACCTACCTCTACCTCCCTCCTCCCTCTTCTCCATGTAACTCTGTGAACCTCTCTGGGTGTCTCTTGCTATGGAGAATTCTTTCACCATTAAACTAGACATTTTATCATCTGTGCTGTATGGATGGAGAAGTCTTGAGGCTACTGTAAGAATAAGACTGAAAGCCAGAGGCAGGAGGCTTAACTCCAAACCTTGAGAACATCAGAGAACTGATTCCAGGGAACATTAATAGACAAGAGCTCATCCAAAACCTCCATACCAACCCTGGAACCAAGCTCCACCCAAGGGCCAACAAGTTCCAGAGCAAGAAGTACCACACGAATTCTCCAGCCAAGCAAGAACACAGCCCTGAGCATTAAAAGACAGGCTGCCCAAAGCCATGCCAAACCCACAGACACCCCAAAACTCACTACTGGACACTTCATTGCACTTCAGAGTAAAGAGTTCCAACTCCATCCACCAGAACACAGATGCAAGCTACCCTACCAGGGAACCTTGACAAGCTACTAGTCCAACCCCACCCACAGGGAGCAGGCTCCACAATAAAGAGGAACCACAAACTTCCAGCCTACAGAAAGGGCACCCCAAACACAGCGATCTAAACAAAATGAAAAGGCAGAAAAATATTCAGCAGATAAAGGAACATGATAAATGCCCATCAAACCAAACAAAAGAGGAAGAGATAGGGATTCTACCTGATAAAGAATTCAGAATAATGATAGTAAAGGTGATCCAAAATCTTGAAAACAAAATGGAGTTACAGATAAATAGACTAGAGACAAGGATTAAGAAGATGCAAGAAATGTTTAACAAGGACCAAGAAGAAATAGAGAAGTCAATCAATAATGAATAATGCAATATCTGAAATCAAAAGCACTCTGGAGGGAACCAACAGTAAAATAACTGTGGCAGAAGATACGATAAGTGAGATGGAAGATAGAATGGTGGAAATAAATGAAGCAGAGAGGATAAAAAAAAGAATTAAATGAGGACAACCTCAGAGACCTCTGGGGCAATGTTAAATGCCCCAACATTTGAATCATAGGAGTTCCAGAAGAAGAAGACAAAAAGAAAGTGCATGAGAAAATACTTGAGGAGATAATAGTTGAAAAATTTCCTAAAATGGGGAAGGAAATAACCACCCAAGTCCAAAAAAACCCAGGGAGTCCCAAACAGGATAAACTCAAGGCAAAACACCCCAAGACACATATTAATCAAACTAATGAAGATCAAACACAAAGAGCAAATATTAAAAGCAGCAAGGGAAAAGCAACAAATAACACACAAGGGGATCCCCAGAAGGATAACAGCTAATTTTTCAATAGAAACTCTTCAGGCTGGAAGGGAATGGCAGGACATACTTAAAATGATGGAAGAGAAAAACCTACAACCCAGATTACTATACTCAGAAAGGATCTCATTCAAATATGAAGGAGAAATCAAAAGCTTTACAGACAAGCAAAAGCTGAGAGAATTCAGCACCACCAAACCACCTCTTCAACAAATGTTAAAGGATCTTCTCTAGACAGGAAACACAGAAAGAATTTATAAACTCAAACCCAAAACAACAAAGTAAATGGCAACAGGATCATGCTTATCAATAATTACCTTAAATGTAGATGGGTTGAATGCTCCAACCAAAAGACAAAGACTGGCTGAATGGATACAAAAACAAGACCCCTATATATGCTGTTTACAAGAGTCCCACCCCAAACCATGGACACATACAGACTGAAAATGAAGGGCTGGAAAAAGATATTCCATGCAGATGGAGACCAAAAGAAAGCAGGAGTAGCAATACTCATATCAGATAAAATAGACTTTGAAATAAAGGCTGTGAAAAGAGACAAAGAAAGGACACTACATAATGATTAAAGGATCAATCCAAGAAGAAGATATAACAATTATAAATATATATGCACCCAATATAGGAGCACCTCAATACGTAAGGCAAATGCTAACAAGTATGAAAAGGGAAATTAACAGTAACACAATAATAGTGGGAGACTTTAATACCCCACTCACACCTATGGATAGATCTACCAAACAGAAAATCAGCAAGGAAACACAAAATTTAAATGATACAATTGACCAGTTAGACCTAATTGATATCAATAGGACATTTCACCCCAAAACAATGAATTTCACCTTTTTCTCAAGTGCACACGGAATATTCTTCAGGATAAATCATATCCTGTGCCATAAATCTAGCCTTGGTAAATTCAAAAGAATTGAAATCAATTCAAGCCTCTTTTCTGATCACAATGCGGTAAGATTAGGTGTCAACTACAGGGATAAAAAACTATTAAAAATACAAAATATGAAGGCCAAACAACATGCTTCCAAATAACCAACAAATCACAGAAGAAATAAAAAAAAATCAAAATATGCATAGAAACAAATGAAAATGAAAACATGACAACCCCAAACCTATGGGATTCAGTAAAGTGAAGTGAAGTTGCTCAGTCATGTCCGACTCTTTGCGACCCCATGGACTGTAGCCTACCAAGCTCCTCTGTCCATGGGATTTTCCAGGCAAAAGTACTGGAGTGGATTGCCATTTCCTTCTCCAGAGGATCTTCCTGACCCAAGGATCGAACCTGGGTTTCCCGCATTGTGGACAGATGCTTTACCAAAAGCAGTGCTAAGGGGAAGGTTCATAGCAATACAAGTTTACCTCAAGAAGCAAGAGAAAAATTAAATAAATAACCTAACTTTACACCTAAAGCAACTAGAAAAAGAAGAAATGAAGAACCCCAGGGTTAGTAGAAGGAAAAAAAAATCATAAAAATAGGGGATAAATAAATGAAAAAGAAACAAAGGAGACTATAGCAAAAATCAGCAAAACTAAAAGATTGGTTCTTTGGGAAGGTAAAATAGGCAAACCATTACCCAGACTCATCAAGAAAAAAAGGAGAAGAATCAAATCAACAAAATTAGAAATGAAAATGGAGAAATCACAACAGACAATACAGAAATACAAAGGATCATAAGAGACGACTATCAGCAACTATATGCCAATGAAATGGACAATTTGAAAGAAATGAACAGTTCTTAGAAAAGTATAACTTTCCAAAACTAAACCAGGAAGAAATAGAAAACCTTAACAGGCCCTTCACAAGCACCTAAATCAAAACTGTAATCAAAAATCTTCCAATAAACAAAAGCCCAGGATCAGATAGCTTCACAAGTGAATTCTATCAAAAAATTTAGAGAAGAACTAACACCCATCCTACTCAAACTCTTCCAGAAAATTGCAGAGGAAGATAAATTCCCAAACTCATTCTATGAGGCCACCATCACCCTAATATCAAAACCAGACAAAATTCTAGCAAACAGAATCCAACAACATATTAAAAAGATCATACATCATGACCAAGTGAGTTTTATCCCAGGGATGCAAGGACTCTTCAATATTCACAAATCAATCAATGTGATATACCACATTAACAAACTGAAAGATAAAAGCCATATGATTATCTCAATAGATTCAGAGAAAGCCTTTGACAAAATTCAACACCTATTTATGATAAAAACTCTCCAGAAAGCAGGCATAGAAGGGACATACCTCATCATAATAAAAGCCATATATGATAAACCTACAGCAAACATTATCCTCAATGGTGAAAAATTGAAAGCAATTCCCCTAAAATCAGGAACAAAATCAGGGTGCCCACTCTTACCACTGCTATTCAACATAGTTTTGGAAGTTTTAGCCACAGCAATCAGAGAAGAAAAATACATAAAAGGAATTCAGATTGGAAAAGAAGTAAACTCTCACTGTTTGCAGATGACATGATCCTCTACATAGAAAACCCTAAAGACAGCACCAGAAAATTACTAGAGCTAATCAATGAACATAGTAAATTTGCAGGATATAGATCTAATACACAGAAATCCCTTACATTCCTATATACTAACAATGAGAAAACAGAAAGAGAAATTAAGGAAATAATACCATTCACCATTGTGATAAAAAGAATAAAATACTTAGGAATGAATCTACTTAAAGAAACAAAAGACCTATATATAGAAAACTATAAAACACTGATAAAAGAAATCAAAGATGACACAAATAGATGGAGAAGTATACCATGTTCATGGATTGGAAGACTCAATATAGTGAAAATGAGCATTCTACCTAAAGCAATCTGTGGATTCAATGCAATCCCTATCAAAATACCAATAGTATTTTTCAGAAAACTAGAACAAATAATTTCACAATTTGTATAGAAATACCAAAAAACCCTCAAATAGCCAAAGCAATCTTGAGAAAGAATGGAACTGGAGGAATCAACCCCCCTGACTTCAGGCTATATTGCAAAGCTACAGTCATCAAGACAGTATGGTACTGGCACAAAGACAGAAATACAGATGAATGGAACAGAATAGAAAACCCAGAGATAAATCCACACATATATGGACACTTTATCTTTGACAAAGGAGGCAAAAATATACAATGGAGAAAAGACAATCTCTTTAACAATTGGTGCTGGGAAAACTGGTCAATCACTCATAAAAGAATGAAACTAGAACACTTTATAACACTATACACAAAAATAAATTCAAAATGGATTATAGATCTAAATGTAAGACCAGAAACTATAAAACTCCTAGGGGAAAACATAGGCAAAACACTCTCTGACATAAATCACAGCAAGATCCTCTATGACCCACCTCCCAGCATAATGGAAATAAAAGCAAAAATAAACAAATGGGACCTAATTAAACTTAAAAGCTTTTGCATAATGAAGGAAACTATAAGCAAGGTGAAAAGACAACCTTCAGAATGGGAGAAAATAATAGCAAATGAAGCAACTGACAAAGAATTAATCTTAAAAATATACAAGCAGCTCCTGCAGCTCAATTCCAGAAAAATAAATGGCCCAATCAAAAAATGGGCCAAAGAACTAAACAGACATTTCTCCAAAGAAGACATCCAGATGGCTAACAAACACATGAAAAAATGCTCAACATCACTGATTATCAGAGAAATGAAAATTAAAACCACAGTGAGGTACCATCTCATGCCTGTCAGAATGGTTGCTATCAAAAAGTATACAAACAATAAATGCTGGAGAGGGTGTGGAGAATAGAGAACCCTCTTACACTGTTAGTGGGAATGCAAACTAGTACAGCCACTATGGAGAACAGTGTGGAGATTCCTTAAAAAACTGGAAACAGAACTGCCATACAACCCAGAAATCCCACTGCTGGGTATACACACTGAGGAGACCAAAACTGAAACAGACACATATACCTCAATGTTCATCACAGCACTGTTTACAATAGCTAGGACATGGAACCAACCTAGATGTCCATCAGCAGATGAATGGATAAGAAAGCTGTGGTACATATACACAATGGAACATTACTCAGTTATTAAAAAGAACACATTTGAATCAGTTCTAATGAGGAGGATGAAACTGGAGCCTATTATACAGAGTGAAGTAAGTCATAAAGAAAAACACCAATGCAGTATATTAACACATATATATGGAATTTAGAAAGATGGTAATGACGACCCTATATGAAAGACAGCAAAACAGATACAGATATAAAGAACAGACTTTTGGACTCTATAAGAGAAGGTGAGGGTGGGGTGATTTGAGAGAATAGCATTGAAACATGTATATTACCATATGTGAAATAGATCACTAGTCCAAGTTCGATGCATGAAACAGGGCACTCAAAGCCGGTGCACTGGGACAACCCAGAGGGATGGGATGCGGAGGGAGGTGGAAGGGGGTTTGGGATGGGGGACACATGTATACCCATGGCTAATTCAATTCAATGTATGGCTGAAACCACCACAGTATTGTAATTAGCCTCCAATTAAATTAATGAATTAATTTTTAAAAGAAAAAATGAAGTGAATTAATTTTTAAAAGAAAAAATGAGCGAAGCCCTTGGGTATTAATAATGCTTGAGAGTTATTTTATTTAACCTTCTTCATTGAAGAATTCTGAATTTAGAAACAGAGGCTCTTCAGATACTGGACACTCAACAACATAGAGCTCAGAAGGCAGAAGTTGGTCAATGAGATGAAAGAAGATCATTGGAAGAGAGGAATATAATAAGCAATTATCATTTAGAAGTATTGAATGAAAAATGTATCTCACACAAAGATCATACTTGAACACTAAATACCAGATTTCAGAGGTGTGTTGGCTGAAAGACGGTGGAGGGCTGGTGTTTATGAAGTTTATGGAGACATCATCCAATACTTCTCCTTAAGGACAGAAGTGCTCAGCTGCGTGGAGTTCTGGCTGTTGCCCTCAGGCTGAAAGAAGTGACCTTAGGAAGTTTATGTTCCATTCCCATAACTGGTCAGTGCAGGACTACAAAGGATCAGCTTTCTTATTTTAATCCGGGACAACTCTGAAGGGTAGTACCAACTCCAGGGCTTCTTGTGAGATAAGCTAAGGCTTTGTGCAACTGCATGGAAATCCACCTTCTCTCCCCACCGGATCCTCTTGGCCTCACTCAGTGTTATTGTTGAAAGCACCACCTAATAAACCTCCTGCAAGTGGGTCTTCAGCTCGGTATCTGTTTGGTGGAAAAACTGACCCACCATTGTTTTTTTCATGTTTTTTTTCTGTTTCAGGTAGTTCTAATAGTAGGGACCCTTTCAAGGCACTCTCTTGACTCTATGACATACTCAAAGTAAAACTGAGGTGTGTTTCTTCTTATAAGCTCACCTGTATAATTTATGCCTTAATTGATGCAATAATGTCACCCCAACCATTCTAAGAGATTTGCATAAATAAAAGAAATACTTAAAAGCATAGAGGTTTAGCTGAAGTAATGTTCATCATAGTATCTTTAAAATGAAAAAATGAGAATAACTTAAAAAATTAAATAAGGGACTGATGTGAGCCTATAATTGATAAATGGAAGTGAATGTTGGCAACACATTAAAAAGTACTAATGTTGTTATTCAGTTACATCAGTTCAGTCACTCAGTCGTGTCTGAGTCTTTGCGTCCACATGGACTGCAGCATGCCAGGCCTCCCTGTTCATCACCAAATCCTGGAGTTTACTCAAACTCATGTCCATTGAGTTGGTGATGCCATCCAACCATCTCATCCTCTGTCGTCCCTTTCTCCTCCCACCTTCAATCTTTCCCAGCATCAGGGTCTTTTAAAATGAGTCAGTTCTTCACATCAGGTGGTCAAAGTATTGGAGTTTCAGCTTCAGCATTAGTCCTTCCCATGAATATTCAGGACTGATTTTCTTTAGGATGGACTGGATGGATCTCCTTGCAGTCCAAGGGACTCTCAGAGTCTTCTCCAATGCCACAGTTCAAAAGCACCAATTCTTTGGTGCTCAACTTTCTTTATAGTCCAACTCTCACATCCATACACGACAACTGGAAAAACCATAGCCTTGACTAGACAGACCTTTGTTAGCAAAGTAATGTCTCTGCTTTTTAAATGTTGTCTAGGTTGGTCATAACTTTTCTTTCAAGAAGTAAGTGTCTTTTAATTCCATGGCTGCAGTCATCATCTGCAGTGATTTTGGAGCTCCCCAAAATAAAGTCTGTCACTGTTTCCATTGCTTACCCATCTATTTTCATGAAGTGATAGGACCAGATGCCATGATCTTCATTTTCTGAATGTTGACATTTAAGCCAACTTTTTCATTCTCCTCTTTCACTTTCATCAATGGGTTCTTTAGTTCTTCTTCACTTTCAGGCATAAGGGTGGTGACAGCTGCACATCTGAGGTTATTGATATTTCTCCTGGCAATCTTGATTCCAGCTGTGATTCATCCAGCCCAGCATTTCTTATGATGTACTCTGCATATAAGTTAAATAAGCAGGGTGACAATATACAGCCTTGATGTACTCCTTTCCCTATTTGGAACCAGTGTGTTGCTCCATGTCCAGTTCTAAGTGTTGCTTCCTGACCTGCATACAGATTTTTCAGGAGACAGGTCAGGTGGTCTGGTATTTCCATCTCTTTCAGAATTTTCCACAGTTTGTGTTGATCCACACAGTCAAAGGCTTTGGCATAGCCACAAAGACAGAAAACTAACCAATCTGATCACATGGACCACAGCATTGTCTAACTTAATAAAACTATGAGCCTTGCTGTGTAGGGCCACCCAAGACAGACGGTCATGGTGTAGGGTTCTGACAAACTGTAGTCCACTGGAGAAGGAAATGGCAATTCACTTCAGTATTCTTGCCTTGAGAACCCCATGAACAGTATAAAAAGGCAAAGAGGTAGGACACTGAAAGATGAACTCCCCAGGTTGATAGGTGCCCAATATGCTACTGGAGATCAGTGAAGAAGTAACTCCAAAAAGAATGAAGGGAAGGAGCCATAGCAAAAAGAGCACCCAGTTGTGGATATGACTGGTGATAGAAGCAAAGTCCAATGCTGTAAAGAGCAATATTGCATAGGAACCTGGAATGTTAGGTCCATGAATCAAAGCAAATTGGAAGTGGTCATGCAGGAGATGGCAAGAGTGAACATTGACATTCTAGGAATCAACAAACTAAAATGGACCAGAATGGGTGAATTTAACTCGGATGACCATTATATCTACTACTGTGAGCAAGAATCCCTTAGAATAAATGGAGTGGCCCTCACAGTCAACAAAAGAGCCTGAAATACAGTACTTTGATGCAATCTCAGAAACAACAGAATGATCTCTGTTCATTTCCAAGGCAAACCATTCAATATCATGGTAATCCAAGTCTCTGCCCTTAACAGTAATGCTGAAGAAGCTGAAGTTGAATGGGTCTATGAAGACCTCCAAGACCTTTTCAAACTAAAACCCCAAAAAGATGTCCTTTTTATTATAAGGGACTGGAATGCAAAATTAGGAAGTCAAGAAACATCTGGAGAAACAGGCAAATTTGGCTTTGGAGCACAGAATGAAGCAGGGCAAAGGCTAATAGTTTTGCCAAGAGAATGCACTGGTCATAACAAACACCCTCTTCCAACAACACAAGAGAAGACTCTATACATAGATATCACCAGATGGTCAATACTGAAATCAGATTGAGTATATTCTTTGCAGTCAAAGATGGAGAAGCTCTATACAGTCAGCAAAAACAATACGGGGAGCTGACTGTGGCTCAGATCGTGAACTCCTTATTGCCAAATTCAGACTTAAATTGAAGAAAGTAGGGGAAACCACTAAATCATTCAGGTATGACCTAAATCAAACATTATTATTATTTGCCTATGGATTGGGGGCAGGAGGAGAAGGGGACGACAGAGGATGAGATGGCTGGATGGCATCACTGACTCGATGAACGTGAATATGAGTGAACTCCGGGAGTTGGTGATGGACAGGGAGGCTTGGCGTGCTGCAATTCATGGGGCTGCAAAGAGTCGGACACGACTGAGCGACTGAACTGAACTGAACTGAACTGAATAACTGCTTTATTGTTGCATTTGCTCTTTCCACAAATTCTCCATATCCCGATGCTTTCCCCTGGATAAAAAATAGCTATAGTAAATATAGCTTTAATATGTAAAGAAACTGCTCCACCACTCTGGTGTGGTGCCTCATGTTCCTCCAACATTGGAATAACTTTTTCGGATTAAGAAATTTCTTCTTAATATCTTTCTCAAAATTCATATGGACATTTCATTTTTATTTTTGCTTTTTTTTCCTTTTGTCTGTGAGAACTTTTTGGTACTTTCTGATTCACCCTAGATTCCTGCTTCTACATGAACTCTGTAGAATGGACTGAATAAATCAATAAATGTCTTTCTTATCAAATATATCCCCAAGTATCTTCCTAAATGCAGCAGTAATCTAACTGGCATTCAAACACTCCCAAATAGATCTAAAGTGTGGGTTTATTGCTCTAATTATTTTCTATGAAAGCAGTTCTACTTTATTACCCAAATGAGAGCTATTATTGTCTTTCCTTCTGATAATTGTGTTTGTGGTATTTATTTCAGGGTTTTTAAGATCTTTTAAAGGCTATTTAGGTTTTCTCTTTTTTATGAATTTAATGATAATTAAAATAATGGATTAGAAGGCTTGGAAAATCAAATCATTATTCAGCCAGAACAATAGAAGGGCTTTTTTAATTGACCACCTCAAATCATATTAAACCAATCATAGAAGAATCATCACAAAGATTCAAACACTGCAGATACTGTTATCCTTTCTATAGGCTACAAGACATTTTCTCCAGAGGTTTTAAAATTTAAAGGCTGGTTAAATTAGCAGGTGGTTAAGTTCAGACTTTTATACAGGAGGCAGCTGGACATTTTTCAATTTACCACTATCATGATTCATTTATTAATTTCTACTGGCATAGTAATTTGAACTCATGGTATGAAAGGGAAGACTCAGAATAGGGTTTAATGATAAGACCACCAAATGCTTTGTTTGTTATCAAAGGTGGGATACTGGAAGTGAATCACAGTTGTTATTTATCTTCCAGACATGCAATATAAATTTGTTCTGCCAGGATTAAGATTATAGTAGAAGTGCAATCTTCCCTGTTGACTCAGTGGGTAAAAAAATCTGCCTGCAATGAAGGAGACTTGAGTTTGATTCCTGGGTTGGGGAAGATCCCTTGGAGATGGAAATGGTAGCCCAGTCCAGTATTCTTGCCTGAAAAATTCCATGGACAGAGGAGCCTGGCAGGCCACAGTCAACGGGGTCACAAAGTGTTGAACACAACTGAGTGACTTTGTAGCAGCAGAAGGGTAACTCTTTTGATTAAGAAAAAAATAGTATTTAATGATAAAATGGCAAGTTATTTGTCATGGTTCATAAGAATTCATGCTTAAAACTTATACCTTTGCAAATATCTCTTCACAATCATATCATTTATCTCTGTTTACTTAAATTACTAATAAATATGATGTGCTCCCTTAATTTTATAAACTGGCTGTATGATTTGGTGTTGGAAAAGAGATAGATTCAAGGAGAGCAAACCAAACTAAATTGAGTTCAACAAAGACTTGACTTATCGGATTTGCTTTAAGACTGGCATCTAGTTCTTTCAACAGACAAACGTCACCTGGAGTATGCATATTGTAACCCAGTGAAGACTCAGAGAAATAAGCACTCATATGCTGTGTTTATAGTGTGCATGAACACAATCTTTTTAAAGGCTAACTGTGAGCTGCATTAAAGTCTCTAAAATGAGCTTAGTGGACGTGCAAATGTGATAGTGAAATGTCCAGCAATTTCACTTATAGAAATTTTGAAAAGTTAAACAATAATCTGTGAAAGATTTAATTATAGAAATGATCATTACAGTATTTTTATAATAGATAAAAATATAAATAAATGTCCAACTCATGCAGTTTATTAAATAAATTAAGGTATACGGACACAGGGGAATGAGTGCCTGCATAGAAGAATATTGACAGGAAAAAGTGCTCATATATATTAAGATCTGGTAATAAAACTGTGTTAGAAAATCTAGTAATAAAATCTGTGTTTAAAAAAAAAAAGACTATACATGTTAACATATACATTCACAGAAAGTGGGAAAACAGTGACAAATCTGAGTAGAATTCATGGAATATAAGTTTTCCTCTTTTTGCTTGGCTTTATTTTCTAAAAATAGTTTTGTAATGATGATGTATTTATTTTGCAAAGAGGGGAAAATTCAAATGTACAGGAGTGATTAGTCAAGAGGCATGACTCATTTTCCCTAAATTTTCATCTGTAACAGATATATTAACTGAGGAGATAAGTGGGATTTTAAAAACAGATTGGTTTAAGAGAGCACTAAATTTACAGTTTCAGATTTATAGCAATAGGCTCATGGTCTCAGCTTAATGTCTTCTCAATAGTATTTGTCAAGCCCACTCATGTGCAATATGTGTAGGGTAAAAACATAGTTGTATATGATATAACCTTCATACAGCCTTATCTAATTATCAATAATTAATCAATATATTAACATTTCAGCAAGAAAAATTTTAAAATCTCATCAAATATGTACTGAGAAGAGAATAAAAGCACAAATTAATAATAAAATGCTTTTTCAAAAGCTACTACAATCTACCATATAGTTACACCCATAACTATACACTAGTATGTATGTCACTAGTATGCATGTTGATTGGTTTGTAGAATTGTAAAAATAGTGAAGCATATTGAAAATGGAATGAATATGCAATGCATTTTGTGTTTTTAAACTGGATTTAATTTCAACTGCCTAGGTCTATCCTCTTAGGGACAGGTTCTATATCCTTTCCACTCAGTCTTTAGGAGCAAGCAGTGGTGACATTGTGACTAGTAAGCCTTTCCTGACTGTTTCAGGAAAATCTGGTCTTTCCCTCTTCTGTGCAGTGGAAACTTTTAGTTTGGGTTCCTGTTATAGCATTTAGTTCAACTCATTCAAAAATCGGTCCATAGATTTGCCTACTCTACTAAACTGTCAACAAAACAAGAATTATATGAAATTCATCTTCATATTACCAACAGAAACCTTCTATAACAAATGATTGATACAAATGGTACACTGCTTACTAAAAACTTGTGTATTGGAATGGTTTAGTCAATGAATCTCTTCTTACATGTGATAGACTGAATGTTTGTGTTCCTCCAAATTAATATTTTGAAACCCTAATCTGCAATGTGATGCTATTAGGAGATGGGGCTTTTGAGAGGTAACTAGGGTTAAATGAGGTAATGTGACTAGGGCCTCAGTCTGATGGACTGGCATTCTTAGGAGATAGTAGAGAGGTCTCTCTCTTTGCCTGTGTACAGAAGAGGTCATTTCAGCATATGAAGACATAGTGGCAGTTTATGAGCCAAGGAAGACACCTCAGAGTAAAACCTAGCTTTACAGAACTTGATCTTGAACTTCTCAGTCTCCAGAACTGTGAGAAATGTTTCTATTGTTCAAGGCAGCCAGTCCATGGTATTTTGTTTTGGTAGCCTGAATAAACTAATAGATTGCATCTATCAGAATTTATTATCCTAACTACCATTTTGTATGTTAGTTATAAGTTTTTACAAAGGTATAAACATATCTATGGTATCAGTAGAAAACAAGTTAATGATAATTTATCTTAAACATAAACCATTAAAACCAAACAGGCCTTATATATCCAGGTCATTGCCAAACATTATTTGATATAAATAAATACATAATTTAACACAGTTCTATAGCTTAAAAGGAGCACATTATTCCAAAAACCTTATATGAATATGTTCTTATATTCTGTTTAATTACAAATGTGGTTCTATTATACAAAAATTTAAAATTTATTTTTCTCTTATATTAGATCTATTTTGCAATAATTTCTCTTTCTTACCCTCTTTGTCTGATGTGCTGTTTTAAAATTAGAATCTCACATCTTAATTCAAACCATCTCCAGACTGCCAAGTTATTGGAATATTTATGGGGTTTCATTTCATATATCACCATATCTAATTTCTAGCCACATCAATTAAAATATAAAAGTCTCAATGAAATATAAATAGGATGAGAAAAAATAACGTTTCTTAAATGCTCAGAATGCTCCTTCTCCATCACCTTGAATACAAAACTACTATGCTGTACTGTCTGCATAGAGAAGCCAAACAGGTGGAATGCAAATCAGGAGAAAGTCATTGACAGATAAATTAAATAGTCATGATCTGAATATTGAGTTTAGCAAACATCACAGTCTATTGGCGCCAAGCTAGATTTCTTGTCTTGTACAAAAATGTTATGTTGTTCTTATTAAGCAGTCATCCATCTAAGTGACTTCAAGGCCCTTAAGACCCAAATAGGCAAAGCTCATCTATCAGCCTCTTGACTTCAGTCAGAGCCACAGCAGGTTCCATAATAAGCTGAGTCTACGTATTCTAATCATTTTGTTACAGGAACAAATCCCGTTTTTACTGTAATTTTTAGTGAGATACTGGTTAGCTTTATTAAGTACTCCTTTTGACCTGTTGACTCTTAGTTATGGACTATGAACAAGAGTAGCAGAATATATTGTTTTTGAAGAGAAATTTTCCGTGATTTATGCTTGGCCTATTGTCTGACTTTGGTAAGAATCTACGGGGGGTGGGAAATGATTTTCTGATAACTAAATGCAAGGATGCTTGTCATTTTCCCATAGAACGTTTCCAAAGCAGGCTAAAATGGCAGGATGGATAAAATGGTGAACAATAGTGGAAACAATTTTAAATTCAAAACAGGTGATTTTAGTGCATGTATCAGTATATTAAATCCCAACAAGTATAATAATTTCCAGTACCAGATTTAAAAGTCAAAAATTAAGCTAAACCAGCTGTTTGGCATCATATCAACAAATAATTGTCCTAGGATTTAATTAAAGTTAAACTTTTTTTTTTCAGCTTAAAGTAATTATAATTCTAATGCCAGAGGAGTTATAATGACAATATTTTTTCTTCAAAATAATTTGAAGTTTAACACAATCTCAGTGAAAACATTCATCAGCAGAAATGTCAAAGTTATCTTTTTTTTGTGACAGTGATGACAAACTCAGCAAGCAAGAATAGAAAATACATTTTTGAAATCAACTGTAGAGAAAGAGATCTAAGATCAAAGAATTTATAAAACTATAATACAGTTTTAAATGTTGGGGTAATGAATGGTAGTCATATAAGCAGAAAAATCAAAGTAATAAAAAACTTCAAAATACTTTAGAAATAAAGCAAGTATTTATTTATGGCACAACAAATGCCAGACACATTTCACCCATTCTTTTCTCTAACCATCGTGGCAAAACTGTGAAGCAGACATTATCATTTTGACTGTTTTATTTTTAAATTTTTATTTATTTCTGGCTGTGCCAGGTCTTGGTTTCGCATGTGGGCTTTCTCCAGTTGTGGTTAGTAGTGGCTGCTCTCTAGATGCAGTGTGCAGGCTTCTCATCACAGGGCTATCTCTTGTGGAGTCAGGTTCCAGGGCACACGGGCTTTACTAGTCGCAGCTCAAGGGCACTAAAGTGTGAGCTAAATACTTGTGGCGCATGGGCTTAGCTGACCCCGGCGTGTGGCATCTTCCCAGACCAGGGATCAAACCCACGTCCTCTATGTTTGCAGGTGATTCTTAACCACAGGATCACCAAGAAGGTCCAATTTTGACTTAAATTGAGAAAAAACTGAAAGTAGTAAGAAGGTAGATCCTTTTTTTTTTCCTCAAGTGACTTTATTGAAATATAATTGATATACAATAAATCCCCTGCATAAAAATCTTCAAGTTGGAAACTTTCAAAATGGGAACATACACTTGTAGGCCAGCTATTTTACTGTACTACAAGGTAATAGTACAGGATGCTATGCAGTAAGATTTAAAATATTTACTTTATTTTTGGTGTTTATTTTGTATGTATTATTTGTGTGAAAAGTACTATAAACCTATTAGTGTGGTACCCTACAGCTGATTGTGTTAGTTGGGTACTTAGGTTAATTTTGTTGGATTTAGGAACAAATTCTATTATGAATGTATTCTTAGAACAGAACTCATTCATGTGGAGGGGACTTACTGTTCCATAAACTGAACTACTTATAGCATAAGGTTTGAATCCTAAATAAAATATTAGCAAACCAAATTCAACAGTATATTAAAAGGATCATGATGGATTTATTTCAGGGATTCAAGGATGGTTCACCACAGGCAAAAAAGTAAATAGGATATGCCATATTAATAAAATGAAGGATAAAATCATATGATCAACTCAATCATCGTCATTCATTCCCCAAGTCGTGTCCAACTCTTTGCAACCCTATGAACTGCAGCACTCCAGACTCCTCTGTCCATGGTATGCTCCAGGCAAGAATGCTGGAGTGGGTTGCCATGCCTTCCTACAGGGGATCTTTCCGACCCACAGATTGAACCTGCCTCTCTTACGTCTCCTGCATTTGCAGGTGGATTCTTTACCACTAGCACCACCTGCGAAGCCCAATCAGCTCAACAGAAGTAAGAAAAAACATGTTATGAAATTCAACACACTTTTATGATAAAAACTATAAACAACATCCTTTAAGAAGGAAGGTACCTCTATTTAATAAAGGTCATATGTGACAAGTCTACAGCTAAGTTATGCTAAGATCAAGTATAAGACAAGTATGTCCATTCTTTGGGCTTCCCAAAGCACTAGTGGTAAAGAACCCACTAGCAGGAGACATAAGAGAACGCAGGTTTAATCCCTGGGTCTGGAAGATCCCCTGGAGGAGAAAATGGCAACCCACTCCAGTATCTTTGTCTGGAGAGTCCCATGGACAGAGGAGCCTGGCAGGCTAGAGTCCATACAGTTGCCAAGAGACTGACACAACTGAAGTGACTTAGCACACATACATGCCCATTCTTTCTACTTTCGTTCATTGTAGAACTGAGAGTCCTAGATGGATCAATTAAGCAAGATAAATAAAAAAAGACATTGGAATTGGATGGGAAGAAGTAAAATTTTCTGTTTGCAGTGACGTGATATCATGTGTAGAAAACCATAAGACTCCACCAAAATACTGTCAGAACTAACAAATGAATTCAGTAAAGTTCCAGGATGCAAAAATCAACTTATAAAAATCAGTTGTATTTCTAAACACTAGCAACAAATCATCAGAAAAAGAAACTAAGAGAACATTTTCATTTACAAAAGCTTAAATGGTAATCAATTTTATTATCAATTAAAAGTTATACCCCTATTTTAAAATTTTTACAATTTGTTTTGAAGAATTACTTTAAATGTCAGTCTGATTTCTAATAAAGAATCTTGTGATTCATCATGTATTTATAATCATGCTTTTACATTTTATTTTGTGATTATTTTCTATGTGAGTTACTAGTCTATGTTTAAAACAAAGTACGTCTGTCAAAAATTTACCCAGAGTGTTTTAGTTTTCTCTTTTATCCATAATACAGTGAACTATTATATTTTCTATACACAATGGAGCATTTTTTCCAACTTTGAAAAGTTATTGGTAATTGGAGGATAATTGCTATACAACGTTATATTGATTTCTGCTGTACAACATTGTTAATCAGTTATAACTATATATATACATCTCCCCTCCCTCTTGTGCCTCCCTCCTGCCTCCCATCCCAGCCCTCTAGGTCTTCACAGAGTGCCAGGCTGGCTCCCTGTGTTATACAGCTTCCCACAAGCTAGCTATTTTACACATGATACTGTATATATGTCAATATTACTGTCTTAATTCATTCCATCCTCTTCATCCTCTGCTGTGACCACAAGTCCATTTTCTATGCCTGCATGCCCATTCTTTCCCTGCAGATAGATTCATCAGTACCATTTTTTTGAGATTCCATATATATGTGTAAATATGCAGTATTTGTTTTGCTCTTTCTGATTTATTTCACTCTGTATAACAGGCTCTAGTTCCGTCCACCTCACTACCACTGACCCGAATTTGCTTCTTCTTATGGCTGAGTAATATCACAATGAAACATTTTAAATGAATCATCTAATGATGTCTTATTTCAGTAGACTAGAACTCTAGGTAAATAAGCATTTTGGAAATATTGTTTCTTTTTTGCTTGTCTTTTTTTTTTCTTTTTCTTTTACTTTACAATACTGTTGTTTCTTATGTCAAAAAATAAAGTGCTGCTGGAATCTAAGAACCCTGCTTTTAAAGAAGGGTCAGGGACATCCTCTCCTTTTCTAGTACTCTTTTTGCTTTGTTTATCAGAGATTACAGAAAAAATTTATTTTGTGAGGAAAATATTTGTTTTCAGACATTCTTGTCACATCAGTGTTCACATTCATGAAAACATTGCATTTCTATGTCAGAATAAATTTGACAATTAGGAATTCAATAAATAGAGCCACTGCATGCAATTCAATTTTCATGTTTGAATAACTCTGGCTACAAGTTAAAAATTTTAGCCACTGGTATATCTGCTTTTAAAAATAGTGCACTATCTTTAGAGATATACACCTGAGTTCCTGCTACCTTGT
The DNA here is from genome assembly GCF_014754425.2 of Oryx dammah. Lineage (NCBI taxonomy): Eukaryota > Metazoa > Chordata > Mammalia > Artiodactyla > Bovidae > Oryx > Oryx dammah. The sequence continues at coordinate 51,464,048 of NW_024070203.1, read as the reverse complement.
CGATTTTTCTAATATATTATGAGGAAAAAAAGCATGTAGTGAACTCTGAATCACAGAATTTAAGTTTAATCTGTTTTGCATGCTCTTCAAGGGTAGGTGTATACCCTGAAGCTTCCTATTGGATGCCTCCCCACAATAGATTGATTCACTTGAAGAATCAAACTAAAATGGATATAAAATGGAATCTTATAGTGGGTACAAAATGGAATCTTCCAAGGTAGGCACATCTATTCTCTACTTCATAATTCTTTCTCTAGGTGTGTCTGATGGACTGCTTAACTTATCTATTGTGTCTAATGAACAATATGCAAAAATGCACTTTTTTGATTGTTAGAAATTCTACTTGGTATTTTTTATAATTATTTCCCTTTTTAGAAATCTCCCATAATAACTCATTCGTAGTTTTAGTTTTAATTTTATAAACATTTTAAGCATACTCATCTTAAATTCTATAGGAAGAGTCTAGGATCTATCGTTCTAGTGGCATCTAATTTTGCTCTTTGTTTTGCTTCCTCTTGATCATGGTGACTATTTCCTGGTGTCTTCTAATTAGGTGTCTGAGCTGATATTTGACTGATCTAAATCTATGGGAATTCTGTGAGGTTGGGGTTGAAGGGATTCTCCTTCAGAGAATATGTGCCTCTTTCTAGGTTAAGGGAAACCAAGAATCCACTACAAGTTAATTTTGCAGTTTGAAGTCTCCTAGTCCATGTAGGCATTGTTAGATCTGTGGTTATAAATTCTCAAGGAGTCCTTTAGGGAGGGAGGATTAGAGGCAGAGAAGAGTAAGCTTCTTTTTCTTCTTTTTTTCCCAATTCAGAGTGCAGGCCAAAATAACTGTATTTTCCTATTGTCATCCTTGGTCAGAAAATAGATTTTTTTTTTCTCTCAGTTCAGTTCAGTTCAGTCGCTCAGTAGTGTCCGACTCTTTGCGACCCCATGAATCGCAACAGGCCAGGACTCCCTGTCCATCACCAACTCCCGGAGTTCACTCAAACTCACATCCATCGAGTCAGTGATGCCATCCAGCCATCTCATCCTCTGTCATCCCCTTCTCCTCCTGCCCCCAATCCCTCCCAGCATCAGAGTCTTTTCCAATGAGTCAACTCTTCGCATGAGGGGGCCAAAGTATTGGAGTTTCAGCTTTAGCATCGTTCCTTCCAAAGAAATCCCAGGGTTGATCTCCATCAGAATGGACTGGTTGGATCTCCTTGCAGTCCAAGGGACTCTCAAGAGTCTTCTCCAACACCACAGTTCAAACGCATCAATTCTTCGGTGCTCAGCCTTCTTCACAGTCCAACTCTCACATCCATACATGACCACAGGAAAAACCATAGCCTTGACTAGACGGATCTTAGTCTGCAAAGTAATGTCTCTGCTTTTGAATATGCTATCTACGTTGGTCATAACTTTCCTTCCAAGGATTAAGCGTCTTTTAATTTCATGGCTGCAGTCACCATCTGCAGTGATTTTGTAGCCCCTCAAAATAAAGTCTGACACTGTTTCTACTGTTTCCCCATCTATTTCCCATGAAGTGATGGGACCAGATACCATGATCTTCATTTTCTGAATGTTGAGCTTTAAGCCAACTTTTTCACTCTTCTTTAGCTCACTCTAAATAAAATATGGTTTCCAAGAATCCTGATTTATGAACAAAGTCATATTTCTAGCTCTCCATCACTTGCAAACCCCGTTTTCTATCCTATGAATACAGCCCTAGAAAGCCAAGACTTTACATTCCTGAGTGTGGCAAACATCCACAGTACCCAAGTTGCTTTAACATTCTTAATGCTATTCCCGCCTCACCCGCCCCATCACTGGCAACCATAAGAGTCTCTGTTGACAATTAGATGCCATGTTCTTTACCAATGACCTTTTCTGTGGGCATTTCCTGCTCCCCTATAACATCACTACCTCTAGTGGAGAAATACTCCACTTACCTGGAACCTAGTTTTTGCTTTTGTTTGATGGCATTATGACCTACCTGCCATTTCTCCTGAAGACTGGGCCCTGGTTTTGAAATTAAATTAAACTCATATATCTGTGTCTATATAAGTGTGTGTAAATATATATATAAGTGTATAATATATATCCATGTCATGTATATTTGCATCACCAAACCCTAGTCTTATTCCACTGTTTTGAGACTGGCTTTTGCATTCTCTGGGATCTTGGCCTGTTGTTTCTCCTTCCAATGGTTGCACTGCCATCTACTCTCTAGTTAGATAACAGACACATTAATCTCAGATGATTAATTTCCCTATTCTATACGTTTCCACGAAGAAAACATATTACTTCATTTTTTGTTCCTCCAAAGTTGGCTTATTTTATTATTTTGAAATTATAAAATAATATATACTTTATTTCAAAACCACTCCCTCTCCTCTCCTGTCATTCCCAGAATCTTGTATACCAGAGATAATCATTACTGAAGTTTGATCCTTTGTGTGAATCTTTTCCTCCAGAGAGCATATCAACAAGTTCTTATACCTTAAATTTCATTTGTAGTCAGACTTTTTCATATCAAAATTATCGTGGGCATGTTTCTTTATTCATATTACTTTTAATTTCTATGAAGTATTCAGTTGTACTGAATATACGTAATGTATACAAAATCTTCTACAGAAGAAAATGTAGATTTTCTCCAAATTACAAAAAATGTTTCATCCAATAATTATTTGTAGAGCCCATGATATGATTCATTTCCATGGAATAAAGTTCTGTAAGTGAAATTACTGAATAAATTGGTATGGTCTTTTTAAAATTTGATGCATATTGGCAGATTGACATCTAAATAGATTAATATTATTCAGTGCTGAGCATTACCAATCATATTCATCTTTGGCCATATAATTGGTCATTTATTATATTTAATTGTTAATTGATTTAGTAATATTTAGCAGCTTTTTTGGTTCTGACATTTAAATTAAATGCCAGCTTTTGCAAAGCTTGCTATCCTATAGATAATGATATAGTAAAGTTTCCCTGGTGGCTCAGATGGTAAAGAATCTGCCTGTAACGCAGGAGGGTCTTACCAGGTGGCTCTAGTGGTAAGGAACTCAACAGCAAATGCAGGAGACGTAAGATACGCAGGTTCAATCCATGGGTCGGGACGATCCCCTGGAGGAGAACATGGCAACTCACTCCAGTATTCTTGCTTGGAGAATCCAATGGACAAGGGAGTGTGGAGGGCTACAGTCCATAGGGTTGAGAGGAAATATAACATGCATGCATGCATGCAATGCCGGAGACTTTGGTTTGATCCTTGGGTTGGGAAGACCCCCTGGAGAAGGGAATGGCAATTTACTCTAGTATTCTTGCCTGGGAAATCCCATGGACAGAGGAGCCTGGCAGGCTACAATCCATGGGGTTGCAAAGAGTCAGGCATGACTAAACAACTAATTTATAGCTATAGATAGATAATGTCAATGAAGATGTAGATAAACTGTTAGTTATCTAACTGTTAGCTAATTTAGCTATTAAGTTAGCAGAAACTTAATTCTTTTTGTTAGAAAATATAAAATATAGAAGTATGTTAGGGGGAAAAAAAGTGCAAATTTTTTCATATCTCCCACTTTTTCTTCATTTTTCAATCCCAGGCTTAGATATTGTAAAGATTTTGCTATGTATCCTTCCAGAACCTTTTATTAATAAACAAAGATGGGGACTTTGTATACATGCTCCCCTATATCTTGCTCTTTTCCTTCAATGTAAACATTTCACTTTGGGAACTGTAGTTATGATGAAATGATTTCAATGGCCACATAATATTTAATAGCATGGATATCAAATTCTCTGGGCTTCCTAGATGGTCCAGTAGTAAAGAATCTGTCTGTCAATGCAAGAGATGTGAGTTTGATCCTTACATCAGGAAGATCCCCTGGAGAAGGAAATGGCAACACACTTCAGTATTCTTGCCTGGGAAATCTCATGGACAGAAGAGCTTGGCAGGCTACAGTCCATGGGGTCACAAGAGTAGGACAGATCTCTGTGATTAAACAGCAACACAACAAATTCTCTATTTTAATGTTCCTCCAATGATGGGCATGTTTGGTGTCTTGGGTTCTTTACTCTTGCAAATACTGCCATGGATCCTCTTTATGTACTATACCTGTAGTGCTTTTTCTTGACCCTGGTTGTCCTCACCACATCCATGGACATCATTGGTTTTTACAATGAAACAAGATCACAGAGGGTATTGATTTGTTGAAACAGACTTGTTTGGTAATGGGGAGGGTGAACTTGAATCCAAGCCCAGATTTCAAACCTAGATTTGTTCCCATGCAAATTTTGTCTTTGGGCATCTTATGCAATATAAAATGTCATTTTAAATGCTCTAACAGCAAGAACAAATTGCTCATAGCCACTGGAAGAAAATCTGACATTTTTCTTCTAGCTGTTCTCAAACTCCAACATGACTCTGATGTTTCCTTTTCTCATGCTTGAATGTTGTTCACTGTTTACCAAGCTCAGCGTGCTTTCTCATTGCTTTCTGTAATCTCTAACTATTTTGTTTTTGTGGTACATTTGGCTTGATTTTTCTGCACTTGTCTTCCTGATCCTTGTTTGTAGGATCACCCTACCTTAGATCAAAGCAGCCACCTGTTCTCTCTTCTCAGTGCATATTTCTAAAGCCAGCTTTCTTACCCAGTAAAGTAAGGATGATCATTCTGCTTTATTAAATGCACCCCTTACACATAATTATATATAAAATTTTCTCATATGCACAAACTAAGTATGACAAAGTGACAAAATCAACAAAGTCACAATAGCTGATGGTAATAATAAATTGAATGCATTACTTGCCTGGTCCTGGGCCCAATTCTTCACTTGCATATTCTCATTTAATTCTTCCAATGTCTTCATGAGTTAATCACTATTATTGTGTCCATTTTAGAGGTTAAATAACTTGGCAAAAAGATGTACATTTATATGAAAAGAAACAGGGATTTCAACTCAAATCTGTCTGGCTCCAGCACCCAATTATCAATTGTTCCTCCTTTAGGTGAATAACCAGATGCTTGGGCTTCCCTGGTGGCTCAGAGGGTAAAGCGTCTGCCTGGAGTGCTGGAGACCTGGGTTCGATCCCTGGGTCAGGGAGATCCCCTGGAGAAGGAAATGGCAACCCATTCCAGTACTCTTGCCTGCAAAATCCCATGGACAGAGAAGCCTGGTGGACTACAGTCCATGGGATTGCAAAGAGTCAGACACGACTGAGCGACTTCACTTAAGTCTGATTTCCATAATATGAAGGGAAACTTACCTTTCTAATAAATGTAATTTGAATATTAATGGAGGCACATATAGAAATAAATCCCAACGTATATACCTACCTGACTTGTAACTTTTCAGGATTTTATCAATGCTTGGCTAGAGGACACACTGTATGCAAAACTATTATTTTGCCTGCTGCTTTAATCTATCTTGTATGCTATTTTAATTTGTAGTTTCTAGAAGTAAATAGAAAGTTACTTCCAATTTATCACATTGTCCTATTTAGGATAGTTCTAATTTAAGATAAGTATAATAAATAAAACTTTGGGAACCACAGATCCACATAATTATCTGTAATATATATTGAGATGAAATAATAAGACTCATTTAAAAGACAAATTCAATATGAGAAGTAAAGCAAAGGTAGGAAAATTCAAGACTGTTTGGGGTTAGACAAACTTATTCCTCATAATAAACATTAGTCATAAAATCCCACCTGTAGGTCAAATCATTTTAGTATGAATTCAGTGTATGTGACACTCAGCCTTGTAAAACAACCTCTCAGCTTCTATTGTAGTCTTTGATAAAATATTATTATTGTTTTAATAATATTTTATCTATTTAATGTTCTATTTATTTTACTCAAGAAATTATGAGATTGTTTTCAGAGTTTCATAAACAAAATAAAAGTGGTGAAAAAGACAGAAAACATCTTTACCGTGCATAGAAAAATAGGCAGAATATTGTAGGATACAACAAGGCATAATTGCATACTTTGATATTTATGATGAAAGACCAGAGCTGAAAGAAAAATGACAAAAATGCTATCTTAGCCCTTTATGAAACAAAGAAAATCTGAAGGTCATGCAATAGTAATTTTCATCATTCTTTCCAAAGCTTTGGCAAGCTTTGAAAATTCATATGTAATAGAAGCTAGATTTTCTAAGTGAAAATACTTTGATATTATCTTGGGATACATATTCTATAAAAGGAAAAACTTTATTTTTCACCCTGTAAAGAAAAAAAATTCTATTTCAGAACCTGATATTGGCTCTATTTAAATAAGTGTAATTTTTTGGTTCACACAATATTATAATGAATGGTTCTTTGTTTTTTAAACATCAAGAATATTCATTTAAAACTCAAGGATTACATATGAAATGTATTCAATAATCGCTTGAAAATTATTTTGTTAAAAAATTACTTTCTGGACAGAGTAGGATGGAAAATTTAAAGGCTGTGCATTTTTAGCCTAATTCAATAGTGGATAATAACAAAATTGTGTAAGTACAAATTTTCTAGAGAACTTAAAGTGAAATATTCTAAGTACTTGAAGCTGTTTATAAAATCCTGTTTCTTTTACATCAGTTGAACATATAAGACAACAGCCAGAAATTTTGCCTTATAAAATAACTTATTTATATAGATTATTTTATTCATTGACTAAGGCTTTTATTATTTCACTCCAGAGAAACATTAGCAATAACTTTAGTTTTTTAATAAGTTATTTAATTATTAGTTATTTTATAAGTAAGAAATATTACTTAAATAGTTTTAATTCTAAAACTTGTTTTCTCCAACCTAGGTATATAGAAATGAACAAGTTTTATGGAACAATTAATTGTGCTAGCCTAGTCTTAATATAAGTCTAAAATAATAACTGCAGAAATAGTAAAGTTTTTTCACTTAGACCAATATTGTATAAATATGTTTACTCTGGAATTCAATTGTCAAAACTATGACAGAGAGTAAGAAAGTTCGCTGTTGTGTCATTGTTTTTCCTTCTCTCACCAGCATGGCTTATTTAAAATTATTATTTTAAATAGGGGGAGCATAATGATTATTAGAAAAAGGAAACTATGACCCTCACTTGCCCAATTACCACTATGTGAGTATGCCAAACATCTGGGCTTTCTATTGCTTCCATTGACACATCTGTTACCTTTAGTCTTTTTCATGTCTGTCATCCTTATGAAATTTTTCAGGAAGATTTTAGTGATTCTTTTTCCATCCTTTTGTTTTAATGTGCTTTAGCTATATAGTACTATAGAGAATTACTTTCAGAAGCCTCTTTACGGAAAATAAAAAAGAAAGCCAAAAGCAAATTCAAAATAGAATTCTAAATTCACTAGATACTTTACATGGAAGAAAACTAAAAAAGTGATTACTGCTAAATAAAGTAGCAAGAAAGTCATTTACTTTAGTCATAACTTTAGGATGCAGTAAATTTACAGACAATGTATAGAGACATATAAATATATCCCCCCTAAAGTCCTGTCCTTCCATTCCAAGAATCAAGGTTGAAGCCAAACTGTTCATTTCTTTTCGACTACGGTACAGTCATAACCTTAGATGAAATGTTGGTGCAGGAATCCTTACGCTGCGTGTGCTCAGTCACTCAGTCTCTCAGTCATGTTCGACTCTTTGCAACCCCATGGACTGTAGCTTGCCAGGTTCCTCTATCCATGGGATTCTCCTGGCAAGAGTACTGGAGTGGCTTGCCATTTCCTTCTCCAGGGGACCTTCCTGTCCCAGGGACTGAACCAGCATCTCTTAGGTCTCCTTCATTGGCAGGCAGATTCTTTACCGCTGAGCCACCAGGAAGCCCATTCCCCACATACCAAAGCAGAAATTTGATTTGACTAATTTACTAAATAACAAGTTTTCAATTCAGTTTTTTTCTACTTGAAATGTTTATTTGGAATACTCTTTGGGCTAGTATGCATAAAATTCCCCAAACATTTAACCTTCTTTAGTTTAAATAAATTTCTCATGAAAATGGGTTGCTCTGATAACCCACTGACGAGAGGCACTGTGGGACCTATGGTATTTTCTGTCATTGCCTATGTTTGCTTTTGAGAGATAAGAGTCTCATTACCAAGGAGAATGTTTTTCAAAGAGCACAAAATATCTTTAGCTTTGATAAATTTTACTGATTTTAATCATACTGTGTTAATTACATTATTCTTTTCATATTTAAAAAGTGAGTTTTGCTTATAATATTAAAGACTGTACAAAGCACAAGTTAGCAAGCTGATCTCTGATCCACTTTCGCTGAAAGGTGAAAACAAATATCACAAGTTCTAAGGGGCAACAGAAGTCCCCATATTTTGAGTTACACAATTGAATTTGTAAAAGATTTGGAGAAGTGCCAGAGATAAAACTCTTTTAACATAAGCCTTTAATGAAAAAAAAAAAAAAAAGGTAAAATTTAAATTGCTGTTCAATTAGGGGAAAATGCAGTTGTCTTGATGCAATAGGCTATTAAAGTAAGTTTTTAAAAATTTTTAACAGAGTTTGGGATAATGATATCCAGAAAGACTGATGCTCAATGTAATAAAAAAAAGATGTATTAACAGACAATAAATATCAGGAATATTTACTGAGATAATTTCAGAAGTATTTTAAAGATTGTGTTAAAAATAAGTGCTGCTTTTAGATTTGAGTATGCAGATACTTGGGGCTTCCCTGATGGCTCGGTGGTAAAGAATCTGCATGCCAGTGCAGGAAACTCAACGTTCAGTCTCTGGACTGGGAAGATGCTCTGGAGAAGGAAATGGCAACCTAATCCAGTATTCTCACCTGGGAAATCCCACGGACAGAGGAGCCTGGTGGGCAACAGTCCTTGGGCATCACGAAAAGTGGGACACGACTTAGCGACTAAACAGCAACATGCATATACTTAGGATTGTCCTGAGAAATTTTCTGTGGATAATACATTTTGTTGATATTATTACAAATTAACTACTGTGGAACAAGTTTGTCATAAGCCCCAGTCTGTTTGAAACATTTTAACTAAGTGGAAACTACTTCATCCCTAAAAATGTAGCCAGATTTTATCCCTAATCAAAGCTAAGTACCAGGATAAGAGTGTTTTCAGTATGAACCACAATAAAAAATTGTAAAGTACTTTGAAGAGATGATTCAAGAGAGCTTGAAGTCATTAGCTATTTCCATGGTTATATTTTGAAGAAAAAATGTTCAATTTGTTTAGGGGGGAGCTGCTGCTACTGCTGCTAAGTCGCTTCAGTCGTGTCCGACTCTGTGCGACCCCAGAGACGGCAGCCCACCAGGCTCCCCCGTCCCTGGGATTCTCCAGGCAGGAACACTGGAGTGGGTTGCCATTGCCTTCTCCAATGCATGAAAGTGAAAAGTGAAAGTGAAGTCGCTCAGTCGTGTCCGACTCCTAGCGACCCCATAACTGCAGCCTACCAGGCTACTCTGCCCATGGGATTTGCCAGGCAAGAGTACTGGAGTGGGGTGCCGTTGCCGCTGATAACGTCCCAGTTCCACCAACCTATGAAAGCAACTGGTTGGTTTATGCTCCCATGGGTGCCAGAGTGCCACCTAGTGCTAGTTAGGGTGAACTAAAGGCACCTGACCCTCAGGGTGTAAAGAACTTAAAAACAGAACTCAAAAAGTGGGGACACCTAATGACTAAACAACAGCAACATGCATGTACTTAGGACTGTCCTGGGAAATTTTCTGTGGATAATATATTTTTGTTGATATTATTACAAATTGACAATTATGGAACAGCTTTGGCAAATTTAATAGTTTAATAATGTTAATTATGAATAGCAGTTAAACAAATGTAAATGATTCCACTATGTTATTGGTTCTATTGTCATGGAATGCATATTTTCTTCAACTTGTCATTATCCTTATTTTAAAATCACACACATATATATATATATATATATATATATATATATCAAGCACAGTGATGTTCTGTTTAAACATTTATTATTTTGTGCTTCTCTCAAACTGAGTCACAATACTAGCATTCACATTTAATTTATCACCTCATCTCCTCTCCATTTAACAATCTTCTCTAAATCCATTTACTTTAGCCAAAACATTCTAATAGCTCTTGAAAGTATTTCCCCTCCTGACAAAGCCAGCATAATGTTTCCAAATGCATGAAAGATACTTGATACTTGGAACTTTTTACTCTACAACAACCTAGAAATGAAGATCTGTTTAAAAAATATATTAACCATGGATCCCTATAAAAATAGATTTAAAAAACAGTTAACTTTGACAATAGTTCCAGATTAGTTTCTTGCTCTTCACAACAGTTTCTGAACAATTTTATTATTATAATGCTGAAAAATAACTCTAGTTACAAACATGGAAACCAGTGAGCTCAATTTGTTTTCATTGTAGGCAAAGCACTGAACTGGAGACTCATCTTAGACTTGATTAGCTTCTGCTTTTATGACAATGGTCCCTGAATTTCCCCTATTTCCACTTACTTCATCTGCAGAGTGAGGGAACTAGTTTTCAGCACAATTGCTTGAAGATCCCTGTTTGGAGATACCATGTCTGAGAAGGCAATGTTTGGCTTAAGAATTTTGATTTCTCCTTAGGAATTTTTGAAATCAATTTTATTGAGATACAATTATCAAATATTATACTAGTTCATTTTAAATGTACCTGGTGAGGTCACAAAAGCACACACCCATGTAGCCATCACCTCAATCAACATTTGGAACATTTTTATCACTCTTGACACTTCCCTCATGACCCTGTGTAATCAATTCTTCCTCTATCCCTAGTCTTCACTGAATTTTGATTCATATGTTCTCTGTTCCTGCTCTGCACATACCTCTTATTTCTCTTCCCTGATATTTTAATTTGTTTATTAAACTAGAGGTTCTCTTAGGTGATTTCCAACTCAAATTTTTTAGGATTTAATGATGTTTAAGTAATAAATTTGGTTATTGCATGGATCAACATGGCCATAGATATAATCCAAGTTGGTAGTCTTAGTCTTACCACTAGTTGTACACACAAACACAAATACCAGCAAGAAAGTTTTATTAAATCACCAAAAAGATAAACATAATTTCATGTCGTATTAATAATAGTAGTAGCATCATCTAAATATGTCAGTAAAAACGTTATTTGCTTACAAATCTAAGAAATAAAATCTTTCTAATCTTAATTTTGTAACTGGTAATAACTTGTGTTTTCTTTTTCTCTTACAAAGGTATTTCTTAGATTTAAAACTCAGATTGTGGTCTTGAAACATTATTTCCCAATGAAAGCAATCCAGAAACCTTGAAAAATGGCTAGTTCTAGATATCAGTTAGGAAATATACAAGTTGAGATGGAGATATCTCACTTTTTCAAAAGAGAGAAGAAGTACCAAATTCTGACAAGTTCATGGCAAAAAAAAAACGGGTAGTTTAGTGAGTTTAAATAGCCTAACCTGCAACAGTAAGAGGTTTTTTTTTTTGTTTTTTGTTTGTTTCTGTTTTTTTTTTTTTAATGAGTGCAATAAATTGAAACACACAAAATATACATTAAAAAATGAAAACTTAAAATTACTAGATTAAAAAATAACATTGCTCATTATGAGTGTTACTAGAACAGCAGCTAGTTATTCTGAAATGGGTAAATACAAGGAATAATCAAGAATTTACTTTGCTTTTCTTGTATGCAATATAGTTTTCTGTGTGTGTGTGTATGTGTGTGTGTGCTTAGTGGTTCAGTTGTGTCCGACACTTTGCGACGCTATGGACTGTAACATGTGGAGGATTCTCTAGGCGGCAATACTGGAGTGGGTTGCCAGGCCCTCTTCTAGGGAATCTTCCCAACCCTGGGATCAAACACAGGTCTCCCATATTGCAGACGGATTCTTTACCGTCTGAGCCACCAGGAAAGCCCATGTGTACTGAGTGGGTACACTATCCCTTCTCCAGGGGATCTTCCCAACCCAGGAATTGAAATGGGGTTTTCTGCATTGCAGGCAGATTCTTCACCAGCTGAGCTACCAGGGAAGACCTAGTGTCAATATAGTTTAGGGGAATGAAACAGTTGATGAGTATAGTAGCCTACTAATCTCACAGACTGTGTGAATAAAACAACAGAAATTTATCTATCACAATCTAGAGGCTAGGAATACCAAGATCAAAGAGCTGGATAATTTGATTTCTGGTGAGAACTTTCTTCCCAGCTTACAGATGGTGGCTTCCAGGCTATGGCTTCACATATCCTTTCCTCAGTGAGAAGGAGGGTAAGCTCTCTGCTTTCCTCTTTTAAGGACACTGAAGCCTGGTGGGCTGCCGTCTATGGGTTCACACATAGTCGGACACGACTGAAGTGACTTAGCAGCAATATCATCATGGGGCCCCACCCTCATGACTTTCTCTAACCCAAATTGCTTCCCCCTGCCCAAAGGCCCCATATCCAAATACCAGCACATTGGTGGTTAGGGATTCAACATATGGGTTTTGGTGTTGCACAAACATTCAATTTCCAACAACAAGGGAAATTTTAAAAAATAATTCGAATTGCTGAATGCAGAAGGAAAGTAGGAATGATAAAACAGAAATTAAGCTTTTTGCAATCTATGAAGAATTAAAAACAATGTGCCTAGATAATAACCATTCATGGGTGATAAATTTATGGGAGGGAAAAAGCTTATGGAGAAATTTTTATTAGAGGAAGAAGCCTAATACTACTACGTAAACCTGATCCGTCTTCAGCATCACTGAACTCTTACACGATTATTTGCCTTCCATTTCATCCTCTCCCTCATTATTGCAACACTAGCAGCGGTCTACTTACTCTTCCTTCATGAAACAGGATCTAACAACCCCTCAGGAATCTCATATGATATAAATAAATTTCCATTTCACCTCAGCTATACAATTAAAAATATCTTGACAACCTGCGCTGTGTTCAGCTGTGTCCGACTCTTTGCAACCCCCTAGACTATAGCCTGCCAGGCTCCTATGTCTATGGAATTTTCCAGGCAAAAATACCAGAGTGGGTTGCCATTTCCTACTCCAAGGGATCTTCCTGACCCAGGGATTGAACCCATGCCTCCTGCACTGGTAGACGGATTCTTTACCACTGTACCACCTGGAAAGATATCTTAGGTGTGTTATTCCTAGTTATAGCACTAATAGCATTAGTTTTATTCTTACCCAATATATTGGAAGATCCCAATAACAATATCCCAGCAAATTCCCTCAACATATCACCATATATTAAACCAGGGTGATATTTCCTGTGTGCATATGCAATCCTATGATCAATCCCCAACAAATAAGGAGGAGTATTAGCCCTAGTCCTTTCAATTTTAACTTTAGCATTTACCCCACACAACCAAATTCTCCACATAACCAAACAGTGAAGCATAACCTTCCAATCCCTTGTTGTCTTTTAGTTGTTCAGTCGTGTCTGACTCTTTTGTGACCCTGTGGACTATAGCCTACCAGACTCCTCTGTCCATGGATTTCTCCAGGCAAGAATACTGGAGTGGATTGCCAGTTCCTTCTTCAAGGGATCTTCCTGACACAAGGATTGAACCCACGTCTTCTGTCCCTCGTTAAGTGTTAAGGGTGTTAGTTGCTCAGCCATGTCTAACTCTTTGCACAGAATACTGGAGTGGGTTGTCATTTACTTCGTTAGGCTATCTTCCCCATCCAGGGATCAAATCTGGGTCTCTTGCACTGCAGCAGATTCTCTACTGTCTGAGGTATCGGGGAAGCTCAGTCTCCTGCTCCTTAGGTAGTGTCTATTCTGAGTACCAGTAGCAGGTCTATTAACACTAAGACGAATTAGCACACAACTTGCAGAACACCTCTTCATTATCATTGGACAACTAGCCTCTCTTTTATGCTTTTTCTAGTTCTAGTACAAATGGCAGTAATTAACATAATTAGAAATAATCTCCTAAAATGAAGCCCTGTAGTATATACATTACCCTAGTCTTATAAACTAGACAAAGATAATACATCTCCCCAAGACTCAAGGTAGAAGCTCAAGTTCCACTATTAGCACACAAATCTGAAATTCTACTTAAACTCTTCCCTGAAATTTGTTACATGACATGTACAAAATTATTGACTCTATTAGAATTAAGTGAAAGTGAAAGTGGCTCAGTCCTGTCCAACTTTTTGCAACCCCATGGACCGTACAGTCCATGGAATTTTCCAGGCCAGAATACTAGAGTGGGTAGCCTTTGCTTTCTCCAGGGTATCTTCCCAACCCACAGGTTGAACCCAGGTCTCCTACGTTGCAGGCAGATTCTTTACCAGCTGAGCCACAAGGGAAACCCAAGAATACTGAAGTGGATAGCCTATCCCTTCTCCAGAAGATCTTCCCCACCCAGGAATGGAGCCAGTGTCTGCCACATTTCAGGTGGATTCTTTACCAACTGAGCTATCAAGGAAGCCCCATTTGGAATTAAAATACTCCTTTTAAATATAAACTACTATGTATTTTGTGCATACCTACATTATCATATTGATATGTAAAATATTAATAAATACATATTATACTGTATTTGGTAGATTGAATGAATGGTCTCAATTATTTAACCCTCTTTGTTTTCACTTTTATTGTCAAATTTCACTTGACTTGGTAATATGACTTGCTCTGATCAACGGTACATTTGTGGAAACACTATGCCAGTTCCAAATCTAGGCTTCAGGAAATTTAAGGGATTTCCCCACCTCTTCCTGTGCCTTTTCCATTCTCTTGAGAAGAATTAAGCCTGATATTCCAAGTTGGATGAGAATCATTTCAAGCTGAGCTTTCACAGACATCAGAGTTTAATATATAACTACTCTCCTGATGTATAAATTAGCTGAAGCACAGGTGACTCACAGATCCATGAGAATAAATGCTTCTCATTGGGTACCACTGGGATTTCATGACTTCTTTCTTCATAAAAAAATGTTTGGTAACATTCTTATGTTAATAGTTCACTGACACAAAATGAGATGAACTAACACCTCATGTTGTGATGCAATAGAAGGAATGCAACACAACCTACAAGTTGTTCTTTCTTAAAACAATTGCATCTTAATCTAATCCATTCAAATGTTGAGAATAAAACAAGTTAAACAATGCCACAAAGGAACAGTTGAATATTCCACAAGTCAAGTGACTCTATTTTACCAAAATAAGACCCAAAAAGGGAAGAATGAAAAAAATAGAAAAATAGAAGACCTAAAGAATAAAATATACTTTAGAAATATATCAGCTAGTACACCTTAAAATTAAGTGCTATATGTCAATTATTTCTCAATAAAACTGGTAAAAAATTAAATTGGCTGAATGTTGCAAGTGGGTGTTAAGTACTTATTTAAATCAACCATTTTTAAGGAAAAAAATGTTTGAGACAATCAAGGAAGTGTAAATATGGAATGGAAATTTAAAAATTAATAATTTAGTTAGTACACAAAGCCATGATAATTATGCTTAAAAATAGTCTTAAAACTGTTGTGTATGTGTGTGCTTAGTCACTTAATCATGTTTGACTCTTTGTAACCCCATGGACTGTAGCCCACCAGGGTTCTCTGTCCATGGTGCTTCTCCAAGCAAGAATACTGGAGTGGGTTGCCATGCCCTCCTCCAGGGGATTTTCCCAACCCAGAGATCCAACCTGGGTTTCCTGCATTGCAGGCAGATTCTTTACTAACTGGACCACCTTTGGGGTTAACTCAAGAAAAGAAAACTCTTAAAAAGAATATTTTCTTTTCCTAAGGAAATAAATATTCTGAAATGGAGTCAGTTCTTAAAAATATTGTTGTGGACAAAACTTAAGTTCTAACAGATATTAAGAGTTTAATATCCCATGCAATAGAAATTCTAAGCTTTTATTTACAATGACCCCAAAATGGATAATGTAATGTGAACAGCCACTAACTACCTTTCAGTGTCATCTATTAAATAATGTGTAATACTCACATAATCATCATATGGTGATTATTTACACACTGCAATGGCTAAACATGGGACACATTCCACTGAATTCTGGTCATGTCTAGTGTGTCTGCATCCATAAGTGTGTACAATATTATGCATATACACATATATGTCCATACATATCATTTATGTGCTTTACCATCAAAGCACATAAAAGAAAAGGAAATGATCATTCTTTTTACAAAAAAAAAGAGGAAATAAAAAATCAGGTTTTATTACGTTTTTGTCTGCTTTCCACATTTGATGAGTAAGTTCTGAAATAACAGCAAAATCATGGCACAGAGTAAATGCAGAAGCACTAAAGTGTCTTTCAAATGATAGTTATTTTCCTTAATATATAAAGCTACTTTTTATGCTTATGTGATACAGTGATCAACTGAATTCAGAAATGATGGCCTTCGAAGTAATGGTTGACTTTGTAGCTAAACTATGGTATATGAAAAACTCTTACTTATTACTTGCAGCATTTTTACCGAAAGTTCCTGTGATTTAACCATTTTATTGATTGTTTCAAATAATGCAGAGATTAAATTTGTCAAATGAGATCAAGACTTCAGAAAGAATCACAGAAATAACTATTCTGCATTTAGACTTATATTAAGATTCAGTGCTTTTTGATAAGAGATTACGCTGTGTATACACACAGTAGAATAAAATAAAAAAATGTGTACATATGTTTATATTTTCTATTCTACCTACCATTGGATTCTAATAATGAGAATATAATGGTTGACAATAATCATAAACCCATAATATTTTCTCTCTCTTTAAGTAATTTTTAAAATTTCCATATTTTAGTTTCAGAATTTTCAATATGGATATATTGTATGTTTAGCCAACATTTTGCATATGATTTTACATTATGAATATTTTCAGATATGATTATTCAGTGATGATACAGAAATTCATATTGGAGAATTTTGAAAATGCTATAATGTATTTGCCTGGAAATTAGATAATAAATGCACATGTAAAATTACATTACAGCAAGAACCAATGGATAATCAAGATTATTTTGCTTCACTGCATTATTTTGCTGAACTGAATATTCCTGAAACTAACTATGCAACAAATTAAGACTGTAACATTTTTAACCTGAGGTTATCACTGAAAACATGTTTTTCTTAATATAAAATAATGTCACCAGAAAATGGCATTTAATCAATTTTTATAACAGTAAATATCAATTAAGGAGTCATAAAATTTAATGACACTATATAATTATACCATTTGAAGTTTTAAAATCATTTTTATAAAAAGAGTAGTAATTCTCAATGAAAACATCTTGAAAAATGTGTTTTTTAATATCAAATACTGTTGAATCAGGAACAGTTCTGTAATGGTATTTGTTACCATGGAATTTGTCTATATTATGAAAATGAATAGTATTTTCACTACTAGCCTTTAAAATAGTAGTTTATTTAATTGTATCCAATATGATATTCCTAAAAGTAATACCAATTAAGCATAGAAGAAATAGCACATATTCCTTTATTCAAAAAATTTTTGAGAATTCTATAGTGTTTATCACTCTGTAATAATACCTAGGGAAAAATATTTGCCAGACATTTTTCTCCACTTGTCGTATTGGAATAAGGGATGTGGGAAAAGGATGATGTTATTTTTTCAACAATTTTTGTCTACAGTTTTTTTCTTTTTTAAAGTATTCTAATCATTCCTCTTAAGACCCTATAGAGACAAACTAAACTTTCTCCATAGTTCTTCAAAACAGAGTCTACTAAAAAATCAAGAGAAATTAATAGAGGCAAATTAATAGAGGCAAATTTCTTTCAGAAGTTTGAAAAAGAGGGAAAAGTCCTACCTTTCAGACCACTAAAGAACATCCACATGCCACAATTTAATATTCCAGCAAGGTCTTCTTACAAGAACTAACCTATTTGGGTTTACTAAGTCTTAAGTTTAAAAAAAAAAATAAAAACCTCCCTTGCACCACACTTCCCCACTCCAAAAAAAAAAAAAAAACACAAAAAACAAAAAACAAACCCAAAATAAGCTTCCATTTGAAACATCAAAAAAAGGGCAATACTTCTGAGAATTCCTGGTTGTTTACAAACTCAACATTCTAATGTTTTCATCAAAAGCTTATTCTGGGAAGTAAATGAAGTAATCTTTTTGGAAAGTAATAGGATTTTATTCTCATGAGATTCCCCCACAGAGAGGTGGCTACTTCCTTAAATCAACCAGTCAGGTATGATGATACCCCAAGTCCCAACTGCTTGAAGCAAATAAATAATAAATGAAGATGGTATTTGAGTCTGAAAAAAACCTTCCGCGAGGTCAAGAACCTCCTTTTTGTGAACTCTGTAAGATGTGTCATGCAGAAACAGGAGTTAAAGGTTGGGAGCTTGACCACACACTCCACTTTGGCTTGTAAGCTGAAAGTTGCCACTAACCCAGCACCAAGTGTATCACTGAAGTGGTTTTGTTTTTCTTTCTTCCTTTTTTTAAAAATCTTTTTTCTCTTTTTAATGGTATGAGTTCTGCTTTCACTCCAGGATAGCTGAGAGTCAGAAATACTGGGGGAAAAAGTTAGCATTCTTACTGAGCACAAACCTGCTGCTAAGATGGTATTTTGTATTGATTTTTCCTGAAGCCTGTAATCTTGAAAGCTTGTAACAGAGGATGAGGTAAATATCATTTTATTTGCTCAAATAGGTTTAGATTAGATTGAGATGAAAAAGTAAGGACAGGCCAAATTAGGACTGAAAGCAGCAATTACAGATTATTGTTTCCAGCAGTAACTAGAATGGGTTATTTCACTGATAAAAAGGCTTATTGCAAGAAAGAACTGGTGATATTTTTTATTTTCTAAAATAAAAATAAGTAAAAGATGAAATTAATACTATTTTTAAGTGTGGAAATAGACCGCTTTTAAACCAAAGCTGCATTAAGTTTACCTATGAGTATAACCCCAAAAGTGAATTCTTACAACACAGACTAGAAAGCCAGCAAAATACATTTCTGATTATTCAAGCATATTATATGTGATATTATTTTTAGTTTAAAAATTTTCTGAAGCCTAGAGCATAAAACCATAAAATAAGCTCTAAAATTAATTCCTTCAATCACATGATTTCAGAAAAAAAAATGTGTGCAAAACCATTCAAATGATACTGACAATAGGGCATGGAATTTAATAGGTTTAACCATGTCTTATCTCAGAGTCTGTTTTATTTCTTCATCTTCTAAGCACTTCAAACATATAAGCTGTTATTCCATCTTTAGATCAGTAACTTTGAATTGTTCTACCTGTCATTCTGCCGTGACTAGCACAGCTAGATGTCACACAATGATTGTTTGCACTTTCATTCTCTCACATTAAATGGCAATCATTCGGTCCTTTTGATTTGTTTCTTTTATTTAGCTCTGAAGTTTTTACACTAGAATCTCATTAAAGCTGAACTAGTGTACTCCTGTCAAAAAACTAATGGAAAAAAGTTTAAAAGTGAAATGTGTTCCCTGTATTGTCACTCCTGAGAAGTTGCATCTATCAAGATTTCCCAAGTTTAGCCCTGATTTATATTTTATTGAGTCTGCTTGTTTCTGACTTGCTCTCTTCCTTTTTATCTATAAAATGAAGAAAACCCAATGAAACCAGGTTCATTTATGTGAAAAGAAGGACATAAATATTTAGAAATATTTACCTTTAGTTCTCTACCTTATAAATTATATGTGTGTGTATATATATATATATATAATAACACTAATTTTGACAACTAAAAAGACTGAATGAGCAAGGCACTTTGTAATTACAATCTGGGTTCAAAAATAAATGAATTCAAATGGATACTTTAACAGCTTACTTAAAAAATGTTTTTATGAAGGTCAACTTTTTCATTTATAATCAAGAAAATGTTCTTCTTATAAAGCAAATAACTTATGATCAAGGTGAGGATATCAATTATGACTAAAAATGAGAATTAGTAAGAAGGATAGTTCTTATATTGCATAGGATTTATTTATGCATAAGTATGTCCCATTGTGTTAAGAAAAAGAAATCATCTAGGTCATATTCATATAATCTAGGCACCACGGACAATGACAAATATATTCATTCAACATGAATCTCCTTTCATCATGTGCTGCTGTTCTGAAAGATAAGTGAAATAGATTGTGTGGAGGCTGATCTCTTTCTGAATTCCAGAAAATAAGATAAGTGTCTTCAGAATGCTGGCAAATTAATCCCAGTGAAATTAAGAACCATGGACTAAAGATCCATCGAAAAGGGATAAAAATGGCAAGGGTGATTGCTGTAATTTGAAAGGTACTTTTTCTATTCATGCTGTATTTGTTAGTTGATACTGTAACATGTTATACTCCTAAATTCTTCATCCAGAAATGAGATAGCCAATATATCTCAATTGGATTCATAGATTAAACATAGAATATTCATGATTGCTAATGTTGCTGTTTATTTTTCTCAATATATATAGATAGGATTTGAGATTTGGAACTGCAACTCAATTTCATTTGCAATCTCCAATGTCCTTATACTTTTGTCTTGCATTTATAAAATAATTCTAATGTCATACAATTAAAAATAAATGTTCTAAATCTATTTACTGGTTTAAAAAAGAACTTTAGTATATACATATATATTTTTTTCTTGATGTCCCCTCACTTGTGTTGCATTTTTTTTTCTGTACTACCCAATGCAGATAAATATTTTGCAATGTATTTTCTGTACTACCCAATGCAGATAAATATTTTGCAAAACTTATATAACTAAATTTCTGGATCACATAAAATTAAATTATTTACTAAGAATTATAATGTGTGCTAAGTGACAGATTTAAAAGATCTTCCTAACTATTAACCTAATAAAGTTTGGAGGTTTAAATATGAGAAAATATACTGTGTGACTTAATGTGCACTTATGATTATATATATTACACACACATACATATGCATACACATTGAAAAAAGAAAATAAAATATGAAAGGTTATATATATAACATGAGTTATTATGACAAATAAAATTCATTTAAATCTATATTCACCATTTATCCTCAGTTTTAAGTTTCTTAGATAGAGGTGAACAATATAATTTTTCTGAGGTGAAAAGCAAATTTTTAGAATATGATTAACCTTATGATTTCACTTGACTATGTTAACCAGATCATGTTTTGTTTTTTTTTTAAGTTCCATCTGACATACAAACTTGTTAATGACAAAAAGCAATTTCTATTTTCTCTCAGTGAGTTGATTACACCACTCTGTACTAGAGAGACAGCCTGAATGAGTGATTAGCAGTCTCAAGATTAGACTTGAGAACTTGAATCTTTGGGCTCTTGTCCAGGGTCTTTCCACTAGGTTATGCTGCTGTTCCTCAGGAAACTAGAGCCAGACCCACATGGGTGGCCCGGCAGATGCATGTGTTTTCAAGGAAAAGAATGTTGCTTTTTTTCTTCTTCTCAGAGCAATCTTACTTGAAAAACCAACGCTGTCACTGCAACACTATTCGGATGAAATTTTGTAGAAATTGAGCATGCTGTGCCTTATACCTTGAAAAACCGGAGAAAATAAATTTTTATTTGAATTAAGAAAATGCAAACAAATTGCTTCTCTGTAGTTGGAGGCCTGCTTGATTTTGAGGTTCTCTGCAGGTGCCTGAGCTTGTTTCTGTATATTAAACAAAAAGAAATACAGTAACAAAATCAGCGGGCAAATAATATAAACAGAACTGGTGAATGCTGTGCCAATTTACCCAAACAATTCTCCCAATATGCCACAGTGATTATTCAAAATATCCCTGTTGTTTTCCACAGTCTGCTTATTCCAATCTAAAAAATATGACTGATAAGTTGGAAGTATTGGCTCCAGTTGTAGAAAGCAGGTACAAACCCAAAGGCAAAGATTCTGTGGTAGTATGGTAAAATTACAATCCAAGGATACTATTGAAAAGATAAAATGAAAAAAAAAAATCTTTTCTATTCTAATATATAAAACTCCATGTTTAAATTCAGGTTTTTGTGTTTTGGGTTTTATCTTTTGATGTTATAGTTGAAATCAATTTAAATTTTCTTTAATGATAAATATATTTGAAATTTCCTTTTATAGTCTTTCCTAATTTTGGAAATTAAAGTGCATTTGTTGGACCAAATATTCACATTTGATATAAGATACAACTATTATCATAATAAAACTATTAAGAAAAAATTAATCAGTTGGAAATGGATGGATCAGAACTGATTGACCTGGTTTTGTATGAAATTACAGATTATTCCTAGGCACTTGACCAAGAATAGAAAAGTACAGTTCAATTTGATATCATGTAAACAAGTTTAGTGCCCAGAGAAAACTTATAATAGTCTTCAGATAGATTTTAACTTGTCCCCTGAAGGCACTAATACTCTGCTTTTTTTGAATGTAGTGAACTAATAACAAACATGTTTTGTAGTGTGTACTTCCTATACATTAGAATATTATTAACTAGTCTCAAAACTTACAGAGAGCTATGTTGACAACTACAGTTTTACTGTGTGGATGGTTGGAAATTGACACAGTATTTCATAGAATGTATGTTTATCTACACTTTGATTGAACTCCTCTCTTAAAACCCCAATTTCTACTCAGCCTCTTACCATCAGCCCCAGAATTTTTAGGAACAAAAACAAGTAGTTACTCAAGTTAGTCTGTTCACAATATTTTTAAGTGAAAGTCGCTCAGTCATGTCCAACTTTTTGTGACCTCATGGATTGTATAGAATTCTCCGAGGAATTCTCCAGTAGAGTGGGTAGTCTTTCCCTTCTCCAGACGATCTTCCAAACCTAAGAATCAGACTTAGGTCTCTCTCATTGCAGGCGGATTCTTACCAGCTGAGCCATCAAGGAAGCCCAAGAGTACTGGAGTGTGTAGCCTAACCCTTCTCCAGTGGATCTTCATGACCCAGAAATCTAACCAGGGTCTCCTGAATTGCAGGTAGATTCTTTACCAGCTGAGCTACCAGGAAAGCCCCAATATTTTAAAAGTTTTGATTGATTTAAAAGGGCTTGTTTACATGGCTTGCACTGGGCTGTATAAAGCTGGATAGACTAGCATTTAATCCTAAATGTATTTATAGATAGCAGAGGAAATTAGGTCTGTTCACTACTAACCTCACTGCCATATTTCATCTTGAAATTAACTAAATATAATAAAATTCTGAATTTTTATGTGAGAAAAAGTTATTTTGTCTGAATTGGGATTTCAAGCAGTAAGTGAAGAGTAGGAATCTTTCATACAGAGGGTATGAGCTAGATTTAAACTTGATAGACTGATAGATCTTGAAGATGTAGAATTGATAAATGAGATCTTATTATGAATATTTTGGGAAGATAATGTGATGAAGAAATATTGTATTAATGAGAAAATGCCCTAAAAGAGCATATCTTAGCTCACATTAATTCCAGAGTTGTTAAAAATAAGGTAGACAGTCAACTCTTCTACTACCATTCCAATTTATAATTGAGAAAAGTAAATTTTCCACTCTCTTGATTTCTCACATTATTGGATTAACTTGTTAAAGCCAAAAAAAAAGAATTAATACTGTTATGATAATAGTAGGGGCTTCCCTGGTGGCTCAGAGGTTAAAGCAAAAGGCTACCAGGTTTTACATGGCAACTATGTATCTTTCTTTAACCAATATTCCTAATGAAACATGATAACAATAATTATCAGGATCACTGCTGCAGTCCATGGGGTCACAAAGAATCAGACATGACTTAGCAACTAAACAAGACAAGAAAAAGGATCACTGCAAACTAATCTTTTAAAATCTCAGTTAGACCCTCAACTTCCAGGATAATCTTTTGTGATAAATCTTGATTGATCCACTCCCCTGTTTCTTTTGAGGATTACTTTAGATCTTCATTACTCTTCTCAAGGGGTCATTATCCAATATTTATCTCCATCCTTTCCACCTTGCCTTCTCCCACATCAAAAAGATTGAGTATCATCTCTGAAAAGGAGGGATCTACACCTCTGCCTAGTCAAGCCCAACCCCTTCACAAGTGTTTCAAGCCCTGGGCTCCAATCTCCTACCTAAATATTTCCTCTCACCTGACTTTCAAACAAAACACCTACTTGACTCCCTCCTTCCTATAAACCAACAAAGGAAAGAAGGGAAAAACAGATAAAACTGCTAGATTCAGTTTGTATGTTGCCTCCTGTTGAAAACCTTCCCTATACCCAGCCTGCACAGCTCTCGGTGCTCCTGCAATGTCCATATTACTCCACTTTGAAATACCAGCTTGTGTGTTTGCCTCCTCTGCTAGACTACCAGTGACTTGAGGTTAGCTAGGGCGTTTGAATGGCTGTTGAGTTGCCAGTGCTGAGGAAAGTGTTGGGTAAATATTTGGAAAGTGAATCAAGGAACCAGTTTTGACTTTTCTGGTCCTTTTGACTCCTTTGCATTATCCAAATTTTCAGATATGAATATGCATTTTTGAATATAAGACAAACAAAAATAAAAATATAAAGGAGAATAAAATAAAGATGATTTGCCATTTAAGATAATGAGTTGAATGAAACTGAAGGCAACCAAATCAATGGTATGAACTTTGCTTTTCTAGAAGAAACACAAAGGAAAAAAATGATAGGAAGGTAAATTTTATAGCAAAATATGGAAGATGTTATAGGTCCGTTTTAGGAACAAATAAATATAGACGTAACAGATGAAATTAGTTCTATATTTTATATCTCATCCTTTCATACTTAATTCGTATCTCTTTTGCTATTTTTATAGTTTTAAGTATTCTGATGATTTGCCAATACATTAGCGTTAATATTTATTTTATTTGTGAAATAAGACAATTTACTTTGGAATACTTCTAAATGTAATCAATTAATTTTAGCTAGCAAATCTTGGGTAATAAAATAGCACCATCAAGTGGAAGCAAATTCAAATTCCAGTAATAACTACCTCATAGTGGTTCTGCAGTTTTTCCGGTATGTGGCTAAGGAGTTTACATTCATTTTTAGTGATGTGGTTGTCAGTTTAGCATTTGAGACACTCCCTAACTCAGCTCTACTACCTTCACTATGGGAAAACGTCTATTCCTCTTCTCTCTTTCTTTACTTTTCTTGTATATTTCCTCTCCCTATGTAAGTTGCCTCCACCTGTTCTTGTCATATTCTTAATTTCAAAGCTTCTGTTGCTTTTGTTCAGGTAATCTAATTTTCAGTAATAAATTGTTTTAGAATATTAACAATTTATCTTATTATACTTTACTGCTATATCTGAAACCAAAAAGTGGCTTATTAACAGCTGAAAATATTGTATATGTTTCTTGTAGTATGGCTATTGATACATACTAAGTGCACAAAAATTGGACTTGATTTATTGGCTAATACAACATACTGAGTTTTCCTCCATATTTTATGCTAATATTAAATAAGAAAAAAAGCCAATTTTCTTTTCATAATAAAGATTTTTTTTTTTTTTTAGATTAAAGTTAGCAAGACTGTTGGGCTAAAAGATTGAGTTTATCTCTAGTAAAATTAAGATAATGCTGAGCATAACAATACACCAGAGGCTACTATAGTACCAAAAATGTTGCATTTGCTCTCCCATCAAAACAAAATTAACATCTTAGGTCAGACATAGAGAAAGAAAAAGAAATATGCTTGAGGGCCAATTTAATGAAATCTGAAAAGATTCGATTGGTCTCCCATTCAGAAACATTGTTTTAGATTTATTCTCATAACTTTAGAAGTCAGAGAGAATTCCAAAATGATTATGGTCAGAGTAACAGTTGGATTAAAATATCAAGACAGGTAACAAGTAACATTCACAGGAAACATCCATATTTATTACTGGTTTTGTGAGCATCCCCCATATTACAGTAACAATAGGGCATTTTAAGGAAGTTCAGGAAACTGAGGAATGCAGAGAGCCTCATTTATCAAACTCACTTAATATTGATTTAGTATCATCTGTATCTTTTACTAGTAAGATTACCTTAAACAGAGAATCATAAAAAGATAACCCACAAGTGTAAAAATTGAGAAACTCAACCAATTGCTCAACTGTCTTTAGCCACCATTGAAATCAGATTGGTCCTTTTGCTTTATAATACTCCTTAAGCATCTACACATTATTTATTTTAAAAAAAATTTTTTTATTATTATTATTATTTTTACTTTACAACTTGAGTCAATTATACAGAATGAAGTAAGCCATAAAGAAAAACACCAATACAGTATACTAACACATATATATGGAATTTACAAAGATAGAAACAATAACCTTGTATGCGAGACAGCAAAAGAGACACAGATGTATAGAACAGTCTTTTGGACTCTATGGGAGAGGGAGAGGGGGGGATGATTTGGGAGAATGGCATTAAAACATGTATGATATCATATAAGGAACAAATCTACACATTATTTTTAAATTTACCTGTGTAAATTTAGATTTCCATCTTCCAAAAACTGAGAATATTCTGAACCTTTAGGTAATAACCTGATTAAAAGCTTCCCTTATACTTTTTGTTTAAGGCAGAAAGGGTTGAATAATCCTGTTTACAATGCAAGACAATTGCTTTTTTTTTTTCCTAAAGCCCTAGTAAAAATCATTATTTAACTTCCTTTTTTTCTGTGACACTGTAAAACACAATGGCCCTTGTAAAGAGCCTTAGAGATGCCTCTAGAAATATTAGCTCATCTATATGCCCTAGACCGTCTAATTAAATAGAAATTGTATGTCTTCAGTATAAAACTCCCTTTGATTAAAGTTAGGTCTGGGAATAGAGCTGAAAAGATAATGAATTTCAGTTACCCTATCTACAAAAGTTGTGGTGAAATGGCCCTTTAAAAAAATCTCTTAAAACTCAGATACAAATAATTTAATGAAGAGAACTTGAATTTTTCAAAATATTGCTGAATTCAGCTTCAAACCCCTAGTCTATTAATGAAGCGATGTTTCCTAAAACAATGAAGGCTTTTGTAGCCTTGCAGATGCATTTCTGAGAAAGACTTTTATTTAGTGTTACATTCCATTGCCCCTACTTCCTCCCAATAACTGTCACTGACTGTCAGCTCCTGTGTGGTGGTGTTGCCTATGTTGTCAGATCAATTTTTAGAGATAGGGCAAAGTCACAGTAAAATTCAGTAGGGTAGAAAACCCATTAGTGTTGAAGGGACTGTGTATGTTATATTCTCCAAGGAAGCAAAGCTAGCAGGAATATTAATAATGATAAATTCAAGCATACAAACAGGCAAAACAAACATCACCAACACACTCTTCTGTGTCTTGGTGAAAGATTGGTGAACATTAAAGAGCAAAGATGGTTTCCAAAACTTTGGAAAGTGGCATTAGAGGGATGTAAGAGAAAGTTGTTATTGTTGTTATTTAATCACTAAGTTGTGTCTGACTCTTTTGCAACCCCATGGACTGTAGCCCTCCCGGCTTCTCTGTCATGGGATTTCCCAGGCAAGAATACCAGAGTGGGTTGCTATTTCCTTCTCCAGGGAATCTGTCTGACCGAGGGATCGAACCCAGGTCTCCTGCTTGGCAAGTGGGTACTTTGCCACTAAGCCACCTTGGGATGCTTATGGGAGAAAGTACAAAATTGCAAAAAGCCAACCAGCTATGATCTGCTTGGGCCTTTTAGGATTCATGTAACCATGTTTCCAAGTCTGCAGATTTTTGTAAAGTGCCTTCATAGCTTTTGCCATATACAACCATCACTGGGATTGAGTATATGAAGTGAATTTGTCATAGGAAAGAACTGATCCTACTCTGCATTGCATCGGTTTCTTTAACGTTTGTGTTCTATGCCTTTTGCTACAAGATAATCGGTAAAGAGATGTTGCCTATAGCTTAAAGTATACATGATGGCCCATCTTTAGCAACCCTGCCTCCCATGCTTGAACATTAAGCTAAAATACCTTTGCTTAGCTCACAGGAAACATTCTGGTCAGGCCCACTTGTGAATGGCTGTAGGAAAAAATAAATTAACACTTTTCTGGAGTCTGGCCTGAACCAGGAAATCTGCAGCAACTTACCACCTTTTTATTTTACCTCCTCACTTTTCTTCATTTTGTTCTACAAAAGAAATTAGCATTCAAACCTGGACAAGACAATTTGGGACACTAGTCCACCATCTCCTCTGTCTGCTGGCTTTCTAAGTAAAGTCACTATTTCTTGCCTCAACAAGTCATCTCTCAATTTATTGGCCTGCCCTAAGTCAAGCAGTATGAACTTGAACTCACTAACATATTTATTCAATTTTCCTTGCATTTACTCACTTTGTAACCTTAAGTAAATTTAGCTTCAACCTAAATGTTAACTTGGATGAAATCAAATGTTTGATGTGATAGGTTTTCATATATATAGGATATATATGTAAAATTTTAAGATAGAAAAAAATTTAAAAAATCTGCTTAAATGATCTCATGTGCTATTAACTTTATTTATACCACAATTGGGGAGGGGCAGGGTCCAATTAACCGTAGTTCCATAAAGAGAGAAGGCAGAGACTTCTATTCCAAGGCAGAGAAAACAATACTGAAATGTCAGATTAACTCAGTCTGGAAGTATTCTGTCCTGTGTAGAAGCCTCCCTAGGGAAGGTGCAACACACATGAGGTCACTGAACATGAGAGCGAGAAGACCGCATCACCAGTCAGTCTAGATCCTGGTTCATATGAGAGGAAACAGAAATGCAAGAGAGGTAAATGGACTCTCTTTCTTCCGGTTCCCATTACAGTGTGTTTTACACTGCAACATTCTTGTTGGTATCAAAAAAGCAAACATACATTACCATAGAACTGTAAAATTCCCAATTCTTACATCAATAAACATATAAAGTATAGGTTTTAAATATATGAGATAGTTAAAGCAATACAAGGTAATCTATGTAATGATATCCCAACATGAAGGCACAAATATACAAATAATTTTATTGTGGGACAAACTCTGTAGTGTTTATTCTACAATAATGCCAGGATTATACAATTGCCACCAAGTTAAGAGAGCACAAGATGCCACATTGAACAGAACAAAAGTGAAACCAGGAAGATGGTGATGAGGGTTGGATATCAGGAAAACAATAGACGATACAGACTAAGATGTAGGGAAGAGCCTTGGGATAACACTAGGGGTGTTAATTAATGGGTGTCTTTCTAGAGTTTTTTAAATTTTTATTTATTTATTTATTTTTATTTTTGCTGTGCTGGCCTTCATTGCTGTGTTCAGGCTTTCTCGAGTTGCAGCAAGCAGGGGCTACTCTAATTGCAGTGCATGGGTTTCTCAGTGCCGCGGCTTCTCTTGTTGCAGAGTACAGGCTCTAAGGTGTGGGCTTCAGTAATTGTAACACACAAGCTTAGTAGTTGCAGGGAGCATGTTTAGTTGCTCCAAGGCATGTGGAATCTTCACAGACCATGGATCAAACCCATGTCCCCTGCATCGGCAGGCAGATTCTTAACCACTGGACCACCAGGGAAGTTTGAGCCTTTTTGGTTTTAACTACTGGAGGCAGTGGGGTGCACATGGTACTTTTAGTACAAAGTCCTTTGAAGTCACTAATGGAATTTCATTGTACGCAAAGTGAAAGAGAAATGAGGAAAGAGAAAAATAGAAGATCAGCAGCATCCGAGAGAGATAAATGAAAAGAGGAATCAGTGAAAATGAGAATAGAAGGAGGTTCATTTAGCTCTCATTATCTTACTCATTACTCCATAATGTGCTATTCGTTATAGTGTTTGCACATAAGACTTACACCCTCATGGTCACAGCCTCTTGATGTGGGAAATTATGTCATATGTACCATATGTAATCCTTCTATGACTTTTTTAACAGGCAAGCAGCATAGCCCTAGATAAGTAGCAAAGGATAAATAATTCATTAGTCTGATTTTTAATGTGAACGGGGTAGCAGTTTATGGAGTGGCACCCAAACTTAAGCTGCCAATAAGCTGCGGTAATGCACTCACAGACACCTAAAGCAGATCAAGATCACAAAAGAGAAAGAACCAGCGTTCTTTGATTCTCTGTTTCTCTTTTTCTGTGTTTCTGTCTCTGTCTTTCACTCTCTCTGTACAAATATGTCTACACTTAGTGTATATATACCTGGTAGCTCAGCTGGTAAAGAATCATCCACCTGCAATGTGGGAGACTTGGGTTTGATCCCTGGGTCAGGAAGATCCCCTAGAGAAGGAAATGGCAACCCACTCCAGGATTCTGGCCTATACAACTCCATGGACAGAGGAGCCTGGCAGGCTACAGTCCATGCAGTTACAAAGGGTTGGACATGACTGAGAAACTTTCACTTTCATGTGTGTGAATATATATATATATTATATATATATATACATATTATATATATGTATTTAAAACATTTCTTTAAGATCTATCTATTCATCTGTCTATAAAGAGATTAGGTGTTAGATATCATATATATATATGATAGGAAGTGGATAGAGAAGCACTGCCATTTAGTGAATCTCAGTTTTGAAAAAAAAAAAAAACAACAACAATTTTTCAAGTGCACTGCTGCTGCTGCTAAGTTGTTTCAGTTGTGTCCAACTCTGTGCGACCCCAGAGACGGCAGCCCACCAGGATCCTTTGTCCATGGGATTCTCCAGACAAGAACACTGGAGTGGGTTGCCATTTCCTTCTCCAATGCATGAAAGTAAAAAGTGAAAGTGAAGTCGTTCAGTCGTGTTTAACTCCTATCGACCCCATGGACTGCAGCCTACCAGGCTCCTCCATCCATGGAATTTTCCAGGCAAGAGTACTGGAATGGGTTGCCATTGCCTACTCTGTCTCAAGTGCACTAAAAAGTAATAATTAAAAAATAAAAGAAAAAAGAAAAAGAATGTTCTTGGTTTAACTGGAGGAGAAAGAACAAAGCATATTTTTTAATCTCTGAAGAACAGAAGCTTTGCTGAATCCCTCTGCTCTGCCCATTGGTGCCCGGTGAAGCAGACAAATTCAGAAACAGCCCACATTTATGACTTGGATGTGAATGGTACTGTTTCATAGTGACCATTAAAGAAATATATGATCTTAGGATAATATTCCAGAATTGGTTCTTGTTATTCATACTATAAAATGGCTAGAGACCCCAGTAATTCTACTTGAAGATAAAAGAATCCAGAGTTCATCGGATACTGATTCTCTGTTAACTTTGTGAAAAATGCCTGGTTATTCACATATTAATAAGTATGGTTCCAAGTTAAGAGAGACAACTAATATTAATTATTTTAAATATAGAGGAAGAATTAATTTCACTTTATTTTTATATCTTTAGGTAAGCCAACATCTTTTCTAAGAACTGGTACTTTAAACATTTTTCAGATTCTTAAATAATTTAAATGGGGAATTAACTTTCAACAGAGGAGTATTGTTAAATTTTATTCTTTCTTCCTGTTCCCCTGCCACATTGTCATATTTTTCATGTGGAGTTTTCTTATAATTGAAGTTCTCTGCTTGCACAAGTTAATTATATTGGTGACTAAATGCCATTGTTTTCACAATACGTGGTGTTCTAGAAATTTTTGAATAATAAAGAAAAGCTAAGATCTCTGACCAGCATGCCTAGATACACACTTATTATACAGCAATTGCATTGAAAAAGACTGTGAAGAAATTGAGAATAAATCCCCTGATGAGCAGAAAAATGTGTATGATTTGATGCAAACTTTCATGTGATCCCAATAAATGTTTTCTCTAAAACAGAGGAAAACACTGGGATTTTAGTCAAGGGATCTCTTTCCATCAGGTTTGAGGATGAAAATAAATATATCTTCACTGGTTTATCTCAAACTCGTCATACAAGAAAAAAAATGGTTTTAAAATATTTTACTAGCTGAAAGTAAGTAATGGTTCCTATCGTGTTCTATTTGAAATTTACTGTATCCTTCAGCTTCCTTCTCTCCCTGAACTATAGCCAAGACACAGAGATTCTTCTCTATCCATTATGTAAAGATGACATTACCTACAGGTGACTACAGTTCATTCTAGAACATTCGATCCCTCTGACTAGTACTCTAAATTATTTCAGAAGGAAAGGTTTCTCTGAGGATAGAATTACTCAACACCAACAAAACATGTCTTTGAGATTAATCTGGTATCAGTAATCTGAATAAAGTTGCATTGATACTTGTTGTCGTCCAGTCACTAAATCATGTCCTACCATGACCCCATGGGCTGTAGCACACCAGGCTCCTCTGTCCTTCTAGTGTTTGCTCAGATTCATGTCCATTGAATCAGTGATGCTATCGAACCATCTCATTCTCTGCCACTCCCTTTTTCTATTGCCTTCAAATTTTCCCAGCATCAGGGTCGTTTCCAGTGAGTTGGCTCTTTGCATCAGATGGCAAAAGTATTGGAACTTCAGCTTCAGCATCAGTCCTTCCAAATCCTCAGGGTTGATTTCCTTTAGGATTGACTGGTTTGATCTCCCTGCAGTCCAAGGGACTCTCAAGAGTCTTCTCCAGCACCACAGTTTGAATCAAATCTTAGATGTTCAGCCTTCTTTATGGTCCAACTTTCACATCCATACATTACTACTGGAAAAACCATAGCTTTGACTGTATGGACCTTTGTCAGTAAAGTCATGTCTCTGCTTTTTAATATGTTGTCTAGGTTTGCCATAGCTTTCTGAATAAGTGTCTGAGCAAGTGTCTTTTAATTTTATGGCTGCAGTCACCCTCTGCAGTGATTTTGGAGCCCAAGAAAATAAAGTCTGTGTCAATGTTTCCATTTTTCCCCATCTATTTGCCATGAAGTGATGGGATTGGAAGCCATGATCTTAGTTTTTTGAATGTTGAGCTTTAAGCCAGCTTTTTCACTCTCCTTTTTTACCTTCATAAGAGGCTCTTTAGTTCCTCTTAGCTTTCTGCTATTAGGATGGTGTCATCTACATATCTGAGGTTATTGATATTTCTCCCGGCAATCTTGATTCCAGCTTGTGATTCATCCAGCCCTTCATTTCACATGATATACTCTGTGTAGAAGTTAAATAAGCAGGGTGACAATATATAGCCTTGACACACTCCTTTCCCAATTTTGAACCAGTCCATTGTTCCATGTCTGGTTCTAACTATTGTTTCTTGACCTGCATACAGGTTTCTCAGGAAGCAGGTAGGTGGTCTGGTATTCCCATCTCTTAAAAATTTTTCCACAGCTTGTTGTGATTCACGCAGTCAGAGGTCTTAGCACAGTCAGTGAAGCAGAAGTAAATTTTTTTTTTCTGAAATTCTCTTGATTTTTCCATGATCCAACAGATGTTTGCAATTTAATCTCTGGTTCCTCTGCCTTTTGTAAATCCAGTTTGTACATCTGGAAGTTCTCAGTTCACGTACTGTTGAAGCCTAGCTTGATGAATTTGGACCATTACCTTGTTAGCATGTGAAATGAGCACAACTGTGTGGTAGTTTGAGTATTCTTTGGCATTGTCTTTCTTTGGGATTGGAATGAAAACTGACCTTTCCCAGTCCTGTGACCACTGAGTTTTCCAAATTTGCCAGCATACTGAGTGCAGAACTTTATTAGCATCATCTTTTAGGATTTAAAATGGTTCATCTGCAATTCTATGACCACCACTGGCTTTGTTCATAGTGATGCTTCCTAAGGCCCACTTGACTTTACACTCTAGGATGTCTGGCTCTAGGTGAGTGACTATACCATTGTGGTTATCCAGGCCATTAAGACCTTTCTTGTACAGTTCTTCTGTGTATTCTTCCTTTTTTTTTTTTTTTTTTTGGTTTGTATATCTTTATTATTTATTTATTTATTTACTTTTAATTTTTACTTTACAATTCTGTATTGGTTTTGGCATAGATTGTACAGTTCTTCTGTGTATTCTTGCTACTTCTCTCTCTCTTTTTTAAAATCTATCTGCTTCTCAATGCAGCCACCCATTCTCAGCATCAATCAAATCAGCCATCTCCATACGCCAAGCCTGGTATCAATGCTATAGAGAATAGACTCCAAGATGGTAGAGTAGAAGAATGTGCATTCATCTTCTCCTGTGAGAACAACAAAATCACAACTAGCTGCTGAACAACCATTGACAGGAGGTTGTTGGAAACCATGAAGAAAAGATATCCCACATCCAAGAACAAAAGAATCTTTAACAAGATGATAGGAGGGGCACAATCACATTAAAGACAAACTTCATACCTTCCAGAGACTCAGAGGGCATAAACAAAACCTTGTGTGTACCAGTACCAAGGGGAAAGGAGCAGTGACCCCATAGAAACTGAGCCAGACTTGCCTGTAAGCTTTAGGCATCACAAAAAGATATTTGTTTACTTTTGGTTGTTCTTTAAATTTACCTATGATCCAAGTTCTGAAACTAAAGCCATGTGTTTAGTAAATGTATTGATTTACCCAACTGATTTGTGATTTTTGAGTCTTGATTAAGAAATCTTTTCTTATTCCATAGTCAAAGGGACCTCCATTTATCTACCATATAGAAGTCATGGATTCATTTGAAATATTTAACTTTATCTAAGTATAGATCATCTTTATTTTTCTTTAGTGAGCCAGTTTTCACCATACCATCTACTAAGTAATTTGTATGTTTCTGCTGAATTTATCATGCAATATCAGTTTCTCTTTCAGTGATATATTTTATTTCTTCCAACACAAAATGCTTCCTCATCTTTTCTTGTTTTAACTTTTCAATGTATTTTAATACCCAATAAGCAAATTATATTCCTTTAATTTAGTTATTGACTCATCTCTTCTATTGATGAAGTTTATTCTTGACATAAATTTTAGAATCAGCTTGTGAAGTAAAATCAAGTTAGGGTATTTATTGTCATTTAATTTAATTTATAGACTAATTGGGATGAATTGATGTCTATATTATGTTATGTTTTGCCAGCCATGAACATCATGTCTCTTTTCATTTATTTAGTTCTTCCTTAATGTCCTTTAATAATCTTAACATATTCATCATCAAGGACATGTGATTTTGTGGTTAGGTTTGTTTCTAAACAATCTTGTTATCTGTTATAATTTCTAGATGGTTCATTTTTGTAGGCTGAGTTTGTATCTGACAACTTTGATGAAATCTCTTGTTTTATTAGTTCCTTTATTCTCTTGGATTTTCTAAGTAGAGAGTCATTTTCTCTGCAAATAAGAACAGTTTGGACTGATCATATCAACTGCCTAATATTTTATACTTAATTTTCATACCTATTGGTATTTATTTATTTTTAAATCTTAAAGGTAAAAATTTTGTTAATTTTTATTTAATTAATTAAATAAAAGATCTATTTTGTTAAATTTTTAGTCTATGTTAGTAAATTTTTCATTTCTTTTATATCCTTGGTCCATCTGTTGCAGTGGTTCTGCTTTTGATACTACATTTTGCTTGGTTTGTTGTGTCTCTGTACTTGGCTTGTGGGGGTAGATTCTTTGCAGGCTGAAGGCTTCTCTGTCCTCGAAAGTCTTTGAAGGAATTTAGAAGGCCATATTCTAGTCTCTGGTGAGTCCAGAAGGAAAGAGTTGATCTGCAGTGTGGCCATGCCTACGCATGACAGAATTCCAGTTAATATTCTTGTCACCTGAAGAGAATGACACTGGGAAGAATTATGTTTTACCCACCTTGACTGCCTGGAAGTGAGAGGTGAAGGAATGAATGCCCAAGAAATTGGCCAAAAATCTTGTTTTGTTTGCCCAACTTCTCACCCTGGTAAAATTTTTTTTCCCCCCATAGCTGCACAAAGTGTATATACACCATTATCAAATATTGCTGTAGGAATGGAGAAGTCAATTATTGGTATAAGCCAAAAGTGGATGAAAGAAAAGAGAAAATAATCGGACAGTTTCTCTCTAACTGATACTACCAGAGCATTGTCATCCAGCCTCTTGCCTCTGCTCCAAGTTGCAGCCATTCCCCTGGGACCTCCAGGTTACTTAGTATTAGTATTAGTCGCTCAGCCGTGTCCAACTTTTTGTGACCCCATGGACTGTAGCCTGCCAGGATCCTCTGTCCATGGGATTCTCTAGGCAAAAATACTGGAGTGGGTTGCCATTTCCTCCTCCAGGGGACCTTCCCAACTGTATATAAAGCTAGCTCATGCAAATAACTTCTTCTGGAGTTGTGCATTGTACAGATTTCATGGCCACATCAAACAACTGTAAACCCTCTCTCCCAATTCTATCTATCAGTTCAGAAGAGCCATCTACGACCTCAGATATATAGTTTGCTGTTGTTTCCTTAGTTCCATATTTTCCTTAATAGTTCTCCAGCATTCAGAGAATAAGCAGCCCATGCTCTTTCACAAACTTGGCAAGAACTGAAAAGAACTGGTGGTTCTCACTTCTAATTCCACTTATTTAACCTCTCTCTCTCTTTGTTGCTGTAGACAGAATCTCCAATGCTATAATGAAAGAATAGTCATTTTCACCATTGCCTTTACCCTCATCTTAAATGGAATGTGACTAAACTTTCCTCATTAAATGTATTTGCTGCAAGTTTTGGTGGAATGACCTTGAGGAAATTCTCTCTCATTTTTTGCAGTCTTCATATGCCATGCTATTTTAAATCATAAGTAGGTTTTAAAATTTACAAACTATAATTTTTAAATGTATAGATTTTTGAGTTCTATAATACTTAGTATTTTAACATAGTAATTATAGTATTTATTGATGTAAATTTTGTTCTTAATTCATTATAATGATGAATCCCAATGATAGCTTTCTGATGTTCAACTGGTTCTAATTCTGGAATAATTACTGTTTTATCATGCCTTTTCCCCCACCAACCCTAGAAGGTTAAGTTATCTGATTTTTTTTTTAATGATTTTTATGCCTTTTTTGTAGTAACATATAATAGGGATTATTTATTTCCTAAAAATTTGTAACCCTCACCTAAAAATTCATGGTATCCTAGGATTTTTATTTCTTTACTTCAATCTTTTTATTGTAACTTATTTGTGGTTTCTTTTTTATTTTTGTCATGAGAATTTTATATATTTCAATATGTTTAATTTAGGTAGGTTTTTCAATTTTATTTCAACTAGATTACAAAATATATTTTATCATTATTTTTATGTCTATTTCTGTCTTCATTGCCTCAAATTAAGATTTAAATTCTGCTTCTATACTTTTTCTCTTCACTCAGATATATATTTTTTAAATCTCACATGTCTTTCTCCTTATAACATCAACTGGTCTTTTCATTTTAATTCATCCTTTTATTATGACTTTACACATCTATTTCATTGAGCTTTCCTAAGTCCTGCAGAGAGTTTAAAATAGTTTTCTAAAATTATTTTTCCTGGTCCCAGTGGTGAATGATTTTCAGAGATTGGCTTTTAATTAGAAGCATTCATTTTCTTTCTGCTGCTGTGCAATTGTTGCTGCTGTTGTTATTATTTCCCCTAGTTCACTCTTTTCTTGCATTAAGAAAATTATCTTTTTAGATGAAGGCCCAATTGTTCTGTTCAGTTTTTTGATGAATTTCAACTGTCTGCTAGCTTTTTACTTTATGGCACTCACAATTTTTTCAAATACAAAATGGATTTTCAGCATTAAGATATTTTGTGTGCTATTATTCTCAACAGATTATTTATAAATCTTTTACAATTGTAAAAGATTTATAAATATATTAGTAAAACTAAAGTGTACATATGAAGATGTATGTATGGAGAAGATAAATAAGTGACTTGAGGCCAGGGTATAAGATAAAGTAACACTTAAAAAATATTTGGGATACAATTCCCATTTTTCCTATTATTTCAACTTCAAAAAATGCATTATTAATATAATCTAGGGCATTTGCAGAAACCAGACAAATTAACAGGGAAGATGACTGAAATATAGCATTGGCTAAAAAAAATAGTGAAAAACATTATTCTTTGTGCTGTGTTTTATTCTAAGTGTGGGGGTCCTCATATGGATTAATTTTTATCTAAGTGAATTTTATTTTCCTTACATGCTTTATCTATGATTCAATATATCCTATAATTATTTGTAGATAATGTATGTACAAGGCAATACATTAGGTACTGCAGGTGATACAAAAATAAATTAATAATTTTTGCCCTAAAGTAACTCAGAATATTCCAAGAGAAGATAAACAAGCAGTTTGAGTGTAATTTGATTTCTGCTGCTTGGATTTGACTCTTGACTTCAACTTTTACTGGCTGTCTGAACTTGGGCTATATAGCATCTCTGTACCTCAGTGTCTGCATGAGAAATGGGGCTAATAATAGTTTTAGTATCATAGCATATTAATGTACAATATTTATTAATATAATAGTATCATTATCCCTCCCTCAGGATTATTGTGAGGGTCAATGAGTTGCTCATGTCGAGTGTTTAAAAAGCACTTTTAGCACATTATGTATCATCTGTAAATGTCAGGTATTATTTTTATTTAAATAAAACATTTGACAAAAAATAGTTAGAATGAGTACTATATAAAAAGTGCAAGGTGAATTTTCATCTCATTTCAGGTGAATTTTGTTTAAAAATTATAAACAAATAAGTATTAGTTGTATACATTGGATACCTTTTCTTTCTTTCAATTTCTATGTGTATATACTTTATGGCTTCTCTTTCAAAAGTGATAGGATTAGATAAGCATTATTTACTCTGCTACTTAAGAAAATACCTTATGGAAAAATCTAATACTTTCCTTTGTTCTCTCTGAGATGTCTACTTAAAAAAAGAAATCCATTTGCTTTTTTTGGTAAGACACATAGGCAATGAATTAGAAATAGTTACATATTTTTCAGGGAAATAGATACACAGTTTTTGACATGTATAAGCCCTATTCACTTTTCTTCAGAAGTGTCTTTATAGTTCATCCCGTATGACTGTTTTAGCAGTTTTATTTAGGTCCATGCCTACATTTATCTCCCTAATGCACTTGAAATTCATCTTAATTAGTTTCATCAAATAAAAGGTATTTTTAGGTATAAAGAAGAGAAAAAGCCCGATCATTATTTAATAGGTGGTGTCCTACCACTGGAGAAAATTATTTTATTTAAACTCTGGGCAAAAAAAAAAAAAAAAAAAGAAAAGAAATGTTCAAATCTCACTGAGTCCTCTATCCCAAAGCCTGCAAGCTAACACATTGAATCATTTGTTTTTAAAAAGTTCACCAAGATTACAGTTGTGTAAGGATTTTCTCTAAGACAAAATTTAAGTGCCCCACTAAAAGAAACTTCCTAACTTGTATCAAAACTCAGTTTATATTCCCACAGATGTCTAACAAGCTCTGTATATGGTCTTGGATTATAGACAGGGAAAAATCAATAGCCTGCAGTCTCAAAGGCACCGATATAGATTATGAATCACAGCCAGGAAGTTGTCAGTGATTTCAGCTGCCAACAGAGCTTCAGTAAAGATATTTGCTACCTCATATTCTTTTAATGTGAAGCTTTCATATATGAAATAGAACAGGTCACTGTTTTTGACAAAAACTTAAGAGAATCTTAAGCAGAGCAATGAGAGCGCCAAGCATAGCTCTGCTCAGACTGATCAAATACAGAATACACTGTTTCCACTGGCCCACGTGCTGTGTGAAAGGCAAAGATCAGCACAAAGGTCCTGTATTGCTGCCGGTTACTGGAGTCCTTGACCTCTACCTGGCTGTGCCAACACACACATACAAATCCAATGGTTTGGCTCGGTTAGATCAAGCCCAACTAAACCACATTTTATGGCTGTAATGAAAATAACTCACTGGTCTAAATGAAGGAAGTACAAAACAATACAGAACCCTGGAGCTGAAATGGGTTTCTGATTGTTAAGCCCACTTCTTCTGATTGACAGAGGAGGAAACAGGCTCAGAGAAAATGCAGGTGACTTAACCAGAGTCACTTAAGTAGAAGGCAAGATTAGAGCCTTCTCATGAATTATACTTATTTATTTTTGGGCTTCCCAGGTGGCACTAATGGTACAGAACCCACTTGCCAATTCAGGAGACATAAGAGATGCATCTTAATCCCTGGGTTAGGAAGATTCCCTGGAGGAAGGTTTGACAACCCACTGCAGAACTTTCCTGGAAAATCCCAGGGACAGAGGACCCTGGTGGGCTACAGTCCATAGGGTTGCAAAGAGTCAAACACGACTGAAACCACTTAGCATGCACACACACACGCATGCAAGATATTGTCTCTTTTTAAATTTTTATTTATTTATTTTTAAAATTTGATTATACTTGCTTTACAATGTTATGTTAGTTTCTGCTGTATAGTATGTGAATCAGCTATATGTATACATATATCTTCTCCCTCTTGAGCTTTCCTCCTTCCCATCCATACCACCCCTCTAGGTCAACACAGAGCAGCAAGCTGAGCTCCTTGTTTTCTACAGAAGTTTCCCACTAGCTATCTGTTTTACACATGGTAATGTGTATATGTCAATACCCCTCTCCCAATTCATCCCACCCTCTCCTTCCCCATCCTGTGTCTACAAGTCCATTCTCAACATCTGCCTCTCTATTGATGGATATTTCTTGAAGGTGAATGAAATAGTCCTCTCTATAACATAAAAATATTAAATTAATTCTAAAGACTATTTTAACTGTTTTAAGTTTAAGAATAAAAATAATATGTCTATGTACAATTAATTCAGGAGCTGTGACAAACATTTTACACATTCTTCCAATATTTTAAGTGAAAGTGGTAAAAAGGCATAAGGAAAAATTAGTAACTGTAATATGAAAATGAAAATCTGGAAGACAGAGAGAAAGCATGTGACGGTAGTTCCATCACTTACATGTTTCTTGAACTTATGAACTTCAATTTCCTCATTTTAAAATGAGTATGATAATACTTATATGCAATGTCAAATGTGTGCTATGTCACTTCCATTAGTGGCTATTTTTGACACTAAGGACTGTAGCCCGCCCGGGCCCTCTGTTCATGGGATTTGCCAGGCAAGAATACTTAAGTGGGTTGCCATTTCCTACTCCAGGGGATCTTCCTGACCCAGGGATCAAATTCGAGTCTCTTGAGTCTCCAGCATTGGCAGGCAGACTTTTTTTTACCACTGTGTCCCCAGAAAAGCCCCAAACTGCTTTTATTAGCAGTTTCCCCTAAATATAATTTGAAAGATGGGAAATAATAAAAACTCATTGTTTTACTAGTTCATGAAAGAGTTAGGAAACAGAATGTTGTTTCCATTCTTTTAAAAGGGAGGAAAAATTAATTCTCTAAGTTATACTGAGGGCAGTTTCAGTGTGATGACTGAAAATAACAGAATGGTTAGCACACAATGTGATCACAGAAGAGTCTGAGACAGAACATATAATTCTGAAAGATGTGTTGTAATCTCGCAGATAGGTTATGTAGACAAAGGGACATTTGACTTTAGGAAGGCTTTCTTTTCCATGTGACATTCTGATTAACCAGTTCACCTTTTGAATATTTCCCATTCTTAGTTTCATATGCATAGTTTGAAGGCTAAAGCAACAGGTAACAGCTGACAATCACCTTGGGCTAGCAAATAATATAGTTTAAGACTGTCCCCCATATTAAGTGTCTTTGGAGTTGTTCTACTTAGAATTTCAATTAGCGGAGAAAAGAATTCTCCAATTGAGATTACATGTATAGGATATAGTAGGATTAAAAAGCACAAACTCCAGAACAAATGTAGGTTTATGAGTGACTGCTTGGACAGAAGTTAACGTACTTCTAAATACATTAAAGATGAGTCATTCAAGAATTGACATGATAAGAATGCCAATCTTCTTTTAATTGAGTGTTCTGTCACATTCAGTGAACTGAAGATACATGAACGATCCTAGAGATGATTCACAGAAGACAAGCAGAAGTGTTTAAAGAAAGAGAGTTCATTCAGTGGAAAGTAAAAGTTGTAATGTTTAAACTAAATAAGAGAGAATTTAGAGGATAATTGAAATATTGTCTTCACTAAAGGAGAGAGTATTTAGTCCATGTGTTACACTGTTACTCTTATAAGAGGGCCAAACATCAAATTGTAAGTTCCATGGGTGCAAGGACACCATCTACCTATCGACACAGTCATAATTGCATCCCCTGCAACTGACTCTTTCTGCTCCACTAGTGTTTACATTAAGTGGAATAGAAATTCTGGGAACTCTGCACCATGGCAATGCAGTTCTGGCTCCAGAAACCCTACACAATCCATGGTCTGCATGCACACCTTCAGTGAGGTCT
The DNA here is from genome assembly GCF_014754425.2 of Oryx dammah. Classification (NCBI taxonomy): domain Eukaryota; kingdom Metazoa; phylum Chordata; class Mammalia; order Artiodactyla; family Bovidae; genus Oryx; species Oryx dammah. Next base: position 51,421,986 of record NW_024070203.1, on the reverse strand, counting down.
GATATCCAGCCTTGGGGCGCTCTTTCCTCTTTCAAGTCAGCTCTTCCTCGCATATTCTTCTTCTGCCCTTGGCTATCCTTTAGAGTTCTCATTATATCTTTACAGTTACTGCTTTATCATAATTTAATTATCCATTATATTCATCTTCTCATTCAAATTACTGTGTTGTTCATTTTCTTAGCTGTTCAGTTCAGTTCAGTCATTCAGCTGTGTCCGATTCTTTGTGACCCCATCAGATTTTAATTTTCATCTTTTCATTTTTTCTGAATACTTATTTTGAAGACATGTTTCTTATACATAGTGCCTCATTGGCTTTTGTTTATTTTTTGATCTTTCAAATGAAATATTTTGTCCTTTTTAGTTGATTGTAATTACTATTATGTCTAGATTTCTATCTTTTTATTTTGTGCTTTCTTTTTCTCCCTTTCTCCTTTCTTTCTTCTTTTTCTTTTCCCTGTGTTTAAGAATGTACATGCTGTAGTCTCTTTTCTTAGAAACATTTGTATACACGTTTAAATCAATATACATTTGATTCATGAACAACATAGTTTTGATCTGCCTGGACCCACCTACATGTGGATCTTTTTCAATAGTCAATACTACATATTGGTAGTATTTATTTGTAGTTCTTATTGTATTATACATGCACGTGTTCTCATTCGTATCTGACTCTGTGACTCTATGGACTGTAGCTCACCAGGCTCCTCTTTCCATGGGATTCTCCAGGCAGGAATACTGGAGTGGGTTACCATTTCCTTTTCCAGAAGATCTCCCTGATCCAGGGATCGAACTGGTGTCTCCTGAATTGCAGGCAAATTCTATACTGTTGAACCATGCAGGAAGCCTGTTCTTACTGTACAATATAAATACATAATTTTGTTGTTGTTGTTATGGTTGAGTTAGTAGTATTGTAGCAATGTTAATTTCTTAGTTTTTTTTTAGGGGGGTTGACTTGTTTTTTTTTTAAACTTTATGATTAGAGCAGTTTCTGGGTTCACAGTAAAACTGAGGGGAAGGTACAAAGATTTGTCTATTGATCCCCTGTCCCCCTTCCCCTGCTGCTGCTGCTGCTAAGTTGCTTCAGTCGTGTCCGACTCTGTGTGACCCCAGAGACGGCAGCCCACCAGGCTCCCCCGTCCCTGGGATTCTCCAGGCAAGAACGCTGGAGTGGGTTGCCATTTCCTTCTCCAATGCATGAAAGTGAAAAGTGAGAGTGAAGTCATTTAGTCGAGTCCGACTCTTAACGGACTCTTAACGACTCTTAACGACCCCATGGACTGCAGCCTATCAGGCTCCTCTGTCCATGGGATTTTCCAGGCAAGAGTAGTGGAGTGGGTTGCCATTGCCTTCTCTGTCCCCCCTCCCCACATGCACAATATTCTTCATCCAAGTGGGGCATTTGTTACAACTTATGCACCTACATTGACACAGCACAGTCACCTAAAGTCCATAGTTTAAATAAGAGTTCTCTCTAGGTATTTTATATTCCATTGGTTTGGACAAAGGTATAATAACATGTATCTATAGCTATCACATGCTACGGAATTTTATCAGTGCCCTAAAACTCCTCTGTGTTCTGTGATTTACATGTCATAAATTACTACAGGATCTGCAGTTTATTGAAGTCCCAAGTGTGGAACTGCTGATATGGAGGATATGGAAGCAGACTATACTACAGGTGGATTTTAGACCATGTGCAGTGTGCTTGCCTGTAATCCTACATTGTTCAAGGGTCAACTGTAGTCTCCAGTAGGAAACTGGAGTGGATTGCCATTTCCTCTTCCAGGGGATCTTCCGTAGTCTCATCAACATCTTTACTCTCATTTTGAAAAATAGTTTCACTCTTAACAACCTTCTTCTGACTCATTTCCTGAGGCTACCAAAAATTATTCTTTCTTAAATTTTTAAGCTTGCATATTAGGCATTATTGTTACTGTTAAGCCAGCTATATTTGTGCTTGTTAACAAGTTTACACTTTTGTCACCATTTTTCTAACATGTTGCAATTTTCCATTTATGACAATTTTTTGGCATCCTCCCTTCTCTATTTTTCTAAAGTATATTCTTCAGATTCTCCTTGAGTGAAAGTCTGTTGATAATGAGCTCATTCAGGCTTTTTTTCTCTGATAATGGCTTTTTTTCTCAGAACATAATTTTGAAATATGCAGTCTTGTGTTTACTGCTATTTTCTTTAGGATGTTCAATAAACTTTATTAATTTACATTTCTTATTTACTTATTTGGAAATTTTATTTATTTTCAATTTACTTGCTGCCTTGGAGAAATCAGATATTACCCTAATTACTGTTCAACTGTAGTTTTTTTTTTTTTTCCTGGCTACTTTGATATGTATTTTTATTGTATTTAGAGGTTTGTAGAATCATTACAGTATGGATATCTTTTTGTCTTGAACTTTTTGGCTTAATATAAAAGTTAGTACTGTATTAGTCAAAGTTCTTCAGAGAAATGAAAACAATAAGATATATATATACACATATATATATGTACACATATATACACAACATATATGTTCTTCAAATATAACAAGTTCCTAAAGTCATCAAGCTTTTCACTATTTTGGAACATGTCAAGCTCATCCCTGATTAACGAACAATTCCAACTCCTCTTCTCTATGCCAGAAAGCTTATTTTAGAAAATCTACTGGGTTACTCATTCACATTATCTATCAATTTGATCTCTGTTTCCTCTGCCTTTTCCAAATCCAGTTTGTACATCTGGGAGTTCTCAGTACAAATACTGCTGAAGCCTAGCTTGAAGGATTTTGAGCATTACCTTGCTAGCATGAGAAATGAGTACCATTGTGCAGTAATTTGAAAATTCTTTCCCTTATTGGGATTGGAATGAAAACTGACCTTTTCCAGTCCTGTGGCCACTGCTGAGTTTTCCAAATTTGCTGGCATATTGAGAACAGCACTTTAACAGCTTCATCTTTTAGGATTCAAAATAGGTCAGCTGGAATTCCATCTCTTCCACTAGCTTTCTTCTTAGTAATGCTTCCTAAGGCCCACTTGAACTATGGACTGGTTCTAAATTGGGAAAGGCACATAACAAGGCTGAATATTGTCACCCTGTTTATTTAACTTATATGCAGAATGCATCATGTGAAATGCTGAGCTGGATGAATCACAAGTTGGAATCAAGATTGCTAGGAGAAATGCCAAGAACCCAGATATACAAATGATACCACTCTAATGTCAGAAAGTGATGAGAAACCAAAAAGCCTCTTGATGAGGATGAAAGAGGAGAGTGAAAAAATTGAGGATGAAAGAGGAGTGAAAAAAATTGACAATGAAAGCAGAGAGTGAAAAAATTGGCTTGAAACTCAATATTTAAAAAACTAAGATCATGGCACTCAGTCCCATCACTTTATGGCAAATAGAAGGGGAAAAAGTGGAAGGAGTGACAGATTTTCTTTTATTGGGCTCCAAAATTACTGTGGATGGCAACTGCAGCCATGAAGTTAAAAGACACTTGCTCCTTGGAAGGAAAGCTATGACAATCCTAGATATCATATTAAAAAAGCAGAGACATGATTTTGCCAACAAATATCCATCTAGTCAAAGCTATGATTTTTCCAGTAGTCATTTAAGGATGTGAGTTGGACCATAAAGAAGGCTGAACTCTGAAAACCTAATGCTTTAAAATTGTGGTGCTGAGAAGAATCTTGAGAGTCCCATGAACTGCAAGGAGAGCAAATCATTCAATTCCAAAGGAAATCAGCTCTAAATATTCACTGGAAGGATTGTTTTTGAAACTGAAGCTCCAATACTTTGGCCACCTGAGGCAAAGAAATGACTACTTGAAAAAGACCCTGGTGCTGGGAAAGATTGAAGGCAAAAGGAAGACTGTGCGGCAGAGGGTGAGATGGTTAGATAACATAACCAACTCAATGGACATGAATCTGAACGAACTCCTGGACACAGTGGAGGACAGAGGAGCAGGGCAGGCTAAAGTCTGTAGGGTTGCAAAGAGTAGGAGATGATTTTGCAATTGAACAACAACTTTATTACCCCAGAGAATGCAACTTCTAAGAAGATGATACGTTTGTCCTGGGTCTTAGCATATAGGGAATTATTAAGTCATGAATAAATTTACTAATAAATAAAAACTAAAACTATTCATTTGCAAAATGTCCATGAGTTAAGGACTGCCATACAAACCCTTGTGGAAACCGATAGGCACACATGGTAATATCAGGCTTTAGTTGTCTCATTCTTTTAAGGCTTAGTGCTTAAACGGGTAGATTTTTATGTACCTCAGAAAAACAGGAATTGGCAGATTGATACGTCACTTTTGTAATTTTCCCAGCTTGGCCTAGATTAAATAGGCCACAAAGATACTCTTTAGCTTTATTCAGCATCCTTAGCTATTCAAATTATATCCTGAACTATAAGGGCCTCATAGAAATCCATTGAAAAGAAAATAAAGTGATACAAAATTAAAGTGGCTAATTAAATACAAGAAGCCCCCCCAAACTCTAGAAAATATGAAACATGTAATGTTTTAATTCTACTTGTTCAATAGTTTTGCTCTGTTTTGAGGTTTTTCATTAAACTTTTGAAATATAAACAAAGCTATTGTTAAATTACTTACATTTAAATTAAACACATGACAAAATTCATTTTGAAAGGTGCTCACTCTTGTCAAACTCTTTGCCATCCCATGGACTACAAAGTCCATGGAAATCTCCAGGCCAGAATACTGGAGGGGGTAGCCCTTCCCTTCTCCAGAAGTTCTTCCCAACCCAGAGATCGAACTCAGGTCTCCTGCATTACAGGAAGATTCCTGAGCCACATTTTAAATAAACATAATTTTCTAGTTTTAGTTACTAAAGTTTCCCTTGTTTTCGTGCTATGTATCTTTAGAGATTGGACTTCCCTCATAGCTCAGTTGGTAAAGAATCTGCCTGCAATGCAGGAGACCCTGGTTTGATTCCTGGGTCAGGAAGATCCTTTGGAGAAGGAAATGGCAACCCATTCCAGTGTTCTTGCCTGGAGAATGCCAAAAGCAGAGGAGCCTGGCAGGCTACAGTCCTTGGGGTTGCAAGAGTAGGACATGACTTAGCGACTAAACCAACCAACCAACCATCTTCAGAGATACAGCCATTAAATAACCATGTCACTCTTCTCCTACCCAAAGGGGGAAAAATATTTTCAAGTTCACAAGATATTAAGAATGTGAATATTCTAAATTATTATTTTAACTTAAAAACACCCAATGTACTCCCAGTATTTTAAAGAAGTCACAATTTCAAGGTATTAAGATATGCCAAATAGAGTCTAAATCTTGTCTTTTTCTTACAGTTACACAGAGATAGTGATAATTTTAAAATATGAATAAGATTTCTCACTATATTCAAAGTACTCAGCAGGCTTCTTATCTCATTCAGAGTGAAGGCAAAGCCTTGCAATGCCCACAATATCCCAGAAGATTTGGCTCCTAATTACTTGTTGAACAGTATGAAAGGGAAAAATGATAGGATACTGAAAGAGAAACTCCCCAGGTCAGTAGGTGCCCAATATGCTACTAGAGATCAGTGGAGAAATAACTCCAGAAAGAATGAAGGGATGGAGCCAAAGAAAAACAATACACAGTTGTGGATGTGACTGGTGATAGAAGCAAGGTCCGATGCTGTAAAGTGAAATATTGCATAGGAACCTGGAATGTCAGGTCCATGAATCAAGACAAAATGGAAGTAGTCAAACAGGAGATGGCAAGAGTGAACTTCGACATTCTAGGAATCAGTGAATTAAATGGAATGGATTGGGTGAATTTAACTCAGATGACCATTTACTACTGTGGCCATGAAACCCTTAGAATGAATACGGAATGAAGCAGGGCAAAGGCTAATAGAGTTTTGCCAAGAGAACAGAGTGGTCATAGTAAACACCCTCTTCCAACAACACAAGAGAAGACTCTAAAAACGGACATCACCAGATGGTCAACACTGAAATCAGATTGATTACATATTTTGCAGCCAAAGATGGAGAAGCTGTATACAGTCAGCAAAAACAAGACTGGGAGCAGACTGTGGCTCAGATCATGAACTCCTTACTGCCAAATTCAAACTTAAGTTGAAGACAGTAGGGAAAAACATTAGACCATTCAGGTATGACCTAAATCAAATTCTTTATCATTATACAGTGGAAGTGAGAAATAGATTGAAGGGACTAGATCTGATAGATAGAATGCCTGATGAACTATGGATGGAGGTTTGTGATATTGTACAGGAGACAGGGATCAAGACCATCCCCATGGAAAAGAAATGCAAAAAGGCAAAATGGCTATCTGAGGAGGCCTTACCAATAGCTGTGAAAAGAAGAGAAGTGAAAAGCAAAGGAGAAAAGGACAGATATAAGCATCTGAATGCAGAGTTCCAAAGAATAGCAAGGAGAGATAAGAAAGCCTTCCTCAGTGATCAATGCAAAGAAATAGAGGAAAAAAACAGAATGGGAAAGACTAGAGATCTCTTCAACAAAATTAGATACCAAGGGAACATTTCATGCAAAGATGGGCTTGATAATGGACAGAAATGGTATGGACTTAACAGAAGCAGAAGATATTAAGAAGAGGTGGCAAGAATACACAGAAGAACTGTGCAAAAAAGATCCTCACGACCAAGATAATCACGATGGTGTGATCACTCGCCTAGAGCCAGACATCCTGGAATGTGAAGTCAGGTGGGCCTTAGAAAGCATCACTATGAACAAAGCTAGCGCAGGTGATGGAATTCCAGTTGAGCTATTTGAAATCCTGAAAGGTGATGCTGTGAAAGTGTTGCACTCAATATGCCAGCAAATTTGGAAAACTCAGCAGTGGCCACAGGACTGGAAAAGGTCAGTTTTCATTCCAATTCCAAAGAAAGGCAATGCCAAAGAATGCTCAAACTACCACACAATTCCACTCATCTCACATGCTAGTAAAGTAATGCTCAAAATTCTCCAACCAGGCTTCCGCAGTATGTGAACCGTGAACTTCCAGATGTTCAAGCTAGTTTTAGAAAAGGCAGAGGAACCAGAGATCAAATTGCCAACATCTGCTGTATCGTGGAAAAGGGAAGAGAGTTCCAGAAAAACATCTCTTTCTGCTTTATTGACCATGCCAAAGCCTTTGACTGTGTGGATCACAAGAAACTGTGGAAAATTCTGAAAGAGATGGGAATACCAAACCACCTGATCTGCCTCTTGAGAAATCTGTATGCAGGTCAGGAAGCAACAGTTAGAACTGGACATGGAACAACAGACTGCTTCCAAATAGGAAAAACAGTATGTCAAGGCTGTATATTGTCACCCTGCTTATTTAACTTATATGCAGAGTACATCATGAGAAATGCTGGGCTGGAGGAAGCACAAGCTGGAATCAAGATTGTCAGGAGAAATATCAATAACCTCAGACATACAGATGATACCACCCTTATGGCAGAAAGTGAAGAGGAACTAAAAAGCCTCTTGATGAAAGTGAAAGAGGAGAGAGAAAAAGTTGGCTTAAAGCTCAACATTCAGAAAATGAAGATCATGGCATCTGGTCTCACCACTTCATGGGAAACAGATGGGGAAACAGTGGAAACTGTTTATTTTGGGGGCTCCAAAATCTCTGCAGATGGTGACTTCAGCCATGAAATTCAAAGACACTTACTCCTTGGAAGGAAAGTTATGATCAACCTAGATAGCATATTGAAAAGCAGAGACATTACTTTGCCAACAAAGGTCCGTCTAGTCAAGGTTATGGTTTTTCCATTGGTCATGTAGGATGTGAGAGTTGGACTGTGAAGAAAGCTGAGCACCAAAGAATTGATGCTTTTGAACTGTGATGTTGGAGAAGACTCTTGAGAGTCCCTTGGAGTGCAAGGAGATCCAACCAGTCCATTCTAAAGGAGATTGGTCCTGGGTGTTCTTTGGAGGGACTGATGCTAAAGGTGAAGCTCCAATACTTTGGCCACCTCATGCGAAGAGTTGACTCATTGGAAAAGACTCTGATGCTGGGAGGGGTTGGGGGCAGGAGGAGAAGGGGCCAACAGAGGATGAGATGGCTGGGGGGCATCACTGACTTGATGCACATGAGTTTGGGTGAACTCCGGGAGTTGGTGATGGACAGGGAGGCCTGGCGTGCTGCAGTTCATGGGGTCACAGAGAGTCGGACACGACTGAGCAACTGAACTGAACTACTTGTTGATTTCACCAGTCTTCTCCTCCTGACTTTTGGACTCCATATTCAGTTATTTTTAAATGTTTGTCTATGTTATTGCAAATACTGTACTGTCTCTTTTACTGCAAGGTTGTACAATCTTGGCCTTCTCTGGTGGCTCAGACAGTAAAGAATATGCTTGCAATGTGGGAGACCCTGGTTCAATCCCTGGATTGGGAAGATCCCCCCGCAAAGGGAATGGCTACCCACTTCAGCATTCTAGTCTGGAGAATTCTGTGGACAGTGAAGCCTGGCAGGGCTACAGTCTATAGGGTTGCAAAGAGTTGTACATGACTGAGCAACTAACATTTTCAGTTTATTTTCTTTATACAGCCTTGGATAGCCATTAGTGTAAAACTCACAAACTTTGTTCTTCCATATTGGCTTAGCTCCATTCTTGTTTGTTTATACTTGGAATCAGCTTATCAGTTTCTGTTACACACATACACAGGAGCACAACTGTAGGGATTCAGTTGAATCTGTAGATAATTTCAAGACTTGATACTAGTACACCTTTTAGGACTTTATATAATTTTTGTATTAAAAAATTTTATTTTTCTCTTACCTGAAATAGCTTTATTTTGGGATGACTATTAAACATTTTCCAATGTCTTTTCAGAGTTTCCCTGGGGGTGGCTCAGATGGTAACAACTCCTATGATGATTACAAAATTTTTGTACTTTGTTTCTCATATATAACTCCATAGTTATGGATTTTCTACTACTGAATTTTTATAATCTTACTGGAATTGACCCCAGGTGGATATGCTATTATTACTTGACTAATAACATTCTGGATTTGTTTTGTGAGTATTTCATTAATATTTTTAAATGAGTTCTATCTTAAGTGTAAGGTAAGGGAGTTAAAGAAGGCTAGGTTCAGAAAAAGAAGAAGACTGGCACTTTACAGAAACAGATCATCTTTAATGAGGCGAGAAGGGGCAGCAGTCAGATTAGCGAACTGCTGTGCTTATGCAAGAAAAGAGTAAGTGTATATATAGGCATCTATGTGGAAAGTTACTGTCTTAAGGGGGTCTGTTCTTTTCTAAGGTTGTTCGGAGCCGTTATCTCTTACACAGCTGGGGCAAGGAATTTTGGAGATAGATGGGGGCTGGACCAGCTGGGAGCTGGGCATAATCAACCTTAATGTAATTTTTTTTCTTCGGGTGAGAGACTTCTTTGTTTTGCATAGAATGGTGGGGAGGACCTGGAGGTTTTAACTTCAGGCTATTTTGAACCATGTAACTTTCCTTCATTAAGTTTCTCTTTCAGTTTTTGCTAAATGTTTTTGTTATCTTCTACAAACAAATTAATGTCACTTTCTTCATTTTCTATGCCCTGGAACTATTTCTAGGAGATAATTATTTGTTTCTGGTAAATTTGAAAGAAACTATAATACCAAATGAATCTTCAAACTCTTTATAGGGAATCTGAAACATTGGCTATTAAGTGTCTTTTGTGATAATTGTTTTTTTAAATCATAGAATGTTTAAATTGTTTTTATTAATTTTTATTAATTTATATTTCCCTGGAACATTATATATTTCAGTAAGCTTTTCAAAAGCATTTGCTTAGATATTCATTCTTATGGTCTTAAATGAGCAATTTCTTCTTGCTCATATTTAGCTTATTTTATGTACTTTCATTTTCTTCTTCATTATATTTAAGAGCTTTTCGACTATATCAGGCTTTTCTATTGTTTTTAATGAGATGATTATTTTTAAACTTATTTAATAAGTTTTTAAAAAATATATCACATTCTGCTATAATCTTCATTCATTTTTCCCTGTAGTAATCTTTTATTTATAATGTTTAAAACTTAATCTCAATGTAATTTATTGTTGCTGAATAATAGAAACTTTAAGCAGTTCAAAATTTCAGCTTTCACATCATTGATTCAATTTTTACAGTATGGATTCTTTACTGCTTTCAAAGCAGTTTTAAAATTAGTTATTGTATCTTTTGTTTCCTTTCATTTCCTCCTTATCTCATTCAGCTCCTTTTGCCCTTCTGTCTGGCTCCCAGCTCATTCCTTTTTATATCTCAGTTTATTGTCTTATCCTCGCATCTTTCATCTCTTGTTTCATGGTTTTCATTTCTTTTTCTTTTTATGGCAAGACAAAGCAGAAACTTTCTAAAATCTCCTTCTTTATTCTGCAGCATTTATTTTGTTTTTAAACTAGGTTTTCCCCTCCGATTTTTGAGGTACTGTGCTCTTCTCATCTTATTATGAATAATCTTGTTTTACAATATCTTTATGATTTTTTCAATTTTTTTCCAACCAACCTTAAATGATGAGATATTATCAATAATCAACATTTCCCTCGAATTGAGCAGGTATACTAAATTTTTTTGTCTGTGTGGTGTCATTGCCCACTGTATTGTTAACAAATCAGGCAGAGAAAAACCGAGTATGTTAGTTGGGGGAAAAACAGCTGTTAAAGCTGATTAATTTTTTGGAGATGCCTTAGGCATGCCTATGGAATTATTTTCTAAAGCTCCTTTTCCTTACTAGAGAAAAAGATACAAAGGCAAATGATCCCTGAATTTACCATGGGTCAGCCTTGACTCTACCTCTGTGCTCCATCGGTTACCTTCAGTTCAGTTCAGTCGCTCAATTGTGTCTGACTCTTTGCGACTCCATGGACTGCAGCTCTCCAGGCCTCCCAGTCCATCACCAACTCCCGGAGTTTACCCAAACCCATGTCCATTGAGTCGGTGATGCCATCTAACCATCTCATCCTCGGTGGTCCCCTTCTCCCGCCTTCAGTCTTTCCAAGCTACAGGGTGTTTTCCAATGAGTCAGTTCTTCACATCAGGTGGCCAAAGTACTGGAGTTTCAGCTTTAGCATCAGTCCATTCCAGTGAAGATTCAGGACTGATTTCCTTTAGGATGGACTGGCTGGATCTCCTTGCTGTCCAAGAGACTCTCAAGAGTCTTGTCCAATACCACAGTTTAAAAGCACCAGTTCTTTGGTGCTCAGCTTTCTTTATAGTCCAACTCTCACATTCATACATGACTACTAGAAAAACAATAGCTTTGACTAGTTGGACCTTTGTTGGAAAAATAATGTCTCTGCTTTTTAATATGCTGTCTAGTTTGGTCATAACTCCTTCCAAGGAGTAAGCGTCTTTGAATTTCATGGCTGAAGTCACCATCTGCAGAGATTTTGGAGCCCCCCCCCCCCAAATAAAGTCTGTTACTGTTTCCACTGTTTCCCCATCTATTCGCCATGACATGATGGGACCAGATGCCATGATCTTCGTTTTCTGAATGTTGAGCTTTAAACCAACTTTTTCTCTCTCCTCTTTCACTTTTATCAAGAGGCTCTTTGGTTCTTCTTCACTTTCTGCCATAAGGGCGGTGTCATCTGCATGTCTGAGATTATTGATATTTCTCCTGACAATCTTGATTCCAGCTTGTGCTTCCTCCAGCCCAGCATTTCTCGTGATGTACTCTGCATATAAGTTAAATAAGCAGGGTGACAATATACAGCCTTGACGTACTTCTTTTCCTTTTTGGAACCAGTCTGTTGTTCCATGTCTAGTTCTAACTGTTGCTTCCTCACCTGCATACAGATTTCTCATGAGGCAGGTCAGGTGGTCTGATATTCCCAGCTCCTTCAGAATTTTCCATAGTTTATTGTGATCCACACAGTCAAAGGATTTGGCATAGTCAATAAAGCAGAAAGAGATGTTTTTCTGGAACTCTCTTGCTTTTTGATGATCCAGCAGATGTTGGCAATTTGATCTCTGGTTCCTCTGCCTTTTCTAAAACCAGCTTGAACATCTGAAATTTCATGGTTCACATATTGTTTGAGCCTGGCTTGGAGAATTTTGAGCGTTACTTTGCTAACGTGTGAAATGAGTGCAATTGTGTGGTAGTTTGAGCATTCTTTGCCATTGCCTTTCTTAGGGATTGGAATGAATGAAAACTGATCTTTTCCAATCTTGTGGCCACTGCTGGGTTTTCTAAATTTGCTGGCATTTTGAGTGCGGCACTTTCACAGCATCATCTTTTAGGATTACCTCCAGTAGCTTCGTTCGTAGTGATGCTTTGTAAGGCCCGCTTGACTTCACTTCACTTCATTCCAGGATGTCTGGCTCTGGGTAAGTGATCATACCATCATGATTATCTGGCTCATGAAGATATTTTTTATATAGTTCCTCTGTGTATTCTTGCCACCTCTTCTTAATATCTTCTGCTTCTGTTAGGTCCATACCATTTCTGTCCTTTATTGAGCCCATCTTTGCATGAAATGTTCCCTTGGTATCTCTAATTTTTTGAAGAGATCTCTAGACTTTCCTATTCTATTGTTTTCCTCTTTCTTTGCATTGATCACTGAGGAAGGCTTTCTTATCTCTCCTTGCTATTCTTTGGAACGCTGCATTCAAATGGGTATATCTTTCTTATTCTCCTTTGTTTTTCACTTCTCTTCTTTTCACAGCTATTTATAAGGCCTCCTCAGACAGCCATTTTGCTTTTTTGCATTTCTTTTTCTTGGGGATGGTCTTGATCCCTGTCTCCTGTACAATATCATGAACCTCCATCCACAGTTCATCAGGCACTCTGTCTATCAGATCTAGTCCCTTCAATCTATTTCTCACTTCTACTGTATAGTCATAAGGGATTTGATTTACATCATAACTGAATTGTCTAGTGGTTTTCCCTACTTTCTTCAATTTAAGTGAATTTGGCAATAAGGTGTTCATGATCTGAACCACAGTCAGCTCCCAGTCTTGTTTTTTCTGACTGTATAGAGCATCTTCATCTTTGGCTGCAAAGAGTATAATCAATCTGATTTCAGTGTTGATCATCTGATGTCCATGTGTAGAGTCTTCTCTTGTGTTGTTGGAAGAGGGTGCTTGTTATGACAGTGAATTCTCTTGGCAAAGCTCTATTAGCCTTTGCCCTGCTTTATTCTGTACTCCAAGGCCAAATTTGCCTGTTACCCCAGGTGTTTATTGATTTTCTACTTTTGCATTCCAGTCCCCTATAATGAAAAGGACCTCTTTTGGGGGGTATTAGTTCTAAAAGGTCTTGTAGGTCTTCATGGAACTGTTCAACTTCAGCTTCTTCAGCATTGCTGGTCTGGGCATATACTTGGATTACTATTATATTGAATGGTTTGTGTTGGAGATGGACAGAGATCATTCTGTCGTTTTTGAGATTGCATTGAAGTACTGCATTTCAGACTTTTTTGTTGACTATGATGGCTCTTCCATTTCTTCTGAAGGATTCCTGCCCATAGTAGTAGATATAATGGTTATCTGAGTTAAATTCACCCATTCCAGTCCATTTTAGTTTGCTGATTCCTAGAATGTTGACGTTCACTCTTGCCATCTCCTTTTGACCACTTCCAGTTTGCCTTGATTCATGGACCTAACATTCCAGGTCCCTATGCAATATTGCTCTTTACAGCATGGAGCCTTGTTTCCATCACCAGTCATACCCACAACTGGGTGTTGTTTTTGCTTTGGCTCCGTCCCTTCCTTCTTTCTGCAGTTATTTCTCCACTGATCTCCAGTAGCATACTAGGCACCTACTGACCTGTGGAGTTCATCTTTCAGTGTCCTATCTTTTTGCCTTTCATACTGTTCATGGGGTTCTCAAGGCAAGAATACTGAAGTGGTTTGCCATTCCCTTCTCTAGTGGCCCACATTCTGTCAAAACTCTCCACCATGACCTGTCCATCTTGGCTGGCCCTACACAGCATTGTTCATAGTTTCATTGAGTTAGACAAGACCGTGGTCCATGTGATTAGATTGGTTAGTTTTCTGGGATTGCGGTTTACTGTCTGTCTGCCCTTTGCTGGAGAAGGATAAGAAGCTTATGGAAGCTTCCTGATGGGAGAGACTGACTGAGGGGGAAACTGGGTCTTGTTTTGATGGGCGGGATCCTGGTCAGTAAATCTTTAATTCAATTTTCTGTTGATGGGCGGAGCTGTGTTCCCTCCCTGCTATTTACCTGGGGCCAGACTCTTTTTGAGGTAGTGAAGATAATGGTGATCTCCTTCAAAAGATCCCATGAATGCACTGCTACACTCAGTGCCCCCAACCCTGCAGCAGGCCACCACCAAGCCATGCCTCTGCTGGAGACTCCTGGACACTCACAGGCAAGTCTGGGTCAGACTTCTGTGGCGTCACTGTTCCTTTCTCCTGGGTCTTGGTGCACAAAGTTCTGTTTGTGCCTTCACAGAGTCTATTTTCCAGCCTGTGTAAGTTCTGGCAGCGCTATGGTGGGGTTAATGGTGACCTTCTCCAAGGGGGCTTATGGCATACCCACGTTGGCTGCACCCAGAGCCCCTGCCCCTGTGGCAGTCCACTGCTGACCTCTACCTCCACAGGAGATGCTCAAGCACAGTTCTGCCTCAGTCTTGGTGGGGTCCCTGGGTCCTGGTGCACACAAGGTTTGTTTGAGTCCTCTTAGTGTCTCCGGCAGGAATAGGGTTTGATCCTAAACTCTAATTCACTCCTCCTACCTCATTGTGGGGGTTTCTCCTTTACCCTTGGACATAGGGTGTCTCCTCACAGCTGTTCCAGCATCTAACATCTTACTGGGATTTTTCTGACCTTGAACATGGGGTATGTCCTCACGGCTGGTCCAGCGAAGTGCAGCCACCACTCCTGACGTTGGACGTGGCTTCTGCAGGATCCAAATACTTTCCCCTTGTCTTTCTGCTCTACTCATTACAATCTTTTTGTTTGTTTGTTTGTAGAACTCTATGTAGAAAATACCCAACTGAAATTTCTCTGTGTGATTTGTAGTTAAATGGTACTTTTCATTAACGTCTGGTACTGAAGCATGGTGCTCCCAATTTTGTACCATTTTAATGATTTTAGAAGGATTTTGACACAAGAAAGTTATCCACTTGGACTCATCACTAATCTTCAGGTTGTATATAAAAGTGATGCTTATATAATCACTTATTTTTCATTGAAAGCACATATTGAGGAATGATTGTGATGGAAATTGTAATCCCTCCAAAACATTAAATTATCAAGTGGTAGAGAAACTGTATATATCTGGTTGTTGTATCTCGTCCCAAACATCAGACTTTACAAATGTTAGCTATGTACACTCCAAAACTGTGAAAGATAGGAGCTCCATGTCACCATCCATCAGCTAAATCTTTGTTAAAGCACATGCATTGTCTGAGCAAGGCTTTCTCCTTTGCAGACCTCTTGTACAGATGTTCTAGAGTCCATTGGGATGAACTGATTGGGCCTGGGGTATTCCTTATACATGCAGAGTAAAGCAGAATCTCCACATGACAGTTGTGTATAGAGTATATGTAAAAATCAGTGATATGTCAAGAAGGAACCAGAAATAGATGTGCAAATGGCACTTGAAAGTTTTAATTTGTATACCTGCTTTCTACTCTGTAGCCAGTTGTCTCACCAGGAATATCACATCTTCAGCAGAAATTTGTAAATGAATAAAAATGGGACAGACACAAGCATACAGAAAATGAAAAACTAGCTCAAGGATTTTGATATGTCAGCCTGTCTCTATTCTTTTCTGATGTCTGCTCTTTATTCAAAGTATTGTGGGTAGGGATTCATGTTAACATTTATGTAGAATTCAGTCAGCTTCGATCAGAGCCCCAGTAATGAATGAATGCATTGACTTTCCTTTTTAGATTTTAGAAACTGAAATATATCTTAAGAATTAATTGTCAAAATGATGCTGTGGTGTTAAAACTGCAAATCACAAATACAAATGAAAATGCAAGGTTTATATTGCACTCTTTACATTTCCAGCTAGGTTCTACATTTTTTTAAACAGCCTAGTCTTAACACTAATCTGCAAAAGTATATATGGCATATTCTTTGGCATATAACTGAATAAGCTTTTGCATTCTATTTCCCATCTTCAGTCCTTGAAGTTCCAGGCTTAATATTGCAGGACCAGAAGCTTTTTTATTCTGCAATATGAATTGTGCAAATGTCTATCTATATACAGGCACAATCCATTTTAAATATCCACAAATTTCCCTAAAGTCCCAAGTGGTTTCCTTGGCAACAGGGCTGCTGAAATGTAAAGGGCTAAGGTAGTTAGGATGTTGCCTATCGTTCTTCCTCTCTAGGTTATTTTAAATAGCTGCAATTTTCTTTGCACATCTAAAAAAAAAATCCACAGTGGTGGGAGATACAAAGGCGAATATGAGAGACATTAGAGGATAGTAGTACATCAGAGTCTAATTTGTGTGGACAAATTATTACTTCCACTGCTCCCTGATTTGCAGAGCACCATTTTCATGTGCCAAATTGTAGTACAAAAGAAGAGCAAACCATAAATACATCAGAATAATTTTTAGATAGAATGAGATAAAATATCTGCAAATAGCTTTTGACAATAGAGGTAGTGATTAATAATGGCAAGATATCTTTGCAAGTTCTTTTCAGTTCACAGAGGATAGCATGCATCTGATGAGGCCAGGCGTTGGTACAAAGAGCAGAAGGAAATTCAACAGCGGTGGGCAAGGAATATTCTCCACAACCTACAAGCCTAGTGCATGCTCAGTCTCTCAGTCATGTCTGTCTGACTCTTTGAGACCCCATGGACTGTAGCCCACTGGGTTTCTCTGTCTATGGGATTTTTCAGGTGAGAATACTGGAGTGGGTTGCCATTTCCTTCTCCAGGGTCTCTTTCTGACCCAGAGATCACACCTGTGTCTCCTGCATGGCAGGCATATTCTCTACTGGAACCTTCAAATGTTTATTATGTGAATTATTTTCTCAACTATTGGTAAATTATTGAAGGTAGTATTTGCTTTTATTAATCTGCCTTTCATACTTCCTCACATGGTTGAGCATGATGTCCTAATTATTGATTTTTAGGTGTGTCCATGGAATACCCATTACAGGGATTCCCACAGCAAAGGGACCTCTTCCAATGGAGAATCAAATTGCAAAGTCTTCTGTCATTTTCTTAGGGTTTGCCTCCATTCCTTCTATCCGCATGAGGACCCTAGCAATAAAGGCATATGTCTAGCAGCAATTCCCTTGATATCACTGCTTCATGTAAATAACTTGTTACAAGGTGAGTGCGTGCTCAGTTGCTCAGTCCATGTCCAGCTGTTTGCAACCCCATGCCCGCCAAACTCCTCTGTCCATGGGATTGTCCATGCAAGAATACTGAAGTGGGTTGCCATGCCTTCTTCCAGGGAATCTCCCTGACCCAAGGATCCAACCCATGTCTCCTGAGGCTCCTTCATTGCAAATGAATTCTCTACCACTGAGCCACAAGAGAAGCCCTGGTCTTACAAGGTATAAGGCAATATTTATAAACCATATCCGACACTCCTATAAACCTAGTGACCAGACATCTTTCGTGACATCTGATCTCTAGTAACCAAATTGTTTGTACCAATAAAATCATTATTGATTGTTAGTTATCAGAACTTCTGTATCAACAAAATATTGACAATCCCACTTAACTGTGATGAACGTGTTTCCTTACCTGTCCATTTTATTGGGGAGTATCCGTCCAAGTCATAAATTTGGAGAAAGAGCAATGCTAGTTTTTATTTTTAAAGTTCTCTTGTGTATATGACAGAAGAAAACACTCAGCGTCATGATGCTTCCCAATAAGATTTTTACACAGACTTCTGAACCTATGGATCATCACTTAAAAATATTTTTTAATAATACACAATATATCACAATATTTTTAAGTAACATATAATAAATTCATTCAAAACAAGTTGTGTTAGTCCTAACTAATCACATTATTCCTCAGACAATTTTATCCAGACCTTTCATACCTGCCACCTTCATCACCTTTCATCTTCCCTTACATCTTTTCTTTCTCTTTCTTTTTTCTTTCTTTTTTTCTCTTTTTTTCATGTTTTCTTTCTTCTTTCTCCTTTTCTTTTTTCTTCTGTCCTTCTTTCCTTCCTTCTCTCTTCTTTACCTCCTTCCTTCCTTCTTTTCTTCCTCCCTATTTCTTTACCAATCGACACTTGGTAAATTCTCATGCAAGGGAACACAGTTTATTAGGGTAAATTATCTTTTAACAAATAATTACAGTAATGTCATAGATAAAGACTATTGCATACTTTGAGACTTAGTCTTTTACAACATGTAATATATAATACAGTCTTAGTATGCTGTGTAATATATGATAAAGTAAATATATAATTTAGTAAATGTTAGCTGAAGAATAAATGGAAGTATCAGGAAAGTGATTTGTGATAATTGCTGACTATAATTCTAAGTGGTAGGTGTTAGGAAACACATAATTTTAGACCTTATGATAAGTTCTGACATAGCTAGGTTGCAATATACTTATAAGACTGTAACAGAAGATAAAATAAGAAAAATTTCAAAGGATATTAGATTGTATCCTAAGGAGTTTTGAATTCTATCTTGTATGTTAAAGATTCATAATATATTTATGCATAAATTCTTTTAAATTATATGAAAACTATGAAATCTCTGCCTCTGTCTCTCTCCATCAAACTTTTCTTTAAAATTAGGGAATTCATGGGTACCAGAAGCCCATTGTTCAGGTCTCCAAGCCCTTGCTACTCCAAGTGAAATCCACTGGTATTACCTGGGGCTTGTTAAAAATGTGAATTCTCAGATGCCAATTCCAGTTTAGTGTATTGGAATGCTAAACAGATCTCAAATGATCTGTAAACATTAAAGTTTGCAAAAGACTGTTCTAAACATTGTTAAAGCACTGTAGCAACCAATGATCAAAATATCACATAAGCAGAATAATGAAAAGCAAAGAGTGGCCATATTTATCTGTCTTTGCATTTGAAATTCTACTCCTGGAATGCTTATTTTCCTAAAACAATAGGATACATCTTGAGGGCAATAATCCTACTCTTCTCCAGAAGAGAGGAAACTTCAGGATGATAAAAGAGAGGGAACAGAGTGTGCTGAATATAGTAAGAGTACTAAACTAGAGTCCCTGTTTGTTTAACTATGTACCTTGGCATCTTCTGGGACCTCGGTTATTTCTTGCCATTTTTTTGATGATGACAAAACCCCTGTTAAGGACAACAGTGAAAAATAAATAATTCCGATAAAAAATACAAAAAATGTGGAAAGATGGCAGAGGTGGTAGTGTAGATTTTTAACTCCCACCCCCAATCCCAAGAACCCATAGAAACAGGAAAGTAGATAGAAAAATCAAAACCTACGAAGCTCTAACAGAAAATGTAGATGGGAAAGTATCTCTTTGAACTCCCACATTAATACTAATGCAAGGGGTTAGGCCATGAAGAGTGGCAGACCACACATTCACCAAGAGTTTCCCTGAGAGGTTCACTGGGCTAGTTACAGCAGAGGTTAAAGGAGGTGAGTTTCACAAGCCTCAGTGCATGGTGAGGACAAGGAAACTATAGGAAAGTGGAATAATTATGAAGTGGTTTGGAGACCCCAAGAAATCAAAAATTAGGCGATGAAAACTTCTCAGGATAAAAATGCGTTAGTTTTCTAGACTTCTGTGGTGGTCCAGTGGTTAAGAATTTGCCTGGCAATGCAGGGGATACAGGTTCAATCCCTGGTCCAGGAAGATCCCACATGCTGTCAAGCAACTAAGTCCGTGCACCACAACTAATCAGCTTGCAGTCTACAGCCCATGAACTGCAATTACTGAAGCCTGCTTGCCCTAGAGCCCATGCTCTGCAACAAGAGAAACCATGGCAATGAGAACTCCATACATCACAATTAGAGAGTAGCCCCCATTCCCTGCAACTAGAGAAAGCCCATGCAAGGCAATGAAGACCCACTGCAACCAAAAGTAAATAAATAAATATTTTTTTTTAAGATGCACTTTTTTTTTTTTAATCACTGTGTAACAAACTATCACAGACTTAGCACCTTAACACAGTACACATTACTGAAGGGAAGTAGGGAAACAAGCATGACTCGAATAACTTTGGGAAATGGTGCTTTGACTGGAAAATGCAAGATTAAAGACAGAAGAAACTGCACTATGGTTGGTAAAGTTGATTCTCATGTGGGTATAGGTTAACAATTCTGAAACTGCTGGATGCATATACTAGAACAGATAAAACAAGTCAGGAGATAGTAGATGGTGAAAGGCAAGCTTCTCATTGTTAGAGGAGGAGATACAGATAGGCAAGAAGGAGAGACCGAAATGAACTATGCTGTATTGAGCTTGAGTCAAAGATGTGAGTATGAACCTATGCTTAGATTAATGCCAATACAGCTATAACAATAAGTATGCATATGTATACATGACTGAGGATACGTACATATATTTCCTAGTTCTGTCCACTGAAAGGAACATAAAAGCAAGGACTCTCCAATGAGCAAACCCAGTGTCCAGATCTTAGATTCTAATACCATTTGCCTATAAAAGGAACTGGAGTTCTTTGGAGAAATAGCTGTCTTGGAATAGGCCATGGAGTATATAAATAAATCAATGGCATCTTTTGGCGCCTTAAAATAAGGAAACCTGCAATAAAACACAAAAGGCTTGGAGTATGTCAGGGGGACACAGAAGACAATCTGAAACACCTTCCAGTGTCTAAAATTGAGACATTTTAAGCAAAAATATCAATAACCTCAGATATGCAGATGACACCACCCTTATGTCAGAAAGTGAAGAGGAACTAAAAAGCCTCTTGATGAAAGTGAAAGTGGAGAGTGAAAAAGTTGGCTTAAAGCTCAACATTCAGAAAACGAAGATCATGGCATCTGGTCCCATCACTTCATGGGAAATAGATGGGAAACAGTGGAAACAGTGTTAGACTTTATTTTTGGGGGGCTCCAAAATCACTGCAGATGGTGACTGCAGCTATGAAATTGAAAGACGCTTACTCCTTGGAAAGAAAGTTATGACCAACCTAGATAGCGTATTCAAAAGCAGAGACATTACTTTGCCGACCAAGGTCCATCTAGTCAAGGCTATGGTTATTCCAGTGGTCATGTATGGATGTGAGAGTTGGACTGTGAAGAAGGCTGAGCGCCGAAGAATTGATGCTTCTGAACTGTGGTGTTGGAGAAGACTTTTGAGAGTCCCTTGGACTGCAAAGAAATCCAACCAGTCCATTCTGAAGGAGATCAGCCCTGGGATTTCTTTGATGCTAAAGCTGAAACTCCAGTACTTTGGCCCCCTCATGCGAAGAGTTGACTCATTGGAAAAAACTCTGATGCTGGGAGGGATTGGGGGCAGGAGGAGAAGGGGACGACCGAGGATGAGATGGCTGGATGGCATCATGGACTTGATGGACATGAGTCTGAGTGAACTCCGGGAGTTGGTGATGGACAGGGAGGCCTGGCGTGCTGTGATTCATGGGGTCTCAAAGAGTCGGACACGACTGAGTGACTGAACTGAACTGAACTGAAGCAAAAATAATAGTAATGATGATATGGGCACTTCCCTGGCTGTCCAGTGGTTAAGACTGCCTTCCATTATAGAGAATATGGGTTCAGCCCTGTTCAGGGAGCTAAGATCCCACACGCTTTGTGGCAAAAACATATAACAGAAACAATACTGTAACAAATTCAACAAAGACTTTAAAATAAATAAAGAATGTGATACTGAGTTATGAATCAAAATATAAGGTAAATGCTTTTGAGTCAATACAGAAATAAATAATTGAATAAAATGTTTAAATGAAGGTGAGAGGGCAAAATCTCCTTGCTGCTACTGCTACTGCTAAGTCGCTTCAGTCGTGTCCAACTCTGTGCGACCCCATAGACGGCAGCCCACCAGGCTCCCCCGTCCCTGGGATTCTCCAGGCAAGAGTACTGGAGTTGGGTGCCATTAGAAATTCCAAATAATTTATGTAGATATTTCTTCTTTAAGGGAGGTGGAACTTCCTATCCTTTTCCTGTGAGCGACTTAGTACTTCATGAATTGTTTTCAGACATGTGAGAATGGAAAGGGAAAAAAATGCTCATTTTATGATGGAGAAAATTGACAAACAATTCCTTGACCAAAGGAGTAAAGTTTTACGGATGATGAGTCAGATTGACAGCAAGTACCCTTACTGTGATGTAATGAGAATGTCAATTCACTTCTATAGTTTTCCTCTCAAAACCTATCACCTCAGTGTACTCATTAGAAGAACACTGACAAGCCCCAGTGGAAGAACATTCTACAAAATAATGTACAAATATTATTCAATATTCTTAAGGTCATAAATCAAGAAAAATATGAGAAATTTTCTCAGATGAGAGGAGGCTGAGCCATGATGACTAAATGGTATGTGATATCTTGGATAATATCCTAGATCAGAAAAAAGGACTTTAGAAAAAATTATAATAAAACTTGAATAAAGTACGGAGTTCAGTTGCAGTGGATGAATGTTGGCTTATCACTTGTGATAGACTATATCATGTGAAAAAACATTAGCAATAGGGAAAATGGTGTATGAGAATATAGGGCAGCAAGAGAGAGAATATACCAGTAAGACAGGCATTACAGTCTTATGCAACATTACTACATTTCATCACCTGGACATTATTTTGATTGAGAACTTGTATTGAGGGAAACCCGCATAGACTACAATCCAAATTGAGGACAAGGACATTAAAGGCAAAAGAAAGAGAACTATTCAGGCAAAAATGAAGAAAGGTTATGTAGACTCAACAGTTCTCATAAAGAACAAGGGCATTTGTTTTTACATGTGGAAAAATAAAGAGAGAGAGAAGGAGGGGGAGAACATTTGTCAAAATGTATCAAACTGTGCACTTAAAATGGTGTATTTTATTTTCTGCAAATTATAACTCATTAAGAGGATTAAAAGTTAAAATATAAATCCATGAATAGTCAACATTTATGTCTCTCCTAAAATGTATATGTTGAAATCCTAATGCCCAGAGTAATGGTATTAAGAAGTGAGGCCTTCTAGAGGGGATTAGGACATGAATGAGATGAATGCCTTATAAAGAGGCCCAAGAGAGCTCCCGTGCCTCTTCTACCACAATCATTTCCCTAAGTCCCTGTCACACTGTAAGAATTCTGGTAGAACTCACCAGCCTTCACCAGAATCTCTGCTGGCACCCTGATTTTGTACTTCCAGCTTCTTACACTGTAAGAAATAAATTTATGTTGTTTATATACTTGGGCTTCCCTTGTAGCTCAGCTGGTAAAGAATCCGCCTGCAATGAGGGGGACCTGGGTTCAATCCCTGGGTTAGAAAGATCCCCTGGAGGGGGTATGAAATGTTACACACTCCAGTATTCTAGACTGGAGAATTTATTGGACTGTATAGTCCATGGGGTCCCAAAGAGTTGGACACAACTGAGCGACTTTCACTCTTTATGAGACACCCAGTCTTTGGTACTTTTATAATAGCATCCTCAATAGAATAAGACAACTACTTCACAGACTATGAAAGAAAGGAGGAAAATTACCAAAAGTTACTTCAAAATAGACAAAAGGTCTAAATCAACATAGACAAAAAATAGAAAATAAACCACAAAAAAGCACTATATTCATAAATGGGAGAATTGTAAAAAAAATTTTAAATGTCAGTTATCACAATTGTGGGGCTTCCCTGGTGGCTCACCTGTCAGGAACGTGCCTACAAGACAGGAGACACAGGTTGAATCCCTGGGTCAGGAAGATCCCCTGGAGAAAGGCATGGCTACCCACTGCAGTATTCTTGCCTGGGAAATCTCATGGACAGAGGAGCCTGGCAGGCTGCCAGTCCACGTGGTCCCAAGACATGACTTAGCAACTAAAAAGCACCAACACCAATCACAATTGTATTTTATTTTATATTATGCAAATAATACAATTTCCACATTTATTTTAAATTGCACATCAATTTACTTATATTGTATACCAACTTGGATCTGTCAAAGATCAAATTTCCAAAAAAGAAAACTATAGACCAATTCTATTTATGATTATCAATATAAATAACTCAAATAAAATGTTATCAGAAACAAAATACATTTAAAAGATTATATTTGATGTTTAAAAGTCATTTATTTCAGAGATGCACATATAGTTTAACGTCAGCAAACCCATCTGTATTATTTGTTACATTAGCAGAACAGGAAAGAGTACGCATGATTATCTCTAAAAACGCAAAAATATATTTGACAAAATTTAATACCCTTTTATGTTTAAAACTCTCAGTACAATAACACATACCTTAGACTTTCCAGATGGCTCTGCAGGTGAAGATCTACCAGCAAGGCAGGAGACAAAAGAAACACGGGTTTGATCCCTGGGTCAGTAAGATCTCCTGGAGAAGGAAATGGTAACCCAGTCCAGTATTCTTGCCTGGGAATTCTCATGGACAGGGGAGCCTGGCGGGCTACAGTATATGAGGCTGTGAAGAGTTGGACATGATTAAGCACCCAAGCAACAGCTAGAATCAATGCCAGTTAGAAAATAGGAACAAATTTGGGACATAAGAGTTGGAAGCAGAGGAAACACTTTATCTATTTTCACATGATAGGATAATACAGTGGAAAAGTACTAAGGAATCCATGGGGAAAACTATTGCAACAACTAAGATAATTAGATTAAGTTGCAGCTTATAAATTCAGTATAGGAAATCAATACACTTCATGTATATTACTAAAAAAGTATAAAATCCATAATGGAAGAGACATCTTTTATGCTACAGAATAGATACATAAATATTAATAGATAGAGATAGGTAAATACATAAAGAATGAATTTCACATGAAATGTGCAAACCCTATATAAGTGAAACTCAAAATACTTCTGATGCATGCAAATATATCTTTGAGAAAGCATAAAGAATGAACATTTCTGAATAGTATATTTTTCTGTCAATCATCAATTAGTTTTGTAACCTTTATAAATTTTGCACAATCCTAATAAATACAAAACTCTGAATATTCATTTGAAGGACTAATGCTGAAGCTGAAGCTGATGCTCCAATGCTTTGGTCACCTAATGCGAAGAGCCGACTCAATGGAGAGGACTCTGATGCTGGGAAATGTTGAAGGCAAAAGGAGAAGAAGGTGGCAGAAGATGAGATGATTAGATAGCATCACCAATTCTATGGACATAAATCTGGGTAAAACTCCAGGAGACAGTGAAGGACAGGCAAGTGTGCTGCAGTCCATGGAGTCACAAAGAGTCAAACATGACTCAGTGACTAAACAATAACAAGGACAAATAAATGCACAATAAAACAATCATGCTTTTTTATTCCTCAAAAACTAAAGAAACATTTTTAAAATTTATTTTTTTTTATTGAAGGATAATTGCTTTACAGAATTTTGTTGTTTTCTGTCAAAAACATATATCCCTTACGTTTTGAACTACCCTCCCAGCTCTCTCCCCATTCCACCCCTCTAGGTTGATACAGAGCCTGTTTGAGTTTCCTTAGCCATACAGAAAATTCCCATTGGCTATCTGTTTTACATGTGGTAATGTAAGTTTCCATGTTCCTCTTTCCATAAATCTCACCCTCTCCTCCCTGGAGAAGCAACAAGTAACATACAAGGGACACCCTATATGATTAACAGCTGATCTTTCAGCAGAAACTCTGCAGGCCAGAAGGGAATGGCAGAATATATTTAAATTACTGAAAGGGAAAAGCATGTCCACTAGTCTGTTCTCTATGTCTGTTTCTCCATTGCTGCCCTATAAGTAAATTCTTCAGTACCATTTTTCTAGATTCTGTATATATGTGTTAGAATATGATAGTCATCTTTCTCCTTCTGACTTACTTCACTCTGTATAATAGGTTCTAGGTTCATCCACCTCATGAGAACTGACTCAAAGTGTTCCTTTTTATGGCTGAGTAATATTCCATTACATATATGTGCCACAACTTCTCTCTTTTTTTCTTGATGAGTCTGGTTAAAGGTTTGTCAATTTTGTTAATCTTCTCAAAGAATCAGCTTTTAGTTTTATTAATCTTTATTACTGCTTCTTTTCATTGCTGTTTCATTTATTTCTGCGCGGATCTTTATGACTTTTTTCCTTCTCAATTTTGAGTTTTGTTGTTGTTCTTTTTCCAGTTGTTTTAGGTGTAGATTAGGTTGTCTATTCAATGTTTTTCTTATTTCTTGAGGTAGGATTGTATTGCTATTAACTTTCCTCTTAGAACTGCTTTTGCTGCATCCCATAGGCTTTGAGTTATGTTTTCATTGTCATTTGTTTGTAGAAATTCTTCAATTTCCCTTTTGATTTCTTCAGTAACCTGTTGGTTATTTAGAAACACATTGTTTAATCTCCATGTGTTTGTGTTTCTTACAGTTTTTCCTTGTAGTTTATATCTAGTCTCATAGCGTTGTGGTCAGAGAAGATACTTGATACAATTTCAATTTTCTTAAATTTACAGAGGTTTGATTTGTGACCCAAGATGTGGTCTATCCTGGAGAGTGTTCCATGTGCACGTGAGAAGAAGGTGTATACTTATGCATTTGGATAGAATGTCCTGAAGATATCAGCAAAATCCATCTCATCTAATGTATCATTTAGGACGTGTTTCCTTATTAATTTTCTGTTTTGATTACCTGTCCATTGGTGTGACAAATTCAGACTGTTAAAGTCTCTTACTATTATTGTGTTACTGTCAATGTATCCTTTTATGTCTGTCACTGTTTGTCTTATGTATTGAGGTCCTCCTATGTTGGGTGCATAGATATTTACAATTGTGATGTCTTCCTCTTAGTCATTATATCTTAGTCATATTATATTCCTCTTAGTCATTATATCTTAGTTATTATGTCTCCCTTAATCATTATATAGTATCCTTTCTTATCTCTTGTAATCTCTTTATTTTAAGGTCTATTTTGTCAGAGTTACAAGACCTTCTAGAACTAACACACAGAAAATATGTCTTTTTCATTATAGAGGACTGGAATGCCAAAGTAAGAAGTCAAGAAACACCTGGAGTAACAGGATAATTTGGCCTTGGAGTACAGAATGAAGCAGGGCAAAGGCTAATAGAGATCTGCCAAGAGAACGCACTGGTCATAGTAAACACTCTCTTCCAACAACACAAGGGAAGACTCTACACATGGACATCACCAGATGGTCAACATCAAAGTCAGATTGATTATATCCTTTGCAGCCAAAGATGGAGAAACTCTATATGATCAGCAAAAACAAGACTGGGAGCTGACTGTGGCTCAGATCACGAAATCCTTATTGCCAAATTCAGACTGAAATTGAAGAAAGTGAGGAAAACCACTAGACCATTCAGGTATGACCTAAATCAAATCCCTTATGATTATACAGTGAAAGTGAGAAATAGATTTAAGGGACTAGATCTGATAGGCAGAGTGCCTGATGAACTATGGACAGAGGTTTGCGACAGGAGAGGGAAATCAAGACCATTCACAAGAAAAAGAAATGCAAAAAAGCAAAATGGCTGTCGGAGGAGGCCTTACCAATAGCTGTGAAAAGAAGAGAAGTGAAAAGCAAAGGAGAATGGGAAAGATACATCCATTTGAATTCAGAGTTCCAAAGAATCACAAGGAGAGATAAGAATCCCTTTCTCAGCGATCAATGCAAAGAAATAGAGGAAAACAATAGAATGGGAAAGACTAGAGCTCTCTTCAAGAAAGTTAGAGATACAAGGGAACATTTCATGCAAAGATGGGCTCAATAAAGGACAGAAATGGTATGGCCCTAACAGAAGCAGACGATATTAAGAACAGGTGGCAAGAATACACAGAACTGTACAAAAAAGATCTTCACAACTCAGATAATCATGAAAGTGTGATCACTCACACTGATCTAGACCCGGACATCCTGGAATGTAGAGTCAGGCGGGCCTTAGGAAGCATCACTATGAACAAAGCTAGTGGAGGTGATGGAATTCCAGTTGAGCTATTTCAAACCTAAAAGATGATGCTGTGAAAGTGCTGCACTCAATATGTCAGCAAATTTGGAAAACTCAGCAGTGGCCACAGGACCAGAAAAGGTCAGTTTTCATTCCAATCCCAAAGAAAGGCAATGCAAAAGAATGCTCAAACTACCACACAATGGCACTTATCTCACACATTAGTAAAATAATGCTCAAAATTCTCCAAGCCAGGCTTCAGCAATACATGAACCTTGAACTTCCAGATGTTCAAGCTAGTTTTAGAAAAGGCAGAGGAACCAGAGATCAAATTGCCAACATCCACTGGATCATCAAAAAAGCAAGAGAGTTCCAGAAAAAACATCTCTTTCTGCTTTATTGACTATGCCAAAGCCTTTGATTGTGTGGATCACAGTAAACTTTGGAAAATTCTTCAAGAGATGGGAATACCAGACCATCTGACCTGCCTCTTGGAAAACCTGTATGCAGGACAGGAAGAAACAGTTAGAACTGGGCATGGAACAATAGACTGGTTCCAAAGAGGAAAAGCAGTATGTCAAGGCTGTATATTGTCACCCTACTTATTTAATTTATATGCAGAGTACATCATGAGAAACACTGGGCTGAAAGAAGCACACTCTGGAATCAAAATTGCCAGGAGAAATGTCAATAACCTCAGATATGCAGATGACACCACCCTTATGGTAGAAAGTGAAGAGGAACCAAAAAGCCTCTTGATGAAAGTGAAAGAAGACAGTGAAAAAGTTCGCTTAAAGCTCAACATTCAGAAAATTAAGATCATGGCATCCTGTCCTGTCACTTCATGGCAAATACATGAGAAAACAGTGGAAACAGTGTCAGACTTTATTTTTGGGGGCTCCAAAATCACTGCAGATGGTGACTTCAGCCATGAAATTCAAAGACACTTACTCCTTGGAAGGAAAGTTATGACCAAACTAGACAGCATATTCAAAAGCAGAGACATTACTTTGCCAACCAAAGTCTGTCTAGTCAAGGCTATAGTTTTTCCAGTAGTCATGTATGGATGTGAGAGTTGGACTGTGAAGAAAGCTGAATGCTGAAGAATTGATACTTTTGAACTGTAGTATTGGAGGAGACTCTTGAGAGTCCCTTGGACTGCAAGGAGATCCAACCAGTCCATCCTAAAGGAGATCAGTCCTGGGTGTTCATTGGAGGGACTGATGTTGAAGCTGAAACTCCAATACTTTGGCCACCTGATGCAAAGAGCTGACTCATTTGAAAAGACTCTGATGCTGGGAAAGAGTGAGGGTAGGAGGGAAGGTGACGACAGAGGATTAGATGTTTGGATGGCATCACTGACACAGTGGACATGGGTTTGGATGGACTCCCAGAGTTGGTGATGGACAGGGAGGCTTGGTGTGCTGCAGTTCACGGGGTCTCAAAGAGTTGGACACGAGTGAGCGACTGAACTGAACTGAACCAGTTTTGTCTGATATGAGGATTACTATTCCAGCTTTCTTTTGTTTCTCATTTGCATGGAATATATTTTTCCATCCCGTCATTTTCAGTCTATATGTGTCTTGAGGTCTGAAATGGGTTTCTTATAGACAGCATGTATATTGGTCTTGCTTTTTATCCATTCAGCCAGTCTGTGTCTTTTGGTTGGAGCATTTTACCCATTTACACTTAAAATAATTATTGATATATATGTTATTATTGCCATTTTCTTAATTGTTTGGGGTTAATTTTGTATATGTTTTCCCTTTCAGTAATTTAAATATATACTGCCATTCCCTTCTGGCCTGCAGAATTTCTGCTGAAAGATCAGCTGTTAAGCATATGTGGTTTCCCTTGTATGTTACTTGTTGCTTCTCCCTTGCTGCTTTTAATATTCTTTCTTTGTGTTTAGTCTTTGTTAGTTTGATTAGTATGTGTCTTGGCATGTTTCTCCTTGGGTTTATCCTCCTGCATGGAACTCTTTGTGCTTCTTGGACTTGTTTGACTATTTCCTTTTCCATGTTGGGGAAATTTCCAACTATAATCTCTTCAAAAATTTTCTCATACTCTTTCTTTTTCTCTTCTTCTTGTGGGACCCCTATAATTTGAATGTTGGCACATTTAATATTGTCCCAGAGGTCTCTGAGAGTACCCTCAATTCTTTCCATTCTTTTTATTTTATTCTGCTCTTAGGAAGTTGCTTCCACCATTTCATTTTCCAGCTCACTGACTTGTTCTTCTGCTTCAGATATTCTGCTCTTGATTCCTTCCCGAGTATTTTTAATTTTAGTAATTGTGTTGTTTGTCTCTGTATGTTTATTCTTTAATTCTTCTAGTTCTTTGTTACTTGATTCTTGCATTTTCTCCATTTTGTTTTCAAGGTTTTTGATCACCTTTACTATCATTATTCTGAATTCTTTTTCAGGTAGTTTGCCTATTTCCTTTTCATTTATTTGGATTTCTGTGTCTCTACTTTGTTCTTTCATTTGTGTAACATTCTCTGCCTTCTAATTATTATTAGTTAGCTTATTGTGTTTGGGGTCTCCTTTTCCCAGGCTTCAAGGTTGTATTCTTTCCTCCTTTTGGTTTCTACCCCTCTAAGGTTGGTCCAGTGGTTTGTGTTAGCTTCATATAAGGTGAGAATTGTGTGGAATTTTTGTTTGTTTGTTTGTTTTCCCTTTGATGGGCAAGGCTGAATGAGGTGGTAGTCCTGTCTGCTGATGATTGTGTTTGTATTTTTGGTTTTTTCATTGTTTAGATGAAGCATCTTGCACACGGTGCTACTGGTGGTTGGGTGATGCCAGGTCTTGTACGCGAGTGCTTTCCTTTTTGTGAGTTCTCACTATTTGATACTCCCTAGGATTAGTCTCTGGTAGTCTAGGGTCTTGGAGTCAGTGCTCCCACTCCAAAGGCTCAGGGCTTGATCTCTGGTCAGGAATGAAGATTCCACAAGTGGTTTGTTATGGCATTAAGTGAGATTGAAACAAACATCCAAAAACTGGGAAACCAAACATGAACCCCAGACAAATGGCAGTTACAAAATCAGGCAAATAACAATTAAAATAATGAAATATACACATGCACATATACACCCATAAGCAAATTCAAAACAGTCCAACTAAAATAATGTACATTATTAGATTGACCCAGTAAACAGAGGAAATCAAAAATTATATTTACCAGTTAAAAATACAACTAACTAAAGCACAAACTGGAAAACAAAACTAAAGCAAGGTGCCGAGTGGGAAATAAAGCAATGAAAATAAAACTAACAAATATGGTGAGAGGAAAAAAGAAAAGAAAGAAAGAATAAATATACAAAGTTAAATAGAGGTAGATAAAGAAGATTTATATACATTAAAGATTAACTACAAGGGGAAAAGAACAGTAGGAAAGACAAAGGAATAAATGTAGAAAAATATAATAGGTTTAAAAATTTAAAGATTAAAATTATAAAAAAGAGAAAAGAAAAAAAGAGAGAGAAAAAAAGGAAACCTCCAGAGAACTGCAAAAGCCCAAAGTAGAGGCAGAGGTTTATAACAACAATAAAAAGTGTGACTGAACATACACATATACATATGCACACATCAGTTCAGTTCAGTCGCTCAGTCGTGTCCGACTCTTTGTGACCTCATGAATAGCAGCACGCCAGGCCTCCCTGTCCATCACCAACTCCCAGAGTTTACCCAAACTCACGTCCATCGAGTCAGTGATGCCATCCAGTCATCTCATCCTCTATTGTCCCCTTCTCCTCCTGCCCCCAATCCCTTCCAGCATCAGGGTCTTTTCCAATGAGTCAACTCCTCACATGAGGTGGCCCAAGTATTGGAGTTTCAGCCTCAGCATCAGTCCTTTCAATGAACACCCAGGACTGATCATCCTTACATAAGCAAAATCAAAACAGTCCAACAAAAATAGAGTGCAATGGATTTACCCAGTGAACAAAGAAAACCAAAAATTATATCTACCAGTTAAGAACAAAACTAAAAGCACAAACTGGAAGACAGAACTAAAGCAAGGTGCCAACTGGGAAATAAAGCAATGACGAGAAAACTAACAAATATGTTGAAGAAAGAAAAGAGAAATGATATGAAAAGTTAAATAGAGGTAGCTAAAGAATATTTATATACATTAAGGGTTAACTGCAAGGGGAAAAGAACAGAAGGAAAAGCAAACAAAGGAATAAATGTTAAAAAAATAGGCTTAAAAAATTAAAAATTAAAATTAAAAAAGGAGAGACATAAAAAAAAAAAGGAAAGCTCCACAGAACAGCAAAAGCCCAACATAGAGGCAGAGGTTTATAACAACAATAAAGAATGTGACTGAGAAAAATATAAAAAATAAAAGCTCAAAAGCTTAATTGGATTTCATTGAGCCAATAAAATCTACAACTGCAACAGAGGCGGGGGGAAAGGTGGTGGGGTGGGGGGAAAATCGAAAAAATTCTACAGAACTAGTCAAAACACAAGATAATAAATGTTTTTCTTTAGTCACTGCTGTCAGTCCTTTCCCTTGCTGGGAGTCACAGTCCACCACACCTCCCTGGGATGCCCTCCAATACTGTGCTGATCTCTGGACCTGTTGTGGCGGCAGGTCAGATTCTAATCTGGCCCTACTCCTGTGTGTTCTTGCCTCCAATATCCACAGCTATCAGAACTAGTATGTTTTCTTTTGTGGGAGCTCTCAATTCTTTTTATATATTCCATAGATACAGAGTCTGCCTAGTTGATCGTATGGATTTAATCTGCAATTTGTACAGCTCGTGGGAAGGTATTGGGTCTTTTTCCTTAGCCACAGTGCCCCTGAGTTTCAATTGTGGTTTTATTTCCACCTCTGCATGTGGTTCATCCACTGGGGTTTGCTCCTGAGGCTGCCTAGGAGGACATGGGTTTTCCCCTGTGACAGCCAGGTGTGGAGGTGGTGCAGCTGCTTGGGTCACAGGGCTTCTGGCACCACCAGGTACTCAGGGGAGTTGGCAGCTAGAGCAGCAGGAAATATAGTGCTCTAGAAGGGCATGGCAACCAGTGTTGGCCAATACACTCCAGTATTCTTGCCTGGAGAACCCCCCTGACAGAGAAGCCTGGTAGGCCAGAGTCTACGGGATTGCAAAGACCTGGACACAACGGAAGCAACCGTGCCTGCTTAGACAGGGTTAGATTTTTATTTTTTTGCCTGTGGCAGCTCTGCCCCTGTGAGAGTTGAGCCATGAAGGTGGCTTGGCTGCTCAGTTTGCAGGGACCCTGGCGGCACAAAGATATAGGGACTGCTTCCCACCCAGGAGTTATGCCCCTATCAGAGTCTTTTTTTGAGCCTTTTGTAGCTGGCGATCAGAAGGCCTCTTTGGTCTGCCTTTCTCCATAGCTCCACCCAAACCTTACCTGGGGTCCTTCTCTGTTGTTCTACACATCAGGCACATAGAGGGGCCCACCTGGTTGGGGTCCTACTCTGTAGCTTTGCGTGATAGGCACTTAACGGGTGCCCTGGGTGGGGTCCTACTCTATAGTTCAGTGCATCAGGCATTTGATGGGCCAGTCTCTCTATTGTTCAGCTGTTGATGCTGGCATGTGGAGAGAGCGAGGTTATAGTGATGGCTCCACCCTCTATGCATGACTTAGCAGTTTCTCCTTGCTTCCGTGGCTGCCTGGCTTTCCTCCACAGGCATTTCCCACCACAATCCCCTCCCGCAGGTCCCCTTGATCTGTCTCTCCACAGTCAACAGCAGCCTTCGCCCTGGGAATGCTCCACAATCCCTAAACTCCAGCTCTTAGCCTCTGCGCCTTCCAGGGGATCTGCGTCCCTATCCAGGTACGTTTCATGACACCAAGGACTGTCTGATTCTCATTCCACTTAGGCTGCCACAGATCAGCTGTTTCATCAGCCTTAAATGTTTCTACTCTGACTCAGACAATTGCCTCAATGTGGAGATTGGAGCCCTGCTTCAGTTCCCCCACCCGCTGAGGGCAGGTTGAGTCCTACTAACACACCTGTTTTTCTCTAGTTCCTTTATCCTACTGAGTTTTGCATGCTTCTATATGTTCTTTTCCACTGGTCAGGTACTCCTGTCTGCTCTCAGCTGGTGTTCTGCATGCACTTCTGTGTCTGAAGGTATATTCCTGATGTATCCATGGAGAGAGATGTACTCCACATCCACCTATTCATCCGCCATCATGTTCTCCCTAAACATTTTCTTTTTAAGTCAAGCTTATTTGCAAGAACTGATAAGAAAAAGGACAACCAAGAAAATCTTGATATGGAATGAATCAGGGAGCTCTATTTGGTATGGTAAACTATTATTTACCACATCAAATTAATCAGTATAAAAGTGGCATATATCTAGCCTGAAAAATCAATGTGGAAAAAATAAAATTCAGAAATATTCTCAGTAGTGTATTAAAATGTGGTTTCTAAAATCAGTGAATGTAATATAAATGGATAGTCGCAATAAAAAAAAGAAAGGCTGTAATCATTTGTAATAAGACATGAGAAAAATACCAAATTTATCATAAATTTCCATGTAAAATATGAGAGCATGAAGCTTTTAGGATAATGCATCAGTGTATTTCTATATACCATGAGTATGGGGAACTATTTCACAGCTATATTTAAAACTTGTAAAAAATAAAGAAAAGTTAACAACTTTTAACACATTTATATGGAAATGCTTGAACATTACAAAAAGTGAATGTCCCCAAACTATATTAATAAATGTTCATTTCACTAATGCTCAAAATTCTCCAAGCCAGGCTTCAGCAATACATGAATCATGAACTTCCAGATGTTCAAGCTGGTTTTAGAAAAGACAGAAGAACTAGAGATCAAATTGCCAACATCCACTGGATCATCAAAAAAGCAAGAGAGTTCCAGAAAAACATCTCTTTCTGCTTTATTAACTATGCCAAAGCCTTTGACTGTGTGGATCACAACAAACTGTGGAAAATTCTGAAAGAGATGGGAATATCAGACCACTGACCTGCCTCTTGAGAAACCTATATGCAGGTCAGGAAGCAACAGTTAGAACTGGACATGGAACAACAGACTGGTTCCAAATAGGAAAAAGAGTATCTCAAGGCTGTATATTGTCACCCTGCTTATTTAACTTATATGTAGAGTACATCATAAGAAATGCTGGGCTGGAGGAAGCACAAGCTGGAATCAAGATTGCCGGGAGAAACATCAATAACCTCAGATATGCATATGACACCACCCTTATGGCAGAAAGTGAAGAGGAACTAAAAGCCTCTTGATGAACGTGAAAGAGGAGAGTGAAAAAGTT
Source organism: Oryx dammah (assembly GCF_014754425.2). Taxonomy (NCBI): domain Eukaryota; kingdom Metazoa; phylum Chordata; class Mammalia; order Artiodactyla; family Bovidae; genus Oryx; species Oryx dammah. The sequence goes on along the minus strand of NW_024070203.1, from coordinate 51,386,787 downwards.
AGCTTAAAGCTCAACATTCAGAAAACGAAGATCATGGCATCCGGTCCCATCACTTCATGGGAAATAGATGGGGAAACAGTGGAAACAGTGTCAGACTTTATTTTGGGGGCTCCAAAATCACTGCAGATGGTGACTGCAGCCATGAAATTAAAAGACGCTTACTCCTTGGAAGGAAAGTTATAACCAACATAGATAGCATATTAAAAAGCAGAGACATTACTTTGCCAACAAAGGTCCGTCTAGTCAAGGCTATGGTTTTTCCTGTGGTCATGTATGGATATGAGATTTAAATTGTGAAGAAGCCAAGTGCCAAAGAATTGATGCTTTTGAACTTTGGTGTTGGAGAAGACTCTTGAGAGTCCCTTGGACTGCAAGGAGATCCAACCAGTCCATCTTAAAGGAGATCAGACCTGGGTGTTCATTGGAAGGACTGATGCTGAGGCTGAAACTCCAATACTTTGGCCACCTCATGTGAAGAGTTGACTCATTGGAAAAGACCCTGATGCTGGGAGGGATTGGGGGCAGCAGGAGAAGGGGACGACAGAGGATGAGATGACTGGATGGCATCACCGACTCAATGGACATGAGTTTGGGTAAACTCCGGGAGTTGATGATGGACAGGGAGGCCTGGCGTGCTGCAATTCGTGGGGTTGCAGAGTCGGACACAACTGAGCGACCGAACTGAACTGAATTCACTCATAATGAGAAAATACAAATTAGAAGTTCACTAATTTATTACTTCCCTGTTATTTACAAGTTTGACAATAGAAAAAGTTGGTGAGTTTGTGGTAAAAATTAGCATTCTTATTGTGGCCATGGAGAATTAAACAACTTCAATCATAGTTATTTGGGTAATATCTAGTGATACTATATAAGGTAAATCTTTATACATTAATTCTTTGAAATGGTGTTCACTTTTAGGAATATTTTCTTACACTGAAAAATTTATGAAAACATAAGTAGAATACTATCATTTCTGCTGCTGCTAAGTCGCTTCAGTCATGTCCGACTCTGTGACGCTATAGACGGCAGTCCACCAGGCTCCCCCGTCCCTGGGATTCTCCAGGCAAGAACACTGGAGTGAGTTGCCATTTCCTTCTCCAGTGCATGAAAGTGAAAAGTGAAAGTGAAGTCAGTCAGTCGTGTCTGACTCTTAGCCACCCCACGGACTGCAGCCCACCAGGCTCCATCTTCCATGGGAATATCCAGGCAAGAGTACAGGAGTGGGGTGCCATTGCCTTCTCCGACTGTCACTGCAGTATGATTTAAAAGAACTAAACACTGAAAATAGTTTACTGTCCATCCAGAGTTGACAGTAGTATTTAAAACTGCTGTCACACAATGGAATACTAACTAAAGAAATAGCTCTATATGAACAGGTAATTTCAGGGTATAATGTTTAACACAAACAAACAAACAAAAAACAAGAAGAAAAATGCAAATAGTTGCATGCTACTGTTTTTCCAAGAAATTTTGGTGGATACAGATATAAAAGACACATTTGCTTATGTTAAAATTTTACAAAGGGGAATGGGTAACTACAGTATTCATGAAATAATTATCCATGTAAGTGGGAAATAAAATGTGTGTGGGTGTAAGCAATAGAAACTAAACCTCTCTGCATATGTCTGTTTTGCAGATTTGACTTTGAGATCATGTAGAGTACACCTGTGGCTTATTCATGTCAATGTATGGCTAAAACCACCACAATACTGTAAAGTAATTAGCCTTCAATTAAAATAAATAAGTTAAAAAGATACTTTCTAAAAATTCATTTACAAAAATCTAAAGGCAAGTAAACAAACCTAAGACTATGTCAAATTGATGACATAGCCATTAACTACCAAGGAGAGTTATTTCAAGACAGTTTAAAATCCAGTAATTTGGTTAGTTTCCATAGTCTATATACTCTATGAGAAAATAGCTACAAATAAAACACAAAAGCAAAAATTGGAACTCTCTCAGTTATTAGAGGTAGTGTTACTATTGCAATCCAGAAACTATTGTAAGTGTATTGCAGGTTAAAATAAATGACTATGCTGGGGTCATAGAAAAGTGGATTTTTATTCAGGAGAAACAATATAAAAATAAGTTTAGCAACATTAAATAAAACTCTATTATCTTTGATGAATAAAATATGGAAGTAAGATTTTATAGTCTATTTTATCTTATGAAAACTATTTCCTAACTCTGTCCAGAAAAAGCCTAGAAATAGTAACTAAACCAGTAATAAACCTTCCAATACCCAGGTGTTGGTGTCTAAATAACATTTTCAAGGTAAAGGACTGGGGCTCTCTGGAAAAGTGCTGATTCAAAATTTGGGGCATGAAATATACAAGATGATTCTGAAAACTGTGTTAGATTAGAAAGGGAATAAGATTATAAGGACTTCTAGGCTCATGGCCAGAAAACTCTGCCACAAACTACTTTGGACAATCTATACATTTAATGAATGCTAAATATTTTTGAGTACACATGATTATAATATAATATAAAAGGCAAAAGGAAATCAAACACTAAAAACTCACTGGTTACCTTTAAACAATGTGACTGTTCATCCTGGCTTATCAAAGGCAGGCAACCTGGCTTATTCTGCTTTTCCAGCATAATTATTAAATAGTGTCTTTTTATTTAAAAAATGTACTGGTTTGGACAATAATTTGTATATTCAATTGACTTTTGTAGATGCCAGAGGGCCAACATATTAAATTAAAAAATGGCAAATAGAGGTGGCAAAAAAAAAAGTGTTTTATTTTGACTTATTTGTTTAAAGAACACTGTACTTCAGCATAGGTGGCGCTAGTGGTAAAGAACCTGCCAGCCAATGCTGGAGACATACAAGAAACATGTATTGGATCCCTGGGTTGGGAAGATCCCTTGGAGGAGGGCATGGCAGCCATTCCAATATTCTTGCCTGGAGAATCCCATGGACAGAGGAGCCTGGTGGGCTACAGTCCATGGGGTAGCAAAGTTGGGCACAACTGAAGTAACTTAACAGGCACTTACTTCAGCATAACTAGTAACTTAGGCAGAGATTTTCTTTCCTTTCTAAATTTTTTTTTTAATTGGACCACTTTTAAAGTCTTTATTGAACTTGTTACAATATTGGTTCTGTTCTATGTTTGGTTTTTTGGCCACAAGGCATGTGAGATCTTAGGTACCTGATCAGGGGTGGAACCTACATTTCTTGCACTGGAAGGCAGTCTTCATCATTGAACCACCAGGGAAGTTTCCTTAGACAGAGGTTTTCTTGATAAAGTATTGCAGCTAACTAATATATAAATATTGATAGAACTTTTGAAATCAATAGTTTTTCAACATCTATTTGATAAATGGATCTAGGTAATGATCATCAATAAGGGAGATAGATATTATCTCAGTTTTACTGGAATCATATCATGTCACTTATGAAATATTTTTGCCAGAAACTTAGACATTATGAAGTTTATTATCTTTCTATCTTTTCTAATCACCAGTTTACAAAACATACAAGGAAGGGAGAAACATGTTAAATAATACCCGAAGGAGGTGATTAGCAAAGTTCAGTCTACAGGAAACTATAGGCCAGGTTCCCAGTTTCTTAAATGTATAAAATGTTAGGGGATGGGAAAAAAATCAAAACATGCAAAGGATCCTATAAATTAAATGAGTCTTATGAAACATATTGCTTCATTACAACATGCAAAGTTAATTTGGATATGGTTTCACACTAACTCTTTAAACTATTATAGGACAATCATGCAAACTGATGGATACTTCATGACATCAGGGTATAGAATGATTTGAAATATGTTTCAAACAGCCCTTCCATTTAAGAAAAAACACACTGGTATATTTATGGATCAGAACTATGTGGTCTGGAGTTTTATTTAACATAATTGGAGGGAGGACGTGTGGGGGTTATAGATGAAATCTTTTGGGGGCAGATGTTCATAATTATTGAAGCTGTGTGGTAGGTGAGTGATAGATATGTATGTGGAGGTTATTTTATCATACAAAGCTTTAATTTTATATGTTAAAAATTTTCCACAATAAAATGTTTATCCAAAAATGCAGAAAATTTGAGTCCATGCCTGTTCATCCAACAAGTATAACAGAAATACATTTAATAGCTATGTATCTTCTTTGAGACAAGCCATGCTTCTCTCTATTCCAGATCATTTTGAGTTGGAGATGAGCAGAGGGAAACATTTCTTCATACATGAAACATCTTGTTTTCATCCACTCAGACCTGAAAAGGAGAATGAACCCCATTCATGTAATTCCCAGACCCTGCTACTCTCATAAAGCCAAAATTCTTTCAGAAATAGTCTTTCCTTTGTAATCTGGTATTAAGTGGTAATACTATTTTACCCCTAAATGGAAGTCATTAAAAAAGTTCAGTAACTGGTTAAATGTACCCATGTATGGCCTATTTTTAAAACACAAAAGTACAAAATAATATCTGTATACAAATTCTTTTCATCTAAACTTGACTACAAAGTAATAACACTCATAATAAAAACTGAAAGACTGAAAGAGCCATTATTTATTGCCTCTTATAGCATGAGGCTTATGCTGATACTTTAGTGATTTCTGTTAAAATACTCTGCCATCAAGACTAATCACCACTTTGCTCAAGGAATCTTTTTTTTTTAAATCAGAGCATGCATCTTATAAGAACATATTATGGATATAAAACTACCATTTAAAATATCTCTTTATTTAGTATAATGTGCAGATGACATTATTCATTTTTATAATTTGAGAATCCAGAAATAGTTGGCTATGTTTAGAGTAACCTTTATCTAAAGAGATAAATCTGAGAGCTTAACACATGGAATCAATGCTCTATTTTAACCAATAAAATAATATTCTGTAAACTAAGGGAAAGGAGAAACCATTAACAATAATACTGAGCATGTTTTGTTTTGAAAAATTTTTGACTGTAAATTTTTCGTGTGCTTTAAAAATTGTAATAGCAACAGAGATCAAGTTTTAAAGAGTGGGGAGACCATCAACAACATTAAAACACTTCCTTTGAGCAAACTCCCTCTAAGATGTTTCATATGGTATTCCTGCAGCTACTCTTATCACATAATATCACTTGTTTAGAATATTGGGGATTCTGGTCCCATTGAGTCAAAGGAAGAAGATGTAAAATCTTTGTTTCAAATCTCAGACCCTTTAAAAGTGTACTATTTTTGTAGTTCAGTTTTAATGTTTAGGTCATTTCCTCTTTTCGGGCTGTGAGTTTAAGAATGCCCAAAGACTGTATAACAAATCCACTCAAAAACCAATGAATGATCTCATAAAATATATATGCAGTTTGGGAAAGGTATCTTGTTCATTTTATATTCACTTCATGATTCTATAATATACATAAAAATATGTTTTATTATTTAAAAAGTTATGTATAAAAGATTTGGATAGGAAAAGAAATGATAATTGGGTTCTAAAGCCTTTCATCTCTAGATCATTAGTAACCAATATCTCCAACTCAAAAGGACAATGTATTTACCATCTACTCATCATTATCCTCCAGAAAAACAGCACTTATGTATAACAAAGAGTGACTGATATATCTTAGAGTTACTAGGTAATTGGTAAAAAATGAGCTATTGTAATTTTTGGTATACTCACAAATTAAAGCCGTATGCTCTGCAGTTCAAACTACCTAACAGTCTGACAGGCAGTGTTGTCTGGGAAAATCAGAAGTCTTTCCCTCTATATCTTTCAGATGCAGTCTGGGCTATGTAGTAAACTATAAGGTTCTTTTAATTTTATGTCTATATTTTAAATTCCCCTTATATAATAAAATTTTTATATAATAAAAAATATTTTATCAGAAATACTGCAATGATGACATTTTGACAGAAAATACACAAATATGTGAGGACATTTAAAAATCTATGACTAAGGACCAGATAAGAAGAACATTACTCCTTCAAAGGTAAATTTTCTCTCTTAAAAAAACATACTTTATTTTGGTTTTCACCATTACTTTCTAAAGAGACAAAAATAAAAAAAAATTAAAAAACAGGTCAAATGTTATTTTGGAGTAGCTTACATTTAGGTTGACTTATTTATAAACTTTGGTATGCTGCTAAGTCACTTCAGTCATGTCCGACTCTGTGTGACCCCATAGACGGCAGCCCACCAGGCTCCCCCGTCCCTGGGATTCGCCAGGCAAGAACACTGGAGTGGGTTGCCATTTCCTTCTCCAGTGCATGAAAGTGAAAAGTGAAAGGGAAGTCGCTCAGTCATGTCTGACTCTTAGCGACCCCATGGACTGCAGCCTACCAGGCTCCTCCATCCATGGGATTTTCCAGGCAACAGTACTGGAGTGGGGTGCCATTGCCTTTTCCGAATTTTGGTATAGTCTGAGCTAATTAATTCTAAATCAAAGGCTGTCAAAAATAACAAATATCAAGTGCTAGGGTAGGGTGCTTAATTAAGAAACTTGAGTCTTCTTTGTTTTTGAATGAAAATTTATATCTTCCTAATTTACCACAGACTTTTTCAGGAAAAAACAGTAAAGTGGAATGTGAGGCAATCAGTGTTTATGATTGGCATAGATTCTTATTTATTATGATTATACAGACCCAAGTGTGTCCTAGGAAACATAAAGAAAAATGTCTATTTAATAGACATATCTTTTAATTAAATAACTCTCACAAGCCTCAACTTTTGTTACTTCTTATATTTTTGACAACATATGTGGATGTGGCTGTGTGTGCATTTGCATTTTTTATTTTTTAAAATCAGTTCTATCCTCCCTTGAATTCTCTCCATCTTAATTACATTCTCTTCTCACAGAGTATAAAAACATAGACTTGACAATAATCAGTAAGTCCTAGTTAATTAAAATACATGCACAAAACTGTTCTTGATCATTTAATAACTGGAAATAAATTAGTCTGTTTTTTTCAGTCTGATGAGCCAGAATGGAATATAAAAATGCATTGTGTAAATTGTCTTCAAATAATAATTAATGAAAAGTGATGACCAATACAGAATTGTAAAGTAAAAATTAAAAATAAATAAATAAATAAATTTAATTAAAAAAAAAAGTCTAGGCTTATGTACATTTTCTTTAAACATGAATATGATGAATGTGGCATTTCTGAAGGACATTAATATGAGGAAATTGGTAAGTCATTTATTTTGTGATTGACAATAAAGTTATACTTGTCTTTATTTATGCCAATTATTCCTTGGGGAGGGAAAGGAGAGGGAAGTTCAAGAGGGAGGGCACATATCTATACCTATGGCTGATTCATATTGATATGTGGCAGAAACCAACACAATACTATAAAGCAATTATCCTTCAGTTAAAAGATACATAAATTAAAATTTAAAAGAATTCTTCCTAGTACTATGGTTAATTTTTATACTAGGTGTGATTATTCTTACTTTAGTTCTCATTGTCTTTAGCTGAAAAAGGAATGAAGTTCTCTGTGGTTCTGGATTTTAAAAATGAATACATGGTGTGTATTGCTTTAATCAATGGTGTTTATTAACTGATATTGAGTAGAATGGCATAATGGATATGTCAGGTTGATTTATTTATCTCCCTGGGTTCTTGTCTCATCACAACAAAATTTTGGAACAACAGACTAAAGGGTTTAAAACAACAGACAAAGTATAGTTCTGTTATAGCTCAAGAAGACATATCTTTTATTAAACAGATATTCCCAAGACATGGGAGCAGGCTGACCCCAAAGGAGTCATCCTACGATCCTTCTTGGCTTCCCCCTTCTTATCCATCACCTCCTTTTGGTTGTGCCTTGTGCACAACATTAGTCAGTATTAGTATTCTGACTAATCAATTATATTAACTAGAATACACATTCTTTTACTACGCAACAAATGCACCATCGAACAGTGATATCAGATTCGTTTTTGACTTCTTAACATTTAGGTCCTCCCCTAGAATTACCCATCTTATTTGACTATGTTCCATTCAGTCTGTATTTCTCAATCCCAAATAATGCAGCCAAGACTTTGTCCTTGTTCTTGAACATTCTACACTAAATTTCTTAATAAATTCTGTCAATGTATTCTTTAAAATAACTGGTTAATGTCTTCCATTGTATTAAAAATCTATTAGGTATTTTTCATTATTGTTTTAAGTTTGTATTTAGGCTTTGATGTGATGCTTTACATTTTGTGATTTGGTTCAAAATCAAGAAACATAAAAATTCCCTTATCAATATACACTTGTCAAAATTTATATATGAAGCATGCCATTTCCTTCTCCACAGGATCGTCCCAACTCGGGGACCAACCCATGTCTCTTGCATTGGCAGGCAGATTCTTTACCATGGGGAGTTTTAAATATCTACAGGGTACTAAAAGAAAATGCTAATTTTCCCCCTTGCTGACAAACTCTATCTCAGGAGATAAAGAAAAAAAATAATAAGGATTGTTAATATGGATATAAATGAATGAATATAGAGACTCTGTTTTATGAGATGATAATGATGTTACTTTAAGAGAGATGTCACATCATATATGGTTCTCTGTGCTGTTCCAAGTGGTATTCTCAACCCCTATTTTAAGTGAATAAATGAATTTGGGGAAACAGTTCCACAAAAAACTCTCAAAATGGTTCTTTATAAAATAAAGAATGATGTTGGTGAAAATGAACATGGGGAGCTGTCAATGAAAATCAAAGTGCTTTTATGGGGTCTTTTAATGAGCACAGATTAAAAATAAAAATACACCACACAACAGAAATTGGAAGACTGACTCTGAAAGCATAGTATCCTTTTCAAACCCTTAAAGCAAACAAAGCTTTTTAGTTATATAGTGAGCAAGATTGTGAAAATTCTTATCCTTGAGCCAAATGCTACAATAATAGACAGCAAAAGAGGGAAAGATTACCTTCTTAACTTCAATTTTGTTTCCATTTTGTGTGTCAAGGAGAATAATCTTCATGTTGGAAGGATGAAACTAAAATGGTGATGAGAAATAAAATTCAGAATAGTTGAAGAGATAGGAAAAGAAAAAGTGAAACAAATCTCCAAAGACTTCACTTTTCTGGCTCAGGAGGTATTTAACTTAGGGCACTGAGTAATTCCAAAGATAAGATCAATGCCAGTAATCTGAAGAGTTATTGAAAATAGGGGAACTGCCATGAGAATAAAGAAAAACAAATGTCCCAAGTTTCTGAAAAGGTTAGGCAGTGTCTTAAAACTATAGACCAGGGATCTTGACATTTATGCTCAGTAAAATATTTGAAGGGAAACTAAATGGATGAATGGTCTTTGAGTACTGAAAAAGGTCATGATTAGCAGCAGTCAGCCTGTGTTCACTAAGAATAAGATATGGTATACTGTCTCCATTCCCTATTTTTAACATAATAACTTGGTTGGTGTTCTAGAGTACTGATATAGAAATAAGTCATCTATATTTACAAAATGTTTTTATTCTTCTTTTATACAAGATGGAATTACAGGAACTAGATAATAATGGTGCTAGGCAGACTCATTACTAATTAAATGACCCAATAAATGAACATTAATTACTAATGTAACATCATCTTGAATAGATATAAAACTATCTTCATTTTTTTTCCAGTAATAAGGAAGAAATGTTAGGTGACAGCAATGGTAGGTGTTTCAAATTTCATGTCATGAGTCCAAGCAATGAGGATTTTATATACTTTCAAGTATGGAAGTGGATTAGAGATAAACCAAGAATATGTGGCATTTATAACATCAAAAAATAGCTGCTCCACAGGTAGACAGTTACAGCAAAGGAAGCCACAGGATCTCTTTATGGTCTCGGAAAGAACTTAAGATTTGCAGACTTAAGGATGACGCACTGATGCACCAATGGAAAATGTTCAAAGTGGTCAATACAGTTTAAGATCAAAGACTACAGGAAGTTAGTCATAGGGAAGATACTTTAGTTTGAAACATTCTTGAGACAGTTGGGAAAAAGAACCAGATTGACACTGTAACCAAGGATATCAAGTTGGAAATAGGAGTAACTACACTGTGTACAGAGGCTACCCTGGTGGTTCAGTGGCATAGAATTCTCCTGCCAGTGCAGGAGATGTGGGTTCAATCCATGGGTTGGGAAGATCCTCTGGGGAAAGAAATGACAACCCACTCCAGTATTCTTGCCTGGGAAATCCCATGGATGGAAGGGCCTGGCATGCTATAGTCTACAGGGTTGCAAAAGAGTTGGACACAACTTAGCGACTAAACCCACATACACAACTATGTACAGAATCAATGCAAAATTCCCAAAGTACTAGTTTCAAGGTTTAGAATATGATTGGGAAAAAGTTTTCTGCCAAATCTGAGTTATTTTTAAACACCATGGACTTTCAGGCTTTGCAGAAATAAAGTTTTATCTATATGTTTTTTATTGGGGTAAGAAACACAAAACATAAAATGTGCCATCTTGACCATTTTTGTACAGTGTAGTAGGGTTAAATGTATTCACATTGTTATGAAACAGATTTCCAAAAATGTTACCTCTTGCAATCTGAAACTTAATGCCTGTTTAACAACTTTTTGTCTTACTCCCAGCCCCTGGTAACCACTTTTCTACTTTATATTTCTATGAATTTGGCTCCTTTAAACTTTTTTTTTTTTTATATTTTATATGTTTATTAAAGTATTATTATTTGTAAACATTCTTATGGTCAAATGATCAAAATGAAGAAGGAAAAAAGGAAAGTCAAGTAAATAATAATAGGAGAAGCCATATCTAAGAAGATATTGCTAAATATGAAAACATACTGCCCTTCAACTCAATTTTTTTAATTTAATTGTGAGATTTTTTAATTGTAAAAGTCATATAAGTGGAATATTGCAGTATTTGTCCTCCCATGACTGGCTTATCTCACATAACACGATCTTAAAGGTTCATCCATGTTGTAGCATGTGATAGGATTTCCTTTCTTTTTTAGAATGAAAAATATTTCATTGTATATATGTCATATTTTGTTTATCCATTTCTCTCCTGATGCAGATGGGTTGCTTCTACCTTTGGCTATGAATAGTACTACCACGTGTAGAGGCATAGAAGTGTCTTTTTGAAACACTATTACAATTATTTTGACATATACCCAGAATATTGTGACTCAATTTTTAATTGTTTCTAAGAATGAAAACCTTTCCATAGCAGTTGTACCATTTACAACATCTCTGATGATTTGTGATGTTGAGCATCTTTTCGAATGGTTATCAGCCATTTGTATATCATCTTCAAAAAATATGTGTTCAAGTCCTTTGACCATTGTTTAATTGTGTAGCCAGGTTACCTGATTTTTTTCTTGTTGAATTGTATGAGTTCTTTCTACATTTTGGATATTATCCTCTTATCAGATATAAGATTTGCAAATCTTTCTCTCATAGTATAGTTTACCTTTTCACTCTGCTGACTGTGTTTTTATTGTGCAGAAACTTTTTAGTTTGATGCCTGATAGATGTAATTTTTTTCTTTTGCTTTTGTTTTTTGTGATTTCTTGGAAATCATTGCTAAGTTCAATGTCATGTAGATTTCACCCTTTGTATTTGTCTAGTAGTCTCACAGTTTTAGGTCATAGATTTAAGTCTTTAGTTTGGATAATTTTTCTGTATGTAGCATAAGATAATGTGAATGTGTTAGACATAAGATAATAATTCAACTTAATTCTTTGCATTTGGAGATATAGTTTCCCCCAAACCATTATTGAAGTGTCTATCCTCTACACATTAGTGACCTTGGCACACTTGTTGAAGATCATTTCAGTTCAGTTCAGTCACTCAGTCGTGTCCGACCCCATGAATCGCAGCACGCCAGGCCTCCCTGTCCATCACCAACTCCCGGAGTTCACTCAAACTCACGTCCATTGAGTCGGTGATGCCATCCAGCCATCTCATTGTCGTCCCCTTCTCCTCCTGCCCCCAATCCCTCATAGCATCAGAGTCTTTTCCAATGAGTCAACTCTTCACATGAGGTGGCCAAAGTACTGGAGTTTCAGCTTTAGCATCAGTCCTTCCAATGAACACCCAGGACTGATCTCCTTTAGGATGGACTGGCTGGACCTCCTTGCAGTCCAAGGGACTCTCAAGAGTCTTCTCCAACACCACAGTTCAAAAGCATCAATTCTTCAGCGCTCAGCTTTCTTCACAGTCACGTCCATACATGACTAATGGAAAAGCCATAGCCTTGACTAGACGGACCTTTGTTGGCAAAGTATTTGAATATGCTATCACAACAATATATGCAGGAATTTACTTCTGGACTTTCTATTATATTTCATTGGTCTGTTTGTGTGCTTTATGCAACTACCATGTTATTTTGATTACAAAAGTTGTTAGGGTTCTCCAGAGAGATAGAACCAGAAAACATCTATATATATATATTATAACATAATATATGTATATAATCCAGGAAGCTTGAGATCCCAGAAGACCCAACATTTCAGTCTGAATGTGAAGTACAGGAAAGACTAAGATCATGGCTTAAACTGTCAGGCAGGAAGAGATCCTTATTATTCAGCCTTTTTGTTCTTTTCAACTGGTGTAATGAGGCTCACCATCCACATTTGTGCAGGCATTCTGCTTTAATCAATACAGATTCAATTGTAAATTTCATCCAGAAACACTCACAAACACATCCAACATAATGTTTGGTCAAACTTCTGTTCATCATGTGGCCCAGTCAGAGTCACACATAAAATTAATCATAATAGTAGCTTTGTAATATGGATTGAAATCAGAAAGTTTAGGTCCTCTAACTGTTCTTTTTAAAAATAGTTTGAGCAATTTAGACTTTCTGAAGATTCCATGCAAATTTTAGGATAAAATTTTCTATTTCTGATTAAAAAAACACACACTGTGGTGATACTGATAGAGATTTAATTGAATTTCTAGATTGTTTTGGGTAGTATGGACACCTTGATAATATTAAGTCTTCCAATTCATTAACATAAGGTTGTTTACATTTATTCATGTCCTTTATTTCTTTCAACAATGCTGTGTAGTTTTCAGTGTACAAATCTTTCACTTCCCAGGTCAGATTTATTCCTAAAAACTGTGTTCATTTTGATGCTATCATAAAAGGAGTTATTTTCTTTATTTTCTTTTTGTATTTATTTAAAATGTCGAGAAATGTAAATTTTTTTCCTCTGTGTGTATATGTTAGTTTTTTGTTCTGTAAACTTGCCAAATATATTTATTAGTCCTAACTTTTTTTTGTGTGTGTGGAATCATTAAGGTTTCCTGCATATAAAATCATGTCATCTATGAATAGAGATTATTTCACATTTTCTTTTTCAATTTGAATGCTTTTTATTTCTTTTTCTTGCCTAACTGCTTTGGCTAGAACTTCTGATATGTTGAATATAAATGGTCAGAACAGATATTTATGCCTTGTTCCTAATCTCAGAGGAAAAACTTTCAGTTTTTTACCATTGAGTATGATGTTAGCTGTTGGCTTTTCATAAATGAAAGTAGTTTTCTTCTATTCTAAGTTTGTTGAGTGTTTTTATCATGAAAGGGTATTTATCTTGTCAAATGCTTTCTCTCCATCTATTGAGATGACTGTGTTTTTGCCCTACATTTTGTTTTTGTACTACTCTGATTGATTTTTGCAGGCTGATCTATTTCACATTCCAGGATTAAATCCCATTCCAGGATTAAATGGTCATGGTGCATAATCATTTTAATGTGCTATTGGTCAGTTTGCTAGTATTTTATTGATGATTTTAACATTAATACTCATCAGCACTGTTAGGCAGTTGATTTCCTGTAGTGTCTTTGGCTTTGGTATTCGGGTACTGTTGAGTTTACAGAATGTGACTGAGAGTATTCCCTCCTCTCAAGTCTTTGGATGAGTATCGGGAAGATAGTTGTTAATTTTTCTTTAAGTGTCTGGTAAAATTCTTCAGTGAAGCCATCTAGTTTTGGATGTTATTGTTGGGAGGGTTTTGTTATTACTTCAATCTCCTTACTCATTTTTGGAATATGATCAGTTTTTCCACTTATTTATGATTCAGTTTGGTGGGGTGTGTGGTCTAGAGATTTTTAAATTTCTTCTAGGTTATTTAATCTGTTGGCATACAGTTGTTCACAGTGTTCTCTTATAATCTTTTTGTTTTTCTGCATTATTTGTAATGATCTTACATTTCTGATTTTAGCTAGTTCAATTTTCTTTTTTTCTTAGTTAATCCAACCAAGAGCTTGCCAATTTTGTTAACATTTTCAAAATAACAATTATTTTGATTGTTTTTTTTCTATTGATTTTATTATGTTCTCTGTTTTATCAATCTTTTCCCTTATCTTTATTATTTCCTTGTTTCTGCTGCTTTTAATTTGTTCTGTTCTTTTCTAATTTCTTAAGGTGTATGGTTATTGATTTAATATATACATATATTAAAAAATACATGCTTTATAGTTATAAAATTCCCTCTTAGAACTGCTTTTCCTGTATCTCATTTTTAGGCGTTTTCCTTTTCATTTGTTTCAAGGTATTTTTTTCATTCCCTTGTGATTTCTTCTTTGACTCATTACTTACCTAAGAGTGTAGATTTTAGTTTCCATATGTATGTGAATTTTTTAGTTTCTCTTATGCTATTGATTTTAATTTCATTACATTGTGATTAGAAAAGATACTTTGTATGATTGCAATCTTTTAAATTTTTTTAGATTAATTTCGTGGCCTACCAGGTGGCCTCTTTAGTACTGTTCCATGTGCATCTGCAAAGAATATATATTCTTCTGTTTTTGTATGAAATGTTCTATATGTCTGTTGGATCCAGTTGGTATGTAGTATTGCTTAAGTCTTCTTTTCTTATTGATCTTCTGGCTTGTGTTCTATCCATTATTGAAAATGAAGTATTGAAAAACCCACTTTACCATGTTGTTGTCTATTTCTCCCTTCAGATCTGTTAAAGTTCACTTCATATATTTAGGGGTCAGCCATGAAATTAAAAGATGCTTACTCCTTGGAAGAAAAGTTATGACCAACCTAGCTAGTATATTCAAAAGCAGACATTACTTTGCCGACTAAGGTCGTCTAGTCAAGGCTATGGTTTTTCCTGTGGTCATGTATGGATGTGAGAGTTGGACTGTGAAGAAGGCTGAGCACCAAAGAATTGATGTGTTTGAACTGTGGTGTTGGAGAAGACTCTTGAGGGTCCCTTGGACTGCAAGGAGATCCAACCAGTCCATTCTGAAGGAGATCAACCCTGGGATTTCTTTGGAAGGAATGATGCTAAAGCTGAAGCTCCAGTACTTTGACCACCTCATGCGAAGAGTTGACTCATTGGAAAAAACTCTGATGCTGGGAGAGATTGGGGGCAGGAGGAGAAGGGGATGACCCAGGATGAGATGGCTGGATGGCATCTTGGACTCAATGGACGTGAGTCTGAGTGAACTCCGGGAGTTGGTGATGGACAGGGAGGCCTGGCGTGCTGCGATTCATGGGGTCACAAAGAGTCGGACACGACTGAGCGACTGAACTGAACTGAACTGAACTTGGATATGTCAATACTTAGTGTTATGTCTTCTTATTGAATTGTCCCTTTTTCATTATAATATGACTTTCTTCATCTTTTATAACAGTTTTTGACTAACTTGACCTCATATAGGGGGTTTCCTCATGGTGCTCTGCCCTATACATTGTAGGGGGAGGGATGCAGATGGGTGTGATGAAAGCTGTGAATTTTTCTGTCTCTCTTTTGCTGAAATACTTTCTTGGTTTTATAATGGCCTAAATGCTAATGTCTAGAGTTTCACAAAAGTGTTTTAGTCCATATATTGCTGTTAATTGTATGTCTCTGTGGAGGAAGGATGGTCTATAGTTTCTGGTTTGCCATCCTACTGATGTGACTCTAGAGCTAGAACTTTGAAAGCCCTTCATCAAGAACAAGGGAAGTAGTAGTATAGTTTTTTTTTTTAAAGCTACTGTAGTTAAATTTTATCTAGAATATTTTATTCATTTCTGGAAAGCACACATTAACACCTACAAAGACCAACTAGACCATATCTAATTTAAGAATCCAGAATTTTTAAAGGACTCAAAATTAGAGGAAAAGAGCTTGAGACAGCAATAGGCATCAGAAAGTAATGACTTAGGAAATCATGTTTGATAATCTTTGTATTTGAATCTTCATGCTTAGTATACAGTAGGGGGCTCAAATATTACTTACTTTCAAACTGATTACAATATTATGAATTAGTAAGATATCCCAGCTTCAAGAGTTGGGTTAATGTGTCTGTTCCCACTGTTATCAATCAATCAACATTTACATATAAGCTGACATGACTACCTGATTATATATTTAAGGATACCAAAAAGTCAGGGAAATGCATATTACTTATTTTTACCCAATAAATAAAAGAAGGCTTAAGATTTTGAAATAAGATATTATATTTTGAAATTAATTTCATTCTTCTAAATAGTAAGAATATCCCCCTAAAAACTTTTAACCAGTACATCACTGAATATGTGTCTTAAAAGTGATAGAGATAGGAAGAGTTTCTGATTAGATTTAATAACTACTAGAACCATAATTAAATACTTTATGAGGAAAGTTTCTAATGATTGTTTTGTTTTAAACTATTCAATTTCATTGTGGATAGCATAAACAATGTTGTAGGGGGCAATAATAATGTTTAGCAATTTTTCTTATAAATTGTAGTTGCAATTAAAGCCACCACTTTATTCAAGGCACTCAATTTACTTGTTTATTAAGCATTTATTTTTATTCTTTATCTTATTAATTCAATAAATATTTTAAAAGGGCAGGTAACTGAGGCTGTTTTTATATTCTCATAATACTTGCCATTAGTTGGGTAAAAAGCTTATAAAGCAATTCTCTGGGTACCCCTATTGATTAGGTGCTATTGATCACCATTTTACAAATGAGGAAATTGAGGCTAACAATTTGAACAAGAGCTTATTAGTAGTTGCTGGTAGAATTTAGATTCAAATTCACACACATTTGATTCCCAAGCCTAAGCTCTACCCTTTTTTAAATTATTTTTGAAAATGTTTATTTTCACTTATTTTAATGTTTCACTTATTTTTCTGATAAAGGGACACTGTTCAAGGTAATTTAAGGTGACAGATTAAAAATATTTTAGACTGATTCATAGATATAAAGACCAAATGATTTTAAGATAAAATATTAATTAAATCCATGTTCTTATAAAAAAATAATGTGACTTTTTCTATAAAAATTAAGCTTTAACATTTTCAATTGTTTGTCTTGATTTCAAACACTGACCTCATGAATATCACTAACACATCTTCATTTTTGTCAACTATTTACTCTGATTTTTGTCTTGGAAAATGATATCCTCTCCCATATAATAAAGTAGCCATTTGGGTTTAGCTTAGGATGGCTAGAAAGAAATGTGATTTGATCTGCATCTTTCTCAAGTCAAGCATAGCAATATGGGTGATGCTTCACTTTAATGGACACAAATATGCACCAGATTCACATAACAGCATTTGCATTTATATACATAGAAATCAGAAACTGAATAACCTTGGGCCACTTATTTGCACTTGGGGTTTTCGATACTTTATTTGCAGAAGGAGAGAATTGAATTAGATAATTTGTCTCCAACTGATTTCCTATAACTATTTGTTAAAATGACCTCAATACAAATTTGATACTTTGAAAGACTCTTTATCCACCATCTCTTAAGGCATAGCACATTATGGAAACATAATTTATGTACTTTTATATTTTAAATATAAGTGCCATATATGCTCAGCTGATACATTTATAACCAAATGGAAAGAATCAATGCCTTGGCTGGCTTACTGTGGGTAAACGTCTGTTTTTCTTCAGACATCTTTTACTTTAAAGTATTTCAAAGATACGTTACAGATCTTTTAGAGGCCATGGAATCCCAGGTAGGAATCCATTTCACTGAATGATTGCTAAACTCTCTTTCAATTTGGGTAATCTTGCAAGTCTTCCTTCCTTTTCTTTAAAGCATTGAAATAAGAATTTCAAATTGCTTTCCTTAATAGGAAAGGAATGTAGTACTGGGAATTTCTTGGTGAGAAACTAAATTAATCATTTTAACCTGGCTCACTTTGTGTTTTCTCATTTCAGAACGAATGTTAAGTCAACAAATAATGCTTTTTTGAGACTGTCTTTTTCTTTCAATTGAAAACTTAAAAGAATTGCAAGTATGCTTGTAGTGGATAATGGACCTCTTAATATTTCTCGAGACTTGTTTTCTTTGCATATATAGCAATTATTATATTATTGTTGGTTTTAAGCCATAGAGTAAGTAAAAAATGTATATTTTAGTTTTAAAAAGAAGGTTGGAGTATAGAATAATTGCCTTTTAAAAGGCAAAATAATGAAAGGTGTGGACCAGTGATTACTGGAAAGCCACTGTTTAAAATAGCTCCTTTGGGGACTTCCCTGGCAGTGCACTGATTAAGAATCAGCCCTTCCATTGCAAGAGACAAGGATTCGATCTTTGATCAGAGAACTAAGATCTCACATAACTCACAGCTAAAATATTTTTTAAAATAAAATAATTCCTTTTATCTTAATGAGTTCTTTCTATAGTCACGTATTATTTTTATGCTCATGGAAAAGTCATGACTTTCTACTTTATTGTGACTTTTTATTATTAGCCTTATGTACATTCCTCAGGTTGTTCATACTCAGAATAATAACATAAGATTATTTGGTGTCATAACTCATCTAGTTCTGGTAATATTGATAGCTTTTCCCCATAAAATGTTTTAAAATATGCAATTATCTAATTAAAGGGGTCACAAAAATTTGGAAAATTATTTTATTTACATGTTATAGTTGAAAACCTGGAGGCTTAAGTGAGTTGCATGAGAACTCTAATTAAAGGAAAATATGCTTTCATAATTTAAATATACTGCTTTCAAATTTAATCTTAATTTACCAGTTAAGTTATTTTGTGACTGTTTAGTGAGATATGTTTAACAAGAAAGATTTTCAAATTTCCTCCTTCATGAGAATATATATTGTAGTATAGGAACAAGACAATAAGTCAGTGAGCAAACAAACCAGAAATTTCAAAGTTGAAGAAAAATTAAAAAAAGTAGAGTGATGCCATAGATACCAATGGAATCAAGGGAAAAGGTTTTCACCATTACAGACAAAATTGTCAAGGATAGTGTCTTTTAAGAGATAATATATTACTTTAGAAATGAAAAATGAGAAGAAGGCAGTCTGCAGAGCTGGGGGATGTTGTACCACGCAGCGGAAATAGAAAGGTCAAAATTTCTCTGGTAATAAACAGCTTGTCCTATGTGATTAAAAGAAAGAGTTCAGTTCATCAGAAGGAGAAAGAAAGAGAAGCCAATATGTAATAAATAATGGAAAGCATAGAGAGAAGGACTGGAAAGCTATGCAGAAGCCAGTTCATACAGTCTTAAGAATAGTCAAAGAACAGAATAGAATTCAAATTTTTTAATAAAGGTACTGAAATAGAATTACAACTCATATGACTAGGGAAAAACTAATGATCTGTATTACAAATGTGTGAACTTTTAGATATTTTATAAACAAGATCATACAGGAAAAGATGGTACAAAAGGAGAGGGTAAATTGGTGTGTGAGTGTGTTTCTCTTTCAATCCTTTCTGTCTTATCCTATCCCTTAAAGAATTGGTCCCCAACCTTTTTGGCACCAGGGACCAATTTCATGGAAGAAAGTTTTTCCGTGGGCCAGGAGAGGGAGGGAGATAGTTTGGGGATGATTCAAGGCAATAGTGCTTGCACTCCTATAATCCCACCACAGGTCTGACAGAAGACAGCTCAGGAGGTAACAGGAGTGATGAAGGCTAGCTGTAAATACAGGTGAACGGTGGCCTGCCACTCAACTTCTGCTGTGTGACCTGGTTCCTAACAGCCCACAGACCTGTACTGGTCCATGGCATGGGGGATTGGAGACTCTGCTTTAAAGGGGGGCAATGATTTCAATCACAGTTTATAAAATTTGTGAAATAAATACCTACTATTCCAAGGATCAGCAATAAGTATCACGACTTTTCTTTAAAAGGACATTTTTTGATATGATTATCTTTTCCCTCTAAATTTAGGAATTAAAGCCAACCCAAAGACTGCTTAAACATTTTGGAACCAGTATATACATTTTATTTTCTTTGGCTACCCTGATGCCTCAGTGGTAAAGAATCTTCTTGCCAGTGCAGGAGATGCAGTTTCAATCCCTGGGTTGGTAAGAGCCCCTGGAGAAGGAAATGGCAGCCCACTCTAGTATTCCTACCTGGGAAATCTCATGGATGGAGGAGCCTGGTGGGCTACAGTCCATGGGGTTGCAAAAGAGTTGGATACAACTTAACAACTAAACATCAACAAAATATGTTTTTAACTATTTATCCATTGGAATTAGATTATGATTACACATGTTCACAAATACATAAGGTAATAGGTTTCACTATAAGATCAGCCTTCTAATTTGTTGGATTTAGAAGCTCTTAGTACTCTTAAAAATGAAGCAGCTTAAAAAATTTAAGTGGATTATACATATATTTGCCATATGATAGATTAGAACTTTGAATTTTATAAATAGCTATTTATTAATTCATTTTAGAAACCACAATAATAAGCCTATAATATACTACCACAGGTAACATATTTTTACTTTAAAAATCTGTGTTTTCCAAAAGCAAACTGCTGAGAAGATTGGTATTATTTATAGTTTTTTTTTTGCAAAACCAAGTTGCAGTTCCTTAAAGTTTAGTTGCAGTGTGGAATCTGAAACTACACCAGTGAGATTTTCTTGCTCTATTTCACTAAAAACTACGTCTATCTTGCACTTTGAATTGATCTTATCCATGCATTATATTATGCAATTATGCATTGGTCATTTGGAAATAACAGCTACTTAGTTTTGCACACCCCTCAAGTGTTGATTCAATTTTTTGTATGATATTCATTAATATCATCACCTCTTGTTACAAAAATTATTAAGAATTAGGAATCAGGTTCTGACTTTAACTCACCGTTGTTATGCTACATCAGTGAAATCTGAACATCTTAGCAATATTAATAAAATAATTTGACATTGCAGACCCCTGAAAGTGGCTCTTAATGTTTTCTGTGTGTTTGTGAGTGTGTGCTATTGTAAGTCATTTCAACTGAGTCCAACCCTTTGTGAGCCCATGGACTGTGGCCCACCAGGCTCCTCTGTCCATGGGATTCTTCAGGCAAAATACTGGAGTGGTTACCATGCCTTCCTTCATGGGATATTCCCAGCCCTGGGATCAAATCTGCATCTTCTGCATTGGCAGGTGGGTTCTTTACCACTAGCACCACCTGGGAATATTCTCTAACAGAGAGAGAGATTCTCTTAATATTTCTAATAGATTATAAAACATACTTTGAAAATTGTGTGACTTAGTGTGAGCTGGTGACTGTGAAATATGAGAAATAAGATAGACTCTTTTGAAGGTGAAACTGTAGATTTTTTAATGGATTAAATGTGAGAATAAAAGCTCATGATGGCATTTGCTTGGAAATTTAGGAGAGAAATGCAAAATGTTGAAGGGCAACTAAATTTCCTTTCCATACTAATAATTTTCTTTCCTAATTCTGCATTAATTAGGGAATACGTAAATACTTATCTTGAGGAAAAATAAGTATGTTCTTTTGAATATTGACCTTGTGTGCTGTGATCTTATTAAACTTTCTTATTAATACTAGGAGGTTTTAGTGGATCTTTTGGGGATTTTCTATATAGACAATTAAGTTGTCTGATGATAGAGATAGTTACACTTCATCTTTTTAATTCCCGGTGCCTTTTACTTCTTTTTCATGCTTTGTTTTACTTGATAGGTGAAGTCATCCTACCTGAAATTTTATCTGGCTGCTAGAAAATTTGCAATTATCGATTTATTTTCTTCAAAAGATACAGCACAATTTGTGTATTTCAAGCCATCAGTGCTTTCTATCTAAGTTGCTAAATTCATGGGCACTTATTGTTCATAGTATTCTTCAATTACTCCTTTAATGTCCATAGGGTCTATACTAATGTCTCCTCCTTCATTCCATATAATATGATATGTGATTTTCTTGTTTTCACCTTTGTCAGTCTGGTTAGAAATTTATCAAGTGTATTTGATCTTTACAATGAACCAGACTTTGGCTTCAGGAATTTTCTCTACTGTTTTCCCATTTCAATTTTATTTTTTGTAGCAATTATTAAAAGCTTATTGTGCACAAATCAAAAAGTCAGCTTGCAAAATGAGCACTCAAATCAAATCATGGAACTTTGTATAACTTCAATTCTTACAACTTTGTTAAGGTTTAATTTATGCCCATAATATTATTTAACTTTGTACTGTTTCATGTACACTTGAAATAAACATGTGTTCTGGTGTTGGGTAGAGTGTTAGGTTAAATTGGTTGATAATGTTGTTCAGGTTGTCTATATCTTTACTGATTTTCTGGCCACTTGTACTATAAGTTACTGAGAAAAGAATGTTAAAGTTTCTGACTACAACTGTAGAATTCTATTTCTATTTTCAGTTCTATCAGATTTTACATGTTATATTTTGAAGCTCTTTTATTGGTTGCATATACATTTAGTATTGTTGTATCATCTTGGAAAATTGACCTTTTGCTATTATATACTGTTCTCCTTTTATCTCTGGCAATATTCCTTGTTTTGAAGTCTGTCTGAAATTGATATAGCTACTCCAGATAGATGTGGGTTTTGCTGTTGCTATAGTTACCCGTAGTGCATCACAGGCTTTAAATTACTCTACATTATTTGTGTTTAGAGAGGAGGCTGGTTTGTCAAAGGATTTTTCTTGATGTTTACTTCACTCTTAGATCTAAGTCTTCCCTTTGTGCACATACCTCAAAGAGGACTTCTCCATGCTTCTGGCCTTCTGTCAGAAGTAGTCTGCTATTACTTGTTACTGTGGAGTGGGGTGGAATTTCTCTTATGTCTGCAGTTTTAAGGGCTTTTATTTTCTTATGCCAGCTCATTTAGTAATTTATTTTAAAAAAATTAAATGAATGAACTCTTACTTGTATGGTGCCACTGGTAAATAAGAGCTCTCATCATGACTCTCCTTAGATGCAACATGTTTCCTTATATTTGGGGTTAGTTATTTAACTTCTACCTTTTGTTCTCTGATGAGATTAACAAAAATCAATTTACAGTCTCCATCATTACTTTGTTAAATGGTTAAGAGTGATGCTTTTTCCAGCTTGCATCCTAAGCTGATACCAAAAACATGAGCATCTACTTTTGAGAGTCCAAAAAGGAAACTTCCTATTGAATATAAGTCAAAACTCATATATTCTCATTGAACTATTAGATATAAACATACCTGAACTACTAGATATATACTTGTATATTGACAAGTCCTTCATGACAATAAGATAGTGTGCTCTAAGAAATGCCCTGATATCATATGGTTAGGAAAATACCCATACACACTTGCTATTTAATTCATCTTTATATTTATTTATATTTTTAATTCTTAGGGAGCCAAGATAAATGAGTCTTTTCTTATATACATACTCTCTTCCTTAAGTAGTTCTAGCAAGTATTGATTTCCTCTTATATTAACCCTGTAATGTGCCAATAGATTGACTCAGTTTTTTCTTTCTTTTTTTTTTAATGAAAGACCCTATTACTTAATATATGCATGTGTGTGCATTCAAGTGTGTGTCTGTGTGTGCGTGTGTGTGTGTTCAGTCATGTCCAGCTCTTTGCAAGGCTCCGGAATGCAGCCCACCAGCCTCCTCTGTCTATGAAAGTATCCAGGCAAGAATATTGGAGCAGGTTGCTATTTCCTACTCCAGGGAATCTTCCCAACCCAGGGACTGAACCCACATCTCTTCTATCTCCTGCATTGCCCCATGGAGTCTTTACCATTAGCACCACCTGGGAAGAATACTACTTACTATAACCCCACAAAATTTGCCATCTTTGAAGCTGAAATGATTTGGCCTAGAGGTCATCTTTTAAAACTCTTATCTACAGGAAGTTAGTCAATACTTTAAAAGAATGGCCATTTATTTTATTTTAGCATATAACTTATAACATATAACATTTCAATAATTTTATCCTTGAGGTCTTTCAAGTCTCTTAGAGAGATTACTTTCAATTTCAGTTATCCCTTTGATTATTCTTTCAGTTTGTCTTATAATGCTTATATATTCACCATTAGTTTATTTAACATCTTGGTGGCTTATCTCAAAAGAAAATTTGAAATTGGGTACTCTATTGTAAAAGACTCTGATACTGGGAAAGATTGAAAACAAAGGGAGAAGGGGGCTTCAGAGGATGAAATGGTTAGATGGCATCACTGACTCAATGGTCATGAAACTACTGGAGATAGTGGAGGACAGAGGAGATTGATATGCTACAGTCCATGGCGTTGCAAAGAGTCAGACACAACTTAGCCACTGAACAAAAACAATTCTATAAAATCCATGGATGAAATCTTCAAGGAATCAAACATTTCTCTTTCAGTATTTTCTTTTCACCTTTCCAGGTGACTCAGTAGTAAAGAATTTGCCTGTCAATGCAGGAAACGCAGGTTAGATCCCTGGGTCAGGAAGATCTCTTGGAGAAGGAAATGGCACCTCTCCCTCCAGTATTCTTGCCTGGAAATTCCCATGGACAGAGCAGCCTGGCAGGCTGCAGTCCATGGAGTCTCAAAAGAGTTGGATGCAATTCAGCAGCTAGACATGCACACATGCATTTTTTTAAATTGACCCTTTAACAAACTACAGCTTAAATTATATTCAGTTCAGTTCAGTTTCTCCGTCATGTCTGACTCTTTGCGACCCCATGAATCGCAGCATGCCAGGCCTCCCTGTCCATCACCAACTCCCGGAGTTCACTCAGACTCATGTCCATTGAGTCAGGGATGCCATCCAGCCATCTCATCCTCTGTCGTTCCCCTTTCCTCCTACCCCCAATCCCTCCGAGCATCAGAGTCTTTTCCAATGAGTCAACTCTTCGCATGAGGTGGCCAAAGTACTGGAGTTTCAGCTTTAGCATCATTCCTTCCAAAGAACACCCAGGGCTGATCTCCTTTAGGATGGACTGGTTGGATCTCCTTGCAGTCCAAGGGACCCTTAAGAGTCTTCTCCAACACCACAGTTTAAAAGCATCAATTCTTTGGTGCTCAGCCTTCTTCAGAGTCCAACTCTCACATCCATACATGACTACTGGAAAAACCATAGCCCTGACTAGACGGACCTTAGTCGGCAAAGTAATGTCTCTGCTTTTGAATATGCTATCTAGGTTGGTCATAACTTTTCTTCCAAGGAATTAGGAGAAGTTTATTTGTCCATTTTAACATTTTTTTTCTAGGAAAATCCTCATTAAATAACAGTAGTGATTTACTTAACAGCTAAAAATTATTACATACTTTTTGAGTGGTGGGTTTGCAATCAGTAAGACTCAAATATTTATCTTATATTTTTATTGTACTTGAATTATCATTTATTGTTCTATTATTTGATGATTTGCCTGCTTAAAAATGTCCTTTGAGAGATGCCACTTTCAGCAACAGAAACTAAAGAAACAACTCTCACACTGAAAAAAAGCTAGAAAAATAAAAATGATTCTAAAGACACTGGAAAGTTAAAAAACTAATAAGGAATTATGGGGTAAAGACTTAGAAGATTTAGAGAGGAAGGGAACCCTCAATGGTGAGGCCAGAATTTTACATTACTCTCACTTAATGGATTTTTTTACTTAGAGGATTTTGTTGACTGTTGTAGAGGTGAGATAAGAGAGAATATACATTGGAAGGACTGATGATAAACCTGAAGCCCCAATATTTTGGCCACCTGATGTGAAGAGCTGATTCATTGGAAAAGATCTTACTTCTGAGAAAGACTGAAGGCAAAGGAGAAGAGGGAACAGATGATGAGATGGTTAGATGGCATCGACTGAATGGACATGAGTCTGAGTAAACTTTGGGAGATATGAAGGACAGGAAGCATGGTATGCTGCAGTTCATGGAGTTGCAGAGTCAGACATGACTGAGCAGCTGAACAATTGTAGAGGTGGCTGAAGTTTTGAAACACTAAATCAACTTTTAAAAGCCTTACAGGGCTTGAGGGTGAGTACTGGGATCAAGGGCTCTTAGGCTTTATGGTAGATCCTAGAAGTCTGCTTGTTAGAAGCAAGAAAAAATCAGAAATTATTTAGTCATTGTAGGGACTGAGGCACAGCTTCAACTCATCTCCTCGGAGGTGGATTAGGTGACCTGAAATTGCATATGTCTCTGAAGTGAAGTGAACTAAAAGTCACTCAGTTGTGTCCGACTCTTTGAGACTCCATGGACTATATACATACAGTCCATGGAATTCTCCAGGCCAGAATACTGGAATGGGTAGCCTTTCCCTTCTCCAGGGGATCTTTCCAACCCAGGGATAGAACCCAGGTCCTCTGCATTGCAGGCATATTCTTACCAGCTGAGTCACAAGGAAATGTCTCTAGCCATCTGCTAAAGCAGAAGTATATCCTCTCCGAAGGAAGATATAATCATTCTAGACCTCAAATTATTTCTAAATACCATATGTCTGGCACTTTGTCAAAGTAACAAGGTGTAGATAAGATTACACCTTGTTAATAAGATATTAAATATCTAAAATAAGATATTTTAGAAGATAGAAAAACAATGAAAATAGAAATATGTTGCTATTGTTTGTTATTGTTGTTTAGTCTCTAAATTGTGTCTGACCCACCAGGCCCCTCTGTCCATGAGATTTCCCAGGGAAGAATACTGAAGTGGGTCTCAGTTAATCCAGAAATGGAGTTACGAGATACAGAATTGTAATGGCTATGCTTAAGGATTTCCAAAAAATGAGAATTTTGACAGCAAAATTAAAAGTTCAGTAAATGAAATGGAAATTTCTGAGTGTGTTTAACATTAGATTTGACACAGATACAGAAAGAATTGCATAGAACACAGGACAGAAAAAAATCTGGAAGAAGTACTTTAAAAAAATGATGAAAAATTCATTTTAAAAAGTGTAAGAGAGACAGAGGGGGGATACACTGAAAAGGCTTTCAAACATGAAGTAGGAGTTGTACAAAAGCAGGGAAGGAAGCAAATTGGGCAGAAGCAATGCTTGAAAAGATAACGTGATTGGGCTCCAGCCTCCCTAGCCAAACTGATGCTCTCAGCACACCCTCAAAGCCCCAGCTCACACCAGGCTTCATCTCCAGTCCTCCTTCGGAGGCTATGGTCCCCTGGAGTACCCCTGGAGAAGCCCCAGCCTGCATCACTTCTGGCTCCATCCTTACTGCCAAGGCAGTGGTCCTTGGCATGTAGGTACAGGAAAAGCTGTATACAGTTCAGCTCTATCTCCCTATCAAAGCCATGGGGACATGCAGTTAGGATACGGACATGCCTACACAAGAACATACCTTTAAGACAAGAAGAGGTAACTGTCTCATCACCTAATTTTAAAAACAAGTGTAGAAATTCAAACAAAATGGAAAGACAGAGGATTTTTTTTCCAAATAAAAGGACGAGAGGGTACAAATGAACTTACTTAGAAAACAGAAGTAGAGTCATGGATGTAGAAAACAAGCTTATGGTTTCCAGGAGATAAGGGGATGGAGGGATAAATTGGGGAATTGAGACTGACATATACACAGTATTATATAAAAAAAGGATAACTAATAAGAACTTGTAGTATATACCACAGGGAACTTTACTGAATATTCCATAATGACCTATATGGGAAAAGAATCTTAGAAAAGAGTGAATACATGTATATGTGTAACTGATTCACTTTGCTGTACACCTGAAACTAACACAACATTGTAAATCAGCTATATTGCTATAATTTTTTTTTAAAAGATAAAACCTTAGGGTGAGGGAGGACACTCTAATGAATTGGAGATATGAAGTTTGCCTAATAAAGAGTTCAAAATAATGATCATAAAAATGTTCACCAAACTCTGGAGAAGCATGGAAGAGCAAAGTGAAAACTTCAGCAAAGAATCAGAAAACGATCGGGAAAAACCCAAGTATCCATTGAGTTTTATAAATCTTTATGTCAGATGTTCCTCCTTAAAATGACTAGTTCTTTTATTTTTTATACCTTTTCTATTAAAAATATCTGTACCTATTATATATTTTATTTTAACAACTCTCCCAGGTTTCTCTACGTAATTAAGAATGTGCAGTAGCACCCCACTCCAGTACTTTTGCCTGGAAAATCCCATGGACGGAGGAGCTTGGTGGGCTGCAGTCCATGGGGTCGCTAAGAGTCCGGACACGACTGAGCGACTTCACTTTCACTTTTCACTTTCATGCGTTGGAGAAAGAAATGGCAACCACTCCAGTGTTCTTGCCTGGAGAATCCCAGAGGCAGGGAGCCTGGTGGGCTGCCGTCTATGGGGTCACACAGAGTTGGACACGACTTAAGTGAGTTAGTGGCAGGGGTCTCTAGTTAACAGCTTCAAATTGAAAGTGACTTAGCATGCAAACATTCTCTATTACTACTTTCATTATAAAACTGCAACTTTCCTTATTTTTTAAATTATTAGACCATTATTGGTTTTACTATTATATTATGAGATGTGAAAGTTTAACAATAAGGAGGATAAATATACCTAATATTTGTGAAAGGTTTTATGTCATATTTTATAATTGACTCACATTCCATGTACATCTTGTCATCCATCACTTACTTGGCTATATTTTATAGCCTGGGATAATTTTGTTTTATAGTTTTCCTCTTTCAAATATGCAATTAATAATTATTTACTGACTGTGTGCTCAGTGTTCAGGTAAAGTTTAGGGCTGGTCTTGAAGAACACAGATGATATGGAGAGATATGGGTAGCAGGAGAGGGGAGAATAAAGGCTTTATACATAGAAGAAAGGTAAAACAGCAACAATAACAAAAAAATCAGGAAACAAACGGAGAATCCTGCTTGAAAAGGAAGAAGAATATTATCATGAACCAGGATAAAGTCAAGTTGGACATGCTGTTGGCCAGAAGGTTATCAGTAAGGTCTGAACTTAAGTTATTGGGTAATAGGAAACAAGCAGACTTGTATACTGGAGAATTCATTGGATGAAAGGAGAGGTTTAAGGAAAATTTATTAGGTTCCTCCCCTACTTTATTTCTTATCTATCTTTTATGAAAATAAAATTAAATAAATTTTAATTAAATTTAAATAAGAATATAAGTTAAAATAAGAATAAGAGCATTATATTTTATAACCTACTGAAGATGTGCTATTCTACAGTGTCATCAAAGGTGTTACTTGGGAACACCTCTTTATTTTTTAAAAACTTTCTTTATTTTTTAAAAACTTTTTGGCCACACTATGTGGCATGTAGGATCTTAATTCCTTGATGAACCCATGTCCCCTGCACTGGGAGCATGAAGACTTAACCACTGGATCACTGGGAAAGTTCAAGCTCCATCACCAGTTCAGCTACTGTTGTCTTCAAATAATTTTGATCTACCAAATATAAACATATACATACTCTCTAAGTTTATATATGTATTTTATATAGTCTTAAAATCTGTATCTTTCTAAAATTATTTTACATATTACTATTTTTGTGTTAGCTTAATGAATTTTAATGTCAAAAATTACAGTAATGTGAATAGTCTTTTACCCCAAACTATGTTTTAATCATAGTAAAGGTATTTAAAGCTATGTTAATGATAAAAGGCCTAATTCTGTGGCTTTAGAATTTATAAAATACATTTTTTCCTATTTTTTAATGTAGAAGACCAGTAAGATACTAGAAATGACTTTCCAAATAAGTTACAGTATTTGATTATTTTTGAATGTTTCAATTTGGATAAGAATACAACATTTTTAGATAATTTAGGTAAAGTATTAAATTATTTTGATGATTGGAGTAGGACAGATTTGATCAGTGCTGACAAATATCTTAATCAGGTACTATTATCCAATCTTCCTACCCACGTCTACATCAGATATATTAATCATTTCCAACTAACGCTGGATTAAACTTCAGAATTCTCTTCAATACAGTGATCCACCAGTTTTTGTCTCAATCCATTAAGCTGGCCTTGGAGATGAAATAGAACTTCTCTTTTCAAATTAGATGATATACTGATATGTTATTTAGAGTCTTAGATTATTTTATATAAGTTGAAAGTTACAACTGGAAGATCTGTGTAAATACTGAGATTTACAAATGCTGCATAAGTTTGTTCCAGTTTATTTGCTCATATTAATTTGGTGAAAAAAAGTTATCTTAAGATACAAAATAAACATCCTTCATACTTTTTCAAACTCAGCAACGTTGGGTTAAGTTGTAACAAATCAAAGATAACTGCTTTAGAAAGCATGATCTAAGTAAACTATTAATGTTTAACAGTATCATGAACAAATAAATTGGAATCATTCTAATTAACATAGTAAAATGTATAATTTGTGGGGTTTTCATATTGCTCTTTTAAAATACTTAAGTAGATTTTTTTTTAAGTACATGCTTGCATTTCTATTAGTGATCACAGAGATGTGACTACAAGAAAAGGCAAACATGGAAGACAGAAACACCCATGATATTACCTGATGATAAAGTTCCATGTGTCTTAAATATAGGTATCCATCAAGGATATAGATCTGTCAGAATTGTCCAGAAAAACATATAACACACATACACACAGATCTATTTTTAGAAATTGGCTGTTGAGACGATGGAGGCTGACAAAACTGAAATCTTAAGAACATGCTTCAGTTCAGTCGCTCCATAATGTCTGAATTTTTTTAACCTCATGGATCGCAGCATTCCAGGCTTCCCTGTCCATCACCAACTCCTGGAGTTTACTCAAACTCATGTCCATTGGGTCGGTGATGCCATCCAACCATCTCATCCTCTGTCAACCCCTTTTCGTCCCATCTTCAATTTTTCCCAGCATCAGGGTCTTTTCATACGAGTCAGTTATTCGAATCAGGTGGCCAAAGTTTTGCAGTTTCAGCTTTAGTATCAGTCCTTCCAATGAGTATCAGGACTGATCTCCTTTAGGATGGACTAGTTGGATGTCCTTGCAGTCCAAGGGACTTTCAAGAGGGTTCTCCAAGACCACAGTTCAAAAGGAGCAATTCTTAGGCTCTCAGCCTTCTTTATGGTCTAACTCTCACATCCATACATGACTACTGGAAAAAAACATAGCTTTAACTAGATGGCCCTTTGTTGGCAAAGTAATGTCGCTGCTTTTGAATATGCTGTCTAGGTTGGTCATAACTTCTTCCAAGGAGCAAGTGTCCTTTAATTTCATGGCTTCAGTCACAATTTTCAGTGATTTTGGAGCCCCCCAAAATAAAGTCTGTCACTGTTTCCACTGTTTCCCCATCTATTTCCCATGAAGTAATGGCACCAGATGCCATGATCTTAGTTTTCTGAATGTTGAGTTTGAAGCCAACTTTTTCACTCTCCTCTTTCACTTTCATCAAGAGGCTTTTTAGCTCCTCTTCACTTTCTGCCATAAGGGTGGTGTCATCTGCATATCTGAGGTTATTGATATTTCTCCCGGCAGTCTTGATTCCAGCTTGTGCTTCATCCATGTGCTTAGAACATGCTAGAAGGTTTTAAACTAAGGCAAGGTTTAAGACTGCAGTTTTGAAGCAGAGTTTCTTCTCTGGAAATCCTGTTTTTTGCTCTTAAGGTCTTCAAATGCTTGGATGAAGACCCACCCAAATTATCAAGGACAATTTCCTTTAGTGACTCATTGGAAAAGACCCTGATGCTGGGAAAGATTGAAGGTGGGAGGAGAAGGAGATGACAGAGGATGAGATGGTTGGATGGCATCACCGATTCAATGGCCATGAGTTTAGTAAGCTCCATAGTTGGTGCTTTATTGACTATGCCAAAGCCTTTGACTGTGTGGATCACAATAAACTGTGGAAAATTCTGAAAGAGATGGGAATACCAGACCACCTGACCTGACTCTTGAGAAATCTGTATGCAGGTCAGGAAGCAACAGTTAGAACTGGACATGGAACAACAGACTGGTTCCAAATAGGAAAAGGAGTATGTCAAGGCTGTATATTGTCACCCTGCTTATTTAACTTATATGCAGAGTACATCATGAGAAATGCTGGGCTGGAAGAAGCACAAGCTGGAATCAAGAGTGCCAGGAGAAATCTCAATAACCTCAGATATGCAGATGACACCACCCTTATGGCAGAAAGTGAAGAGGAACGAAAAAGCCTCTTGATGAAAGTGAAAGAGGAGAGTGAAAAAGTTGGCTTAAAGTTCAACATTCAGAAAACGAAGATCATGGCACCTGGTCTCATCACTTCATGGGAAATAGATGGGGAAACAGTGGAAACAGTGTCAGACTTTATTTTTGGGGCTCCAAAATCACTGCAGATGGTGACTGCAGCCATGAAATTAAAAGATGCTTACTCCTTGGAAGAAAAGTTATGACCAATCTAGATAGCATGTTCAAAAGCAGAGACTACTTTGCCAACAAAGGTCCGTCTAGTCAAGGTGATAGTTTTTCCAGTGGTCATGTATGGATGTGAAAGTTGGACTGTGAAGAAAGCTGAGTGCTGAAGAATTGATGCTTTTGAAATGTGGTGTTAGAGAAGACTCTTGAGAATCCCTGGGACTACAAGGAGATCCAACCAGTCCATCCTAAAGGAGATCAGTCCTGGGTGTTCATTGGAAGGACTGATGCTAAAGCTGAAACTCCAATACTTTGGCCACCTCATGCGAAGGGGGCAGGAGGAGAAGGGGACGACAGAGGATGAGATGTCTGGATGGCATCACCGACTCAGTGGACATGAGTTTGAGTGAACTCCGGGAGTTGGTGATGGACAGGGAGGCCTGGCGTGCTGCATGGTGTTGCAAAGAGTCAGACATGACTGAGCGACTAAACTGCACTGATAGTTGGTAATGGACAGCGAAGCCCGGCATGCTGCATTCCATAGGGTCACAAAGAGTCGGACACGACTGAGCCACAGAATTGAACTGAACTGAATGTCAATTGATTGCAAATTTCAACCATATCTATAAAATACCTTCAGAGCAACACCTAGTTTAGTGTTTGATTAGAAAACTGGGTTATCTAGCCAAGCTGATACATAAAACATACATTATGCATTTCCCCTTGTATGATAAAAGTGAGAAAATGAGAAAAAGAACAATACACACACACACAAAGTGGAAATGGTTGTTCCCAATGGAATGTTTGGCATTCCTTATAATTAATGGAATGAGAGTTTAACATAATTAATGCAAAGTTCAAGTTCAGTTCAGATCAAGACACAGATTGAGCTATGCATTTTGCTCTTCACAAAGGCTCTGGAATTTGTCTATATTATAGTCTCAATGACTTTACAAACTAGAAGAGAAGACAGGTATGTAGATTACCTTCAGATCAAATAGAAAGCTTGAGAAGCTATAGAAGTCACAACATTCCAAAAAATACTTATCATATCTGTGTTTTTTAGATCAATACACAATCCTCTCAGGATATGTTCTAAGGATGAAGTTTTCTAGGCTGCTTTTTCTTTTTTTTTCCAGGAACAATTCCCAGAGCATAATTTAGCTCTCCCACAACTTAATATAGTTATTTCCTTATCAGAAGAGAAAAACAAGGATTAAAAAAAAAAAAAAAACACAAAAAAGTTATGCTCAAAATATTTTCAGCCTGTGAAAGTTAGGCTCAGGAGGAAAAACCATTGTGCTGGGAGAAGACTGAGCATAAAACTCTGCCCACAATAGTCACATATCTTTTCTCCTTTTTTGGCTTGCATTCTATTGACAGAATCTGTGACAAGAAACTGAACAGTTGTGTTGTTCCCAGATGGAAGGGCTCATATTTGTAGCAGTCCCATCTTTTGTTAGAGGTAAGCCCTAGCACAAAGTTGATGGATGAGACCATTATCCACTGATAGTCATAAGATCGAATTACCCAGATAATCTTCTTGTCTTTCTTCTCCCAAATTCTTGGGTAGAATCCAGGAAAAGAGAGAGGTGCTGAATTACTATATTTATTATTGTGCAGAGCTTGTAACTCAACCTCATTCTCCTTCATTATAATTTCAAACTATCAGGGTTAATTGACAGCAAACCTTTATATCTAGATTTGTTCCCATTACAAGTTCTGTGTCCTTGACTACACAGGTAAGGTAAGAACTTTAATTACTGCTGTAATTAGATGTATTTCAGGCAGCTGTGCTTCAGTTAACCAAAAGTAAAGCTCAAAAATGAGCTATCTTTCTGCAACATTGACAGGGAGCCCATGTTTAGTATCATTTTCTGAGCAATCAAAAGCATGGTAAGTAGGCAAGAGAATTTAGTCTGAGGGAATTCTGCTGCTGCTGCTGCTGCTAAGTCGCTTCAGTCATGTCTGACTCTGTGTGACCCCATAGACGGCAGCCCACCCGGCTCCCACCATCCCTAGGATTCTCCAGGCAAGAACACTGGAGTGGGTTGCCATTTCCTTCTCCAAGAGGGAATTCTACTCCCTCTCTAATTCTAATCAACGTCCTCACTTTATCCCTCATCAATTGTTTTTTTTTAATAGCAGAGTACTATAATCTGTAAGGAAAATACCATGAAAGAGATAGGATGGTTTTGAAAAATCCATACCTCGTTGGACTAATAAGATGTTGAAGAAAAAGAAATACATCTTTGGTGTGGTAAAATGGCAAATTAATTTACTCTGTCTAATATGTTATTATTTGAATTAGTTTTCTTTAAAGGAAGACATTCAGATAAGTATGTGCCTCCAAAATGTACATGGTTTTCTACCTGTGCTGATTCACCCCTCCCTTACCTAGTCAATTATGGAAAAAACATTTTTCACCAAAATTATTTACATTTCTCCAAAGAGATTATACAGGGCTTCCCAGGTAGCTCAGTGGTAAAAGAATCTGCCAGCTAATGCAGGAGACATGAGATGTGGGTTCTATCCTTGGGTCAGGAAGATCCCCTGGAGGAGGAAATGACAACTCGCTCCAGATTCTTGCCTGGGAAATCACGTGGATGGAGGGAGACTGGTGGGCTGCAGGCCATGGAGTATCAAAAAGTTGGGCATGACTGAGTGACAGGGCATGACCAAATGTGCATGAAAAAGAATATACAGTCAGCCCTTCCTATTGTTGGGTTTTGCATTTGTGGATTCAACCAACTGTTCAGTTCAGTTCAGTTGCTTAGTCGTATCTGACTGTTTGTGACCCCATGAATAGCAGCATGCCAGGCCTCCCTGTCCATCACCAACTCCTGGAGTTTATGAACTGTAGATAGAAAATATTCTGTAAAAAATTCCAGAAAATTCCCCAAAGCAAAACTTAAATATGCTGGATGCCAGCAACCATTTATATAGCATTTACATTGTATTTATAACTATTTATATAGAACTTACATTATATTAGGCATTATGAATAACACTGAGATGGTTTAAAGTCTACAGGAGGATTGTGTAGGTTATATGCAAATACGACACCAGTATCATGATTTGAGTATCTGTGGATTTTGGTATCCATTGGCTAATTTCTGATATATATCAGCTGAAGTGGCTCAGCTGGGGCTGAGGATCCACTTCCAAGATGTCTTCCCTTACATGGCTGGCAATTTGTGCTGTATGTCACCAAGAAAGTGGGGAGTGGAAGGCACACTATCTTTACTGTTCCATGAAATTCTGACATCTATACAGGTCCATATTCCAGTTCATTTATTAGAGCTTAGTACTACTGCCTAGGAATGACTCTCCTTAGGTTGTTCTGAGGTTTAGGCTCTTGGTTTTACCTTCTGATTCATCCTTCCTTTTCCATAAAGAATGACTGTTTGCCCCTGAGTAGTTTTACCCAGATGCTTTATCTTATGGTGGTTCAGAAATCTAAAGGTCACTTTTCTTTTTTTTTTTTTTTTCATTTTCATTTGTACTGTCACTGTCCATGTTAGCCCAAGGCATCACTGTTTCCAACCACAAAATTTACTTAAAATTCAGTAGCTTTTAAAATGATTCTTATTCCTGTTCATCTAACCAAAGTCATAGTCAACAATCTTTTTAGGTATGTCCTCCATTTTTCTCTTCTTCTAAGACTACTGACATGCAGCTCTCTTAAGAATTTAGCCCTGTTGATTAATGGAGAAGAACTGTGAGCTGTACTCTTAAGGTTCTTGGAGAACTTGATATGACTAAGTGAATTTCTAAGGCAATCCTTAAATCTTTAGAGATATTAAAAATGATGACATATTCCCACCTTGGATTTGATATGTGCTCTGAAGTCCATTATCATTTGAGAATCTTGGAGAGGCCACTAATATGGAAAGCTTTTTTTTTTCTTTTAATTTCATAAGACCTGGCAGTTTATATCTCCTTTAAATTCACTTGAAAAATAAACAATACTTTTAAAACTCATTTCTTTTCTCTCTCATTTTTATAGGATAGTTATACTGAAGGCTGTTTAAGTTCCAGTAGGGGACTATAGATTAGAGATACCAAAGGAACATTTCATGCAAAGATGGGCTCAATAAAGGACAGAAATGGTATGGACCTAACAGAAGCAGAAGATATTAAGAAGAGGTGGCAAGAATACACGGAAGAACTGTACCAAAAAGATCTTCACAACCCAGATAAGCAAAATGATGTGATCACTAATCTAGAGCCAGACATCCTGGAATGTGAAGTCAAGTGGGCCTTGGAAAGCATCACTATGAACAAAGCTAGTGGAGGTGATAGAATTCCAGTTGAGCTGTTTCAAATCCTGAAAGATGCTGTGAAAGTGCTGCACTCAATATGCCAGTACATTTGGAAAACTCAGCAGTGGCCACAGGACTGGAAAAGGTCAGTTTTCATTCCAATTCCAAAGAAAGGCAATGCCAAAGAATGCTCAAACTACCACACAATTGCACTCATCTCACATGCTAGTAAAGTAATGCTCAAAATTCTCCAAGCCAGGCTTCAGCAATACATGAACTGTGAACTCCCTGATGTTCAAACTGGTTTTAGAAAAGGCAGAGGAACCAGAGATCAAATTGCCAACATCCGCTAGATCGTGGAAAAAGCAAGAGAGTTCCAGAAAAACATCTCTTTCTGCCTTATTGACTATATGCCAAAGTCTTTGACTGTGTGGATCACAATAAACTGTGGAAAATTCTAAAAGAGATGGGAATACCAGACCACCTGACCTGCCTCTTGAGAAATCTGTATTCAGGTCAGGAGGCAACAGTTAGAACTGGACATGGAACAACAGACTGGTTCCAAATAGGAAAAGGAGTATGTCAAGGCTGTATATTGTCACCCTGCTTATTTAACTTTTATGCAGAGTACATCATGAGAAACACTGGGCTGGAAGAAACACAAGCTGGAATCAAGATTGCCAGGAGAAATATCAATAACCTCAGATATACAGATGACACCACCCTTATGGCAGAAAGTGAAGAGGAGCTAAAAAGCCTCTTGATGAAAGTGAAAGAGGAGAGAGAAAAAGTTGGCTTAAAGTTCAACATTCAGAAAACTAAGATCATGGCATCTGGTCCCATCACTTCATGGGAAATAGATGGGGAAACAGTGGAAACAGTGTCAGACTTTATTTTTTGGGGCTCCAAAATCACTGCAGATGGTGACTGCAGCCATGAAATTAAAAGACGCTTACTCCTTGGAAGGAAAGTTATGACCAACCTAGATAGTATATTCAAAAGCAGAGACATTACTTTGCTGACTAAGGTCCGTCTAGTCAAGGCTATGGTTTTTCCAGTGGTCATGTATGGATGTGAGAGTTGGACTGTGAAGAAAGCTGAGCTCTGAAGAATTGATGCTTTTGAACTGTGATGTTGGAGAAGACTCTTGAGGATCCCTTGGACTGCAAGGAGATCCAACCAGTCCATTCTGAAGGAGATCAACCCTGGGATTTCTTTGGAAGGAATGATGCTAAAGCTGAAGCTCCAGTACTTTGGCCACCTCATGCGAAGAGTTGACTCATTGGAAAAGACTCTGATGCTGGGAGAGATTGGGGGCAGGAGGAGAAAGGGACGACCGAGGATATGATGGCTGGATGGCATCACGGACTCGATGGACATGAGTCTGAGTGAACTCCGGGAGATGGTGATGGACAGGGAGGCCTAGCATGCTGTGATTCATGGGGTCGCAAAGAGTCGGACACGACTGAGCGACTGAACTGAACTGAACTGAACTGAACTGAGGGAACTATAGATAGAAAAGGAAAACTAGGAAATTTTGGGAGATGACTGTAAGTTAATAATCGCTCTAGAAAGCAATCAGAACATCGTGGAATGAAGGATGGTTGCTTAACTATAAAGTCATAAAAGCACAAGATATGCCTCACGCCATTAGGTGGAAGAAGATTTTCACAACTATTTCACTGACTTGAATAGGAGCTATCATAATCCTAGACTGATGTCCTAAAGTCACACAGTGTCCTGCCCAATATGAAAGGGGAGCTGGTGATGTAAGCCTGATGGTTATTTGAAGAAGTCAGTCTTTTCCCACTCCCCCACTTTCCTTTGACTATAAAATTGTAGCCAACTTAATCCTGGAGAGCAGGGCTCCCTTGTCAACCCACTTGCATCTCTCAATAGCATCCTATGTTAATAAATCTAATTCTTGCTTATCATTTTGCCTCTCGCTGAATTCCTTCTATATTGAGTCACAAAGGACCTGATCCTCAGTCAGTCCAGACTCCAGGTGAGTGGTTCTAATTAAAAGACTTAGAGTTCAAGTCCTAATTAGGGCTTTGGCCAGGTTTGAGTCCTGGCACGTAGATTCAAGACCCAGTCTGAGGTCCATGGTTTCAATTTTGTCAAAATCATCTGTGAGAAGGAATTGGGTCGAAATTTCAGTAGTCTGCACAGTAATCTCTAACTAGATCATTCGGTTCATTAGGTACATGTTCTGTCTTCCACATTGTCAAAGGCTAAGTGTGGTTACACTCTGTCTCTATGTAACAAGGGTCTCCTTTCTTCCAGCTTCCAATAATGTCTTCCTCTTATTCTTTAAGCTGTCACTAACATCCTTGAGTGCCATCAAAGATGTGTTAATAACCTCAAGACTCTTTAATATTTCCTTGACACCTTCCTCAAAGTCCTTCCAGGTTCCACCCATTACCCAGCCCCCAAGAAGCATGTTTTATATTTTGCTGTGATAGTACCCTACTTCTAATTAACAAAATTGATTGTGGTTTTCTATTACTACCTGAAATCTATTCCAAAATCTGGTGACTTAAAAGAGAAGTTACATTAATTTTGATCATGATTTTCTCATTAGGTGAAGGCTTAAAAATAGCTCATATCTGTTTCATTTGACATCAACTGGGGCAAAGGTTAGGGATTGATCTCTCTTGAAGACCTGTGCATTCATATATCTGCCAGTAGATGCTGGTTGTCAGCTGAGACCGTAGCTGGGGATGGTGACTAGAACACCTACACACAGCCTCTCCGTTTGACCCAGGCCTCCTCATAATAGGGGAGATAGTTTCTATGGGTAATCATCCTAAGAAGAGAGCTGGACAGAAGACTGATCACCTTTTATGATCTAGCCTGAGTTGAGTTTTATGAGATAAGGTAAGCAAATGAGTGAGATCATAATTTTAAATAGGAATCCTTTTCATTTTCTTTTACTTTTTATTTGATTTCTAAACATATTGATTTTGAATAAAAATCTTTAGCCTTCTAAAATTAAAAGTTTATATTAAAAGTGAAAATTATATAAAGTGTGGGTGAGATACTGCTTGTTGTACTATGAATGAAATAAGAAGTGAAGTGACGTGAAGTCTCTCAATCACATCTAACTCTTTGCGACCCCATGGACTATAGCCTACCAGGCTTCTCAGACCATGGGATTTTCCAGGCAAGAGTACTGGAGTGGGTTGCCATTTCCTTCTCCAGGGGATCTTCCTGACCCAGGGATCGAACCTGGGTCTCCCACATTGTAGGTAGATGCTTTACCCTCTGAGCCACCAGCAGCAAATAAAAAATTAAGTATTAATTAGCAAATTATACATGAATAAGCAATATTACTGAAGATGAGAAAATTCTTACTAAATTCTTAACTAAAAGCAAATAATCATTTAAAGTACTAGAGCAACAAAAAGAGTTATAATTATAAATAAATGTAAAAAATCATGTGAAAAACCTTTTAATTATGCACTGAATAATTCTCTATTATGATAATATTTCAATAATATTGCATCTATATGCTAATTAAAATAAATGCAGTAGCTTCTAATGACATCTTTAAATGTATTCCTTTGTCCCTGGAAACAAAACAATTCAATATATACTTTGTGTGCAAAGTAGATTGCTTCAGACATGCCTGACTCTGCGACACTATGGACTGTATGTAGCCCATCAGGCTCCTTTGTCCATGGAATTCTCCAGGTAAGAATACCAGAGTGGTTTGCCATGCCTTCTTCCAGGGGGTCTTCCCAACCCAGGGACTGTACCCAGGTCTCTTATGTCTCCTGCATTGGCAGACATGTTCTTTACCTCCAGCCCCACCTGGGAAGCACCTCAATGTGTGCCAAGGTGAAGAAAATATATCAGTTCTAGATAAGATATTTCACTAATTATATGGAACTTACCCTACAAACTTTAACAACATACTTGCAAAATAACCTTGCTGCTGCTGCTAAGTTGCTTCAGTTGTGTCCGACTCTGTGCGACCCCATAGACAGCAGCCCACCAAGCTCCCCCGTCCCTGGGATTCTCCAAGCAAGAACACTGGAGTGGGTTGCCATTTCCTTCTCCAGTGCATGAAAGTGAAAAGTGAAAGTGAAGAAGCTCAGTCGTGTCCGACTCTTCGCGACCCCATGGACTACAGCCCACCAGGCTCCTCCATCCATGGGATTTTCCAGGCTAGAGTACTGGAATGGGGTGCCATTGCCTTCTCTGGAAATAACCTTAAGCCCTATGTAAATCTAGCCTGGTAAATGCAGGAAGACGAACTTCGCTCATCTGTACCATCACTCTAACACTTCTGAGGTTATCTGGAGTTTCCTTAGAATTAGCATGTTTACAAATACAATTCCTGCATTATCATACTTCACCATGTAACAGTTTTAACTTTAATAAAATTTGCATTTTTCTAATTCCACAGCAAAAGTGTTTTCATTTCAAACTAAAGCCAAACAAAATAGAGTTACTTATAATTTCACTTAAAGAAGTAATCATGCTACAATTTTTATCAATAATCTTCTTTTCAATTGCCTCCTTATTCTTCTATTTGCTTCCATCTCTCTATTTTTGTCTTTTTTCCAGTTTTTCTCTGTAATTATCGTACACAGCAATTTTTGTCTTCTTAACAATCACTGTGCTAGAATGTCCTGATTAAAAAATTTATATATAGTTAAACGTGACAATATCCTATACCTATATTTAAATAATTTCATAAGAATCATTTATCACAGGAAGTTTATGTGTCCATTTCATATATTTAAACATCTGTTATCATAGATGGTCTTACTGGAAATGAATTTTTGCACTCAATTAGCATAGCACTTTAGCTAGAGATTTTGGAAACTTTGATCTAGGATGCTGGTAATGGGGGTTTATGTGAGCTCTCTGTACATCACTAAGTTCTCTCCAAGTCTAAGAAAAAAGAGAAAATCATGAGGTCTATTCAAAGACACTTCATAAGTAAACATATTTCTGATTGTGAAATCCATTCAATTTAGACATGTTTGAAGTGTCATTTGTGCCTTATTGGCAGAGCAGAAATGGTTCTAGAGGGATGCACCAATGATTCTTACATTAAGGGGATATTTGCTTCAAAAAGCAACTTGTATTATTTAAAAATTCTTTTTC
Source organism: Oryx dammah (assembly GCF_014754425.2). Taxonomy (NCBI): domain Eukaryota; kingdom Metazoa; phylum Chordata; class Mammalia; order Artiodactyla; family Bovidae; genus Oryx; species Oryx dammah. Next base: position 51,345,059 of record NW_024070203.1, on the reverse strand, counting down.
AGCTATGATTCAACCCTGACTTCAAACCATCATCACACTCCCACTGTTTTCTGACTTAAGAGCTGCCAAGATAGTGTGCCATGATCAAATCCCAGTGTGCTCGAACAAGTTAACTGCTTTGTAAAACATTATCATCTAGGAAGAAAAGAACTGGTCCAGAGACAACTATCTACAAGATTTTGTTGTGGGTAATGATATTTTTTTTCAAACTTCAGGTATTAAAGGGGAAGCTCAGATAGCAAATGTTACATAGTTCAAAGCTGCTTTCAGAGAGGTTTCTTTCTGTTACTGTTACCTGAATGAAAAGTAAATTATAAAGGCTAACTGACCAATAAATGGTTTTTAAGCATGCAATTTAGTTGTTTTCCCCCCTTTTCATTTGAATCCTGTTTTGATTACCATTTTTCAGAAGCTTTCAAATGTTTATCATTTATCATAAGGACTTTCTTTTCATACAGCCCTGTACTTCCTTTCAGCGGGGAACATCCCAGCATGACTCCAGCATTTACAGAGCAAGGATGACTCCTAATAGCCTAGTTTTTCAACTGCAAGTGGAATAAAGGCTAATTGCAACAAACCACCTCAGTTTAGTAAAACTAGAAGTCTCCTGGCCAGTCAGACAAATCCATTAGGATTTTATTGGGTCCTAAAAAGAGTTATGTGATTCCCTAGGATCCAATCCTTGTCAATCAGGCATGGTAAATTGGATTCTTGAATAGGGAAATCCCTTAGGGAGAGTAGATGTTATCTAGATCAGATGCAGTGATTTTTTTCGACTCTGTGCTCACTAGATTCTGTTCTCTCTTTAGTGAACCAATAAAACCATAATAAGTATTGATTAACCCATTACTGAGCATTATCCACTGGCTTCTGCCTGGCTGTATTTAAACACTACATTGTACTTTCACAGTGCCACCGTACAGACACTTGCCTTGCTTTGGCCCACTTGCCAAGATGGCACCAAGTGTACTTCTTTTCAGCACAAACTAAATATTTCAATTATACTGCCTCTATCAGCTTCCAAGATGTCCTGCTGGCTTTCTGAAGGAAGAAAATCATGCCATTGTTTCTGGTACAATCGAATATATGTATAATTCAAGTGGTGAGTATTTTCAAATCTCAGGGATTGCTTTTCACTAGTGGAAAAAATAAAAAATCTCACTACAAGACCTAAGAAAATTTTTCATGTTGAAAAAGAGTATCCTGTACAGTCGTCTTGCATGTATACCTCTTTGGACAAATTATGTAATCTGCAGATCATCTATGATGTCAGTACAGGAAGTTTTCAGGTGCACACAGCTGATTTCATTAATTATTGAAAAAATGTTATGACATTCAGATCTCAGAACTTTGTCTGAAAGAAAAATCTACCATATTTTCAGAATTTCCTCCTGAATACTATCTTGCTCATGGCTCTCTGCTCTTCTTTCAGTGTGCTACTTAGTAGTTAGAAATGCAAAGATCAGGCAGAAAAATTAAGTTTGATTAGAGAGGACAAGGTCATGTGCTGAATGAAGATAGGTCAATCTCAGGCATGAGAGCAAAAAAAAAAAAACACACCCACTTGTTAAATTTACATTTACATGAATTATTGTCCTTTTGGAAATTATTTTGTTTCATATTTATTCAGACTACATACATAGATTTTAGGGGGAAAAAACACACTTTGAAAAATTGATGTGTATTTGTGTTATTTTGTAGTTTATAGTCCCCGAGCCTATATTGCTTTTTGTGTTCATTACAGAATAGTCATTTGATCAAGTGATTTTCAATACATTGTCAAAATAAATTACATTCACTTCATTAGATGTACAGGAAGTGTAGCTAAAGCAGGGACAAGTATTAATTTAGGACTCTGCAGAAACTGACACTCCATCTTATGACCCTGAGGCTGTATTATTCAAGATACCTAGTGATGGAAGGAAGTCTGTCTCCATAGCAATTACCTAAATCTTTTATCAGTCATTTCTGGAAAGAAAATTAGAGCAATTGTGTCAGGATGGTCATATGGGCAGAAATTGCACACTCATTCAAACCACTTATGTCTCTGACTTTGTCCTTGCTTGATCGCTGCTTTTGTTTACTACTCTGCGTTTGAAAGCTTGATTGGACATGAGCAGATGTGCCAAACTGTAACCACAAAAGGTCAGCCTTTTGTTTTCTTCTCATTTCTTTCTTCCTTCTTCCTTCCTTTCTTTCTTTGTTTCTTCCTTCTTTTTTCTTTCTTTTTCTTATTTTTATTTTTCTTTCTTAGCAAAATTACTGGATTGTACTGTTTCACTTTAGTGAACAAATTACTCAAATTAGGCTAACAATATTAAGAAAACTCAGATATACTTAAAATAAGCTGCAGCATCTTTTCGTACTCATAACTATTATACTCAATAATATTTAATAGTCAGGTGAGTGCAAAAAATGCAAAGAATGTATCTCTTCTTTTATCATATTATATGACATGTGAGTATTAATTGATTAAACAACTGATGTCATACCAGGAAACTTGTCAGTGTGGAGGGCCACTGTTTAAATGTGATTTTATTAATCTCATCCTGAAGTTTTAAACATATTAAAACAAATTGGTAACAAAAGAAGACTTTTAGATGCACCATGAGAAAAGCTTGAAAAATCCCTCTGAACATTCAGATTTTTGCACTGTTGGATTTTGAAATAAGAATAAAAAGCTTAACTCTTGATCAATAAGAGTTGCAGTTTTCATTGAGTGGTATGAACAACGCAGTCTAAGTTTTCCCTTCAAGTTCCTTGTTCAGGAAAATTTACAATTAATGGCTTTCTACAACAGCAAAGATATCCCCTTCTTCATGGCTCAGCTAGGGACCTGCCAGACTAATCTATTCCCAGTGGGCTGGCCATGGTCTTTTACTCTATCTGTCTTAGCATATTGATTTCTGAGCTGTCTTATTGGTTCCTAACATAATTATAGCAGGAGTGGGTCTCTTAGTACAGCTAATACATTTACACCATGGCATCTAGGGGAGCTTATTATAACAGCATCCGGTAGTGCCACTATAGTTAAGGGTCAGTTTCTATTTCTATTATAAAGCCCATTTTTTCAGGAATTTATATCTTAGCAGTTTTAATTTACTCAAAGAGGGGGAAAAAAAACCAGTGGCTTTGTGTCATCCAAGATTCACATATCCCTGCCCTTAAAACTTAACATAACTGAAGTCTCTATCCTTGCCACACTTTTGACATTTTCAAGAAAACAAATGATATTTTCTACTCTTTGAGATCTTTGATGTAACAACTAATTTGACACAGAGTTCAATTGTGGTATCAAGAGAGGTGGTTTTTATAACTTAAATATTTTATGAATAGCATCTACACCTACATTTTCATCTATAAAAGGTATGATGATTCCTTGACCCCTGAAGATAAAGTAAATATGTTGATCCACTAACTAGATAGAGATTTGACAGAAACAATAGTTCTTGAATAGAAAGATACCATCAAGGGTATCTTTTACTGAAATATTCATAATAGACTTCTCTTTCTAAATATGATAGCATAGTATGTAAAGAAAGAGACATTGTCTGTGTAGGACAATTTTGCTAATTTTGCACAATTTAAGATATACAGAAGATTTCCAACAATTGACTGATAGAAGATTGGTTTGTGTTTTCATAGATTTAAAAGTATGAAGTTGTCTTGTCTAAAAAGTATCATGGTTAATTGAGAGGTGATCTGGCCGAGGATGATTCATTCAATTTATGAATGTGCATTTGAAACATTAAGTAGTAATGTCTCATAAATTAACATTTTACTGAGGAATTGTGTCCTCAGATCTTTGAACTCAGTATGGACTCTAGAAAATACCAAAACTTCCCTGCTAGATTATATCTGTTTTCTCTGACCATTCTTAGAAGAACTGAAAGATGATGTGAAAGATTCAAAGTGAAATTTGTGGTATGGTTAATTCATGATCTTTGAATTTTCCTTGTCTATATTTATACCATGCAAACTCAAATTAGGCTATGGTAAAATGAAATTAATATAACAACCACTTTGGCACTGGAATTATTTTTATATTTTATACTTAACAACAGCATAAGAACTTGATAGTATCATATTACACATGATTTGTAATTTATATATAAAATATATATATATCATTTTACCATCTACAATATATATGTAGACAAATAAACCTTTCTGATGATGTAAAATTTATTTCCCTAAGAAAATGAAGTTATAATCTGAACATTCAATTCTAAATTGGTTATACATCATCAGTTATTATACTTCCCCCTACTATAATACAAGATTTCATTTAATGTTACTGAAATGGGATTTGTTTCATCTATTACACCTATTTTTATACGTGTTAAGCATAAAATGGGAAAAGATTAAAAAAATCCCTTGTGTACAAAGCTTACAGCCTAGAAAAGTGAAAAGTGTTATAAATGCCATAGTGGAGGTAAGTAAAAAATATTGAGAGATTTAAAGCCCAGAGGTGATGGTGACAGTTCTGGAAAGAGTCAAGAAAGGCTTTAAAAGGAATGTTATGTTCATGTCCCCTTTATCTGCAGTTTTGCTTTCCCCAGTTTCAGGTACCTACAGTCAACTAAAATCCAAAAATATTAAAAGGGAAAATCTTCAAATAAATTCATAAGTTTTAAATTGTAGCTTTTTTCTGAGTAGCAAGATGAAAACTCATGTCCTCTGGCTCTTTCTCATCTTGGATATGAATCATCCCTTTTCTCAACATACCCCTCCCCATTAGTCACTTAGCCTTCTAGGTTATCAGATCCACTGAGGAGATATTGCAGTGCATGTTTTTGTTACCCTGATTTTACTTAAAAATGGCCCTCAAAACGCAAGAGTAGTGATGCTGGAAATGCAGATATGCCAAAGAGAAGTCAAAAAGCGCTGCTTTTAAGTGAAAAGGTGAAAGTTCTTGACCTAGATCGGAAGGGAGAGAACTGTATGCTGAGGTTGCAAAAATCTTCAGTAAGAACAAATCATCTATTCATGAAATTGTGAAGAAAGAAAAAGAAATCTGTGCAAGTTTTGCTCTACCATCCAAACTGCAAAAGTTACAAACATCCTGGGCGATGAGTGCTTCATTAAGACAGAAAAGGCATTTTCATGTGTACAATAAGATATTTTGTGATACAAAGACCATACAACTTTAATTATAACATATTGTTATAATTGTTTTATTTTGTCATCAGTTATTAATCTCGTTCAGTGCTTAATTTTTCAATTTGTTTTTTTAGGTATATTATGAATAGAAAATAATATATATATATGTATATATATAGTATTCAGTACTATCTGTGGTTTCAGGCATCCACTGGGGGTCTTAGAACATATCCTCTGATATGTTCTAATGAGGGCTATGATATTTTGGGGGCTTGCCAGGTGGCTCATCAACCCTGATATTCACTGGAAGGACTGATGATGAAGCTGAAGCTCCAATACCTTAGCCACCTGATGTGAAGAGCCAATTTATTGGAAAAGACCCTGATGCTGGGAAAGGTTGAGGGCAGGAGGAGAAGGGGGCTACAGAGTATGAGTTGACTGGATAGCATAATTGACTCAATGGAAACGAGTTTGAGCAAACTCCAGGAGATGGTGAAGAACAAGGAAACCTGGCATGCCGCACTCCATGGGATCACAAGGAGCTAGGCATGACTTAGTGACTGAAAAACAACAGCACAAAATGTGGTGCAATGGTAAAGAATCTGCCTGACAGTGCAGGAGACATGGAGATGTGGGTTGGTCCTAGGTTGCAAAGATTTCCTGGAGAAGGGTATGGCAACCCACTACAGTATTCTTGCCTGGAAAATCCCATGGACAGAGAAGTCTGGCAGACTATAGTCCAGGAGGGTTACAAAAAAGTTGGACACAATTTAGCAGCTGAGCATATAGCATATTATATTTTGGAGCTGTTTTGAAACATAAGTAGATAGTTGACTGTATACTAAATAGCTTCAAGCTGTCACAGCTGATGGATTAATCAACTGATTGGTTTATATGTTTATTTACCTATCTTACAGTCTTCTTTCCGTAGGAGGCTATTTTCAGTATACTTGCCTACAGCAGTATCTTTTTCTTTTCCTCATTCTTATTTATTTCTTTTAATTTATTATAGACTAGGAAATCAAGTGTACAATAAGATATATCAGGTCAACACAAGGATCAAAAATTAATTAAAATCTCAGTGGCCATTCTAATGGCTCTGAAAATGCAAGTGTTTTAATTTGTGTTCTTTATGATATCTATTTTAGATGCTCTTAGTATCTCTTGGCTTAGCTGCATTCCAACTATGGGATGGTGGTGATTTAGCCACTAAGTCATGTCCAACTCTTGCAACGCTGTGGACTGTAGCCTACCAGGTTCCTCTGACCATGGGATTCTCCAGGCAAGAATACTGGAGTGGGTTGTCATTGCCTTTTCCAAGGGATCTTCCCCACCCAGAGATTAAACTTAAGTCTCTTACATCTCCTGCAATTGCAGATGGGTTCTTTACCACTCGTGCCGCCTGAGAAGACTTCTAGCCTATAATATGTCATTCTTTCTTGTTTCAGACTCTATTCACTAGATCAGTTTCAAATATCAATGCATATAATTTTAAAATTAAGAAATTAACTCATGATTATACTACCAAAAGTTCAATCCTGGAAGTTTATAAGTTAGATAAAATTGCAATAAGCTTTAAAGACAGCATTTAGCCAGCACTCTTGAGTCATTTAGATTTTGTCAGAACATTTCACAAAGCATTATAGGTAACTTTTTCATACTAAAAATACTAGACATTTAACTTTTTTAAAGCTATCTTGTGTTTTCTGTATAAAGCATGGAACTGCAGTGGCATAGGAATTTTACAAATAATCAAGCAAAAACAGCTTAACCAAACTTTTCAAATCTTCAAAAGAATTTTACTCTGGTTTATAATAGAAGTGCCCATAGATTCCCAGTCACAGCAAGATGGTTGAGCACTGCAGTAATACAATTCATATTCATAAAATAGGCTTTTCCGTGGTAAAGATGGCTTTACATTCCCTGTCATAACAAAGAAGAATTGCCAACTATTTATTTCAGTGTTCCTAATTGTTGTCAAAATGTGACCTGAAACTCTGACACAGAATTTTTCAAAGTCAGGCTTGCACAAGGCATGCGCATTTGTCAATGTTTATCCCTCAGTCACCTAGGCTGCAGCACTTGTGAAGGTCTGTTTTTATTTAATTCTCAAGATTTTGTTGTTAATGGGAAAGCTGTCTCATAAATTAGGGAAGTGCTCAATTACAAGCCTGACAGAGATTGATTTTTGTTCTGCTATTGGTCACTACCAGCAAGTGAAGGCCACAGAAACCACAACTCCAACTAATGCCCGTCACTTCAAAGGTAATACAGGAACAAGCGTTCCTCAGGAAGGGAGAGAGCATTGGCAAGCATCGGAATGTTGTTTCGTGTTCTTCAGTAATGACCTGAACGAGTACATCCTGCTGCCTGGTTATATGTGTTCACATGATAGAATAATGTAACTTTAAAAAGTGTGCATATAGATTTTACAAAAACAAAAGGAGACAAATTAAAGACTTCAACCATCCAAAGTAAAACAAGAAAATATATCTTAAAAGATTTGATACTTTGTATAAAATAGATAAGGCTTCCCTGGTGGCTCAGCTGGTAGAGTCCCATTTGGGCCATGTAACTTCACAGTATTGATTCCTCATAAAGGAATATGTTGGATTTCGTCTCAGTACATCATCCTTTGGACTTTCCTAGTGGCTTAGACAGTAAAGCATCTGCCTGCAATGCAGGAGACCTAGGTTTGATCCCTGGGTTGGGAAGATCCCCTGGAGAAGGGAATAGTTACCCACTCCAGTATTCTGGCCTGGAGAATTCCATGGACTGTATATATATAGACCATGGGGTCTCAAAGAGTTGGACAGTACTGAGTGACTTTCACTTTCACTTTCATAGAATAGATAACTAATGAGAACCAACTGTATAGCAGAGGGAATTCTACTCAGTGCTCTGTGTGGACCTAAATGGGAAGGAAATCCAAAAAAGAGAGGATATATGTATACATACAGCTGATTCACTCTGTTGCACGGTAGAAACTAACACAGCATTGTAAAATAATTATACTCTAATTTAAAAAAAAGATTTGAAGTTGTAGCTACCACATTGGACTCTGCAAAATAAAATGGTTCCTGAATGATAGATATTAAGACTCAAAATGTGAACTTTAAAGTATCTACCTTAGTTCAGCTAAATATCATGAATCCTTTTCTGAAACTCATTCAAAGTAAGATTCAATCAACTAGAATTGTAAAATAATCTTAAAATAAGCTATAATAAAGAAATGTCTGAATTCTAATCATTGAAGAAGAAATTTTGGTATTTTAAAAATGTGATTTTTTTCCTTTGGCTTTAGGATAAACAATTCATTTGAATAAACTTTCTCTTTCTTTTTTTAATATCTAAAATGACCTGATATTAAAATACTTATTTAATGTATTTAGAAAAATCTAGGACACTACTGAGCGACTTCACTTTAACTTTTCACTTTCACACATCGGAAAAGGAAATGGCAACCCACTCCAGTGTTCTCCCCTGGAGAATCCCAGGATTGGGGGAGCCTGGTGGGCTGCCGTCTACGGGGTCGCACAGAGTCGGACACGACTGAAGCGGCTTAGCAGCAGTAGCAGCAGGGTTTTTTTGCCTAAAATGTGCTATTTATATACAATGTGCTATTTATACACAAAAACTGTAAGATAAATCATGTTAACTTTAATTCTCAGGAAGATCCATTCTTGCTATCTCAACATGCTGTTGCCTACATAATAACCTCTTCCCTCTGATATCTTTTATCATATTTTGACTACTAACCAAATCATTCTGTTCAGTTCTGTCAACAAATTATTTGCTTGCATAATTACTTAATGCAAAGTATAAGAGTTAACAGATGGAGACCTTGGGAACTAACAGCCCTAGGGTATACAAAGTGTCTAGATTATTCAAGATATTAAGTGATTGAACAAAACACACCCTAAATATGAAATTTTGCTCCCTAGGATTAAAAAGGACATTAAATATATGTAACTATCGTGTCATTTTAGCGTTCTGACATGTACTTCTGTTAGCTATCACTTAAGCTTCATATTCAGGTTGTATATATACAAGTAAAGGTAAGGTTTATATAAAACTATTAATTTATATCTCTTCTCATACATTCTCCACTAAGTTAAAAGGTTATTTAAATGCATCAAATCCACAGAAAGAAATGGATAAATCTGAAATGGATAAATATCTCAAATTTTTCTACAAAAATTCTAATTGATCTATATTTTTAATAATATGAAACAAAACAATGCCTATGTTATTTAGAGTTTCAGAGTTTGTGTTTGTTTTTGGTTGAGCAATATAGTGCTAGTATATTTGTGTTGTGTAGACAATAAAACTTAACAATGTTTCCCTGGAACTGAAATACACAGTTCAGACTTTTCTATGAGAAAGGAATAAAATCAATTTTCTTGGGAGCAAATATAAACTGAAAGTGCTTTCAAGAGAAATAAAATGGTAATGCCCTAAAATTTCAAGTTCTTTTCTTTTTTAAAGTAACATCACAGAGTCTTGGGATTTTTTTTTTTTTTTTCTTTTCTGCTTCGTGATGTTTTCAGTCACCTAAAGGCAAGCCTGCAAGCCTGGAATATACATCGACTGTGACTCTGTTTTATAAACAGTCTTCATGAAATAGCACATTTGTTGGGAGCCGAGGATGAATATCACTATAGTTATTAAATTACTGTTCTTTAAAAAACATTAGACAAATAACAGGAAATCACGCTGTGCAGCAGGATAATATAATAAAGCTTCAATTATAAGAGTTATGAACAATAAGTGAGCCTCTAAATGGCAAAGTTGAAAGTGGCCTTTTATTGTAACTTAACATTTTCATGGTTTAGAACTTAAATCACTGTTTCTTTAGCAAAAAATGTGTGCCTATCTATATAGTACATATTTTCTATAAACCTATAGTACAATAGCATTTGAGGAAATTTACTTTGTAGTTTAATTTAATGAATGCTATTTACAGCTGCATTTCACTTTGACAGTTACCAAGGACCCAAGTATCATGCCCCTGTCAGACTTAAACATACCTTGTAGACCATGATTTCAATTCCCTGATAGTGAGCGGTTAAGACTCTGTGTTCCCAATGCAGAGGGCCAGGGTTTGATCCTTTGTCAGGGAACTAGATCTTGCATGGCTCAAATAAGGGCCCACATGCTATGTCGCAACTAAAGACTCCACTTGCCATGTCACATAGGCACTGGATAGAGTGATAAGGTTATTCGTGAGCAGGAGTTTAGGACATGTAAAAATTCCTCAGAAGTTTATTCATTCTCATTCATTTAATCTAGCAATGATTAATCCCTTGATTACCTTTAATTATTTCATTGGCTAACAAAATCCTTCAACAATCATCTCAAATATCATTACCTCTTTGAAGATATTCTCACTCTCATTGCAAGAGTGATTTATTTATTCACTACTCCAGTATCTCCACATTTTGTGACAACTTCAAAGGATATCGTAATAGCTCTCATTCTTGATCATTGATTCTGTGCCTGAGATGTGTGTGTTACTGCATTTGTTTCAACAACCTCATATGTAGAGGTAAGACCTAATGATATTAATTAGATAAATATTCTCTAATTAATAAGAGAAATACTCTCCTTTCACAATGAGGAGGACTTACAAAGGCTAACCTGTAAAGTTGTCAGCTGAAAAGTGATGAAGCTTGGTCTGTACTCCATGTCTTTCTAATTATACAGTTCATTCTCTTCTCTAATGTTTTTACTTTACTCACAGATACAAAATTATGTAGATTTAGTTAAAAGTAATGTGATTCATAAAGTAATGTGAGTCTATGTTAGAGACACCCTTTGCTTCAGATTGTCCATTTAAAAAACACCACCCACCCCCCCCACCAAAAAAAAAACAACTTAGTTTATCCATACACAAATAGGATGAGTAACTTTCTAGAAGCTCCCTTCCAGAGACTTGTATGAGAAATTGGCAGGGAAGGTAGGGAGAGAACACCAGTATGTGTGGTAGGTTTCACTATTTGCCTTATTTTTCACTCTTTGATTCATAATATTTTCCATGGCCTCATCATAGATGAGATGGAAATAGATTGGAAATAATGTGTCAATTTTGGGGAATAGTAGTAGGTGATTGGATCTTTGGTTGTAATGTATTTATAGATTCTATAGATGTATTAAAATTTTAAGGTCTGTTAAGAGATACTATTTGTTAGATTTTTTTAATAACAAAAATAGGAGAGTTCCAACATATTTTTTCAATATGTTTTAATTTTGTGTGTCTATAAGTTTTTCAGTAGCTTGTAATTTTTTTTTTTTTTGGTAAGGCGCTATTGTTCTGTCTAAATTGGCTCATCATCTTTCTGTTATTTTAATAATTGTTTTGTTTGTTAAATGAGCAGTGGCCCCTAGGAAAAATGTGGAATGTATATCTGAGTTTGTCATTGTATAAGTAAGTCTCTTTTATTAGATTTCAGTTCAGTTCAGTCGCTCAGTTGTGTCCGACTCTTTGCGACCCCATGAATCGCAGCACGCCAGGCCTCCCTGTCCATCACCAACTCCCGGAGTTCACTCAGACTCACATCCATTGAGTCAGTGATGCCATCCAGCCATCTCATCCTCTGTCATCCCCTTCTCCTCCTGCCCCCAATCCCTCCCAGCATCAGAGTCTTTTCCAATGATTTAGGGGTGTATTTATCATATGAGACCTTAATGTTGTAGGCTGGCCTTTTGGTCTTTTATATGGGTAGATTGGAATATTTTGATAAATTTTTGGTACTTTGGTTTGGGAAATTTTGGTAATTTGGTAAGAGATTTTTGGTATAGGCCAGGATTTGGGCCATAAGTGTTAAACATTCCCTGACAATTTCCAATCCAATAGCTACCTTTCTGTTCCTTGACTTTGAGCTTGGAGATGTGACTTGTTTTGGCAAATGATAAATAGGCACAAGTGACAGTTTGCTAGTTTCACGCCTGAGTCAAGTTCACACATGTCCCTCTTTGCTTCCTGACTTGCACTATTGTCACTGCCAGAAGGAGAATATACCTTGGGTAGCCTGTTGGTTACAGAGGGTGCTGAGTAAAGTGGTCTAGATGGACACGCGCTATGTTGTGCTTAGTTGCTCAGCCATGTACGACTCTTTGGAACCCCATGGACTATAGCCCACCAGGCTCCTCTGTCCATGGGATTCTCCAGGCAGGAATATGGAGTGGGTGGCCCTGTACTTCTCCAGGATATCTTCCCAACCCAGGGATTGAATCGCTATTGACCCCAGCTGCCCCACAGACATGTGAACAATATTAGATGATTGTTCCTTTAATTCACTGGATTTTGAGATATTTTGTATTTGTTTTGCAACAATGTCTGTGACTAAATCCTCATGTGTAGGGAAAGAATCATATTGAGTTTAGGGTTAGTTTAACGCTATTCTTGGTAAAGGAAATATAGTATTGTATTGGTCAGTAAGACATTGCCAGCATGATAATTTGATTTCTATTATCTCTAAACATTATCTTGATAAGCAGGATAAAGTCACTGAGCTCATGATAATTAGAAAAATGCTTTAATGATCAGATTTATTCTTCTACTTCTGACATAATAAACTTAAAGGAGTTATATCAATAAAGACTGGCTGGGCTCTTGTGGGTGTAATGTGATAAGAAGGTCTGAGGAAAGTAGTACTCTAATGAATTACTGTGTCACTGTGTAACATTCTTCCTTTAACGATGATAGGTGTGTGCTAAGTTGCTTCTGTCATGTCCGACTCTTTGTGACCCTATGGACTGTAACCCACAGGCTCCTCTGTCCATAGGACTCTCCAGGCAGGAATACAGAGTGGGTGGCCATTCACTTCTCCAGGGAATCTTCCCAACCCAGTGATCAAATCCAGGTCTTCTGTATTGCAGCCAGATTCTTTACCATCTGAACCATCAGGGAAGCCAAAAGGATGATATTCTGAGACTAAATCCAACATATTCCTTTATAAGAAATCAATATTGTGCATTTACATGGCCCAAAGGGGACACTAACATGGCCATTGTTCTCTGTATCTTCTAGCTACATCATGAATCTAACTCACAGAATTTCCAGTAAATAACTCTCAAGAAATAGAACCGATAGGTTCGAGTACATAAAGTTCTCATGATAGATTCCCATATGACCATTGCCTAGGTTCAAGATAAGACAATGGAGGTAAAAGCGCTTTGGCCCAAGAGGTGCCTCTTAAATTTGAGATGCAGCGGTAAAAGATTACATCTGCCTGATGTTTGGCTTGCCTTTCAAAACAGCCCAGCTGCTGCTGCTAAGTCGCTTCAGTCATGTCCGACTCTGTGCGACCCCATAGGTGGCAGCCCACCAGGCTCCCCCATCCCTGGGATTCTCCAGGCAAGAACACTGGAGTGGGTTGCCGTTTCCTTCTCCAATGGAGGAAAGTGAAAAGTGAAAGTGAAGTTGCTCAGTCGTGCCCAACTGGTAGCGACCCCATGGACTGCAGCCCACCAGGCTCTTCCATCCATGGGATTTTCCAAGCAAGAGTAAAACAGCCCAGAAATCCTGCTAAATGTCTCTGGCCAGCTTCCTCTGTAATCATCCCAGCATTTATTCTAAAGCTTCATTATTATTCTGAGACTTCTTTGGTTTCCCACTCCTTTCCTACTCAAAACAATGACTTTTATTTTTATTTCACATAGAAAATGGAGGTTACGTGAACTACCTCAATTTTCTTCCCTTCCATTTGTATACCTATTAGCATTGGCACCAGTCTCAGGAATTCTTCCTATACAAAGCTTCTCCTCTAATGCAATGCTAATTTATTCCCATGAGCTCTTGATTCCTGAGTCCTCGACCTTTCATTGTCCACTGAATCTTTTAGTACACAAGCATGCTGACATATCGTCCACCTTCACACACACTCCAACTCACTCTCCTCTCTAGCTATCTTTATACAACTCTGTTTTTTAATCAAACTTAGAGAAAGATTAATTTCCAGTTTAAGCCTTAATAGTGTTATTCATTTCGACTAATTTTCCACTAGACACATCATGAAAGTCAAACAAAATACATAAACTATTTAGAAACATTACAGTACTAATGCAAGGAGGATTTGAAGAACCATAATTTTGAAAGGAAAAGGGCACACAGAAGTTAGTTTTTCACTAACATCTGCTTTTTACCAGGGGTAATTCACCACTTTTTGTTATAGAAGAATAAAATTACTCTGAAGGGAGGCAGATTCTCTGTGCTGAGGAGAAAAATGTTGGTTAGGGGCTGCCAAAGTAGCTAATACTGGAGGAGAAAGACCCTACTGAGGAGGGAACTGCAGAAATGAAACATTATTTGGCAATAAAAAGGAACAGAGCATTCACATGATACACACCATGCATGTTGTAACTCATCTAGGACCTACTAAGATAATATTTAATAAAATTTCAACAGGAAACTGGAAAAAGAGAAAAATAAAATAAAAGATACTGGAATAATCCTAAAGTAATAAATAAAGGAGAAATGATAAAGGACAAAATAACAAGAGGAGGAAAGGAAAATAAGAAAGAAAAAAGTTTTTTAAATCACTGTTAGTACTTACATGAAATGTATATTGAATAAATATCAATAATACAGTTAAATGCCAAAGACTGTCAGACAGAATAAAAAAGCAAAATCCAAATATATGTTGTTGATAAGAAACATATGTTAAATATGAGGGCGAATAAAGATTTAAGAAGAATATTAAGCATAAAAACCCTAACAGAAAAAAGCTAGGACAGCTATCTTAACTGTAGAAAAAAGTGGACTTTAAGGCAAAATTATTACAAGATACAATGATAAGCATCTGATTTTGAGAAAGGTAATTCAATGGAAAGAGTAATTCTAAATTTACATATATCTACCACAGTCATAAAATTCATAGAACAGAAATTTATAACAACAAAAATAGAATTAGACAAATTGACAATCCTATTTAGACAGTTAAATTCACTTGTCTCAGTAATTGAGAATGAAGAGCAGAAAATAAGATAGTAAGATCAAAGATGACTTGAGAAACACAAATAATCAATTTGAACTAATTATCATATATCAAACACTATATCCAACAGTGACAGATTACTTATTCTTTTTAAGTATGCAAAACACATTTATCTGGTTTGTTATAGTAAGCAAATGTATATCAAACTGATAAATGAAGATAATGGGATTAAAATATTCTAATAATCAAAGAAAGTAATAAAAGAGAAATGACAGAAAAAATATGAAATAATTAGAAAAAAAAGATGTAAAAGGATCCAGTAATTTCATAAAATTATATAGTAATTATATAAAATGTAAATTGGATAAATGATTCAATGTTCACAAATAGGAGTATTTATTGCTTTTAACATGTCAGTTCTATCTCAACTGTGTTAAAGAATCTATACAACCCCGCACAGAAATTATATGTGCAGACCAACAAATTGTTCTATTATTTATACAGAAATCAAAGAGCCAAGCATAGCTAATACGATATTGAAAAGCCATCAGTAAAGGAAGACTATGCTACCTAATTTAAAGAATTACTATAAAGTATAGTTACAGCAGTTAACGTAGTCTTGTACTGATGCAAGAATAAACAAAAAGACAAATCAACATATACAATGTGAAACAGATATATTCACATAGTGCCGTCTGCAAAACAGCTGTGAAGGACTTTTCTATAAATGGTGTTGGTTCCTTGAGATTTCTATATGGGAAAAACACTTAATCCATACATGATATTATGAACAAAAATCAATTGCAGATGGATTGTAGACTTCTATGTAGAAAGCAAAACAATGAAGCTTCTAGAAAAAAATGGCAAATATCTCCATAATCTTGAACTGGGCAAAATATAGTAAATATTACACAAGAGTATTAATAATTTGAACTTTATTAAAAGTAAAATTAAAATTACTCCTCTTAAAAACACCATTAAGTGATAGACAAGTCATGCTATGGAAAAATATATTTGTGCTAGCCATGTTGAAAAAGACACTCAGAACACATACAGAACTTGAACAAACCAACAAAAAGACAGAAAACCAAGTTTAAAAAATGATCAAGAGATTTGAATGTGTATTTCACAAAAGAATGCTAAAATAATTAGGCTTCTGAAAGATGCAAATTAAAATTACAGTGAATTAGAATATATAACTGCCAGACTGGCTAAAATGGAAAAGATGGAAAACAGTAAATGCTGGCAAAGATACAGAGCAACTGTTTTGTTGACGGAATGTAAATTAGTACAACTTTAGAAAATTTTTGCTTTTTTATTAATGTCAAATGTATGTCTACAGGACGATTTAACTTCTTTTTTAGACATAAGCCTTCCCTGGTGGCTCAGAGGGTAGAGTGTCTGCCCAAAATGCAGGAAACCCAGGTTCAATCCCTGGGTTGGGAAGATTGCCTAGAGAAGGAAATGGCAACCCACTCCACTACTCTTGCCTGGAAAATCCCATGGATGGAGAAGCCTGGTAGGCTATAGTTCATGGGGTCACAAAAAGTTGGACACGACTTCACTTTCATTTTTTAGACATATACCCAAGAGAAATAGGCACACAACTCCCAAAATATATGCGCAAGAATGTTAATAGTAGCAAAGGTTGTAATAACTGAAAACTGATCGTCACTTTAACAATGAACTTTTCACCAATAGGACTAAAAAAGTGGTTATACATTTTCAAGCATATTCATACAATTGAATACAATGAAATGCAAAACAGCAAATTATAGTTACATGCAACAACAGGGGTGAATTTTGCACTCAATGCTTGAGAGAAAGAAGCTAGATACAAAATAGTATGTTTTATATGATACCATTTGTACAAGGCTGAAAAACAAGCAAATATAACCCATGACGATAGAGATCAGTATAGTGGCTGTCTTCTTGAGGTGGGTGGTTATGACTGAAATAGAGACACAATAGAACCTTCTGAGGAGCTGGAAATTTTTTATGTCTTGAACTGAGTGACTGTCACACAAGTGTATCTGAACATAAGTATTCACTGAGCCTTTCCCCTGAAGCACTCTCTCTCTCTTTCTCCCTCTCTCTCTTTCTCTCTGTATTTGCTGTCTCTTAATTCCTCACTATGACCACTTCACTACATGCTGCAACCAGCTTTACCCCTCACCACTCTACTAGTTACGTCCATCAATCACAACCCTTTGCCAAATTCAATGAATGTTTTATTTTTGTGCTTTTCCATTTTTAAATTTATCTTTAATTGGAGGATAATGCTTTACAATGTTGTGTTGGTTTCTGTTGTACAATAACGTGGGTCAGTCATAAGTATACATACAACCCTTCCCTCATGAATCTCCTTCCCAGTCTGCTCCCCTTCCTATGTCTCTGGGTCATCACAGAGCACTGGACTGAGCTCATTGTGTTATACAGCAAGTTCCCATTTAGCTATCTATTTTACACATGGTAATGTATGTGTTTCAATGCTATTCTGTCAATTCATCACATCCTCTCCTTTCTTCACTGTGTCCACAATTCATTCTCTACATCTGTGTCTCTAATCCTGTCCCGAATGGATATTTTTAAATTCCAGCATTCCTTTACATCTTTGCTGCTGCTTTTCATATCATTTATTGTCCTTCTGTCCCTTACTATTTCTCATTCACCAAACTACCAGTCTCTGCTGTCTCCACGCCCTTCCATGTTCTTTCAAAGAGTTGACTCGGTTTCCAGTAGCACAGAGGTTGCCTTGGTACACATGATTTCAAAATGCCTGCTCTGGGCAGATGGTTTAGAAGAAGGCATTGGCTCTGAACAAATGAATTAGCAAGAGGACCTCTATTGGATTCAGCCAGTTGTGCTGCAGGGAAGATAGCCTTCCCAATGAATAAACAGCCACCTTTCAGCCTAATTTTCCCCCTTCCTTGGCGAGGAGCCCTTATGTAGAACTTCACCTGGATAACTCTTCCTTGTGATAGCTTGCCTTGAATAAGTTTGTTAAAATCCTCCTCATCGTGTGTCTCATTTCAGGTGTGGACTTCTCTATGATACATCCCCAGCTTAAGCAGCCTGGCACAGGCAACCACTGGCTCATTGCGTCCTGCCATCCTCCAGTAGAGCGGTGAACACATTATAGTTATCTGCATGTCTGACTCCAACCAGAACGGTCATATCTAAGGGCAGAAAATGTATCTTTCCAAATTTGTAAATTTAGTAACGTGTACTTAATAGGCTTCCCAAGGAGCACTAGTGGAAAAGAACCTACCTGCCAATGCAGGAAATGTCAGACGCAGGTTCGATCCCTGAGTCAGAAAGATTCCTAGAGGGAGGGCACGGCAATCCACCCCAGTATTATTGCCTGGAGAATCCCACTGGACAGAGGAAACTGGCAGACTACAGTCCACAGGGTCACAAAAGTTCGGACACAACTGAAGAGACTTAGCAAAAATGAATGCACGCATAATGTGGCCTATACAAAAAAAAAAGTAAAAAATATGTGCTGAATAAATGATTGAATAAACCCAGTAGCAAATGAAGTCAAAATAATAATATCAACAACAAATACGTGGTAATTGAAATGACACATTCAGAGCCACATTTGGAAAACTGCAAAGTTCAGAGGTTCTGAAAGTTAATGGATTTACACAGAATGTGTGCTATGTTGCGTCTGACTCTTTTTTCCTCATGGACAGTAGCCTGCCAGGCTCCTCTGTCCACGGGATTCTCCAGGCAAGAATGCTGGAGTGGGTTGCTATGCCCTCCTCCAAGGGAGCTTCCTGAGCCAGGGATCAAACCCGCATCCCTTAATCTCTTGCATTGGCAGGTGAGTCTTTACCACTAGCGCCACCTGGAAAGCCCTTACCTAGAATAAAAAAGTTAATTTTAGTCCTTTTAAACATAAGGCCTCTATAAATCATTTATATTTATTCAGTGTATATTTATATAGTCTTCTCCTAAATAGCTATATTTTATAAACTAAATAATGTTGAGTTCTACTTATCTGTACTTGTCTTAGGATGAGTCCCTTGGACTACAAGGGAATCAAATTAGTTAGTTAGTCTTAAAGGAAATCAACCCTGAATATTCATTGGAAGGACCAATGCTGAGGGTGAAGTTCCAATACTTGGGCCACCTGATGCAAAAAACCAACTTGTTGGAAAAAGACCCTGATGCTGGGAAAGATTGAGGGAGGAGGAAAAGGGGGTAACAGAGGATGAGATGGTTGGTAGGCATAACTGACTCAATGGACATGTTTGAGCAAACTCCAGGAGATAGTGAAGGGCAGGGAAGCCTGCCATGCTGCAGTCTATGGAATCACAAAGAGTTAGACATGACTTAGTGACTGAACAACAAAACTGACAGTTTAAAGAACTTGTTGAGTATATAAAAGTAAGGCAGTATAATTATCTCTCTTCAGATACTGCAGCAACAAAATGCCATATAAAATTTACTAACCCACCCCCAAGCATTCCTATCTAAAGTTTCAACACTACACACAGTGACACAGAAATATACAATGCCATATAAAGTGAGATTTTGAAGATATTTTGCAATATTTCAAGAATTTACATTTTGAATTTCATTTCTGCAGTGATTACTATAAATAAATTCATCTTTAGAATTTTGAAAACATCAAATAATTAGGTGAAATAATTTTGTATGAGCTCATTTGTTATCTAAGACAGTGTGCCAGACACTGTGGGTGACATATAAGAATAAATAAGTTATTAAAGCATTTTCCATTTTCAGTGTGGGAAAGACAAACAGACCAATGATTTGAGATGCAGACATTACTTAGTTTGCCCTCTGTGACATCCCCTACCAGCAGTGGAAGTCTGGCAGCCTGTACCACCACCAGGTTTTAAGAAGTATAAAAAAATAACTTTTTAAAAGAAGATGACCATTTAACTATCATTTTTTAGGGAAAAACCTAGTCATTGGATGCTTTTATTGGATACTTGAATTTTGGTCAAAAGAGTTCTGAAGAAAGACTTATTAGTAATAGAGTTTTTCCATTAATGACATTCTCGTATCTAGCTCTTTTCCCCCAGTATAGATCAAACAGAGAAACTTCCGTTCTGAATCATTACTGCCGTTCACACTCCTAAGTTCATATATCATGTGAGATCTCAGGGGGAGTTCAGCTCTCAGTATCACTGCTGTGGCTCTTCACTTATATTGGCTCTTCCATTTGTACTTATGCTGGGACATGTGCGTGACATCTTTTCAGTGCGAAATGATTATTTCGCTCTCACTGGCTCTTATTCTACTTCTACTTTTACCTCTCAGGTTCAGAATTCTTAGCCTTCTTGAGCAGATGAACTACAGCAATTTCTCCTCCTCTAAAAGTTCTACATTTTGAGGTGCTCTCAGCCGCAGAATTGCAATGGGACACAGATGTGAAAGTTGAGGGTGTAGAGGGGGTTTGAGACTTCTCCTTGCCGGTCCTGCTGTCTCAGGAAAACAACCCACGTGTCTGCTCACAAAATTCAATCTTTCTTCTCTCACTAGAAGTGCAGCTTACTAAAAATATGTGCTTTATTTTTAACTCCGGATGAAGGGAAAGAGAAAGAAAGAAGAAGAAAGTAGGAGCTGAAAGACCCAGTTTTGTCAACTTATATAAAGAAAATTAAGTTTTAGGAAGAGATTTTCCTTGGGAAAGAAACAAGAAGATGTTTACTAGGCTGCTTTGTGTTGTTTGCCATTTAAAAAATGATGTCATTATGATTGTATTTAAGTAGCTGACCTGTCTTTTATATAGGAAAATAAATTAAGAGTCATAATTATGTTGCTTTCAAGTTTCTCTGAAATAGTGAGCATGTCAATAATTTGAAGTTTAGGAATGAAGTGAGATTCCCAGTTGAAATAATGACATTTTGCTTAAATTATTTTTTTCAACTTCTATCCTGTTTTGGTCTTGTCTTGTTTTTAGCATATCATTTAAGGTTTTAGCTGAAGAATCCAGATCTTCTATAGGAAACATTTCATAATGTTGCCAAAACACCAGTCAGAGAATTAGGCAGTGAGACACATCTAGAGATAGAGTTTTAATAGTCTTTGGCACAAAAGTGAAAGTTGAAATGGTGGCAACTGTTTGAATTTGCCAAACTAAAATGTGTAAGGGGAGAGAATATAGTGGAGGCAAAAATGAGAGGGTAAATTAAAGAAAAAGATCAGAGTTAGAAAGACAGCACAGATATTTCAGATTTGTAGAAGGCAAGTGAGAGGAGTAATTGAAAGGAAAAATTTCAACCTTGTTAATTTATGCTGATAGAAATTCAGAAAATTAGACAATAGGGGATAGATTGAGGGGGAATCATGGTATACGAAGTGTTAGCATAAGGAAAGGCTGAAATTCTTGAAGACTGATGAGAAAAATTTGGGTAGAATAAACATATACGACAGACAAAGGACATAATTGTTGAAGAACTCTAGAGAATATCCTGGTATCATTAACACAAATATAAAGACTTGTCTTAAAAAGAAGTGTGTTTTGTTGTTGTTTGTTTTGTTTTTACTTTGATATTGGAAGAAAAAGAGCAAAACTAATGGTGGCTATATACAAGGAGAATTTACGTAATAGGGGAAGACTTGAGATTAATTCTCATCCAGATTTTCAGTTCATTAGGAGTTGAAGGTAACTGTCCAAAGATATGTGATATAGTATGTAGTCCTTCAGTATCTCTCAATAGGGGATTGGTTCCATGACACCCTGAAGACACTGAAATTCAAAGACAGTCAAGTCTCTGATGTGTTGACACAATGTGTAATATTTACATATAATCTACACAATCCTCTCCCATACTTTGAATCATTTCTAGAGAACTTGTAATAAATACCTTGTGCTTGCTGTGGTGCTCGGTCATGTCTGACTCTTTGCGACCCCATGGTCTATAGCCTGTCAGGCTCTTTCCATGAAATTCCAGGCAAGAATACTGGCGTGGATTGTCAGTTCCTACCCCAGGGGATCTTCTATCTCTTGCACTGCAAGGCAGATTCTGTCCCACTGTGCCACCTGGGAAGCCCTGTAATTGCTGCTGCTGCTGCTGCTAAGTTGCTTCAGTCTTGTCCGACTCTGTGCGACCCCATAGACGGCTGCCCACCAGGCTCCCCCGTTCCTGGGATTCTCCAGGCAAGAACACTGGAGTGGGTTGCCATTTCCTTCTCCAATGCATGAAAGTGAAAAGTGGAAGTGAAGTTGCTCAGTCGTGTCCGACTCTTAGCGACCCCATGGACTGCACCCCACCAGGCTCCTCCATCCATGGGATTTTCCAGGCAAGAGTGCTGGAGTGGGGTGCCATTGCCTTCTCTGCCTGTAATATCTAACACAATGTAAATGCTATGTAAATATTGCATTCACAGTAAAATAAGTTTTGTTTTTTGGAACTTTCTGAAAAGTTTTTGTTCTTTTTTTTTTTCTGAATATTTTTGATCCAAGATTGGTTGAATCCATGGATGAGGAGCCCATGTATACAGGGCCCCGATTGTATATGTTGAGGCAAGATGACTGGAAGAGCTGATGTGCAAAATGTGAGTAAAAGTATACAGAGTAGCTTTTAGAATCCAACTAAGATTGGTTAGCATGAATTTAGACTGTAACCATTTTAAATGCTTTGTGGTTATTTTTTTCCCCAGAAATACTTAGAATTGCGAAGTCACAATTTTTTTTTTTTAATTTGCATTTGAGTCCACTTAACATGAGCTGAAAACTTCAAAATCTGGCAGAAAAACAAATGGAGTATGGAATCATGTGAGGCAAGGATAAGGGATGTTAACCTGTGTTAATGAATAGAGTCAATAGCTTCAAAATCATAATAAAGCATGTTCAAAGGAATTGAATATTTAAGAAAAGTAAGTTTCAAATTAGTATGCAATTTTTCAAATATTTGTGGGTAATGGAAATTACAAAAATGTATGTTTATAACACGTTGCTGACAAAATTTTGTTTTTAGTAAAACCTGAGTGCTAAAAAGCTAACTTAGGAATACATTGGAAATTCCCTGAAAAACAAGATAAAATGTAAAGGTGCTGGGGGAATGCTTATACAGCTTCCAACATTGTCCCATAAGTAAAAGAAAATGGAAAGAATGCCATGAATGTAAATGAGATTTACATTAATCCTGCCAAAAATCAAAGTACTCTGAACTCTCCCCAAAGTTGCCCTCAGACGTGCTTGAAAGAAAACGAGGAGAGATAGCATACAAAGTAAGAGCAGATGCTAAAGCCAGACTGGAACAACGAACAACAGAAAAGAAACCACCTTCGGATGACACATTACTACTTGAGGGAGCAGAACTTGCAACTTCAACAAGAGGGACACTAAGCCATTTAGACAGAATAAGAAAAACAGGAATCAGGCGCAATAGCAGAAGTTCTCAGTCTTTCAAATGAAAGCCTCCCAACCCCTGTTTCTATCTGATCAAGTAGACAGGAAGTGGCTTCTCTATGAGAGAGATCAAATACAATATTTTCTAGTTTTCATCCAGAATAAGAATTTTTATTGGTATATGCAATGGAGGAAGATGGGGTGGAAAACTGAGGGTATTTGCAAGGAAATAATTATTTTAAAAAGTTCATTACTTTTTAATGAATGAGTTAAACTCATTCACTGAGTTAAAGAAAAGGGAAAAAAAAAGAATGAAGCACATTGAGAAATGGAGAGAGCATAATGGAATCAATGGATTCTGCATAGACATAAAAGATTTTCATGAAAGAAAAATTTGCAAAATAGGAAGGAAAGAAGTTATGATTAAGAAGCAGAGTTTTAACATGAACTGTTGACTTCATTTTTTTAAAATTAAATGCTAATACGACTGAGCGAGTGAACTGAACTGAACTGAATATAAGGGAGAATCAAAGGCTGTTATTTTTAGGAGTCATGGGGAGAGGAGGAACTATTTGTACAGTAATCTAACATTGAGAGTTTTTTGACATTCCACATTTCATCATGACACAGAATCAAATTTTGATTATTTGAGCTAAGCTTTATGTCTTTATAGGGAACTCCCCTCTAGCACTTAGGACTCATATATGCCATGTGGTTATTTATGCTAATTTTTCATCTGTCATTATTCCATCTTTCTTTTTTTTATTATTCTTCTTTTTTTTTACTTTACAATACTGTACTGGTTTTGCCACACATCAACATGAATCCACCACGGGTGTACACGTATTCCCAATCCCGAACCCCCCTCCCACCTCCCCCCCAACACCATCCCTCCGGGTCATCCCAGTGCACCAGCCCCAAGCATCCTGCACCCTGCATTGAACCTAGACTGGCAATTCGTTTCTTATATGATATTATACATGTTTCAATGCCATTCTCCCAAATCATCCCACCTCTCCCTCTCCCACTGAGTCCAAAAGACTGTTCTATACATCTGTGTCTCTTGCTGTCTCACAGACAGGGTTATCGTTGCCTTATGACCCAGCAATCCCACTGCTGGGCATACACACCGAGGAAACCAGAATTGAAAGAGACACGTGTACCCCAATGTTCATCGCAGCACTGTTTATAATAGCCAGGACATGGAAGCAATCTAGATGTCCAACAGCAGAAGAATGGATAAGAAAGCTGTAGTACAGATGGGCGCCGCGAGGCGTCCAGTGCGGTAACGCAACCGATCTGGAAGCCCTGGGGAGAGTTTTCTTGTCTTTGTGAAGGGCAGGGCGTCCTGGAATGGGTTTGACCCGAGAGAGGGGCCCGTGCCTTGGAAAGCGTCGCGGTTCCGGCGGTGTCCGGTGAGCTCTCGCTGGCCCTTGAAAATCAGGGGGAGAGGGTGTAAATCTTGTGCCGGGCGGTACCCATATCTGCAGCAGGTCTCCAAGGTGAACAGCCTCTGGCATGTTGGAACGTGGAGAAGGGTTCCATGTGAACAGCAATTGAACATGGGTCAGTCGGTCCTGAGAGATGGGCGAGCACCATTCCAAAGGGATGGGCGATGACCTCCGTTGCCCTCAGCCTATCGAAAGGGAGTCGGGTTCAGATCCCCGAATCCAGAGTGGCGGAGATGGGCGCCGCGAGGCGTCCAGTGCTGTAACATATACACAATGGAATATTATTCCATCTTTCTTACAGAAAGTTGATAGAACCAAACAGGTGGCCAGAAAACTGGAAGGGAAGTTGCAAAATTTAGGACTTTATAATGAAAGATTTTGAACCAAGATTTATTAGAGTTTTCAATAACTGACAGAGAGCAGCAATAAGGAGGGAGAAAGGGTGCTCCATTTGAGATTATGGGCCTCAAAGGAGGTTTTATATGACAAATCTAGAGCCTTGAAGAAGCCCTAGGGACTGGTGCATCTTCTGGAAATTAACTACTGAGTTGTAGTGAACAAGTTGCTCCCATTGAAAAAGGAGGTCAGGGGAGCAGGGACTTAAAAAACATCTTGCTTCAGTTAAATCATGGAGGTGGCAAAGATGAAGCTGAAAATAGGGAAAAGTTAATTGAGAACAGAAGATGTTTGTAGGAAGCTGAGGAGGTTGACATTCAGACTAGATTTCAAGAAAAAAGGCAATGAGAAGCCTTGTATTTCCAGCAGTAACCATGTAAAACTGGGATGAGAAGTATGGTAGGAGATCCCAATAGTTGCTGACAGAAAAGTGAGTGATTGCTTCTAATGCAAGGCTCTATGCTCTAGCAGTTTACAGGGCGGTGGCTCCCCAAATCACTCTAGGCATCACTTTTCTAAAGGCCTCTAAAAGGCAACTGGCATCTAAATATTCTCTTATTTATCAACACTGAAGGATTAGTTGTCTTCTGTTCCCATGGGATTTGGTGGTTTTCTATATATATTTTAATATATTTTCATATTATATATATTTATTTTAATATATTTAATGTAACAAATATATGATATGTATATTTTATATAAACATATAAAATATATATCTTATATATATTTATATATATTGATGAAGTTGTACTTTTTCTTTGACTGGAAGTGTTACATCTTAGATTATAAAGGACAGAGCGCTTAATAAGGTACTTAGTCTTAGATCCAGGCAATAGTAAACTAGTAATTATAGGCATAATAATAATAGTACACCAGTGACTTCTCTACTAGTTGCTAGCATATACTTTTATTATGAATTATTTTATGTTAGACATTGTTTTGTTCCTTTATCAATCAATCAGAAAATCAGTCTTCTAACTAGGTAATTGGGTTCTTCATCCAAGAAATTTGGAATGATGACTGAGGCTAAGAGGTAGCAAGTCAGTTTGGGCTGGTCACCTAGTGAGGGAAGGTATTCACTAGGGCTACAAACAGTCACTTGTCAGAGGTCTTGAGTGTTTGTTCTAAAGCCGAGATGAAATGAATCATTTCATTGGAGATTTAGGAGTACTGTCAATTCTTTTGATGACTGGGAACCAATTTAGCAAGGTAAATAGAGATGTAGATCATGTGTAGGTAAGTGGATAAGGCCACAAATAGTGATTCTAACGGCACTAAATCTCAAGGGCCTCCTACAATTACCTTAATCTAGGCATCATAAAATCAGATTCAAGCATTTACTGAAAGTCTACCATGTGCTAGCCACAGTGCAAGGTGTCACCTCATCTCATCTTGGTAACAACTACCCTATGAAGGATAAATGATTTGCCACACTTCACAACTGTGATTCAGGCCCTACGACTCTAAGTTTTGTATTTTTTCTACTATATATGGCTCTCATTCAAGATCATAGTTTTTTTTTTTTTTCACAGTAGAAAACAAATAGATTCTTAGAGCTTAACAACATATTTATTAGCACTATTTCTTTTCTTTCTTTCTCTCCCTCTTTCATTTCCTCCCTTCCTTTCTTTTCTTTATTCCAAAATGATAGACCAGTACAAACAAATAGGTAAGCAGATTTAGACAAAGAGAGATTTATGGTACAAAATCTTATCACAATCATGAGTAAGATACATCAATTTGCTATTATTACAAGGGGAAGGGTTTTGAGCTCATGAGAAATCAAAGGAGGGTATGTGTGTACGTGTGTGTGAATACTGGGGTGGGTTGCCATTTCCTATCCTACTCCATGGCA
The DNA here is from genome assembly GCF_014754425.2 of Oryx dammah. NCBI lineage: Eukaryota > Metazoa > Chordata > Mammalia > Artiodactyla > Bovidae > Oryx > Oryx dammah. The sequence continues at coordinate 51,317,981 of NW_024070203.1, read as the reverse complement.
TCTTTCCCACCCAGGGATAAAACTCACATCTCTTGTGTCTCCTGCACTGGCAGGTGGATTCTTTACCATTGCACTACTCGGGAAGCCCCAAGGGAGCTTATAGTGTTTACATACTATACCATCATTTCCATTTCCTGTTTGAGTTACTAACCAGAGTATGATAAAACATTAATATATCTCTAGTACTTTCCACTGTTCCTAATACTCACTGGAACCTCAGCAAACTTTTGTTGAGTAAATGAAAGAATAAGTGATTGGCTCAGAGTAACCATGAAATCAATTAATCGTCTCATGAAAATATAAAAAGAATTGTAGGAATTAGCTCATGATTTTTTTTTGTAATGGTTCACTCCCACCACTACACTAAAGTGGATATAGCCCACAAAAATGTGGTTCATAAATCAGCACTGCTCTGTACCATTCTCTTTCTTAAATGCACCAGTCTTTCTCCGATTTTTCGTTTACCCAATAAAGAGATCCTTTATAAGAATTTTAGTTCTCAAAATTCTTGATTGAACAAAAGAAATTACCAATATTAAACCATATTTATTAAAAATAATTATTTTACATACTGAATAACATATTTTATAAGTTTTACCTCTCCAGTAAGCTGCCATCACTGGCCCTTCAAATATGATTGCATTTGAATGCATGCCCAGGTCCTTAATCTTGGACGGCTTCATTTTCCCAAACACTTAGATTCTCTAGCATTCACAAATGTTATGCAACAAACACTTTCTGGATGGGTCCATGAACAATCATATCAATTTTTATCAACTGTTGCTTTTCATTTTTAAAGCTTAATAATGCCAGCCGCAATAAGAATTTGTTATTCTCAGTTTTCTTCCTTCCAAATTAGGTTATTCTGATCCAATATTAAATCTGCCACTTATTTAGAAATATATTGAATTTAACACTTAGACAATAATTCTTTTCTTAGAAAGACAGTATTCAAATATATATAGTCTTTGCAAGTTTTTGCAAATTTTAAAATTGCCTTAATTCAATCAACATTATATTCAACACTGAAACACAATAGGTACTTATGTTTAAACTTAAGTTAGGAAGATCGACAATGTAGCTTCTTTTAGAGCTTATAAGGATCTTCCAAGACAAAATAGCATTTACTCAGGGAGACAAAAAGAAAATTCACTTACAGCATTTTTGCCAAAGAAAGCAAGAACATGTGAAGCTAAAATATCCCGCCTTTTTTGGCTACTGTTCTATTTTGCTTTTCCCATTTGTTTCCCAAATATTGATATGGAAATGATAAAATAAAGAATAAGCTGTTTCCTAATTTTGTACGGCCAAACCTTTCTTTAAATTTTACAAATTAAAAAAGTATGTGTATTCACGATTGTACAAGTTGTTCTGTGAAATAACTCTAAAAATCATAGTTTATATGCTACATTAGTGTGCGGTTGTGTGGTTTTTAAAGAAAGACTTCAGCAGCTCATAATGTGGTAGTTATTAAGGAAGCAGAATTTTTCCATGAATAGTGAAGGAGCTTGTTTATAAAATCTGCACTACAGGACTTGCTCAGTGACTGAAGTAGAGGAGCATGGCTCTTCTTAGGAGTTGTTTTGTTTTCTTTGTTAACAGTCAATAGAGATCATGATTAACTCATAAGAGTTTTTGGACTAGGATGTGGATATGACTCTAAGATAAGACCAATGAAAATTTCATTATTGCTAATTAGAATTCTCTAGTGAGGTTTAAACCTGTAATGATTTTCAATGAGTATAATTTAGAATAAGATAGATGTAGATTTTACAACTCAAATATTCAATGTCTCTTTTCAATAGTCTCCTAAAACATCACCAACTTATATTAATATATTTAAGGATACGTTTCTCTGATTTTGATAATCTATTGGTAATGATGGTAATAGAGTTTCCATTAGTACCTTCTAAAATGCTTATATTAAAACTGTTAAAAGCTCTCAGTATAAAGATGATTTCTAGAAACCTAACAGTTATTTTCATTAATTTTCACAGTAAATGACTAACCGCAAATTGTTTAAAAATTCCTTGCTTTCATTTAAGCTCTCTAGTCTCTAACCTCTAATTTTTGGGTAAGGAAAAAAAAAATGCAGCAATACATGAGCCAAGGTATGTTCTGACTTGGGTTGCAAAATTCTATGAAGAAGAATCCAAAGCAAACCAGAAAACTTTCACTTCATTACAACTGCATTAGGGTAAGAAGTCTAGTCTCCTCTCATAGTTGTTTTACGAGGTGATAATGAGGGGAAAATTCTCTGGCCTAGACAATAACACATATTTTAAAGTGGGTTACAACAGATCATTTCAACCTACCCAACTCAATGATAAAAGAGGTTTGAATGACATCTTCTGGTTGAGAATTTAAGTAGATCTTTTTTTAGATAAAAAGAAAGAAGCACTGAAGCATATCAGTGGATCAGCAAACTAAAAGGTATATTTTAAAAAAAAATAAAGACAAGCTTTTCCTTTTACCCACAATCCTGGCTGTCTTGTAGGTTTCCAGTATATCACTTTGGCTTTCTTAACAATTGGAGATGAGTAGGTCTGAATTCAGTATTGGTATTCCAACTCCTTCAAACTATGTACAATATTGTCCATAGTACTGTATAATATTCAGATATACTGTAAATCCCAGAGGAAAAAAGATACTGTTGTTGTAAAAAAAAGATTATTGAGCATGAAATATGAAGAATATAAAATAAGCTACTTAAATTATAAAATATGAATTATATTTTTGCTTTAAAATAATGTCCATGTCACTCCATTAATGTTTTTATTGTAGAAATTAACAAAGAACAAACCATTAGTACCATGTCTTAGAGACACTGATCACTAGCACAGTAAATTTTCTGTACTCATCTGCCATTCTTTCTCTCTCCTCCTAACACATACTAGACATTTTCTTTTTTAAAAAAATAGAAGCTTTGATTGGGTATATCATGGTGATATTAATAGTGATAACAATAGTAACTGAGAAACCTTTGATTGGGTATAACAATCTAGTAATAATAGTAATGACAAAAATAATAATACTGTTTTCATGTTTAGTTTTAAAACTTAATAGCACTTTCATATTTATTAATCCATAAATCCTCACAGCAATTGCGTAAGAAAACCAAAGCTCAGTAGGTTAATTAACACATTCACTGACACACATCTATTAAGTAAAGGAATTGAGAAAGGATTCCCCCAACAAAGAATACAACTGAAAATATATTACGAAGTGTTATGAAAAGCTAACACTTTGATTTGACTATGTGCTGAAAGGAAGATCATTTCTTACATTGTATAGTGAATAGTAGGTGCTCTGCAATAGTTAAGGAATGAATAAATTAAGTAAATAAAGAATCAAACCATCCAATAATTACAGCTCTACATTTGTCACGTTTCTAGGGATTTGATTTCCTTATACATACAAAAGTACAAGGAGATCTGGAGAAGAGAACATTATGTAGAATCTAAAGAACAAAAAAGGGACTTCCTTGGTGGCTCAGACCATAAAGAATTCACCTGCAATGCAGGAGACTGTTCGATTCCTGGGTTCGGAAGATGCCCTGGGGAAGGGAATGGTTACCCACTCTAGTATTCTTGACTAGAGAATCCCACAGACAGAGGAGTCTGGTGGACTGCAGTCCACAGAGTCACAAAGAGTTGGACACAACTGAGCAACTAAGCACACACAAAGAATGGAATATCTTCACAAAAATATTATTTATTCAAATAGGCATAAAAAAGGAGTTTGGAAATTTTTTTAAAAAAATAAGCACACCAATATTTTTATTTTAACTCACACTGCTTAAATGGAAAAAATTCCCCCCTTTTAGAAAATGCTAAATATACTTTTTACCATAAAGAATGCCTAAATCCATAAAATAAGACACAAATTGTTGTTGTTCAGTCACCCAGTCGTGTCTGACTCTTTGTGACCCCATGGACTGCAGCGACCAAGTAAAACAACTTAATTATATGGGCTTATTTTTAAAATACTACTTTACATTCATAATATTTAGAATGTTCATTTAGGAAGAAGAGTAGAAAACTTAACGACCATGTCTTTAATTCCATTGGTTGGTGCTTTGAGATAATAATATTTTGTTTTATGAATTAAATATGATCACATACAAATGTTATGCTTAACATAAGGAAATATCATTTTAAATAGGAAAAGTTGGTGCCACGGTAAAGTAAACACTCTGATGATGTTGACAAAAGTGGAAAGCTGGTGTTTAGCTGCCAGTTTTCTCAAGGATAGGAAATTTGAGCCCAACTTTTATTCCTAGTAGTACATACATAGATTTAATGTTGAATGAGCCATGATAGAAGGACTCCATGAATAAGGAAGGATAAATGCCAATTAACTTAAACTGATTTGATGTTCTTCATTAGTGCTAAATATTCCTGAATTGCCACTGCCTACAGATGCAAGACATAAAATCTCCCAATCTAACTTTGCATATTTAGTAGCATATGGAGTCTTGTCAGGCAGCCAAGAACTTCCTCAGTTACTTCATTCTGAAGAACAGGGGTTGCCTCTAATATAATACCTTGAACTGATTCTATTTAGGGTATAATCTGCCTTGGGTTGCTATTAAGATATTGAATTTTATGAAACAGCTGTTTAATACCATTTGTGAATTAATGGAATCATCATGTAGAATAGAAAAGGCATAAAAAAATTTAAAAGATTACTTTAAAGCCAATTTCTTAATTAATGGTGTTTCAGAACTTTCTAGAGTTTCCAAATTGAAATCCTCCAAGAAGATTTTCAATTACAAGGTAGACTATCAAAATTTATTACCAAAATTCAGGAACAATATTCTGAAGAAAAATATGTTATGTTAAGATCTTTTAGTTCTTTCCTTTTATCTGAAATGAGTTCAGTTGGTACAAATATTAAATTATTGAAAAAAATTTATTAATGAAATACACAGACTTATGCACAGACTAATGAAATACACAGACTAATTGATCTTGCAAGATGAATTATAGGACTACTTTGGGGTACTTCCATGGAACCAAATCTGACATCTTAAAATGCCCAGGAAAATAAGCCAGGAATGTGGGAAGAGATTCCTATAGAAAAGCTGTTCATTGTGTTGAAGTAATGAACTATTATCAAATGGCTAAGACTTTTTCTATACGAGAACCCATATAGATGTATTCAGATATTATTATTCTGGTTTGGATTGCAAAAAGTTCTTTAATGTCCCAGGAACAAATTCAATGATGTGTGTGTGTGTGTGTGTGTGTGTGTGTGTGTGTATTAGTTGTCAGTTGTGTCTAACTCTTTGCAACCCCATGGCCTATAGCCTGCCAGGCTCCTCTGTTCATGGAATTCTCCAGGCAAGAATACTGGAGTTGGTAGCCATTCCTTTCTCCAGGAGATCTTCCCCACACAGAGATCAAACTAAGTCTCCTGTATTGCAGGCAGATTTTTTACTGTCTGAGCCTCAGTGATACAAGCATTTTATTCACAGCTGGACACTTTGAGAGAATATGGTTTGTGAAAATCTCTGAGAATTAAACCTATACAAGTATTTCTTACACCTTGGATTTAGGCTGGACTAATGCAGCCCAGAGGCTTCCCAGGTGGCAGTAGTGGTAAAGAGCCCGCCTGCCAATGCAGGAGACATAGGAGATGCAGGTTCGATCCCCGGGTCGGGAAGATCCCCTGGAAGTGGGCATGGCCACCCGCTCTAGTATTCTTGCCTGGAGAATCCCATGGACAGAGGAGACTGGCAGGCTACATTCCACGGTGTCGCAGAGTTGGACACGACTGAAGCGACTTAGCGTGCATAGCATGCAGTACAGTCTAGATTATATAGTTGGCCAGGGAAAGGCAAAGTGATACAGGATTAATGGAGTGAACAGGGCAAGACGTACCTTGATCTTGGGGTATTTGGAAATCAATCAGAGTTTATAAGAACACATTCCCACAGAAAAATTTCAAAACACTTGTCTGGATTTTGGAGACTATCAAATTGTCATCCAGATTGACATGGAATGTCGTATGAATATGCATTTTGCTACCACATGGAGAAATTCACAATCATTTGCCATTTCATCTAGGCCAAACATGATCTTCTTTGGTGGAAATCAATTCTGATCTAAAGAGTATCCAATGACATGATCTTTAACGGAGTCCATAAGACTATTTGGAAGAAATCAAGTGTATCATTTACTGTGGGTCAGTCTTAGGCAGTTTGTTTGAGAGATTGGAGCTGTCTGTTGGGATCTGTTTGTGTGTGTGTGTGATAAAAAATAAAACGGCAACAGATATAAAGTATACAATTTCAAAATATCAATTATCTGAATTAAAGTAGTACCTAATAACATATATAGGAAACATTAGCAACTGTTGTCATAGAAATAAAATATTTATTTTATAGGGACAGAAAATCTTAGAAGTTAGCCATCTTTTTGTTTGAAGTGATAGTCTGTTTATTTTAATTGACATTTTATACTGGTTATTCAGAAAGCAAATATTAATACCTAAAAATGGCAGTAGACCTTCTAAGAATGAAGAAAAATGCCAAAATTATAATGGAAAAATAGGTGGATTTTAATAAAGGCAGCATACACCCAGAATCAGAGAAGGCAATGGCACCCCACTCCAGGACTCTTGCCTGGAAAATCCCATGGACAGAGGAGCCTGGTGGGCTGCAGTCCATGGGGTCGCTAAGAGTCAGACACGACTGAGTGACTTCACTTTCACTTTTCACTTTCATGCACTGGAGAAGGAAATGGCAACCCACTCCAGTATTCTTGCCTAGAGAATCCCAGGGATGGGGGAGCCCAGTGGGCTGCCATCTATGGTGTCACACAGAGTTGGACATGACTGAAGCGACTTAGCAGCAGCAGCAGCACACTCAAAATAAAACATGTATATCTATTCTTCAGTTCAATATTTTAAAATTATTTTACTACATTGATAAATGTAGTTTAGGATTTGTTAGGGGAAAAAAAATCCCTCTATAATTTACTTGTGGGTAAGATATGGATCTGACTATTGTGTTTTTTTCTTATTGGTAGCTAGAATATTACAAGTAAACAAAAATGTATATGAAAATGTAAATGTCACATTTTCAAAGACCTGTTTATGCAATTTTAATTGTTCTCTTAATCCTATAGTAAATACACAAGTATTTTGGCCCTCACTCCAGTATTCTTGCCTGGAGAAATCTATGGACAGAAGAACCTGGTGGGTTACAGTCCATAGGGTCTCAAAGAGTTGGACATGACTGAAGCAACTTAGCATGCACACATGCCTCTCTTGACAAAAAAATTAATCCAGAGTCTACCACTCACTCATCTACCAGGCTCTTTAACTTTGGACCATTATTTTCCTACCTTAATTGTCCCAAGGACAGACCCCAGACAACTAGAGAAAACTCCTGCCCTCTGCAGCCTACTGCCATTATTCAAACCAGCCTGCTTACCCTCTTCTTTCCCATGAAACTACAATAACGGCTCTTGATAGAATTTTTCTCCTCTCCTTCTCCTCCCTAGCCTTGGTCCTTCCCCACACTGTCGTGCAAGGCATGGCCTGCTCCTTTCTTTTGAGAACTGTGAAGCACACACTGTCTTTTCAGTGTCAATTATCTGCTGATCTGTTGGCCTTACCATACTGGAATAATAATAAAACTTTTACTTCGAAACAATTTCATTGGTCTATCAGTCACTCTAACCTTTTTCCTTGCAGATACTCTTGTGTGTATTATTTTGTAATACTCTCAAATATTTTGTAATACAAAAGCCCTCTCACTATTTTTTGAATCCCATTGTAATATGGTTGGCTGAATAAAGATCTGAATAAGTTAATATGAGCATGCTCCAAGAAAGCTTCTTCAAATATATCCCACATAAGAAAATGTAGTAAAATGTTGCATTTAACTTTTAGAAATATCCAAAATAATAGAACAAAAATGGTGAAGAAAATAAGTATAAAACTAGATGTGGAGAGATTGGAAATTTGGTCCCAAATGTACTATGTAACTTGTTATCTTAGAAACATCACTAAGCTGACTCAACCTCTTATCTTTCAGAGATGATGGGATCCTTTCCATTTTAAAATTCTTGCATCTATAATTCTAATGCTAAAATTCTACCATTCATAAAATTCACATGTTTTATGTAGGGCAGGGTCTGGCAAAGAGAAGCTGTTAGTTTATAGACACAAATTGCTGTCTACCTCATCACACTCTCAGGATTACAGCTCTTTCTGTGCACCTTTATGTTCACTGTGTGCTTTTTCAGCATCATTTTATCCTCATTAAGATGTTTCCTTCTGCTCCCTCATACTGAAGTTAAATCATCTCCTCCCATCCTAAAATGTTCTTTATTATTAAACTTTGACATTCCAGACAAGTTCATCTTCATTACAGTAATTGATTTGATCATTATGATGTAGACTTGATTTAAATGTCATAGCTGAAAAAAGTTCTGTTTTATTCTGCCTCAGGCAAAAAATTTAGTTTAGTCAACATACAGTAATGCACACTTCATGCAAAGCAACTGAAAATACTAACTGAGGTATATATAATATTTGAACATCTTTAATTATCTAAAAAATGATCAACTTTTTATGCATTATGTAATACTTAAATATATATTTTTCAAGTGGAGCTATAAAGGAGCAGGAGAATCTTATAATAGTCAACAATTTATTCTACATAATAAATCTTGTGACAAATGTAACTACAAATAATAAACTGTCATATATATATATATCTCAGTGGTAATTTTACTTTTCACTGAAATTAAACTAAAATTAATCATTGGTGACTAAAATGCAATGTGCAAGATCTCACTCTTCACTGAACAATCAATATTTGTTTCAAATTCATTAAAATTATAAGAAATATATGTATTAGACAAATGTCTAGTCTTTTGCTCCGAATCTGCAAAAACACAATCCTTCTTGTGACATATTTCTGTTTTGTGAGTTTATATTTTTAACTAACTGATAATCACACAAATTCTGAAGTGAGACTTAAAGATTTCAGACTCCCACAAATTTATCACACTGTGCTGTTGACATATTAGGGAAACATATTGTTAATAATTTTTCTATAGACATTTCCATCTTAATAAGCTTTGTTTATTAAGACAGGGATCAAGACCATCCCCAAGAAAAAGAAATGCAAAAAAGCAAAATGGCTGCCTGAGAAGGCCTTACAAAAAGCTGTGAAAAGAAGAGAAGAGAAAAGCAAAGGAGAAAAGGAAAGATAAACTCAATTGAATGCAGAGTTCCAAAGAATAGCAAGGCAAGATAAGAAAGCCTTCCACAGTGATCAGTGCAAAGAAATAGAGGGCAACAATAAAATGGGAAAGACTAGAGATCTCTTCAAGGAAATTAGAGATACTAAGGGAAAATTTCAAAAATTTTCTTTACAAAAAAACATGCAAAAAGGGGCACAATAAAGGACAGAATGGTATGGACCTAACAGAAGCAGAAGATATTAAGAAGACGTGGCAAGAATACACAGAAGAACTATACAAAAAAGATCTTCACAGCCCAGATAATCATCATGGTATGATCACTCAGCTAAAGCCAGACATCCTGGAATGTAAAGTCAAGTGGGCCTTAGGAAGCATCACTATGATCAAAACTAGTGAAGGTGATGAAATTCCAGTTGAGCTATTTCAAATCCTAAAAGATGATGCTGTAAAGATGGTATTGTGCTACACTCAGTATGCCAGCAAATTTGGAAAACTCAGCAGTGGCCACAGGACTGGAAAAAGTCAGTCTTCATTCCAATCCCTAAGAAAGGCAGTGCCAAAGAATGTTCAAACTACCGAACAACAGCACTCTTCTCACACACTGGAAAAGTAATGCTCAAAATTCTCCAAGCCTGGGTTCAACAATACGTGAACCCTGAACTTCCAGATGTTCAAGCTGAATTTAGAAAAGGCAGAGGAATGACAGATCAAATTGCCAACATCTGTTGGATCACTGATAAAGCAAGAGAACTCCAGAAAAAAATCTACTTCTACTTTATTGCCTATGCCAAAGCCTTTGACTGTGTGGATCACAGTAAACTGTGCAAAATTCTGAAAGAGATGGGAATACCAGACCACCTGACCTGTCCCTTGAGAAATCTGTATGCAGGTCAGGAAGCAACAGTTAGAACTGGACATGGAACAGTAGACTGGTTCTAAATAGGAAAAGGAGTATGTCAAGGTTGTATATTGTCACCCTGCTTATTTAACTTACATGTAGAGTATGAAACGCTGGGCTGGAGGAAGCACAAGCTGCAATCAAGATTGCTGGGAGAAATGTCAATAACCTCAGACATACAGATGACACCACCCTTATGGCAGAAAGTGAAGAGGAACTAAAAAGCCTCTTGATGAAAGTGAAGGAGGAGAGTGAAAAAGTTGGCTTAAAGCTCAACATTCAGAAAACGAAGATCATGGCATCCGGTCCCATTACTTCATGGGAAATAGATGGGCAAACAGTGGAAACAGTGTCAGACTTATTTTGGGGGGCTCCAAAATCACTGCAGATGGTGATTGCAGCCAGAAATTAAAAGACACTTACTCCTTGGAAGGAAAGTTATGCCCAACCTAGACAACATATTAAAAATAGAGACATTACTTTGTCAACAAAGATCCATTTAGTCAAGGCTACGGTTTTTCCAGTAGTCATGTATGGATGTGAGAGTTGGACTATAAAGAAAGCTGAGCGCTGAGGAATTGATGCTTTTGAACTGCGGTGTTGGAGAAGACTCTTGAGAGTCCCTTGGACTGCAAGGAGATCCAACCAGTCCATCCTAAAGGAGATCAGTCCTGGGTGTTCATTGGAAGGACTGATGTTGAAGCTGAAACTCCAATAATTTGGCCACCTCATGTGAAGAGCTGACTCATTTGAAAAGACCCTGATGCTGGTAAAGATTGAGTGCAGGAAGAGAAGGGGAAGACAGAGGATGAGATGGTTGGATGGCTTCACTGACTCAAATGACATGGGTTTGGGTGGACTCTGGGAGTTGGTGATAGACAGGGAGGTCTGGCATGCTGTGGTTCATGGGGTCGCAAAGAGTCGGACATGACTGAGTGACTGAACTGTAACTGTAACTATAATCAACTCTCAGACCCCAATTCGAAGTATCATTATGTTGGGTACTGGACTTCAATGCCTAGTTGGGAAACAAAGATCCCACATGCTACTGAGCAACTAAGCCTTCGTGCTGCAACTAGAGAGGCCATGGACCACAATGAAAGGCCCTGCATGAGGCAATGAAGACCCCATGTGCTGCAACTAAGACTCAATGCATTCAAATAGTTTTCAAAATATGAGCAAAGCAGATTAGTAAAATCTAAATGATGGCTTGAAGGTGGTTGTGGAGTAGGAAAGACATAATGAAGGGACATAAACATTCAGTCTATAGCAATATTTTATCTGCTACTCAAAAAACATAACAGCAGGGCCTGTATGTGAAATGGCTGTACCATTAAAAAATAGGTATGTTCTTTAGAGCTAAATGAACAACAAATATCCCTCTATTACTGATTATTGGATAGAAAAAGAAAATGTATTCAGCCTTGATTTGAAGAAGGCACCATTCAGTATTGGAGTGCTTCAGAAAAATATCATGATATTTTAATGCACTTGATTTAATAGAAGTTTAGGAACAATAGTTGTATATGGACACAATAGCCATTTTCTGGACTGTAAAGAAGGCAGAGCACCAAAGAATTGATGCTTTCGAACTGTGGTGTTGGAGAAGACTCTTGAGAGTCCCTTGGACTGCAAGGAGATCCAACCAGTCCATTCTGAAGGAGATCAGCCCTGGGATTTCTTTGGAAGGAATGATGCTAAAGCTGAAACTCCAGTACTTTGGCCACCTCATGCGAAGAGTTGACTCATTGGAAAAGACTTTGATGCTGGGAGGGATTGGGGGCAGGAGGAGAAGGGGATGACAGAGGATGAGATGGCTGGATGGCATCACTGACTCGATGGACGTGAGTCTGAGTGAACTCTGGGAGTTGGTGATGGACAGGGAGGCCTGGCGTGCTGCGATTCATGGGGTTACAAAGAGTCGGACACGACTGAGCAACTGAACTGAAGTGAACTGATGCTGTAATATTTAACAGCATTTAAAAAAAGCTACTTTAAACATATCAAGTGGATACATGTATATGTATAGCTGTTCCACCTGAAAGTATTACAACAGTGTTAATTGGCTACATCCCAACACAAAACAAAAAGTTCAAAAGAAAATAAAAAGGTATCAAACAATGTTACTACAGATTGTGTTAGCATGCATATAGGAACTGCTGAGAGCTGGGAATTAGCTGCACTTTTCCTTTTAATAGTAAAGTGAAACTAACCCCTTTGACTATGCTGAGATGCTGCTCACTGCCTAGTTCCTTTTGTAATATTTATAAATAATGGATTAGTAGTACCCACTTAGTAGGTGCATGTGTTATACTTTCAACATATGTTTTAGCAACTAAAATTTTCCTTTAATTCTATTTTATGTAGTCAATTGTAGGGTAATTTTCTAGCCTACTGTTTAAAAATTATGTCCATTTTGAAATGTATAGTAATTGCAATCCTTTTGTTGTTGTTCAGTCGCCAAGTCATGTCCAAATCTGTGATCCCATTGATTGCAGCACACCAGGCTTCCCTGTCCTTCACCATCTCCTAGAGTTTGCCTTGGTTCATGTCCACTGATGGCATCATGTCCATCCAACCTTCTCATCCTCTGTCTTCCCCTTCGCCTCCTGTCCTCAATCTTTCCCAGAATCAAGGTTTTTTCCAATGAGCTGGCTCTTTGCATCAGATGGCCAAAGTATTGTAGCTTCAGCTTCAGCATCAGTCCTTTCAATGAATATTCAGGGTTGATTTCCTTTAGGAAGATGGTCTTGATCTCCTTGCTGTGCAAGGGACTCTCCAGAGTTTTCTCCAGCACCACAGTTTGAAAGCATCGATTCTTATATACCATCCAATAGGAAAAACAGATGTGAGAGTATCAAGACCTGACCATCCCTGAAGAACCCTTTGAGCTCCAGAGCTCAATGTATTTATCAATCAGACGGGAATCTCTTCTGTACACTCTGGCTTTCTTCCCCTCTTCTCCACAAGTGTTGGTTCCAAGGCACTCCTTCATAAATATCCTGAATGTGAGACTCTCTCACAGTTGACTTTCTCAATAATCCATCCTGCATCTGGTTGCTTACTGTGCAAGAGTATTTAAAATAGTAGGTACATAGGAGAGGATTCAAACTCAAGTTTACACAGCTCCAGATCAGCTCTTCTACACTGTACTCACAGCCTTCTCATCCCACAAACTAGAATTGTGTTTCATTTGGTCTTTAATAATTTCAGTTCACTCCCTCAGTTGTGTCCGACTCTTTGTGACCCCATTGACTGCAGAACAGCGGTCTTCCTTGCCCATCACCAACTCTTGAAGCATGCTCAAACTCATGTCCATAGAGTCAGTGATGCCATCCGACCACCTCATCATCTGTCGTCCACTTCTCCTCCTGCCTTCAGTCTTTCCCAGCATCAGGGTCTCTTCAAATGACTCAGTTCTTTGCATCAGATAGCCAAAGTATTGGAGCTTCAGCTTCAGTGTCAGTCCTTCCAATGAATATTCAGGACCAATTTCCTTCAAGAATGACTGGTTTGATTACCTTGCAGTCCAAGGGACTCTCAAGAGTCTTCTCCAACACCACAGTTCAAAAGCATCAACTCTTAAGCACTCAGCTTTCTTTATACTCCAATTTTCACATCCATACGTGTCTACTGGAAAAACCATATCTTTGACTAGATGGACCTTTGTTGGCAAAGTAATGTCTCTGCTTTTTAATATTCTGTCTAGGTTGGTCATAGCTTTTCTTTCAAGGAGCAAGCATCTGTTCATTTCATGGCTAAAGTCACCATCTGCAGTGATTTTGGAGCCCAGAAAAATAAAGTCAGCCACTGTTTATACTGTTTCCCCGTCTATTCGCCATGAATTAAGGGGACTAGATACCATGATCTTACTTTTCTGAATGTTGACTTTTAAGCCAATTTTTTCACTTTCCTCTTTCACTTTCATCAAGAGGCTCTTTAATTCTTCATTTTTGCCATAAGCCTGGTGTCATCTGCATATCTGAAGTAATTGATATTTCTCCCAGCAATCTTGATTCCAGCTTGTGCTTCATCTAGCCCAGCGTTTCTCATTATGCACTCTGCATATAAGTTAAATAAGCAGGATGACAATATATAGCCTTGACGTACTCCTTTCCCTATTTGGAACCAGTCTGTTTTTCCATGTCCAGTTCTAACTGTTGCTTCCAGACCTGCATACAGATTTCTCAAGAGGCAGGTCAGGTGGTCTAGTATTCCCATCTCTTTCAGAATTTTACACAGTTTATTGTGGTTCACACAATGGTTTTGACACAGTCAATAAAGCAGATGTTTTTCTGGAATCCTCTTGCTTTTTTGATGATCCAACAGATGTTGGCAATTTGATCTCTGGTTCCTCTGCCTTTCCTAAATCCAGCTTGAACATCTGGAAGTTCATGGTTCACATACTGTTGAAGCCTGGCTTGGAGAATTTTGAGCATTTCTTTGCTAGCATGTGAGATGAGTGCAATTGTGCAGTAGTTTGAACATTCTTTGACATTGTTTTTCATTGGGATGAAAACTGACATTTTCCAGTCCTGTGGCTACTGCTGAGTTTTCCAAATTTGCTGGCATATTGAGTGCAGCACTTTCACAGCATCATCTTTTAGGATTTGAAATAGCTCAGCAGAAATTCCATTACCTCCACTACCTTTGTTGGTAGTGATGCTTCCTAAGGCCCACTTGACTTTGCATTCCAGGATGTCTGGCTCTAGGTGAGTGATCACACCATCATTGTAATCTGGGTTATAAAGATGTTTTTTTGTATAATTCTTTTGTGTATTATTGCCACCTCTTCTTAATATCGTCTTTTCTTGAAGAGATCTCTAGTCTTTACTATTCTATTGTTTTCCTCTGTTTCTTTGCACTGATTACTGAGGAAGGCTTTCTTATCTCTCCTTGCTGTTCTTTACATTGTGCATTCAAACGGGTATATCTTTCCTTTTCTCCTTTCCTTTAGCTTCTCTTCTTTTCTCAGCTATTTGTAAAGCCTCCTCAGACAACCATTTTGCCTTTTTGTGTTTCTTTTTCTTGAAGATGGTCTCGATCACTCCCTCCTGTACAATGTCACAAACCTCCATTCACACTACTTCAGGCACTCATCACATCTAATCCCTTGAATCTATTTGTCATTTCCATTGTATAGTCATAAGGGATTTGATTTAGGTCATACCTGAATGATCTTGTGGTTTTCCCTACTTTCTTCAGTTTAAGTCTGAATTGGCAATAAGGAGTTCATGATCTGAGCCACAGTCAGTTCCCAGTCTTGTTTTTGCTGACTATATAGAGCTTTTCCATCTTTGGTTGCAAAGAATATAATTCGATCTTCAAGATGTTGTCAAATTCTATCCATTATAAAGCATTTCAGTGGATGACTAAGTTTTCATGGACTTCGCCACACTCAAATTCTCACATAACTGCCTAATTACAGGGATGTGGCAATTTCAGTTCTAATTCAATTACTGTCTTCCCATAGCCCCATTTCTAATTAGCCTTCTCATTTCTTTGAAGCTTTATTTTAACTTACAAGTGGCTAAACCGTATAATAGTTGTAATTGTGCACACAAATTTAGCGCGGTCTAAAGAGATGATCAAGAAACGTGCTTTTTAAATATATCAAACACATATTATAGATATTATATTTTGTCATTTGTACTTTATCGTTTCAAGACTTACTAGAAAAATCTCTGGCACTCTTTAATAACTGGATTTGTATTTTCTGTAGACTGACAGCTCTCAAAATAAGGTTTTAAATATAAAAGCAATTTCTAAGCTTTCAGCAAGATCATAACAATAGATCCATTTGCCTGTGGAATTAACATCATACCTCAAGGCTAACAGTATGTCTGCATAGGTTAGCAAAAACATATCTTGATTGCAATGAATGTTCCACATTTCAAAATGACTGTTACTTTGCATGGATCATGACTAATGAATACATGCCTCTTAGCAAAGAGCATTGTTTCTGGAGGAAATAAACTGTCGCTAGTAATGTGTGTTGATTGCTCAGATCCCCTATTCAATGAAAAACATCAATGGTTTTTATTTGTTATTTGTGTCTGATAGAAAATAATCCCAGAAGCCACAGTTCCTCAGATTTCTTTCCCAGAAAGTCTCTGCGAATACAGCAGCCATCTACATGGCTAAGTGCCCCGTGATCTGGGAAGTATTTCACCAGAGCTGCTTCTGCTGCTTTTACAGGGAATGGGCGGGGAAATTCTTTTAAATTAATTCTTTGGGCTGTTCTGAACCCAGACCTCAGCCCACCTTCAGATGTGTGCCTCTGTCCTGGACACTAGAAGGGCTGTTTGAATTTGGACTCAGCTGTCAGCTTCTCCCCCTGGTGTCATCTCTTTCTCTTTTTCTCTTTCTTTTCTTTTTTTTCCTTTTTTTTTTCCTTTTTCCCTTTCAAAGCCCCATTGTTGCAGAAGCTCAGCAATGGGCAGGGACCGAAGCACTCTCTGAAAGGAGACCTAGCTCTACTTTGCCACGGGGCTAAGTTGCACTAAGCACAACCCACCCCACATCTGTCTAAATCACACTGGAGCGAATGAACTTTTAAACAAATGAGCTGCGTGTTTTTCTCTAATGCTTATTACTAGCTGTGCAGTGAGGCTGCACCGATTTCAAAGGCTTTTCAGTTCCTGCACAGAACTGAGCGACTGTAGCAATGGTTCTTTGAAGAGAAAACACCACTGTTGGGACAGGCGTGCAGCTTGGGCTTGGCTCAAAGACCTCCAAAAGTGACAGGGAACAGCAGAGGGGATGGTTCTGGCGACAAGCAGCTCAAGAAATTAATATAAAAAAGACTTTTCTCTGTCCCCTACTGCAAATATTTTCTCTTGCAAGAAGAATCCTTGGAACCTGTCATATATATGAAGTCTCTTTCAACTCCAAGGGGCTAGCTTTCATACCTGCCTTTTGGCATCTCTCTGGAATTTAGACATTTTAATCACTACCTTTGATTTAAAAAAAAAAAAAAAAACTTTTGCTGCAGCTAAGCCTCTCTCTTTTTGCTTTTCCTGATTTGACATTTGTTAAGCACTTCTAGGAGAGGAAGATTTGTTTTTTATTTTATTCTTTTTATTCTCCAAAAATGGATTCCTGAATCAGGTATAATATATATATATATATATAATTTAATTTAGGGATTAAAAAACTAAATAAAACATTTTGGTGTGTTTCACATGAAAAGAATTCACAATACAAGGTTCAATCAACAGGATTTTGGAGAGTGCTTTGGTATGTTAATTAGAAATCATTCTAATCTGTTCAACTATAGAACTTCTATTAGGTGGCCTTGATTAGGACAGTTCAAGTTACAGTCTCTGCCTAGAAGTGATGAAGCTATATTTCTTCAAGAATATCTTATAATTTGGACTTTTCACTCATTTATCCCAACTATTGTCTCTTTGATCCAAGTTAGTAAGGTTTAATGTTGAAATTTTGGACAATTCAGAAATTCTGATCTAATTGGGGTGGGGGAAGTCTAAAGAAAAATATTAAAAAAAAAAAAACCCTGTTAAATATTTTTAAAACTGGCATCTGCCCAAATGGCTCATAGAAATCCTGGGAACCCAGCACATTACTTTCTATTATAGAGAATATTCATTTACAATTCCAAGTTAAAATGAATCAATTTGTGGAATTAAATAGACTTAGCTTTATTGCTAACTCTGTCACTTTACAAAATGGAGAGAGATCTTGGTCAATTTTCTTAACATCTCTGAGTCTTGAATGTTTCCTTTGTAAACTAGGGAAAAGATTTGTGAGGGAAAATGTGAAAACAATTCACTAGATAGTACATAGTCAGTAACTATAATTGCTCCATTTTCCCCTTTTAATTGAACTTTTAAAAATTAGAGTTCAAGGATTTCCCTGGTGGTCCAGTGGTTAAGACTGGACTGCTACCCGGTGGTTTGCTTTCCAATGCAAGGGACAGGGGTTCAGTCCCTGGTGCAGGAAGATCCCACATGCTGTGGGGCAATTAAATCTAAGTGCCACAACTACTGAGGCCACACTCTACAGCCCATGAGTCACAGCTACTGAAGGCTGTGAGCCTGAAGTCTGGGGGCCACAACAAGGGACACCAACTTCAGTGAGAAGTCCACACATTGCAACTAGAGAAAGGCCACACATAGCAATAAAGACCCAGTGCAGCCAAATATAGTAATAATAATAATAAAACAAAATAATAAAATAAAATCCTTTCAAAAAGAGTTCAAATGTATTTCACTTAAATTCTCAGAAAGTAAGTTTGTCTGACATTTTATAGCCTCTGTTCAACTTCTTCAGAATTGTCCCTGATGTTCTCAGATTGTTGTAATTATTGTTCCTATATCACAGAATTTTTGCAATTTTGAAAATCAATTCTATTGATAACTATTTTCCATAAAATACGTGTGCAGTTTGATGAGTTTGACAGATACGTATATGTACATATATATACATATTAACCACTCAGATAAAGATACAAAGCATTCTAATACTCCTCAAATTTCCTCATCCCCCTTCCCCATCAACTCCCTACCTCACGATCGACTGAATGTATAACCTCCAAAATTCTTATGTTGAAATCTAATCCTTAATGAAGTGATGGCAAGGAGTAGGGTTTTTGGAGGTGATTAGGTTATGAAATGGAGCCCTCATAAAGAGGATTGAAAGTGAAAGAAAGAACACAGAAGTCGCTCAGTCGTGTCCGACTCTTTGTGACTTAATGGACTATACAATCCGTGGAATTCTCTAGGCCAGAATACTGGAATGGATAGCCTTTCCCTTCTTCAGGGGATCTTCCCAACCCAAGGATCAAACCCAGGTCTCCTATATTGCAGGCAAATTTTTTACCAGCTGAGCCACCAGGGAAGCCCAAAAATACTGGAGTGGGTAGTCGATTCCTTCTCCAGCAGATCTTCCCAACCCAGGGATCAAGCCCAGGTCTCCTGCATTGCAGACAGATTCTTTACCAGCTGACCCACATGGGAAGCCCAAAGATACTAGAGTGGGTAGCCTATTCCTTCTCCGGTGGATCTTCCTGACCCAGGAATTGAACTGGGGTCTCCTGCATGCAGGCGGGTTCTTTACCAGCTGAGCTTAGTGCCCTCAGAAAAGAAATCCCAAAGGACCTCTCTCACCTCTTCCACTATGTGAGGACGCAGTGAAAACATGGCTGTTTTTGAGCCAGAAAGTAGGCTCTCACCAGAGACCACTGGTGCCTTGATGGGTTCTCAGCATCCAGATCTGTGAGAGCGAAACTTCTGTTATTCATAGCTGCCAGTCTATGGTATTTTTTATTATAGCAGCCTGAATGGAATAAGATACCCCAAACCTAAGAATGATCTGTTTTCTTTCGCAGAAGATTAGTTTTGCCTATTCTAGAATTTCATGTAGAAGTAATACTACAGATACTCTTCTGTATCTGACTTCATTCATTTGGCATAATTTGAAATGTTCAAAGTTATGTTTATTAGGTTTCCCTGGTAGCTCAGACAGTAAAGAATCTGCCCACAATGCGGGAGAACTGGGTTCAACCCCTGGGTCAGGAAGATCTGCTGGAGAAGGAAATGGCAACCCACTCCAGTATTCTAATCTAGAGAATTCCATGGACAGAGGAGCCCAGCAGGTTAAGTTTATTGCTTTTTAATTTATATTTAATATATTATATTTATTATGGAAAAGATCTTGAAGCTGGGAAAGATTGAAGGCAGGAGGGCAAGAGGGCAACAGAGAATAAGATGGTTGGATGGCATCATTGACTCAATGGACATGAGTGTGAACAAACTCTGGGAGATAGTGAAGGACAAGGAAGTCTGGCATGCTGCAGTCCACAGGGTCACAAAGAGTCGGACATGACTGAGTGACTGAACAACAACAGCAACAAGTTGTTATGTGCATCAAAGGACTTGATTACTGACTAGTATCCCATTATTGTGTATAAATACAGATATTTATCTATTCACATGTTAAATATTTGTAATGCTTTTAGGGATTTTATGAAATAAAAATACTCTGAAAATTTCTGTACACTTTTTTTGTAGACATATGCTTTTGCTCTCGTGGCTAAGTATATAGGAGTGGAATTGCTAGTGTGCATGGTAAACGTATGTTTGACTTTTTGAGAAACTGCCAAATAGTCCTTCAGCGAATATAACAGATTATGCTCCCACCACCATTGTGTAATTGTTCCATTTGTGCTATCCTCAGATGTGGAGGATTCATTCATTCATTTCTCAAATCATGGCATAATATTAGTATTGTTCCATTTTATTCATTATTTACTAGTCTGTTTATTATTGCTGATGTTTATTTATTCTATTTTATCACCATACCTCAATCCCCTTATCCTCCTCTTATGAAGAAAACCACTTTATTATATTTAATGTGTATGTTTTGTGTTTGTATTCTAACAAGATTTCCTGTTGCTTTCTTTGCATATATTTTTAATTTGTCTAAATCATTTCATCTGATGTGACTTTTCTTACTTTTTTCAAACCACAATGTACTTTTTAAGATCTCTCTATGTTGCAGGTAGCTTGAGTCGCCTTACTCAACAGTTTGTATTCATGACATTTAGCTTACTCTCCTGAGAGACACAGAGATTCTTTCTAATTTCTGCCACTAAAAATGATATTTTCATTAATATCCTGCACATGATCTGGGTTTGCATCACTTTTCTCTGGAATATGAATATTCTGGGTAGAGTTGCTCTCCTCTCCCTAAGAATGGTAATGATTAATTGAATGTGCTCCCCAGGCTAACTGTACTGGTCTATGCTCTCGTCAGCAACACCTGAGTGTTTCTTACTCCCCACACCTCCACCAACACTTTGCATTAGCCATCTTTCCAGTATTTTTCATTCAATTGATGTAAAAACATATCTTCTTTCAATTTGCATAATAATAGAAATTTATAGTGATTTCAAGCATATCTTCATGAGATGTTTTTAAGTTTTTTTTTTTTAACCACAATTCATCAAAAGATAAACTTAGAATAAAAATGACATTTGATAACTTCTTAAATGAAGATAACCAAGCCCATCCTCCAAATTCACCATAGACTTTAAGTCAGTACTACTGTTTCATTTTTTAAGCTTCACTTCATGTACTTATTTAATCAGAGAATATTTAAGCTAAAACTGATCTCAATCACTTAGACCAAGCTTTTGGTTTTAAGCATGGGGACAGTTTCAGATTTGGGGGAAAATTTTGGAATTATAATAAAAATTTAGAGGAATTTTGTCTTAGAGAATAATATCTCTACTGATATAACTATGTTCCAGTATTTCTCAATTCTTTGCACTTCTGTCTAATCTATTAGTTACCTACTCTTTAGCAATTAGTCTATATAATCGACTCTAGCTGCCCTCTTATTTTTTCAAGTTTTTGGACAGACTCACTTTTTTAAAACTTACTTTTAAACAGCAATTTTAAAACAGACATCATCAATATTTCGTTTCTATCACAATCATTTTGAAAGGTATGTGCTATGGAAGTGATTTTTTTTGAAAGAGTTCTGACATCAGATGGTGGGCCCTTTGTCATATACCTAAAGGTGTTATGGATAAAAATGCAAAGGTAGATACATACTTGCAGTTTTCTGTTTATGGGGTAGATTGAATTTCGGTTTGGAGTGTAATTTACACCTTTCTAATTTATTGAAGCAAAACACCCCAAGCAACAAGCAAATTTGGTTTCCTTGATTTCTTGCTACTCTTCTGTCCAATTAGCTTTTTATTTATTTCTTCCCCATAGCCTAAACACCACACAATTACTTAATTTTATTTTCTAACTCTATTTTCCTTTAGTAGATTCCAAAAAGGAAAATTTCTCACTCTGAATGTAGGATCTTTATAAGTTTCTGACGGATTTTTGTTTGCCCAATATGGTCTATAATAGATTATATGTTTTTAATATGTATTTAATTCTTCACCAGTTTAACTAGCAAGATGTTCTCTCTATAAATGTCAACGATTCATTGGACATAACAGCTGCATCATTAGGCTTGTGGATTTTGTTTTGTTTTGTTTTACTTTTTCTCTAAACAATAGAATAATAATTATATAAAAAATTATGTCAAGAATTTATTCCCTCTAGTTTCCCTCCTTATCATCCTTTAGACGGGTCCAACTCAATTTCCTACAGGTATTAAAATTTATTTTATTCTGTTGACTGTGTCAATATATGTGTTGATTGTGTATAATTGTACTATTGCTTTATATATTTGTTTCCTGTCAACCATTACTTCGATTGCAAGTAGAATTACAGATGCCTAAAATATTGTCATGACATAAATAGAGGTGTCTCTCAAAGAGATAACTCCCAAACAATTGAAGTATTTCATCAGTAATAGAAGTAGAGCACTAAATCTGTTTTAACTTTTTTACTACCACTTGGGGGTAAAAGAGAATAGTGAAGACCAATATCTCAACAAATAACATGAATCTCTATTTTTTCTATAATTATACATATACTGTCAAATCATAAAATCCAAAAGATAGAAAATTTATTTTAAATATATTTACTCAACAGATTAGAACAGAAGTAAGTAATATAAATTCTATTTTACAGTGTTCAAAACTTTCTGCCAACCCAAAAAGTGTTGATTGAAAGAGTGTTTCTATAGACCTTTGTGAAACTGGACAGTTGACATAGGCTTGGATTTGAGTTCTGATGCAGTTTAGTTCAGTCACTCAGTCATGTCTGATTTTTTGCAACCCCATGGACTGAAGCATGCCAGGCCTCCCTGTCATCACCAACTCCCGGAGTTCACTCAGACTTATGTCCATCGATTTGGTGATGCCATCCAACCATCTCACCCTCTGCCATCCCCTTCTCCTCCCACCTTCAATCTTTCCCAACATAAGGATATTTTCAAATGAGTCAGTTCTTCTCATCAAGTGGCCAAAGTACTGGAGTTTCAACTTCAGCATCAGTCCTTCTAATGAACATTCAGGACTGATTTCCTTTACGATAGACTGGTTGGATCTCCTAACAGTCCAAGGGACTCTCAAGAGTATTCTGCAACACCACAGTTCAAAAGCATCAATTCTTCACCGTTCAGCTTTCTTTATAGTCCAACTGTCACATCCATACATGACTACTGGTAAAAAACCATAGTTTTGATGCAGTTTAGGGCCTCAATAAACAGGTAGAAGAGGAACAGCTTCCAGTTCACAGCTTCATCATAACTGAAACCTCTACATTTTGCACAGCACACTCCATTCAATATTATCATGAAGAGACATGATATTATATTGAGTCACTAAGAGGATCCAAGGAGAGAGAAGTAGTATGCTTTGTGTTCTAAACTATCTATCCCACACTCATTTATTAATATATTGCAAGTAAATTACTCATTGTGTTTCTGTTTTCTGCAGTGTTCTAGTAGACATAAAATCACCAAGTCTCTTCTCTTCTGTTATCAGGATTCTCAAAGAATCAGGTTTTGTTTTTGTTTTAGTATTTAAATGCATGTCTTTGATATGTGTACAAGCCATAAGGAAGAACATTTAGTGTCAACCGGTCTATGATAATCCAGATTTTATACATAAACATTGTCATACTTTATTTCACTGAAAAGAATGCTTATGTCCTTCTGTATCAATCTGGTTACAATGAAAACAATGATGTCTTTTTTTTATGACTTCCTATTGCCTTTCCTTGGGCTTTCCTAGTGGCTCAGATGGTAAGGAATCTGCCTGCAATGCAAAGGGATCAGTTTAGAACTTTGAGTCAGGAAGATTCCCTGGAGAATAAAATGGCAAACCCACTCCAGTATTCTTGCCTGGAGAATTCCATGGACAGAGGAACCTGGTGGGCTATAGTCCATGGGGTTGAAAAGAGTCGAACCTACTGAGTGACTCACACACACTCACATACATAGCCTTTGTCTTAACTGGTTCTTGAAGATTTAAAAAAAAAATTATTTCTGGAACAAACAAACGAATAAAAGAATTTCTGTCTTCCAACAGAAAATAGCTCTTTGACAATGAAATTAAGCTTATTTGATGTCAAATATTCTGCTACTATGATGTGTTCATTTTTGTATCCCTTAACTAATTGAGAATCTATGCTACTGTTGATTTGTAGAAAATGTTCTTAAAATATTGCTGTCAATATAGAAATCCAGAGTCTGACCAGTACTCAGAACATTTAATGGTGCTAGGGAACCCTCTGGGTAAATATCTGTATCTGTACTTCATAATTCAGGCAATGTTGACAAGTTCATTGAAACAGACTTTTTTACTGTACTTAATATGTTTGCTTCTTTCCATCTCTATGTTCATCCATATATTTTTTTGATAATAAGAGCTGAGGAAAAGCTATGGTTTCAGCTTGGGTAAGTCTATTCTGAGTGACCCATTTCACTATAATTCACATGTCCTTCTAGTTACCTTCATTGTGTCATTAGACTTCCCAGGAGAATACTGAGAGGGGTACATTTCCTGTCTTCTGAGTTACAGTAGATATGGAACTAACCCTCATACCATCATCTTGTTTCCAGTGAGGATGAACTTGAGTGGCATAGTTATAGAGTGGCTCTTGTGGGTTAATTAAAATCTAGATGAAAGATGAAAAATTGTATCTTTCTCAGCTGTGAACAGGGAGAAAAATGAGTACTCTTTAAGTTTGATTATTAAGGCTTTCAAGCCTTGTCAGATAATAAATTTTTATTCTTTTAATACATTCTACATGCATCGGTCAATATTTTTTTCATGAATTTAGGAAGACATTCACAAACTTGATAATATACTCAATCTTGGTATTTAAGTTTTAGGTAAATACTTAGCACTGTTAATACAGCTGGTTTCCCTTTGTAATTAGTAAGAGCATCATTTTATTAGATGCTTAAAAGCTGCTTCTTCTTCCTCAGAATATAAATAAATTTATTTTTCAAGTTGATTGGCATAATTAATTATCTTTTCATATTTGAAACAGCACCAGCTACTGTTTTAAGCTTTTAGTTCTCTGTAATATATCCTGGCAAAACTCTTGACAATATGTTATAGTTATAACACTTTTCACTTTGGTTTTAAACTGGAATTAATCCCCAATAGGCTAGGATTTTTATTGTGTGTAATGAATGAATTTCTATGTATCTATTTTAGAAAGTGAAAACGTTAGTCACTCAGTCATGTTTTACTTTTTTCAACCTCATGGACTGTAACCTGCCAGGCTCCTCTGTCCATGGAATTCTCCAGGGAAGGATATTGGAATGAGTAGCCCTTCTTTTCTCCAGGGGATCTTCCTGACCCAGGAATCAAACCTGGGTCTCCTGTATTGCAAGCAGATACTTTCCCCTCTGAGCTGCCAGGAAAGCTCATCTATTTTAAAATGTTATAGTTATTTCTCATTCTGGAGATAGCTGAGAAAATAATCATTCAAATAATATCCAGTAGAGCTTAATGCTTTGTGAAAATCCATTGAAAAAAGTTGGATTTAAGTATTTCTAAACTTTTTTTAGAAATCTGAATAATTTTTCTTCAAATAATATGCTATGTTAAAGCCAGAATGGAAAACAGATAAGGGCTGGGTAGTTTTA
The DNA here is from genome assembly GCF_014754425.2 of Oryx dammah. NCBI lineage: Eukaryota > Metazoa > Chordata > Mammalia > Artiodactyla > Bovidae > Oryx > Oryx dammah. The sequence goes on along the minus strand of NW_024070203.1, from coordinate 51,292,325 downwards.
GCTGTACTACAAGAGGGGTGCCTGGAGATTCTGTGGGTACATTTGAGCAATGTCCATAGGTGTATGGTATATCATTACAAATCTGTGATATTTTGAGTGGTATAATTCCCTTAAATAATGATAACCAGGAATATTATGAAACGTATACCTAAGAGACTTCTATCATGTCCTTTTGAAATAATGAGTTAAATTTTCTCAGAAAAAGAAACATATTCACAGCTCCAGAAAAATAAATCAAGTGGTAGCTAGTTCTGGAATTATGGAATAGATGTACTTTTTTCCTCTTTGTTCTATTAAGTACAATTCAAAGCTCTAGATATTACATATTTAGAAAAGGAACATAGAAAGACTGGAAGCTGGAAAGATGAAGGCAGACCAGCTAGTGGCATTGGGACCCAAATAATGACACAGTGGTGAGTTTACCAGATATTCTTTTTGTTTCATATAGCCAAACTTGGAGCTAAAGAAGGTGGTGACCTGGAAATACCAACAAATACAAACCATAAAGTGTCGATTGAAAGGCTATTCTCGCTGCCAAATATCAGCAAAGTGGTAGCCCAGTAAGGGTCTTCCCAAGTAGCTCAGAGGTAAAGAGTCTGCCTGCCAATACAGGAGATGTTGGCTTGATCCTTGGGTCAAGAAGAGCCCCTGGAGGAGGAAATGTCAACCCACTCCAGTATTCTTGCCTGAAAAAGCTCACAGACAGAGGAGCCTGGCAGCTACAGTTCAAGGGATCACAAAGAGCTGGACACAACTAAGCAACTGAGCACACACCTCAGTAAAACAAAAAATGTTTAGGCAGTAACCACTCTATGCCAACCAAAAGATCACAGAACAAATGACCCACCCCCAGTCACACCAGCCAAGGCTGATTGACGATCCTAGACTTCCACACTTACCAGAATAAAATGAGATGCCTCAATCCACCTGCTACTGTGATGTCAGACAAGACCAGGTAGAGGGCTGTGGATCACCCCTGACAGTTGGTAATGAGCCCTCTAACACTTTGGTGTAAATACTGCACTGCGGGAATCGTGGAATTCCAAGGTTATATAGCAGTAACAAGGTACTTCCCCCTCCATAGTGGAGAAGAGCAAAGGAGGACTAGTGTAGAGTCAGAAAATTTGCATTGTTTAGTGTTAATGAAGCCACATCACCATTTCTGCGGGGCTGGTGGAATGATGTTAATGAAGATCAAGTGAGGAATACCAACGAGGTGCTCCTATTCAAAGAGGGGCCAGTGGAGGCCTAGTGAGGAACATGAGCTCCCACCCCTACTCTGCAATAAGGCTGACCCATTTCCTTGAGTCTCAAAGGAGGCAACAGGGGAAGCTGTACTTTATTTCCTGCCACCTAGAAGGCGGGAGCTTTTGTCTTCTTCTTCTCTTGTTAGAGAAGTGTCAAAGGAAGCCATCCAAAACTGATTTAAATAAGATTCAGAATCCCATTACATAATGCCTAAGTGCTCAGGCTTCGATATGAAACTGTCAGACAAGAACTAAGAAGATCTCAAACTAACTGGGAAAAAGAAAAAAAGGCACTCAACAGATGCCAACGCCTAAATGACAGAGATGTTAGAACTATATGTTAAAAGCAGTCATCATAAAATTTCTTCAGTAGACAATTACAAAGGTGTTTAAAACAAATCTGAAAAATAGGAAATGTCTACCAATGGATTTTTTTTAACTGATAAACACAATAATTGAAATAAACACTCAAATAGATGTGCTCAAAAGCAGAAGGGGACAGAGGAAGAATCTGAGAAGTCGAAGAACAATAGATTTACCCAATGTGAGAAACAAAGAAAATACACTTAAAAACTGAACACAGTTTCAGAGATCTCTGAGACTTTGATAATAGAGTTAACATTTGTGTTGTTAGAGTCCAGATAGAAAAGGGGGAAGTGGGGAAATGAAATAGTAATTGGAAAATAATGGCTGAAATAAGTTTCCAAATTTGGCAAAAGACATGTTAAAACATTTAAAGATTCAAGAAGTTGAGCTAAATGGGATAAATCCCCCAAATCCAAAATAAGACACACTATATTCAAACTTCTGAAAATGAAATCCAAAGACAACATTTGAAAACATCAAGGGAGAAATGATACCTTATCTAAAGAAGCAGAACAGTTTGACACCAGTTTTCTTGTTAGAAACTATGTGAGTTTAAAGAAAATGGCACAACATTTTTCAAGTATTGTGAGAAAACTGTCAGCTAATTATCTTATGTCCAGTGACAGTATCCTTCAGAAATGCAGGGGCTATCCAGACAAAGGAAAACCAGAAGAACTTTTGCCAGCAGACCTACACCAAAAGAAGAGCTAAAGGAAGTTCTATAAACAGGAAAGAATGTTAAAGAGAGAAATTTGGGAACATCATAATGGAAGAAGGAATAGAGTAGGCAAAAATGTGAAATTATATAATAAACTTTCTCTCCCCACTTTAGTTTTCCAAATAATGCTTGATGGATGGAACAAAAGTTATAATACCACTTGACATGGCTCTAAATATATATAGAGGAAATATTTGACAATTATATTATAAATGAAGGAGGATAAAGAGATGTAAAGTGAAGTAAGGATTCCACACTTCACAGGAACTGGTAAAATGATACCACCAGTAAACTGTAAGTTATGTATATATAATATTTTGAGAAACCATTGAAAAAAACTACAAAAAGATATATTCAAAAATCCCATACATAAATCAAATTGAAATTCTAAAAATGAGTGGAAATATCCCATAAAAAGAACATTCAAAAAAGGAGAAAAATTAAAAAATAGGAAAAAACAAAAAAAAAACATAAAATGATAAACTTAAGCATAAATATATTAATAATTAAATCAAAAAAATGATCTAAATGCATCAATTTAAAAAAACAGAGACTAGCAGAATTCTTTTTAAAACATGAGGCAACTATATACTGTCTATAAGAAACTAATTTTAATATAACAATGCAGGCAAGTTAAAGTGGAAGGATGGCAAATGTTATATCATTAAATATTAATTTAAAAAACCAGAATTGACTAATTTAAAATTACTAGAGATCAGGAGGGATATAATATAATGAAAAAGGGCCAAGCTATCATGAAGAACAGTAATCAAAAATGTGTATGCACCAGGAACAGAGCTGCAAAACACATGAAGTAAAAACTAATAGAACTAAAAAGAGATGTAGATAAATTCACAACTATAGGTAAAGATTTCAGAGACCTTCTCTCAACAGTTGATAGAATAACTGGATAGGAAATCAGCAAGAGAAAACGCAGTGGTGCCCATGGAGCATATACCAAAATAGTCCACACGCTGCCATAAAACAAGCATCAGAAATTTAATTTGAGGTTTAATAATTGATTTCATTTGGAATTGTTCAAAACCCAGCATTCAAAGAACAAAGATCATGGCATTTGGTCCCATCACTTCATGGCAAATAGATGGGGAAACAATGGAAACAGTGACAGACATTATTTTCTCAGGGTACAGAATCACTGCAGATGGTGACTCCAATTATGAACTTAAAAGACACTTGCTCCTTGGAAGAAAAGCTATGACAAAACTAGTCAACATATTAAAAAGCAGAGACATTACTTTACCAACAAAGGTCCATATAGTCAAAGATATGGTTTTTCCAGTAGTCATGTATGGATGTGACAGTTGGACCATAAAGAAAGCTGAGCACTGAAGAATTGATGCTTTTGAGCTATGGTGTTGGAAAAGACTCTTGAGAGTCCCTTGGACTGCAGGGAGATCAAACAAATCAATCTTAAAGGAAATCAATCCTGAATATTCATTGGAAGGACTGATGCTGAAGCTGAAGCTCCAATATTTTGGCCACCTGATGCAAAGAACTGACATTGGAAAAGACCCTGACACTAGGAAAGATTGAAGGCAGGAGGAAAAGGGGATGACAGAGGATGAGATGGTTGGATGGTATCACCGACTCAATGGACCTGAGTTTGAGCAAGCTCAGGGAGTTGGTGATGGATAGGGTAGCCTGGTGTGCTGGGGTCTCAAAGAGTCAGACCCGACTGAGCGACTGAACTGAACTGACTGATAATGTGTTCTCTGACCACAAATGAACCAAACTAGAAATCAATGGAAATATAGGAATTATATAATTCCTATATAATAGGAAAATATCCAATCACTGAGAAACTAACCAATACACTGCATCAAAAAACAAAATTTTTAAAAATACATTGAAGCTGATGAAAATGCAATATACCAACATTTGTTTGGCACAGCTAGAGCAGTACAGAGAATAACATTTATATCATTAAGTTCATATATTAGAAAAGCTTATAATCTAAACTATCTCAAGAACCTAGAACAACAAAAGCAAAATAAACCCAAAGCAAGTCACCAATCATGCCTAGTGTCATTTAATATGGACGTGTACCAAAATTAAATACTATCTTACTATAATGTATAATTTTGTTCCCTGCTGAAGAGTGAGTCTCACCAAACATATCTAGTGATAGAAGACAAATATTACTAATTGCATTATCAACTTACAATTAACTCACATATATTTTTCTTTTGCCTTTTCAGATAAAATGTTTAGTGTGTATACACACTTCCCTGATGGCTCACTGGTAGAAAATCCGCCTATCAGGTAGGAGACTTATATTCAGTTCTTGGGTGGGGAAGATCTTCTGGAGAAAGAAATGGCAACTCACTCCAGTATTCTTGCCTAGGAAATCACACGGATAGAGAAGCCTGGTGGGCTACAGTCCATGGGTCACCAAAGAGTCGGACATGGCTGAGCAACTAAACAGCAACACACATTTTCGCTACATGTGTACTTGTCTATTCAATTAGTAAAATGCGATGAACATGCAGTACACACTTGTGTAGGCAGAAAAACAACCATTGTATTTAGGCTTCTTTAGTTTACAGATAATAAAAAAGTCAATGATTCTAGAAATATACCATTTTAACCAAAATAAGGCAAATTAAACAATAAAGTTCTGTACTACATAATGAATTAATTTTATTTTAGCAAATCTTAAAGAAAGTATGTGCTATGATCTCTAGACTAAAATGTACTCTGAAAATAAAAATAAAGACATTGTCTCACATTTTGAAAATTGATGTCAAATTAAGTGACTAAATTAGAGTTTCTATGATTACGTACTTTTCTACTTCACATATTCAAGAGTAATGTTATGGCATAAAGGAAACTTTTCTTTGAATACTTGAAACACATATGGCATTTAATGCCTTCAAAGTTATCCCTTTATCTCTGACCAGGGTATGTGCCAAAGAAAATTAAAAGAAGAAAGTAAGTGAATACCACCATGCACAACATGATTTGGTAAAGATCACAATTTGAATTAGATCAGTTATGCCCTATTGAAAACCATAAGACAATGGTAAAGCTATTTACATTTGAGCATTGCTGAAACCTTCTTCACTTTTCATTGGATCCTAGGGAAAATTATGTAATTATTAAGTATAATGGTGCTTTTTTAATAAGAGATCATTTCATAGGATCAAAAGACAAGCTGCCGAATTTCTTATTCTTTCCTTTTTCTTTTTTTTTTTTTGGTCCATAAAGCAAAAGTAATTGCTTTCTGTATATTCTTTGCCTATTCTATGAAACTTATTCTGAAGGTAGTCATACAAAATGCTGGCATGGGCAGTAAGAGGTACTTTGTAGGGTAGGTGTTATTTAATTAAATATAAAAAGCAAATTTAAAATAATACTATGCTCACAGTAATGAGACAGCTCTAATTGAAGGCCACTGGAGTGCTTTTAGCACACTCCTCAGCATCGAGCAGCCATGGCAAAGTAGTTGTTCCTTCACAAATCATCTTTCATCAGTTCTGTCTTATCCTCTTAGCCTGAGAGACATATTCAATATAATTATATCTTCCATTTCCCCATTTGTCTTTAATTGGTTAGAATACTATCAATTGTCTGAAATGGGGGACCTTTAAATATATATATATGTTTAATTTATATATTAATATATATACATATATTTGCGATGTAGAAGAGCCAGAGAGAATATTACAATCTCAAATTGCATCTTTCCTTTATTAAGACAATAAAATACAACTCAGAATATTTTTGAGTCACCATCATTAAATTATTAGCTCAATATTACAGGAACAATAGAGCAGAGCACTGAGGTTATTAAACAGTATAGATCTAGACTATCAACTTAATAATAAAATCAAATTTTTGTTCAAAATTAAAGAACTGTATAAATCCATTTTCTTTGCCAAATTCTACTACATCTTCCATGTTCCAAGTTATATTTGTCAGTGTAGGAAAATATTTAACACCAAATTTAGACATCTTTGAGTTATGCTGTCTTGAATACTAGTATCTCTCAGCCAATTTGCATTTAGATACTACTAGTAGCCAAAGAATTATTGATCTATGTTAGGTATTAATTCAATGATCAACATAAATACTCTAAGTGGAGCTATAATTACACTGCTAAGTGGATGCTTTCTCTTGAAAAGATTTTAAAACTATTTTAGTGGTATAACAGGATCAGCACAATACCTCCAAACTAGCACCCTGGGACATTAATAAATGTAAAGTTTTAAAAGATTCCATGGGCAAATAAGTTAAGCAAATACAAAATTAAATACACTCTTGTTTTAGTAGTATTTCTCAGAATTTTTATTATGTTGATGAGTGTATTAAGTGGGGCAAACATTTAGAAATGCTAATCTTTCAATAGGATTAGTGAAAAGAAGATTTCTGTAAGTAAATATACATAAGAAATATTCTCTTTTCCAGCAGACGTAAACAGAATTGCCTGACAAAGTCGTCTGGCCCAGGACATAAGAATAATGCATTTAAAAGAATCATCTGCTGCACATTTTTCATTTGTTGTGATATTTGATCCAAACTATTTCATGTCTCCCATTTAACTTTTGAATAAAAAATTAAAGCTAAAAGCAGGTTTAGTACAGGAGAAGAGCTGCAGAGGGCCAGAGCTAAGCCAGTGGGCTCTATTTTTGAAGCAGCCTTTTATTTCTGCATCTCTGATATCCAAGGCATAGCTTTCAAAAACACTTCTCTTGTGACTAGGTTGCTTTCATCTTTCCCATTTTATTAAAGGAGTTAAATGGAAGGTATTCTGAAACTCCAATTTAGCTTTTATTTTTCAATAAAAATGACAGTCGAAAAAACAGTATAACCACAGGAGAGGCAGGGCAACCTGGCACAGAGGGGGTGGATGCCCGCTGAGCTGGGACTACAAAGTGTTTGGATAACACACTCACCAGGCTTTCTAAATACCTTGGTGAGACACTGTCAGAGGAGGGCAAATAATGGTCTTTATCTTTGAATTCACCCCAGCTCTTTTTACTGTCATGAAATTTTTATTTAAAGAAATCTAAAAAGAAGACCATTTGAATATGGTTCTTAAATACTCTAATGTACTTATTTGGGCTTGATGTGCCTTTATGCCATAACTTAGAAAGTATAAATTTCTCATCTTCATTATAAGTAGAATAGGCTATCCCCAGGCCTCTCCCATTAATCATGCTGCTCATTCAACAGTATATCTTTAAGTAATATTTACTGAATTTATAGTGAAGTCCTAAGTTGTGAGCATGAATTGCCTCCATAAATAACCTTCTAAAACATCATGTATTTAGAAAAGGTTTGAGATTGTCAAAAGTGCCATAAACCTTGACTAGTTTTAAAATAAAATCTCAAAACAGGCAGTAATCTCTAAAATATACCATAGATATATTAATATAACTGATAGAGAAGAATGCGCTGCATTGGTTTATTTTTTGCCAGCATTATGCAGGGTTAAGGTGCTCCTTCCTGTTCACTTATTTATTTTAAGGATGGTGTGTGTTCATTGATGATATGATGATACTAATACTTGTTAGACTATGGCATGGAGGTTTATATTGAATCCAATATAACTATATAACTTGGAATATCCCAGAACAAATTATGTTAATATTGTTAGTCTTATTTTTCAAAATCCTAAATGAGAAAGGAATTTACATTAGTATTGACCAATAGAAACCTGGAGGTAAATGATAGAGGTTGAGGTGAAAGAAGGGGGAGATCTTTCTATAGTATATTTTGGGAGAGGCACAGAGTCAACAGCTCAGATTTGTGGGTCTACTATCCTAAGCTGTAAATTCCATGATCTGTGGAGCAGATCGTAATGTTCTGCCTGGCTTTGCCTTGCTCCTGGATGGAGATATTCTGAATTGATTTGAAGCTGAATAACACTGGGTTTTGCAGTGAGTGGTCCCCTCCAAGTTTTTTCACTTAGATGAGGCAAGTTAAAATATTAGTGAAAATGATCTTCTATAAGAAACATGAAATGAGATACTTAAGAAGCTTCAGAAATGTAAAAAGTGTGCCCTTACTGTTAGATGTTATTAAAATGTGATATGGAAGGTCTTCTCCATATTCACACGGTTATCAGATTAATACATCAGTGCATTGCCCTCTCAATCTGAAATTAGTAGTAGCTGCTCTAGAGGCATAAATGCTAATCTAGCCTTCCTTTTACCAGTAGTTACAAGTTCATCAAAATACAAAAATAACCAGAAGGTTATAATAGATAGATTTGGGCTGAAGGCATGGGAAGTTCCATGATAACAATGTCTGAATCTTCAGGGTGTCTTCCACATCACTTTAGAGGTATATTTTCCTGGTTTTCCATTGGTTTCCCTTTTATCATGAACCAGACTACCCAATAGATTTTACTTGATAAACTTCTGTTGAATTTTTGACCATATAAGTTGTTTTGACAAGTATGCTTTATGAAAAGTATTTAAAAAGTGGCTTTATATTTACAACAAAAGAATCTGTCCCCATACTTAAAATATAGTTATAAATCTCAATATTTTAAATTTACAATTAGTTGCATCAAATTACTGAAACTCATAATGCATCAGGAAAAAAATTTTAATATGTTGTTACATTTTTGGTAACTGTTTAAAGTTAAAGAAAACAGACATGCCAAGTAGATAATACCTAACTTCCATTAAAGAAATAAGATTAACTGTTACACGCCTTTTTTCATAATGAAGAAAGCCATCTGCTTTATCCAAAAAGATTCCTGGAATTGTAACTCTTATTTGGCTCCTTTATTATAGTTTCCATTTGGTAACATTGACTAATTAATAGATTGATTGCATTTTGTCTATTTTGACTTTACAGAAAGAAAGCTTCTTGAGAGATGTGATAACACCAGAAATGGTATTCCAAAGGCCCTGTGATTGCATGACCTGGAGATAACTCATTACTGAGGCAGAAAGAGTTGCCATTACGGATGGAATATATGATGCAGAACCTTTATGACTATGTTAAAAACGTTTATACTTCAACATATCCTACTGCCCACTGTCCCAGGAAGTGGAAAAATAGATTTATCTTCTAGATAATTCAGAGTAACCTTTCCCTTTGCCAGAATTATTTGAAAAATTATATCAATTTTCTTTGCTCAAATTAGAAAGCTTTTTTTTCCTGAAATTTGAGATGCTGTTTTGACCAGTTGAAGACATTCAGAAACTCCTCTGCCCTCTTTAAATTCAACATCATTATTAGAAAGTGTGCTTTGTTATATCTATAGCACTTATGCTGAGCTTAATGTCTAAACAGGTTCAAGTTTTATTTTATTATGAAAATAATATACGGTCATTGGAAAAATTCATCCAATGCAGGCATGTATAAAGTAAAAATGCATGCATGCCTTGTCACTCAGTTGTGTCTGACTCTTTGTGACCCTATGGACTGTGGCCCACCAGGCTCCTCTGTCCATGGGATAATCCAGGCAAGAATACTGAAGTGGGTTGCCATGCCCTTCTCCAGGAGAACTTCTTTACTTAGGGATTTAACTCGTATCTCCTATGTCTCCTGCATTAGAGGCAGATTCTTTACCCTCTTAGCCATTTGGGGAGCCAGACTTCCCTGGTGGCTTAGACGGTAAAGAGTCTGCCTACAATGCAGAAGACTGGGGTTGAATCCTTGGGTCAGGAAGATCTCCCAGAGAAGGAAATGGCAACCCACTCCAGTATTCTTGCCTGGAAAATCTCATGGACAGAGGAGCGTAGTAGGCTACAGTCCATAGGGTCACAAACAGTCAGACACAACTGAGTGACTTCCCTTTTTTTTTTTTTTTCACTTAGGAAAAAGTAAAGGCATCCATATTCAAACACCCCTACCCTGACACTGTTCTCAAGTGGCACAATGGTAGAGAATCCACCTGCCAATGCAGGAGATGCAAGAGACAAGGGTTCAATCCCTGGGTCAGGAAGATCCCCTGGAGTAGGAAATGGCAACCCATTCTAGCATTCTTGCCCAGAAAATCCCATAGACAGAGGAGACTGGTGGGCTACAGTCCAGCGGGTCACAAAGAGTCAGACATGACTGAGCACAAAAAAAGAAGAAAAAAAGACCCTACTACTCTCCCTAAAACTAGCTATAGTCATTATTGTTAAGATCACTTCTCTAGACATTCGATAGTTCAATATATCTTCATGGGTGTATACTATATAGTTTATACACATAAATCGGTACAGATATTTTTCTACTTCTGGCTTTTTTAAGATAACACTACATTTTGGAGATCTCTCCATGTTAGCACAATGAAAATTGCATAAAGTGCCAAAATATTGAAGTACCAAAATTTATTCAACAACTCTGTATTAAGTTGTGTTAGTCTCTTGAAGATTCTGCTAATCACAAGAAACAGTGATCACCATGAAGGATTTTGGTGTTTTTCTAGATATGAGGAGAGACAAGAATTGGGCTCATAAAATCAGTTCCTGAGAATATCTAACTATCTAAAGACCTCAGTTCAGTTCAGTTCAGTTCAGTTGCTCAGTCGTGTCCGACTCTTTGCGACCCCATGAATCGCAGCACGCCAGGCCTCCCTGTCCATCACCAACTGCCGGAGTTCACTCAGACTCACGTCCATCGAGTCCGTGATGCCGTCCAGCCATCTCATCCTCTGTCGTCCCCTTCTGCTCCTGCCCCCAATCCCTCCCAGCATCAGAGTCTTTTCCAATGAGTCAACTCTTCACATGAGGTGGCCAAAGTACTGGAGCTTCAGCTTTAGCATCATTCCTTCCAAAGAAATCCCAGGGTTGATCTCCTTCAGAATGGACAGGTTGGATCTCCTTGCAGTCCAAGGGACTCTCAAGAGTCTTCTCCAACACTACAGTTCAAAAGCATCAATTCTTTGGTGCTCAGCCTTCTTCACAGTCCAACTCTCACATCCATACATGACCACAGGAAAACCCATAGCCTTGACTAGACGGACCTTAGTTGGCAAAGTAATGTCTCTGCTTTTGAATATATTATCTAGGTTGGTCATAACTTTTCTTCCAAGGAGTAAGTGTCTTTTAATTTCCTGGCTGCAGTCACCATCTGCAGTGATTTTGGAGCCCAAAAAAATAAAGTCTGCCACTGTTTCCACTGTTTCCCCATCTATTTCCCATGAAGTGATGGGAAAGACCTGCCCTATCTAAAGACCTGCCCTATCAATTTTCCAGGACCACAAAGTGCATCATTTCTGCTCTCCATCCTGAACTCCTTCAGGGGGTGATGGAGACAGCACTGCAGCAGGACATGATTTAATCCTTGAAGAGGTAGATTGCAAGCACCCATGGGAAGGGCCAGTGTGTAGCTGACAGTGCTCAAGAAGCAATAACGTATTCTGTATTTCTGGCATTATACCTGTTTTTAGAAATCTCTCTTTCAACAGAATAAATACTCATCATACTTCTTTTTATATTTGTTGTGTCCTTGAGTATTTATATTTATTAATTTCTCTACTATATGGTGAGGTATTATCATTATTATCACATAATAAATAAGCTGCTTTAAAATTTTTATATTGAGTTTTATTTTACTATTTTTCTTCTTAAAACTATTTTTGAATATCTGTTTTTTACTTAGACTACAGTATAATACATCTGAGGAAAGATAATTATTTTAAAGAGAGGCAAAAAAAAATACTAAATTTCTTGGAAATAGTTGAATTGTGTATAGGAGTACATTTCCCTAACTTCCTATTTCTTCTCTCTCTCCTTTTTTTTTTTTTTTTTGACCAATGTTCAATTATCTCTTTATTCTAAGGACCTACAGTTTAATGATAATTGAGTTATCTTAGATAAGATAATGGAGAAGGAAATGGCAACCCACTCCAGGGTTCTTGCCTGGAGAAACCTAGGGACTGGGGAGCCTGGTAGGCTGCTGTCTATGGGGTCTCACAGAGTCAGACACTACTGAAGAGACTTAGCAGTAGCAGATAAAATAAACCACTCCCTAGGATTCAATATATTATTTGCTCTTGGCATCCTAATTTAAGCCCACAGCAGAAGAGGCAATAGTTTTCCTTGGTTATGCAAAGTTTTAGCCTATAGGAAAAAGTAAAGAAAGTAGGAAAAATACCTGAATGTTGAAAGGTAGTTTCTGTTTCTTCAGGATTCTGGTTAATCCATACCAGTTTTCAAGTGCTTATTACTGAATTTAAATACAGGTGGGAGAGATATCCCTTGGAGATGAGATGTAGCCATTGGTTCCTATTCCAAAAGGATTCTATTCCTTCAAGAGGAATCAACTACAGTGCAATTGATTTCTTTCCTATATTCTAATCTGCTCCTGTCAATAAAATAAAACATGGCTGCTTTGGCAGCATATATACTAAAATTGGAATAATGCAGAGAAGATTAGCATGGCCCCTGTGCAAGGATGACATGGAAACTCCTGAAGTGTTCCAAATTTTTATTTGTGTCATTGAAGAAAAGTTATGAGCAACCTAGATAGCATATTCAAAAGCAGAGACATTACTTTGCCGACTAAGGTCCGTCCAGTCAAGGCTATGGTTTTTCCAGTAGTCATGTATGGATGTGAGAGTTGGACTGTGAAGAAGGCTGAGCGCCAAAGAATTGATGCTTTTGAACTATGGTGTTGGAGAAGACTCTTGAGAGTCCCTTGGACTACAAGGAGATCCAACCAGTCCATTGTGAAGGAGATCAACCCTGGGATTTCTTTGGAAGGAATGATGCTAAAGCTGAAACTCCAATACTTTGGCCACCTCATGCAAAGAGTTGACTCATTGGAAAAAACTCTGATGCTGGGAGAGATTGGGGGCAGGAGGAGAAGGGGATGACCCAGGATGAGATGGCTGGATGGCATCTTGGACTCGATGGACGTGAGTCTGAGTGATCTCCGGGAGTTGGTGATGGACAGGGAGGCCTGGCGTGCTGCGATTCATGGGGTCGCAAAGAGTCGGACACGACTGAGCGACTGAACTGAACTGAAGGCAGAAACCAGCACACAACACTGTAAAGCAATTATCCTCCAATTAAACATTTTTTAAAATAAAAATAATTGTCAAAAACAAAACAAAATTACTGAGAACATTACAAATTGTCTCTCTTTCTCCTATTTTAATTTCTTTTGATTTCCATTCATAATGTGTTAGGAGTCTATTCATGTGTCTCTATACCTTTTTATGCACTCACTCATATGTTCACTGCAGCACTATTTGCAATAGCCGAGACATAGAAACAACCCAAGGGGCCATTAATAGATGAATGGATAAGAAAGGACATGGTATGTATACACAATGGAATATTACTCAGCCATCAGAAAAGCTGGAAAGTCAGGAAAGAAACTCTGCCATTTTCAACAAATGGATGGACCTTGAGCACATTCTGCTGAGATAAGTCAGACAAAGTAAAACAAGTACTGTATGATGTCACTTGCTTCCCAGGTAGCTCAGGTGGTAAAGAATCTGCCTGTAATGTAGGAGACCCAGGTTCAATCCTTGGGTTGAGGAGATCCCCCAGATAAGGAAATGGCAACCCCCTCCAGTATTCCTACCTGGAGAATTCCATGGAAAGAGGAGCCTGTTGGGCTAAAGTCCATGGGGTTGCAGAGTTGGACATAACTGAGTGACTCACACACACATGCATACGCTCACACACACAAACACAAGATGTCACTTACATGAGACATAAGAAAGTCAAACTTATAAAAACATAGAGTGAAACAATGTTTAGCAGAGGATGGAGGAGGGAGAATATAAAACTGATGTACTTTAAGGGTACAAACTTGGCAACGAGTAGTAAATAAGCTGTAGAGGTCTTCCTAAACTCTTGTATTCCTACTTGCTAAAGTCCTGAATTAAGTGTAGAATCTGACTCCAGTGAAAACAGCTCCAATCAGTATTGTTGAAAAAGTAAAATTTATGACTTTGGCAATTTCACCCTTCTGTTTCTGTCTGAGGTACTTCTCTAATTTCATCAGGATCTTAAAGTCATCTAAGTTTTGTGTTACTCTTTGTATTAATTTTCTCCTGTTCCTGACCTCTTTAAATGTCTGTAATTGTTTTAGGAAAAGGGATGTGTCCCTATTCTCACTTTCATCATATTTACTATCTGCAAAATTCCACTCTAAAGTTTCTTCACTTGTCTCTTGAGATATTTACCAGTCTAAGACCTTAACGTTTCCAAAGGTAACAAAAACTTCTCTTTTAAAGATTAGTGCTTCCTTTTTAGAGTAGGAGATTTCTTCAATATTGCTTTTATTTGATATTTGCATTTTGCTTATATGGAGCGATAGTGACAACGAAAGGGGCACTTCTACTATGATCTCTGTTTCCTGATGCAATGCTTGTTGCTTCTTTCTCTTTTTATTTATTTTTATTTTTTTAATTTTTGATATGGACTGTCTTTCTACTTCCTTTCAGTGCCGTTCAGCTGGACTTGTCAATTAACCTTTCTTGCTACTGGTGCTAAATAACTGGACTCAACTAATTCAAATGTTTTGTTTCCCTTTTCCCCCTTTCCCAAATCTCCTATTTGAAATGCCGTAATAAAGCATAATATTTAAAGTTGGCTCCATTCCTCACTGACTTGTTTTTCATCAGAATCCAGGACAATCTTATGAATAATTATTTTAATATTGTATGAATACTAAAAGCTCTGGCAACTCCTTAGAGAATCAACTCTACTCAAAACTTTGGGAGAAAATTATTTAGTATTTTTTTAAAAATAACATTGACATATTATGGGAAACATCATAAAATTATTTTAAAGGGTAAAGATGAGGCTTTAAAGGAATGTTATGACTACATTCTAGCAGTTTTGATCTAAGCTCAACAAATGAATGAAAGTTTACATCCATTCTTCTCTGTCTTTATTGACAGATGCTGCTAAGAAGTACTGGCCCAAATGTTTTGAAATAGTTATATCAACTAAGTATTTTCATTGCCCCTGAACAAGCAAAGATGCTTCGGAATGAGACACTAACTTAATTAGGTTAAAATATATACAAACGCACATAGACGTTAAAAATTCAAGTTTTCAAAAAACATTTAACTACATTAGAAAAGTTCATGGACTTTTTTATTAAGTGAAAAATAAAGCTGGCTATGAAGTTTATTGATGATAGGAATTCAACTTTTGGTTACAAAATACATATATTTTATTATGTGTGTATTAGCTGCTCAGTCATGTCCAACTCTTTGCGATCCCATGGACTTTCACCGACCAGGCTCCTCTGTTCTGGAATTCCCCAGGCAAGAGTGCTGGAGTAAGTTGCTATTTCCTTTTCCAGGGGAACTTCCCATCCTAGGGATCGAATCCAGGTCTCCTGCATTGCAGGCAAATTCTTTACCATCTGAGCTGCCACTATACATATAAACTAAATGCAAATGAACACAACACATAAACATGTTGAATGTCAAATGCTCTGTTATGTTGGTGGGATTTGGTGATTTTCATCTTCTTGTTTATATTTTTCTCTATTTTTATCAAGAATTAAACATTCTACAATCAGAACAAATCTGTTTTAGTATTCAATAAAAACTTTTGTATTCTATGTTCTTTTAGAATAGTGATTATATCCTATTTAACTTTGAGTCACTTGAATGAAAGCTGAAAGCACCTACAGCACACAGCTTATTCTCTACATTAACATAACTCTACTCCACCATTAGGCTGTCTTCACCAATATCACTTTATTATTCCATTGTCTTCATCAACCAACATACGTTTACTATTCCAGGAAACTCTTGACCGGGAAGATAAGTTGAAAGTAACTTTATTGTTCATTTAGAAGCTTCCAGGAAAAATCATTTAAATGAACATCAAGCCATCAAGACTTTTCAATACATAGCATTATATGACTATTTAGTCTTCTAGTCTCTTCTCTTTGTACACCCTCACCTCAAGACCCTCCCTTCGCAGTGTTCACCAATACACACTATTGCATCATAATTATTTTTCAGTGCTAGTCACCCCTTCTCCCATCACCCCCACATTGAAAGAGCTTCCATAAACTGACTCCAAAATCTCATAAATATCCTAACTTTGCCTTCTTTCTTCTCTGAGGCAAGGAAATCTCTGTCAGAGTAGTGTCCTCACTTATAATGTAAGAATAAACTTACTTTTGTTTTTCAACAGGTTTATCTGGTGAAGTTCCTTTTAGAGAACTGAAGTTTCTTTTAGATGACAAAAGTGTGAGCAGCACAGAGCCTTATACTGTAACAGGTGTTCGCTAAGCATTTATTGAAAAATATTCAAATGTAATTCACTAAATTATTATCAGTGTCTTTGTATCTCTAAGGATACAAAGACTCAATCCACTTTGTTATTGTGGACTCCTGTGACTCAGTCCACTTTGAAGACAAACATAAATTGCACCATACTTACCTTTTGGTGTCAATGGGCACATTTCTTTAGAGAAATTTAATTTATACATTGATATTTGCTCTCATTTCAAAAGCATACTTCAGTAATATTGTTCAGTATGAGAAAATATTTTCCATACTGTTTTTTTTCTTTACTTCCCATTGAAAATGTAATATTTAGTTATGATTTGTTGTGTTCAGTTGCTCAGTTGTGTCCGACTCTTTACAACCCCATGGACTGCAGCACACCAGGCTTCCCTGTCCTTCACTGTCTCCCAGAGTTTGCTCAAACAGTGTCTATTGAATTGGTAACGCCATCCATCCATCTCATTCTCTGTTGTCCCCTTCTCCTCTTGTCTTCAATATTTCTCAGCATCAGCGTCTTTTCCAATGAGTCTGCTCTTCGCATCAGGGGGTCAAACTATTGGAGCTTCAGCTTCAGCATCAGTCCTACCAATGAATATTCAGGACTGATTTCCTTTAGGATTGAATGATTTTATCTCCTTGTAGTCCAAGGGACTCTCAAGAGTCTTCTCCAGTGCAACATTTTGAAAGCATCAATTTTTCGGTGCTCAGCCTTTTTTACTGTCCAACTCTCAAGTCCATGCATGAGTAAGCTTTGGCTATACGAACCTTTGTCGGCCAAGTGATGTCTTTGCTTTTTAATACCCTGTCTAGGTTTGTCATAGCTTTTCTTCCAAGGAGTGTCTTTTAATTTTAGCTATGATGGATTAATGTAATTAATTAATTTTATTATCTGAGTTTTCTTGTAGACCTAAGTTTTGAAATATTAGCCTAGTAACAGAATTCATTAGCACTATTAAGAAATGCAGTGGGTGTTGGATTTCTGGAGGTATGTTTATAATCATTATTGCTTGGCTTTCAGAAGGTAAGTCTTCTCCTTTCTTAGCCAGTTTAGAGCTGAAGAACTTAAGAATATAATAATCAGCACAGACTTGTGCCAAGTCACTTCAAAGGGAAAGTGTATAACAGCATTTCCTTTAGAAAGTATTGACATATGTAAAGACAGAATGCTTTAAGGGATAATGATTGTGGTGAATTCCTATTATGAAAGCAGAGACAGAGGACACTACTAGAGACAAGTGGCCCTACCTGGGCAAAGCACTTTTAGGGTCTGAGGCACTATCATAGTTAGTGTGATCAAACTTTAATGTACATACAAATCATTTGAAAATCAGAAAAATTCAGACTCCTCTTTGAAGGTCTAGAATGAGACTTGAAATTCTGTATATTAAAAAACTGCCAGGTTATGCTAGCACATTTTGAATAGTAAAGCTTTAACTGAAAGAAACTATGGCAAGTGGACTTGTCTTGTTTATCTCTGCTTTTTCGATTTTATGTCTATCCAATCAACTTCTGAGTGTAACATGGCTTCTTTTTCGGTTTATCTAAATAAGAATATCGTTAATCTCAAGGTTGTACTTCTAATTGTAAGTTAATATGTGAGCATTTTAAATTTATGCACTTATTTCTGTGATTCATTAACATGTGTTTGCATCTATCACATGAAATTAACACAGATGACAATAGCTGATATGTATTGAGTACTTACTCCGTGACAGTTGTTACAGTGCTCTATATACACAGTACAACCTAATCTTATCCTCACAAAAGTCCTACAAGTTTCTATTTTGAGCATCACTTCACACATAAGAAGATTTAGACTTGGGAAGTTTAAGTAATTTGCCTTAAGAAAAAACAGCTAATAAACAGCAGAACCAGGATTGAAACTGAGGCAGTGTGCCCTCTGGTAAACAGAGTAATGGTCTCCAGAGATATCCACTTCCTGATCCCCTGAACCAGTGAATATGATACTTTACATGATAAAAAGGACTTTGAAGGGATGACTAAATTAAAGACCTTGACATGGGGAAATCATCTTGGATTATCTAGGTGGACTCAATGTAATCACAAAGTATTTATAGAAAAAAGAGACAGATAGTAATACTGGAATCAGGAAAGTGAGATATGATGATAGAAATAGTTGGAATGATGTGAGTTGAAGATGAAGGAAGGGGCTATGATCCAAGGAATGCAGGTGGTTTCTAGAAATTGTGAAAGGTATGTAAACAGATTGTCTTCCAATGTCTCTGGAAGGAATATAGCTCTATGAAAACCTTGATTTAAGGGTTATATCTTGATTTTGAACACAAAATAAATTTGTGTTCATATAAGTCACCAAGTTTGTGCTGATTTGTTATAGCAGCGATAGGTAATTAAGAAAGGCCCTGAAGCTCAGGCTCTTCAATCAGGTATTATGGTTTCAGAATAAGAAAAAGGCAGAGAAAATAGAAAGGAGGAACTGAAGGCAGATTTTAGAAAAAAGAAGCAATAAAACTAGTGACCAATGAGGAATAACTATTTATTTAGCAACTGCTTTGTATACAGCACAGTGCTTGACTTTTATAGATGATATCTTATCTAGCTTTATGACAATTTTCTGCCATCTTTTGTTTTATTTTTAATTGGAGGATAATTATATTTAGATCAATTCATTCTGCCTTCAACTGAGTGACATGGATTACACTAGATGATGAGAGTACAAGGGAAAGAGCAAAAATCAGGGAGCTGAGCATGGGAACCCGGAGCCACCACTAACTAATGCATGGCTGTGGCCAAGTTACTGATCTTCTAAACATTTCAGGGTCCCTCTTTGGTAAAGAGAAACACTATTAATTATATCTCTATTATAACATTATGAGAATTAAATAAGAAAATTTCCTAAAACATATAGAATGCTTAGAGTATAGCAAAACACTATTTAAATATTTGTAAATAAATTGAAAAATTTCAACTCTGAGCAACATAGAAATAGTCCAATGTTCTGAGCTAGAAGCATATGCCTAGAGTTTAGAGAAAAACAGGGGAGTTCAAAACAGTAAGAAACTGTTTTAACTTTAAAGTTCATTGTAGTCTTTCCTAGCTGATCTTTTAAAGATGTGTTTAAATGTTAAGTGGGAGAGGAAAAGTTGGAATCCTAAATCACTGAATGTTTGAAAATTATTCTCTCATCTGTGCATCCTTAGATATGACATCCTGTCTTTGTACAAAATTTAATTACATTTCCTATTTGTTTACTGTAATATTCTGACCTTTCTGATGGGTAATATCTTTTAATACAAAGAAAGAAATTTATTGTCTTTCCTAGGTTTTTGGTTGTCTTATCCCCTTTCCATACAACAGCAATTAATGATCTAAAGAAGTTCAGATTGTCCCCTCATCCTTCATTTCACCACTAACCATTTTCATTAGCCTCCAAGTTGGAGTAAATTTGTCCAAAATTTTCTGTTTTTAACTTTCCAATCATTTTGCTAATAATAATCCATGATTGTTTCCAGCTTAATTTTTTACTTCAGTCTCAATTATGAATTACTCTCTTCCATTTAGTTGGAGATCACTTGAGACTTATTAATGATTGGGCTCTCTTTGCATTCAGTAGCACTTTAGATTTTTACTTTTTATTTGACAATATTGATTAAACCCAATCCCTGCAACGTTTATTGAAGACCTATTCAGAACTAGATGTAGTGCTAGGTTCAGAGGTGGATGTAAAAGGATGATCAAAACATCCTTTCTCTAGAGGAGTGTACCGTCTGATCAGGGAGAATGATAGGTACATAAATAGCTTTTTGAAGAGATTAGTTTGGAATCTATACAACTGACAAAAGATGGCATATAGGTTCCTTGAATCCCATGCCCAGATTTACTGCAATCACTACTCTTGGCTTCTCCTATATCTCTTGGTGACAATTAGATCTAGTGGCCTCATTTTTATGTGGAGGATCAGAAGCTGAGCAAAGGATAAAATATTTTAGATCTTTCTATAAAATGTTGTTTTTCTTCATATGCTACTGAATTTCCTATAATTGTTCATTTCCCTTTACTTTCTAAGAGAGCTTATAATACATATCATGTAAAGATCTTTGTAATAATGCACTTTTGAATTAGTTACCCATACTTCTAGAATATTAGAAATATATGAATTTTTTAAAGAAAAAACTCTGAGTCTGTGCTCCCACAGAATTACTCCTAGTCAGTTGAGGAATGTGGGTTTTATTTTAGGTTAACACATGTTTTGTATTTTCATAAAGTTTATAATAATATTATTGAATTTGCTTTCTCAGTGTTATTCTTAGATTCCAAAAATTTGAAATCTGGTTTTAAATAAGAAACTTGGTGGATGCACTTAAGAATTTCTAGATTTAATTGATTCGTTTTTACTTACTTCCTTAGTATAGCATTCCAAGTAGCAGCATGTGGATGAGAGCTGCTCATGTTGTTCCTTAAAACTCACTGTACAGTTTTGGTAGGAAAAAATCCCATGCTGAACAATAGACCTAATACTGAATTTCCCTTCTACCACTGAAGAACAGTATGTGCTTAATATTCATGTCTGATAAGTGACAATATAGATATATTTAACTTATACAAATCATTAAGATAATAAAAACCCTATTTACTTCAGAAAATTTGCTTTAGCCCCAGCTATAAATACAAAAGTTTCTTTTTCCTTTTTTTATTCTTAAAAATGTAGTTTCCTTGCTACCATCTCTTATATCACCAGACTAAAGAAAATTGTACCACCAGCTAATGACCCGAGTATTCCCATTAATTAGGAGAATTTTGAAGAAGAGCAAAAAGAAATGGTGAAGTACAAAAAGATATTAAAATGATTAGATGTTTTGGTGACAGTTCTTCAAATGCCATAATTAATTCCCAGGAGGCTTAGTGATAAAGAATCTGCCTGTCTGTGCAGAAGATGCAGGAGACTCAGGTTCAATCCCTGGGTTGGGAAGGTCCCCTGGAGGAGGAAATGACAACCCTCTCCTGTATTCTTGCCTGGAGAATCCCATGGTGACAGTAGAGCCTGGCTGCCTACAGTCACTGGTGTCATGAAGAGCCAGAAATGACTGAGCAACAGAACACACACACATTTTAGATCTTGGTGCTATCCTCAAAATGTTTTGAAATCACCCTGAAAAGAGATTGCTACCTTTTTCATATTCTCTGCAACTTCCTGTGGTCCCAACAAAAAAGACAGGCAGCTAGCTGCAGAGGTTTAACCTCCACCCACTGACACCCTCACCCCATTCCAGCTTTGATAATGGAATGTCACTAACAGCACATCATTCTTCTTCTTCTTCTATCCCTCCCTGTTTCTCCTGAAGGAAAAGATTAGTTCCACTCATAAAAGTGAAAGGATTTATGCTGTTTCTGGTTTCATGTGATTACATCATCAGCTAGTCAACAGCCAAAAGTCAATAAATATTTACTGAACACATATTACATGGTAGGCACATTGCCACTTAATATCAATGTGGATTAGATTCCAACAGTTATGGGTTTCTTGGCTATACAACAGTCAGGCACAAAGAAATAAATACATGCAACATTTCTATAGAAATATTCATTTATATCCTCTTATTTAATGGGATTTAATGGTATCTGAGGCTATCCTGAGAAAAAGAATTTGAACCTTGTTTATTATTAAAGATGAGTAAAAACAGGCCTGATGGATTGTGGGAGCCCTAGTATATGTCAGATGACATTAGCAAATAAAAGGTCTTGACTCTCAAATATCAGAGAAGAGAGACCCTGTTCCTATATAACTCTGGTAAAGAATCTCCTCTTCTATCACCAAGAGAGTCTGACTTTCAAAGAGTCCATTCTCTGAGCACAACCTATTACTTTCATTCTTTGATCTGGTTTGGTCCTACAAGTGATTTATCCTACCACTTTTTATAATCTCTCATCAACTCATACGTCTTCTTTTCCTCACCCAATTTTACAATCATTGACTTTTATTAAACAAAATATTAAGTGCATTCAGTTCAGTTCAGTTCAGTCGCTCAGTCGTGTCCGACTCTTTGCAACCCCGTGAATTGCAGCACACCAGGCCTCCCTGTCCATCACCAACTCCTGAAGTTCACTCAAACTCACGTCCATTGAGTCGGTGATGCCATCCAGCCATCTCATCCTCTGTTGTCCCCTTTTCCTGCTGCCCCCAATCCCTCCCAGCATCAGGGTCTTTTCCAATGAGTCGACTCTTTGCATGAGGTGGCCAAAGTACTGGAGTTTCAGCTTTAGCATCATTCCTTCCAAAGAACTCCCAGGGCTGACCTTCTTTAGAATGGACTGGTTGGATCTCCTTGCAGTCCAAGGGACTCTCAAGAGTCTTCTCCAACACCATAGTTCAAAAGCATCAGTTCTTCGGCGCTCAGCTTTCTTCACAGGCCAACTCTCACATCCATACATGACCACTGGAAAAACCATAGCCTTGACTAGATGGACCTTTGTTGGCAAAGTAATGTCTCTGCTTTTGAATATGCTATGTAGGTTGGTCATAACTTTCCTTCCAAGGAGTAAGCGTCTTTTAATTTCATGGCTGGAGTCACCATCTGCAGTGATTTTGGAGCCCAAAAACATGCATGCTAAGTCATTTCAGATGTGTCTGACTCTTTGAGATGCTACGGACTATGGCACACCAGTCTCCTCTGTCCAAGAAAATCTCCAGGCAAGAATACTGGAGTGAGTTGCCATTTCCTTCTCTAAACACTAGGTAATTTTAGAAAAATTCTATATCTTAAAAATTCCACTCCACATGAAATATAGATTTTAATATATAAGACTCATTTAATTTAATTTATTTAATCAAGATATTCAGGAGGAGGGCAAGAGGAGAAGGGAACGACATAGGATGAGATGGTTGGATGGCATCACCTACTCAATGGACATGGGTTTAGGTGGATTCTGGGAGTTGGTGATGGACAGGGAGGCCTGGCGTGCTGCAGTTCATGGAGTCACAAAGAGTCAGACATGACTGAGTGACTAGACTGAACTGAACTGATGCAGAGAACTGACTCATTGGAAAAGACCCTGATGCTGGGAAAGATTGAAGGCAGAAGGAGAAGGGGAGGACAGAGGATGAGATGGATCGATGGCATCACTAACTCAATGGAAATGAGTTTGAGCAAGCTCTGGGAGATGATAAAGGACAGGGAAGCATGGCGTACTGCAGTCCGTGGGGTTACAAAGAGTTGGACACGACTGAGCAATTGAACAACAACCATTTAATTTAGTATAAGACTGTACCTGTCTACCATCTTATCCATAGCACCTAGTGTGATATCTGACACATAATTGGTACACTGTTATTACTTGCTGAATACATGAGTAGATGAACACATATAAAAAGTATTTGAGAACCACAGATTTGTAAAAACCTAAATTTAATAAAAAATTATCTGAAACTATAAATATTTCTGGTTTTATGAATAAAAAAAGACATTTAAAACAGATAAAACTTAATTCTTATACATTTCCATCAAAGTAACTAGAAAATAATAAATATCATGAAATGTGCAGGTTAAATGAAATTTGTAGTTGTCCTATCAAGTATGCTGTGTTATGAACCTATTATTATTTTTGGTAACTCTACAACTGATGGTGTACATTCAAGTACCTGTGATTGTGCAGTCACCCATGTAGCTTGTTGTGACTGTATCAAGTATTATGTTAGTTCTTTTGGTTCAAAGTTCCCTGGATTTTGAGATATAAAATGAAAAACATAATTTTTAGTTTAAATAGAAAACTTTAAAAAGACACTCTTATGCTGTGTCATCAGAATAAAAACTGTCCATTCAACTTCTACCTTCAATATTTTCTCTCAGCTCTGAAAAAAGGTGAAAATGAAAGTGTTAGTCACTCAGTCGTGTCTGACCCTTTGCGACCTCGTGGACTGTGTAGCCTGCCAGGCTCCTCTGTTCATGGAATTTCCCAGGCAATAATGCTGGACTGGGTAGTCATTGTTTTTTCCAAGGGATCGTCCTGATCCATGGATTAAACCTGTGTCTTCTGCATTGCAGACAGATTCTTTACAATCTGAGCCACTGGAGAAGCCACAAACTGTATTGCTGAGAATCTATGTACTTTTCTAAAGCAGCAACTTATTATTCAAATATATTATCTGAATTTATTAGTATTATATCCTTGAGATCATACAAATCTTAGTGTTATAATACATATTTGAGGTTCATTTTGTCTGCTGCTGCTGCTACTGCTGCTAAGTCGCTTCAGTCGTGTCCGACTCTGTGCGACCCCATAGACGGCAGCCCATGAGGCTCCCCCGTCCCTGGGATTCTCCAGGCAAGAACACTGGAGTGGGTTGCCATTTCCTTCTCCAATGCATGAAAGTGAAAAGTGAAAGTGAAGTCGCTCAGTCATGTCCGACTCTTAGCAACCCCATGGACTGCGGCCCACCATACTCTTCTGTCTATGGGATTTTCCAGGCAAGAGTGCTGGAGTGGGGTGCCATTGCCTTCTCCGTCATTTTGTCTAGCCTCTGATTATTGGTGCTGAAGGAATGAAGCAGGGCAAAGGCTAATAGAGTTTTGCCAAGGGAACGCACTGGTCATAGCCAACACCCTCTTCCAACAACACAAGAAAAGACTCTACACACGGACATCACCAGATGGTCAACACTGAAATCAGAATGATTATATTCTTTCCAGCCAAAGATGGAGAAGCTCTATACAGTCAGCAAAAACAAGACCGGGAGCTGACTGTGGGTCAGATCATGAACTCCTTATTGCCAAATTCAGACTTAAATTGAAGAAAGTAGGAAAACCACTAGGCCATTCAGGTATGACCTAAATCAAATCCCTTATGATTATACAGTGGAAGTGAGAAATAGATTTAAGGGACTAGATCTGATAGAGTGTCTGATGAACTATGGACAGAGGTTCGTGACATTGTACAGGAGACAGGGATCAAGACCATCCCCATGGAAAAGAAATGCAAAAAAAGCAAAATGGCTGTCTGGGGAGGCCTTACAAATAGCTGTGAAAAGAAGAGAAGTGAAAAGCAAAGGAGAAAAGGAAAGATATAAGCATCTGAATGCAGAGTTCCAAAGAATAGCAAGGGGAGATAAGAAAGCCTTCCTCAGCAATCAATGCAAAGATATAGAGGAAAACAACAGAATGGGAAAGACTAAAGACCTCTTCAAGAAAATTAGAGACAACAAAGGAACATTTCATGTAAAGATGGGCTCGATAAAGGTATGAACCAGAAATGGTTCATACCAGAAATGGTATGGACCTAACAGAAGCAGAAGATATTAAGAAGGGGTGGCAAGAATAAACAGAACTGTACAAAAAAGGTCTTCATGACCAAGATAATCACGATGGTGTGATCACTAATCTAGAGCCAGACATCCTGGAATGTGCAGTTAAGTGGGCCTTAGGAAGCATCACTATGAACAAAGCTAGTGGAGGTGATGGAATTCCCGTTGAGCTATTTCAAATCCTGAAAGATGATGCTGTGAAAGTGCTGCATTCAATATGCTAGCAAATTTGGAAAACTCAGCAGTGGCTACAGGACTGGAAAAGGTCAGTTTTCATTCCAATCCCAAAGAAAGGCAATGCCAAAGAATGCTCAAACTACCGCACAATTGTACTCATCTCACATGCTAGCAAAATAATGCTCAAAATTCTCCAAACCAGGCTTCAGCAATACGTGGACGGTGAACTTCCAGATATTCAAGCTGGTTTTAGAAAAGGAAGAGGAACCAGACATCAAATTTCCAACATCCACTGGATCATGGAAAAAGCAAGAGAGTTCCAGAAAAACATCTATTTCTGCTTCATTGATTATGCCAAAGCCTTTGACTGTGTGGATCACAATAAACTGGAGAATTCTAAGAAAACTGAGATCATGTCATCTGGTCTCATCACTTCATGGCAAATAGATGGGGAAACTTGAAACAGTGTCAGACTTTAATTTTTTGGGCTCCAAAATCACTGCAGATGGTGATTGTAGCCATGTGGGTTCATTTCTCAATATTGAGAAAGAGGAAAGCTGGACATACCACATTTCCTGACTTCCAAAGATACTACATAGCTACATAAATAAAAATATATGATGCTGGCACAAAAAGAAACATGTAGACCAATTGAACAGAATAGAAAACTCAGAAATGAACCCACACTTACACTGGCAATTACTCTCTGGCAAAGGATCTAATAATATACAGAGGGGTAGAGCACCTCTTCATTTAATTGTTTTGGGAAAACTGAACAGCTATATGCAAAAGAATCAAACTGCACTACTCTCTCATATGCACAAAAATAAGTTAAAAATGGATTAAAGACAAATATAAGACTGGAAACCATACAACTTTTAGAAGAAAACATAGGCAGTGGGTTCTTTAACATTTGTCTAAGTAATATTATTCTTTTGGATTTGCCTCCTCAAGCAAAGGAAACAAAAGAAAAGTAAACCAATGGGACTATATTGCACTGAAAACTTAATTAGAAAATAATTATGCACCTCTATGTTCCTTGCACCATATTTACAGTAGCTAAGATATGGAAGCAGCCTAAGTGTCCATCAGCAGGTGAGCAGATGAAGATGCGGTACATATACACAATGGAATATTACTCAGCCATAAAAAAGAATGAAATCTTTCCACTGTGGCAACATTGGTGGATCTAGAGGATATTATACTAAGTAAAATATGTCAGATAAAGGTAAATTCCATATGATTTTGCTTATATTTCCTAAAAGCAAAGCAAATAGACAGATATAACAGCAAAAAGTCTTACAGACACAGAGAACAATTGGATGGATGTCAGAAGGGAAGAGGGGTAAGGGAGGGAAAGAAATAGGTAAGAGAGATTAAGAGGTACAAACATTAAGTTGCAAAATGAATGAGTCATGGGTATGAAATGCACAGTGTAGAGAAAATAGTCAATAATGACACAATGTCTTTTGTGGTGACATATTGTAATTATACTTATCCTGATGATCATTTTGAAATGTTTAGAAATATAAAATAACTATGTTGCATAACATGAACTAACCTAGAGTTATAGGTTAATCATATATCAAAACAACTCATACAAAGAGATCAGATTTGTTGTTACCATAGGCAGTGAGTGAGCTGGATGGAAAAATATAACTTCCAGTTATATGATAAGTACTTAAGTTGTAATGTGCAACATGGTAAATATAATTAATGCTGTTATATGCTACATATGGAAATTGTTAAGAGAGTAAATCCTAAGAGTCTTCATCACAAGGAAAAATATTTTTTCTATTTCTTTAATCTTGTATATATGAGATGATGGCTGGGGAAGGGAATGGTAACCCACTCCAGGATTCTTGCTTGGAGAATTCCATGGACAGAGGAGCCTGGTGGGCTATCATCCATGGAATCGCAAAGAGTCAGACACAACTAAGTGACTAACACACACACACACGAAATGATGGATGTTTACTAATCTTGTGATAATCATTTCATGCTGTATGTAAGTCAAATCATTGTGGTGTACAACTTAAACAGTGCTGTATGCTAATTATATCTCAATAAAACTGGAAAAAAACACCAATGGTTTCTGTCTAGTAATCTTTGTATGTAATTTTTAGGTTCCCCAAAGCCTGATACTTAATAAGTTTACAATAAATATTTAATGAATGGCTGAATTAACATAATCACAATTTTCAAAGAATACATGCAATACTTTATTATCATAAATTCCAATTCTTTTGAAATAGATTTATTGATATCAACTAAGGAGTTCAGTGATATTCTTGGCATTTCTTTTTTCCAATCACTATTTTTCATCTCTGTTCGGTCAATCACTTTTTTCTACCCCTTAATGGTTTGAAACCTTTTTTTATCACACTCTGATTAAAATTCAGTCTGACTTTGGTAAAACTCCTGTATTCTGACTGAATCAGAGTTAACCATTCTCTTTCCCACTAGGTAAATTCATGGCTGGAATGGAGGTCCTTCTGCTTCCTAGTTCTCACATTCCTTGAAAGTGAAAGTCACTCAGTTGTGTCTGACTATTTGCAACTGCATAGACTGTCCATGGAATTCTCCAGGCCAGAATACTGGAGTGGGTAGCCTTTCCCTTCTCCAGGGGATCTTCCCAACCCTGGGATCAAACCCAGGTCTCCTGCATTGCAGGCAGATTCTTTACCAGCTGAGCCACCAGGGAAGCCCAAGAACACTGGAGTGGGTAGCCTATCCCTGCTCCAGGGGATCTTCTTGACCCAGGAATGGAACTCCCACATTGCAGGTAGATTCTTTACCAACTGAGCTATCAGGGAAGGCCCCACACATTCCTTGACTCATTAACATTTTCCATGGTGGACCATGCCTTCCTTCTTAAAACAATTTCTTCACTTGACTTGGATGCTGCATTCTTTTGGGTTTGCCTTTCTCCACTGACTGTACCTACTCAGTTGCCATTACTTAATCCAGTTCTTTTGCTGCTCTCACTGTGGTCCATGGGGTCGCTAAGAATTGAGGACACAACTGAGTGACTTCCCTTTCATTTTTCACTTTCATGCATTGGAGAAGGAAATGGCAACCCACTCCAGTGTTCTTGCCTGGAGAATCCCAGGGAGGGGGGAGCCTGGTGGGCTGCCACCTCTGGGGTCGCACAGAGTCGGACATAACTGAAGTGACTTAGCAGCAGCAGCAATGGAGTACTACAGGGTTTTGCCTTCAGTTTTCTTCTCTTTTCTCACATTTCCTTTCAAGATAACTTCACCCTAGCATAACATTAAATGCCATTCATATGCATATATTAATCATTCGTATGCATATGTCTGTCACTTAGTCTTGTTTGACTCTTTGAGACCCCATGGACTGTAGCCCCACAAGCTCCTCTGTCTGTGAGATTTCTCCAGGCAAGACTACTGGAGTGAGTTGCCATTTCTTTCTCCAAGGACTCTTCCGGACACAGAGATTGAACTTGGGTCTCCTGTATTGCAGGCAGATTCTTGACCCTCTAAAACAGAAGGGAACAGCAAAATATGTTTCTTCCTATTGTCCTTATTTCCAGAGTTATTTAACTATCTAATCACTCATGTTTCAAACTTCGGTGACAAAGACAGAACTCTTAAATTACCTTCTTTTCTTCATCCTCACCTCAGGAAATGACTTCTGTTCATCCACATGATTGGAAGTCAACCCTGACTTCACTCTTTTCTTTACATCCCAAACTAGTAAAATATTCTCTCTTAAACTTGTGTAACATTGAAGGCTTGCTCCATCTTTCAGTTCAGTTCAGTCGCTCAGTCGTGTCCAACTCTTGGCAACTCCATGATCCATCTTTAGGCTACTCTTATTCCAGAGTACTTTTCTGTCCCCAAAAGACTGAGACTGAAGTTACACTTTCCAGTGAAAATGGACCCCTTTGAAGCTAAGTTTCTCAAATGTGAATTTGTTTTTAAAAATTATATATACTTGCTCAAAATTTGAAAGGCAGAAGTAAGGTAGAGACTATCTTCTTGAATCTTAGATTTTATTTTTCCTTCAGTTCAGTTCAGTTCAGTCACTCAGTCGTGTCCAACTCTTTGAGACCCCATGAACTGCAGCATGCAAGGCCTCCCCATCAATCACCAACTCCTGGAGTTTAGCCAAACTCACGTCCATTGAGTCGGTGATGCCATCCAGCCATCTCATCCTCTGTCGTCCCCTTCTCCTCCTGCCCCCAATCCCTCCCAGCATCTTAGTCTTTTTCAATCAGTCAACTCTGCATGAGGTGGCCAAAGTACTGGAGTTTCAACTTCAGCGTAAGTCCTTCCAATGAAAAACCAGGATGGATCTCCTTTAGGATGGACTGGTTGGATCTCCTTGCAGTCCAAGGGACTCTCAAGAGTCTTCTCCAACACCACAGTTCAAAAGCATCAGTTCTTCGGCGCTCAGCTTTCTTCACAGGCCAACTCTCACATCCATACATGACCACTGGAAAAACCATAGCTTTGACTAGACAGACCTTTGTTGGCAAAGTAATGTCTCTGCTTTTGAATATGCTATCTAGGTTGGTCATAACTTTTCTTCCAAGGAGTAAGCATCTTTTAATTTCATGGCTGCAATCACCATCTGCAGTGATTTTGGAGCCCAGAAAACTAAAGTCAGCCACTGTTTCCCTATCTATTTGCCATGAAGTGATGGGACTGGATGCCATGATCTTAGTTTTCTGAATGTTGAGCTTTAAGCCAACTTTTTCACTCACCTCTTTCACTTTCATCAAGAGGCTTTTTTGTTCCTCTTCACTTTCTGTCATAAGGGTCGTGTCATCTGCATATCTGAAGTTATTGATGTTTCTCCCGGCAATCTTGATTCCAGCTTGTGCTTCACCCAGCCCAGCATTTCTCATGATGTACTCTACATATAAGTTAATTAAGCAGGGTGACAATATACAGCCTTGACATACTCTTTTTCCTGTTTGGAACCAGTCACTTGTTCCATATCCTGTTCTAACTGTTTCTTCCTGACTTGTATGCAGGTTTCTCAAGAGGTGGGTCAGATAGTTTGGTATTTTATTCCCATCTCTTTCAGAATTTTCCACAGTTTATTGTGATCCACACAGTCAAAGTCTTTGGCATAGTCAATAAAGCTTGCTTACTAGGTATTCAGTATGTGCTTACACTGCCTACACATATTTGAATGTTAGGTTTATGGGTCAAAATAGTCTTAAAGTGCAACTTTAAAAAAATTTAAATACTAGTTTTTTTTTTCTTTTTTATGGCTGATTCATGTTGATGTATGACAGAAACCATCACAATATTGTAAAGTAATTATCCTCCAAATAAAAATAAAATAAACACATCTTTTGATGCGGAGAGGACCTACTCTCAGGCTGTTGGCTTCACACACACACCTCATTCAGCTTCATAACTAACATCTTCTTGAGCTCAGCACAATGATGCAAACACACCTTGTGGAGCCTGATTCCATCACTCTTATTAAAGTCATTAAGGGCTTTGGAGCGGGTCGGGGAATGGCACGGGGGAGTATGGAGGAGACTTTTAGAGTAAAGGCTGCAAGGTCAAGCCCAAGACAACTACTTTACTTGGAAAATGAAAAACACTCTAAGGTGTAAACACATACTGTACACTTTCAAATATCCAGAGATAGTTATTGCTACTGTGTGAGAAGGAAATAATATATTATGAAAAACACTGTGATCTTAACTAGACAAAGAGAAGGGCTATCTAAGTCCTTGGCTGTAGTTGAACTTAATTTTGTTTTATATTTTTTTTTACATGATTACTGCAGAAACATTTCAACCAAAAAGACTATTGCCATTCAGGCGACATTCCTTTTGTTATTTTTATTGATGTTGTTTCATCGAACAACAAAACTTCAAGACTTTGTTTATTTATTCAGTATGTAAATGTTGTAGTTAACTCACACCAGGAAGAAAAAATATATAACAGATATTAATAAGTAAAAATGATTAAAATAACAAGAATTTCTGTTAATTAAAGTATTTTGACAGAATAAATTTATGTTCCAAAGTCAGTCACCTTAACGTTTATCTCCCAGATCAAAATGTTTATTATGCTTTTAAAAACACCTAGTATGTACATGCCCTAAACAGTACGTATATAAGCATCACTGTTTAGTTTATATTATAATATTATTAAATTCTGAATGAGTTCCAATAAACAATGGAAATTGCTCTTTAAATTATTGTGCTAAAGAACTGTTTAGCATCATGTGGGTTAAAAATCAAACAGTTGTTTTCAGCTGACATTGTCCAGTGTTCAAACAGGCAAAACTACATAACCATTTCCTGCAAATCAGTTATGCCATTATTTGAGCCAGTGGTGAGCTGTTATGATACTGAACTATTTAAAATCAATTAACAAACAGGTGCCAAAATGAAACTATTTCATGCTTAGTTAACAATTGGGGAAATTACTAGGAAAATACTTTTTGAGATTTAGACCTTAGTTGCATCAATAACTGTAAGAAAAATGTTCTTCCTTTTTCACCACCAATGACTGAAATTAGCTGAAGACTGGAAGCTTTAAATTAAAGGCCAACTGAGACCACTTGATTATAGACGCTGCTTCTTAAACTTAGGTGAAAATACTGTGTGTAAGTTGGAAGAATTTTATAATTAAATTTATTTTGAAGTTCACAATTTATTTTTATCTTTCTTACTTGCATTTTTTTTTTGTTTTGTAAAATTCACAGTTAAATGCTCAGACTTCAAAGAGTCAGTTCACAAATAATAAAGATACTAGATCATTTTCCTTATTCCTAGAAATACCTTCATGCCCTTTTACCTCCTTCTCAACACCTATAAGCAAAAATAGTTTCAACTTTTGCTAAAGTTTTAAACTTAATGTAAACAAAATCAAAGAATATGCATTCATGTCTGCTTGTTTATATTTTTTTTTCTTTTTAAAATTTCCATTGTGTTTATGTTATTGATTTCAGGTCTCTGTTCTTATAATATAGCATTTAAATTCATAAAATTAATGACTTTGGCCTACTTTACATGCATGTGAACATGTCCTTCTTTTTTTTTTTACTAATATTCAGTTGAAATATTTTGAGTTTTCTTTGTGAACTATATGTTATTTAGAAGTGTGCTGCTTGGTTTCTAAGTATTTGGAAGTTTCTTAGTATCTTATTGCTATGGATTTCTAATTTAATTCCATTACAGTCACAGAATATACTCTGTAAATTTCAAATTTTTCAAAATTTGTTGAAAATTTATTTTTGTCCTAGGATAACATCTGTGTTAACAAATATCCCATGTACACTTAAAAATATTGTGCACATTATAGATTTTGGGGGGTAATATCACATAAATCTTGGCTTTCCAGGTGGCACTAGTGGTAAAGAACCCACCTGGCAGTGCTGGAGACATGAGAGACATGGGTTTAATCCCTGGGTTGGGAAGATCTCCTGGAAAAGGAAATGGCAACAAACTCTAGTATTACTACCTGGAGAATCCCACGGACAGAGAAGTCTGGTGGGCAACAGTCCATAGGGTCACAAAGAGTTGGACATGGCTGCTTGACACACATCACACAAATCTTAATTAAGTTAACTTGGTTTATCATTTTATTCAAAATCTTTATCTTTAGTGATTTTAATCTCCTTGTTCTATCAATTATGTTTCTTCTTGTGTGTATGCTCAGTCATGTCTGACTCTGTGACACTTTGGAATATAGCCTGCCAGGCTCCTCTGTCCATGGGATTTTCCAGGCAAGAATACTGGAGTGGATTGCCATTTCCTCCTCCAGGGAATCTTCCCAAACTAGAGATTCAACATGCGTCTCCTTAGTCTCCTGCACTGCAGATTCTTCACTACTGAGCTATCAGGGAACCCTATCAATTATGATAGTGGACGTTAAAACTTTCAGTGATGATTATTTGATTTGTCTAATTTTACCATTAGTTATGCCAATTTTTGCATCATATGTTTTGGCATTTACAATTTTCTGTCTTCCTAATAAAGTATCCATTTATCTTATCAGTAGTCACTCTTTTTCTCTGGTTAATATCCTTTGTTCTGACATCTAATTTACCTAATATTAAAATAGCTAGAAAACTAACTGTATAACCCAGCAATCCCACTCCTAGGCATCTACCCTGAGGAAACCAAAATTGAAAAAGACACATGTATCCCATTGTTCATTTCAGCACTATTTACAATAGGTAGAACATGGAAGCAGCCTAGGTGTCCATTGACAGATGAATGGATAAAGAAGCTGTGGTACATATACACAGTGAAATATTACTCGGTCATAAAAAGAAATGCATTTGAATTAGTTCTGATGAGGTGGATGAACCTAGAACCGATTATACAGGGTGAAGTGAGTCAGAAAGAGAAAGATAAATATTGTATTCTAACACACATATAGGATATCTACAAAAATGGTACTGAAAATTTTATTTACAAGGCAGCAATAGAGAAATAAACATAGAGAATAGATTTATGGACATGGGGAGAGGGGAGGAGAGGGTGGAGATGTATGGAAAGAGTAATGTGGAAACTTATATTACCATATGTAAAATAGATAGCCAATGGGAATTTGCTGGCTCAGGAAGCTCAAACAGGGGCTCTGTATCAACCTAGAGGGGTGCACTGGGGAAGGAGATGGGAGGGAGGTTCAAAAGGGAGGGGATATATGTATACCTATGGCTGATTCATGTTGAGGTTTGACAGAAAACAACAAAATTCTGTAAAGCAATTATCCTTCAATAAAAAATAAATTAAACAAGTGAAAAAGCTAGACCATCTTTTCTGAGCTTAATATTTGCATATATGCCTTTTACCTTTTCTATTCAACCTATGTCTTTAGAAATAGACCAAATATGGATAAACTTTCCTTTTACACATAGTCTGACTCTCTCTTTCAATAGCAGTATTTACTCCATATCTATTTACTGTAATTATTAATGTTATCTTACTTAGATCTACCATCTTGCTATTTATTTATCACTTATCCCATCATTCAATTCTTTAACTCTTCTGCCCTCTTTTTGTATCAATGTAGTATTTTTCTTTTGTATTTTATTTTATCTTCACTATTGTCTTATATGCTCTTTGATTTAATTTTCAGTCATTGCTCTAGAGATTGCAATATGAAATCTTAATATATTACAATCTAATTAGAGTTAATATTTACCATTTATTTTAAATGTTAAAACTTGAAAAATACAATCTATTGTTTTCACACTTTGTCACTTTATTTATAAATACATACATTATAAGGTTTCACAATGCAATGTTACCATTTTATTAAAATATTCAAGTAATTTTCAAAGAACTAGACAAGAAAAAGAAAGTCTTTTGTATTTACCATCTACTTTTTTGGGGTGCTTTTTAGTCTTTCTTATCGACTTCAGTTTGTTGATATTTCCTTGTAGTCTGAAGAATTTTTCTTAACATATCTTATAGCACAGTAAGCTTAACTCAGCTTTATTTAACTGAAAAAAATGTTCTTATTTCACCCTCATATGCAAATAATGTTTTTCTGGATAAGTGATATTCAGTTGACATAACTTTTCAGTAATAGATGACCTAATAGACCTAGTAACCATTTCTTTCTACAGATGTTCCATATGTATCTATATGAATTCAAGCCCTGGAAATAGCTATATTATTAGCTCATTACAGATTGTCTTCATTCAGTTAGGCATTGACATAATGTCATTGACTTCTACATTCCTAAAAATCTTAATGAAGAAATTGTTTTACATCTTCTATAAAAGTTCTACTAAATATGTTGTTTATCAGTTTCCCTCACATTAAGATCCAGAATTTTATTAGACGTTAGAAATAGAACAAAAGTTTATCTAACTAGGAATATGAGTTTTCTTTAGTTAAAATAATTACATGAAAATACATCATATTTCCCTTTTTTTACCTTGAGAGTCAAAACAAATCTTAAGGAGCACTTTGAGTAACTGAATTAGCTTAGATGCAGAACATAAAAAGCAAATTGCATTTTTGTATGTGATAATTTTCTATTTTAATTTTATTTTTTAAAGTAACCAGGATACAGATATTTTACAAATTATCTTACATATGGCAGAAACAACATAAATCAAAAAGGTTTTATATGTATAAACATATCATGTTGGCCATTAAACTCACTCAGGCTTTTTGCAGAAGCTGGTACAGAAAACTCAAATGAACTTTTTGGCCAACCCATATATACATATATAATCAGTTCTTTTCTATTGGCATGGATATCTTATCAAGTTTCAACCCCTACCCTTTGTGTTTCACCACCCCCCCCCCGCCACACCCTCAGGAAAGCTTTCTGAAGGCACATCTCTTGTCTAGAGCTATGGTTATGTCACAGCTAAAAGAGTTCAGAGTTGAAAGGTAAATAAATGACTACAAAGGAATCATTAGTACAAAGAGAGAGTGGAATAATTATAGGTTTTGAGGATTGGAGTACAACACAATGAACTAATGATAGGAGCACTGAAATAAGGCTCTGTGAACAAATAGGAGGCAGATGTACAAAAAAAAATACTAAGAAAACTGTCTGCTGCTTGTACCTGCTTCATCATGTTCTATCTGATATGATGTTTAGTACTTTGGCTCCTTAAGAAAAAGTTGATGGTTCACAAATTGAAAAAAATAAAAGAAACTATAGATATGAAAAAGTTTTTTTTTTTTTAAGTGGTGCTTATTTTAAAACATATTTGACAAATAGAGTAAAAATGATTCACTGTCCATCCTTGAACTTTTGCTTTTTTATTTACTGAAATATATTTACTGAATACATACCATAATCAGTTCAGTTGTCACTCAGTTGTATCTGACTCTTTCTGACCCCATGAACTGCAGCACCCCATGCTTCCCTGTCCATCACCAACTCCCAGAGTTTACTCAAACTCATGTCCACCAAGTCAGTGATGCCATCCAACAATCTTGTCCTCTGTCATCCCCTTTTCTTCCCACCTTCAATCTTTTCCAATATCAAGATCTTTTCAAATAAGTCAGTTCTTTGCATCAGGTGGCCAAAGTATTGGACGTTCAGCTTCAGTATCGGTCTTTCCAATGAATATTCAAGACTGATTTCCTTTAGGATGGATCTCCTTGCAGTCCAAGGGACTCTCAAGAGTATTCTCTGACACCACAGTTCAAAAGCATCAGTTTTTGGTTTTCAGCTTTCTTTATGGTCCAACTCTCACATCCATACATGACTACTGGAAAACCATAGCTTTGACCAGACACACCTTTGTTGGCAAAGTAATGTCTCTGCTTTTATTATGCTGTCTAGGTTGGTCATAGCTTTTATTCCAAGGAGCAAGCATCTTTTAATTTCATGGCTGCAGTCACCATCTGCAGTGATTTTGGAGACCCCAAAATAAAATCTTTCATTGTTTCCCCATCTATTTGCCATGAAGTGATGGCATCGGATGCCATTATCTTAGTTTTCTGAATGTTGAGTTTTAAGCCAACATTTTCACTCTCTTTGACTTTCATCAAGAGGCTCTTTAGTTCTTCTTCACTTTCTGCCACAAGAGTGGTGTCATTTGCATATCTGAGGTTGTTTATATTTCTCCTTGCAATCTTGATTCCAGCTTGGGCTTCAACCAGCCTGGCATTTCGTATGATGTACTCTGCATATAAGTTAAATAAGCAAGGTGACAATATGCAGCCTTGATATTCTTCCCCGATGTGGAACCAGTCTGTTGTTCCATGTCAAGTTCTAATTGTTGCTTCTTGACCTGCATACATTTCTCAGGAAGCAGGTAAGGTAGTCTGGTATTCCCGTCTCTTAAGAATTTTCCACAGTGTCTTGTGATCCACACATTTAACATAATGAGGGCATTTAAATTGTGATGAAATAAACATAGACTTAATCTTAAAGTCATTTTGTTTTCATCCAGTAGAGAAAGATAAGTTCATAAATATCTAGAGTCCAAGGTAAATGTGATCTATAAGAGATGTATAGAAAATATGCTAAGGAAGGTGACTAAAGAATGAAACTCCCATGAAGACTTTACTTATGGTTCAAAAATATCCTTGACTTTAAAGAAAAGATTGGTGATTCAAAGTTGAAGATATAGGTGAAGACAAAGCATTAATGTTATGAATGTACATTTTTTCTGTTTCTTTGGTTTTTTTTTAACAATGGTAATGAGGTGAAGGTCTTGTGGTGATCTTAATAACAGTAGTAAACAATGATTGCATAGAAAATTTTATAAAGAACGTAGCACCATGTGTCCTCCAGTATATAGTTACTATTTTAGCAATAATGATCATTACGTGTGCTGTTCTTGAATGTTTTAATTATAATTTTGTTTTATATAAGTATCCCTGTTGACTTAAGCGGCACAAATACCACCGTTCCTTCTCCTATAAGGTAGCAAACATTCCCTTTGCCTCATTGTTTGCCCTGATCCTTCAGAAGATTTGCCATGGTAGTGGATGGAAAAGTATTTAATCCGGTCATGGGACAATCTGCACTATTTCAGGGAAAGAACTCAGTAACTTGGGCTTACATAAAGGGCCTGCTGGCCAGCAACTCCCTTGCAGCTCATCCTGTAATCATAGGATGAATGACACGCTCATTTATTTCTTTTGAAATACTTATTAGTCACAGCAGCAGGATTTTTCCCAGGAGCAAATAGCTGACCAATTCTTGCTGCAGTTTAATAGAACTTGTTGGCCTCGGGGATCTCTCTAACTGGGGATTGCACTTGCACAGGTACGTGACATAGCCAAGGAAGAAAGCAAAGGTGAGCTCTGCCTTCACCTGCCAAGGGCTCTGTGGTTGACCTCTCAATAAAAGAGGAAACCGGTTTGAAACAGTGGTCGTGCCTGACTGACATAGTGACCAACCAAAGTCCTCAGAGGAAAGAAGATATTGGGAAAGGTGTTTAAACTCTGCCTGAATTGTTTAGTACTCAGGCAGTCAGCTTCTCTGAGAAATTATGAACTTAGATGACCCTTGTGGAAAGGTCTGACTTTCTGCTTTAAAAAAGATAATGTAAAAATGAAAGGTAAGCTTTTTGGACATTCTAACATGCCACATTTATAAATTTGTTAATGTCGTTTAGAAAAATCAGAACTTTGCAACTTGCAATGGGTGATGAGTCATCCTTCAGAAATATGCTGTACATTATACATTTTCCTTTAACTACTCATTTATGACACAAAATCCATTGTCTCAGGCTTAGGTGCTTTCCTGTACATGATGCATATAACACAAAGACTAGAAGTTTTATGAAGGCAAGGATTTTATCTGCTTCATCTTTGTCTCACAAGGGTCTAACATAATGCCTGGTTTGATTGCCAATGCTTAGTAAATATAAAATGTTTAATAAAATTACTCACCATATGCTCATGTATACTCATTGGTTTAGATGTTTCACAATGATTTAAAAAATTCACAAATGAAACATCATACTAGCAACACAAACAAGACAACTCTAGTCCTCTTATTGAATCTCTCATCACCACCTAGAGTGGTGATCTCAGTGGAAAACTTCAGAATCTTCTTTTCAGAATTATCAGTCATTAGTATTTGAAAATGTCAGTTCACTTCTTCAACAAATATTTTGTGGTTCCTTATAGCTATACAACATGAATTACATTAAAATGCATAAGTTATGTTCCTTCAGTCTGCTCAGTCATTCTGATACAGAATAAGGGCTTCATAGTTAAGAGCTCACATTCATGGTGCAATTATTCAAGTTGTTCTTTTAAACAGTGTAAGTGATTTCTCTCATTTAATCAACAAAAAATTAGGTAACTGATATTATGAGGAAACTGAGTCACAGGGAACTTAATTATTCCTTAATATTATTCAACTAAGTATGGAATCCTGTAGACCCAGAGACTGAATTCTGAATGACTGCTATGGTGGTGGTTGTTTTGATATTGCATACTGGCTGAGTTTCTTAAAGACTATTGGCTGTATTTCTTTCAATAAACTAAGATATCTTGAGCTAACTTTTTCTTTACTGGAGTTTCTTTCAGAGTCAGGTAATGCTGATTTTTGGGAACAAAGACAACAGGAGTATCTGATTAATTGGAATCTGTTATTGAAAGGGTATTGATAGGCATGTGTTGTAATGACTAATGGAAAGACAAATAGTAATGGTGGAGAAAAATCCATGCTTTTAGGTTTTTGCTCTCATGTCAGCATGGTGGTGGTGGTGGTTTATTTGCTAAGTTGTGTCCAACTCTTGAGACCCCAGGGACTATATAGCCTGCCAGGCTCCTCTATCCATGAAATTTTCCAGGCAAGAATACTGGAGTAGGTTGCCACTTCCGTCTCCATTCCATCAGCATACTGGCACCTATATCCTTTCCCTGCACTTCATCTCATTTTCACTTTTCGAAGTTTTCAGAAATGTTGGAAATATTTCTATATTTCTGCATCCTCTCCCTTCAGCTTAATGATATACTTTCAGCGGTAATTTGAGTAAACAAATCTTTGCTCTTAAAGCTGTAAATATAGTTGAAGTGTGTAGCATTTTAGACAATTTAGTGAGTGAAATTAACTTTGTAAAAGGTCCAAAGGGTTTGCTTAGGACATCTGACATGCAGTCAGCAACTAAAAGTCCGGGAACTGTTGACTGGCACCCAGATGTCAAGAAAAGGCATCCAGGAACTGAGGAAATCTGTCCTGCAATGGGCAGTAAGCATTCCAATGTTCAATTGGCAAAAATTCCACAATGGATAAGTTAGTATCTAGTAACCCAATTCAATTCAATTCAATTCAGTTGCTCAGTCATGTCCGACTCTTTGCAACCCCATGGACAGCAGCATACCACGCTTCCTTGTCCATCACCAACTCCTGGAGCATGCTCAAATTCATATCCATCGAATCGGTAATGCCATCCAACCATCTCATCCTCTGTCATCCCCTTCTCCTCCTGCCTTCAATATTTCCCAGAATCAGAGTCTTTTCTAACAAGTCAGTTCTTTGCATCAGGTGGCCAAAGTATTGGAGCTTCAGCTTCAGCACCAGTCCTTCCAATGAATATTCAGGGTTGATTTTCTTTAGGATGGACTGGTGGGATCTCCTTGCAATCCAAGGGACTCTCAAGAGTCTTCTCCAACACCACAGTTCAAAAGCATCAATTCTTCAGTGCTCAGCTTTCTTTATGGCCCAACTCTCACATCCATACATGACTACTGGATAAACCATAGCTTTGACAATATCGACTTTGTTGGCAAAGTAATGTCTCTGCTTTTAAATATGCTGTCTAGGTTTGTCATAGCAGCATTTCTTCCAATGAGCAAGTGTCTTTTAACTTCACGACTGCAGTCACCATCTGTAGTGATTTTGGAGCCCAAGAAAAGAAGGTCTCTCACTATTTCCATTGTTTCCCTATCTATTTGCCATGAGGTGATGCGATCGGATGCCATGATCTTAGTTTTCTGAATGTTGAGCTTTAAGCCAACATTTTCACTCTCCTCTTTTACTTTCATCAAGAGTCCTTTTAGTTCCTCTTCACTTTCTGCCATAAGGGTGGTGTTATCTGCATATCTGAGGTTATTGCTTTTTCTCCCAGCAATCTTGTAATCAGGTAAGTACCTTTCCTCAATTGACATGGGGATTTTTAGAAAGATATTTAGAAAGAAAATATCATTGTCATAAAAGAGGTAAGAAAAAGATCTGTTTAGTGGCACTTATAAGTTTAGTTTTTGATGCATAAAATGGGAAGAGTCAGTGGAATACTCTAGGTAGATTTTAAAAGTTAAAGAAAATATACAAAAGTAATTGAGAGAGCATAGTTACACATTATGGGGGCTTCCCAGGTGGCACGGTGGTAAAGAATTTGCCTGACAATGCAGGAGATACAAGAGATGTGGATTCAATCCCTGGGTCGGGAAGATCCTTTGGCATAGGAACTGACCATGTACTTCTGTATTCTTGCTTGAATATCCAGTGGACAGAGGATCCTGGTGAGCTAAAATCCTTGGGGTTGCAAAGAGTTGGACACGACTGAGTGGCTGAATTTACACACAGTCACATATTATATACTGAGAGTTCGGTGTGCCCAGTCATTCAGCTGTGTCTGATTCTTTTACAACCATTTGAACTGTAGCTCACCAGGCTTCTCTGTCCATGGGATTTTTCAGGCACAGTTACTGGAGCGGGTTGCCAGTTCCTACTCCAGGGTATCTTCCTGGCCCAGGGATCGAACACATGTCTCCTTCATCTTCTGCATTGCAGGCAGTTTCTTTATTGC
This sequence comes from Oryx dammah, assembly GCF_014754425.2. NCBI lineage: Eukaryota > Metazoa > Chordata > Mammalia > Artiodactyla > Bovidae > Oryx > Oryx dammah. The sequence goes on along the minus strand of NW_024070203.1, from coordinate 51,250,158 downwards.
TGAGCCATCAGGAAAGCTCCACGTGAATAATACAACATGGTATCACAGGAGTGGTTAAGACTCACTGAAAGAGTGTTAAAAGGATAGAAAGAGGTAGAAAAGTGTGATATAAATGTTAGAGTTGGGACAATGTCCCAACATTTAGACAATGTCCCTAGTCGGCAGGAAGAGAAAGAAGAGCAAAAAGTAAAAGTGATAAACCAAAGAAATTCTAGAAGTTAAATGATTCTGTTTGTTACTAAGTATTAATACCACAGCTGGGTTTTCTGTTTGTTTGATATTTTTAAAATAGTAACCCTTACATCTGACCCTCTCTCTCTATTCATATAATGAAATCTCTGTTACTGCTGGCCTTTATACTGAACACTTGATTTGTTCTTCATTTATGAAACTGGTTAACTTTATTATGCCCTTTTGTTCTATTCAACCCTGAGTGTATGATTCACATAATTAATTTTGACTGTATGGTTACTATATATGTGGCACTGTAAGAGTTTTTAACAGTGTTATTTATTCATTTATCTTCCAGGAGAACGTCACACAGTCTCAAAGACTTGGAAGAATTCTGAACCCACCTTGCCCTTGATTTTGTGTCTAGATTGTCCACAAATATATCCATCCTCGTTCTAGTTCCCAAGAGAAAAGAACCCTGGAGCAAGGGTTAAATGCTGCTGCTTTCTTGGGAAGGTAAAATCCCAGAGCACTGCGACTGAGAGGACAAGGGAGCAAGACAGAGAGGAACGTAAAGTAATGGAAGGTAACATGCTGTTGTGCTGCCCTCTGCCTTATGCCAAACCACAAAGATGCAGCAGCATTGACACACGCATCTGCCTAGCCGCTCGTGACTTCTTTGGGTGCACTGTGTGAATCAAACACTGCTCAGAGAACTCTATGGGAGGGAGAAAGGAGAAGAAATTTATCCTCCCATCTTCTGTTTTCCACTTAATGAATCTTGACTATTGGACAACTAACTGCCCCATCATTTCAGAGCTGTATTTTCTAATCCCTATGGTGGTAGTTTGGAAAACTATGCCTGTATCCAACCTGGAAGTGATGGGGAAACCTGTCAGGGCTTGTGGCTGGCTTGGGCCTGAGGCCAAAGGGGAAAGACCTCAGACCTCCTGAATAGCCCCAGGTGTCGGCACTAAACATTCCCTGGGCTAAGTCAATAGCTGTGACTGCGGAAGTGCGGGTGGTTCCTCTGGGAGGATGTGCCATGGTGATTGTTGAAGAGGGACCAACAACTGAGGGGTTGGAAGACATGTAATCAAGAGGATCATAGAAGATGCATTAACCCATGCCTGCTATGATATCTAAGCATCACTAGCTTCTGCTAATTCAGTTTCTATTTTATCATCTCTTAGGGTGACAGTGGGGCTTCCCAGCTGGCTCTAGTGGTAAAGAACCTGCTTACCAATGCAGGAGACTTAAGAGACACAGGTCCAACTTTTTGGGAAGAGAGGAGCAAAGGTGTAATTTAAGGTCCCCGAAGAATGATTGAGGGTGTGTGTGTGTGTGCACACTAGTTGCTCAGGCATGTCTGACTCTTTGCAACCCCATGGACTGTAGCCCACCAGGCTCCTGTGTCCCTAGGATTTCCCACGTAAGAATACTAGAATGGGTACCCATTTCTTCCTCCAGGGGATCTTCCCAACCCAGAGATTGAAACTGGGTCTCCTGCATTGCAGGTGAGTTCTTTACTGCCTGAGCTATGGAGGGAAACCTGATTTAGGGTGTAGGAGACAGTTAAAACATAGGACCAGGAATGAAAGGCTGATTGTTTCAGGAACAAACCTCTACCCTGAACTGACCCATTCTCTACAAAAATTGAAAGAGTGGTGTTCAGGAGAAAAAACAGAAGGAAGAGTTAGGTAGATTGCCCAGGTGGGCTCACTAGACATTTTTATTCCAAAGGTTGCTTTTAAAAATCCACAATGTACCAAAAAATGTTCAGTTTAAGCTCAGAATGTATCAGTTTTATTGCTAAGAAATGTTTTTTCACCAATGCCAATACACTGAAATATGTTGGTTGCCTTCTTTTATTCATTTCACCAGGTGAGTCCATCACTATCTGGTCTTGGCCACTACAAGCATTTTTTCTGTTGCTCTGTGTCTCAGGGAGCACTATCAGCCTTTCAGGCAGAAATTGTAATTGTAAAGGTTTATCAAAGAAGTTCAAGATGGTGCAAAAATCTCAGATCCTGAAAACCTAATGCCATATCATAATTCAGTCATACGTGAACCAAAACACCTCTACAATTTCCAGATACTCTTTAAAGGGGCACTACTATCTGAGAAAAAGCTCTCTACTGTTCTGTGTGATGAGCATTTATGAGATCTTGGCTTCATGGGGCTTGTATTATAGTGAAATTTCTACTGGAGCAAATTGGAAACATATTCATGTGATGAATGTGGACACTGTTGGACTCAATTAGTTCAGTTCAGTTCAGCTGCTCAGTTGTGTCTGACTTTGCAACCCCATGGACTGCAGCAAGCCATGCTTCCCTGTCCATCACCAACCCTCAGAGCTTGCTCAAACTCATATCCATCAAATCGGTGATGCATCCAACCATCCTATCCTCTGTTGCCCCTTTCTCTTCCTGCCTTCAATCTTTCCCAACATCAGGGTCTTTTCCACCTTTTCATATCAGGTGGCCAAAGTATTGCAGCTTCAGCTTCAGCATCAGTCTTTCCAATATTCAGGACTGATTTCCTTTAGAATTGATTGGTTTGATCTCCTTACAGTTCAAGGGGAAAAGTCTTCTCCAACACCATAGTTCAAAATCACTAATTCTTTGGTGCTCAGCTTTCTTTATAGTCCAACTCTCACATCCATGCATGACTACTGGAAAAACCATATCTTTGACCAGATGGACCTTTGTTGTCAAAGTAATGTCTCTGATTTTATTGTGCTGTCTAGGTTGGTCATAGCTTTTATTCCAAGAAGCAAGCATCTTTTAATTTCATGGCTGCAGTCACCATCTGCAGTGATTTTGGAGCCCCCCAAAATGAAGTCTCTCACTATTTCCATTGTTTCCCCATCTATCTGTCATGAAGTGATGGCACCAGATGTCATGATCTTAGCTTTTTCAAAGTTGAGTTTCAAGCCAACTTTTTCACTCTCCTCTTTCACTTTTCATCAAGAGGCTTTTTAGTTCCTCTTCACTTTCTGCCATAAAGGTGGTGTCATCTGCATATCTGAGGTTATTGATATCTCTCCTGGCAATCTTGATTCCTGCTTGTGCTTCATCCAGCCCAGCATTTCACATGATGTACTCTGCAGAGAAGTTATATAAGCAGAGTGACAATATACAGCCTTGATGTACTCCTTTCTTGATTTGGAATCAGTCTGTTGTTTCATGTCCGATTCGAATTGTTGCTTCTTGACCTGCATACAGATTTCACAGGAGGCAGGTAAGATGGTCTGGTATTCCCATCCCTTGAAGAATTTTCCAGTTTGTTGTGATCCACACAGTCAAAGGCTTTGGTGTAGTCAATAAGTCAGAAGGACATGTTTTTCTGAAACTCTCCTGCAATGATCCAACAGATGTTGGCAACTTGACTTCTGGTTCCTCTGCCTTTTCTAAATCCAGCTCGAACGTCTGGAAATTCATGGTTCCCATACTGTTGAAGCTTGGCATACTTTAAAAAAATTTCTACTCCCTCCCCCCAAAATTATCCCTCCTGAACATTGTGTCTAGACTCCTGTTATCATGGAACTATGAGCCTTAGAATACAGATGTTTTATTCCTATAATATGCAGTGCCTGATAATGAAGCCAACTCTGAGAACCTCAAGATTCAAAATGGAGTTTATGTGATATCATTTGTACCCTCTATTAAGGATGGCTGGATGGCATCAGTGACTTGATGGACGTGAGTCTGAGTGAACTCTGGGAGTTGGTGATGAACAGGGAGTCCTGGCATGCTGCGATTCATGGGGTCGCAAAGAGTCGGACACGACTGAGCAACTGAAATGAACTGAACTGAACTGAATAGGAGATTAAACTAGTCCATCTTAAAGGAAATCAACCCTGAATATTTATCAGAAGGACTGATGCTGAAACTGAAGCTCCAATACTTTGGCCACCTGATGCAAAGAGACAACTGATTGGAAAAGACCCTGATAGTGGGAAAGATTGAGGACAAAAGGAGAAAGGAGCAGCAGAGAATGATATGGTTAGATAGCATCACCGACTCAAAGGACATGAATCTGAGCAAACTCCAAGAGATAGTGAGAGACAGGGCACCCTGGCATGCTGCAGTCCATGGGGTTGCAAATAAACAAAACTTAGCAATTGAACAATACCAGCTATTACTAGATTTTTTCTTAAATGAGCTAATAATCTCCTTTTACTTATAAAACTCTTTTATGGGCTTATCTTTGATACTTCAAAAATTAAAAAAAAAACATATCTGATGCATGGATAGTTTGATGGTATTCTTTTCATGTGCGATTTAGCCACTTCCATGTGTTGAAATGGTGAGTGGAGAGACCTAGTTTGTGTCTCTGTTTGCCTATTTTCTCTCATATTGCCTGCATGTCAACTTGAAAACAAAAAAGAAGACAACTGAAGGCAAATCTGGTGTTCAGGCAGGCAAAGAACTTTAGCTTTTTAATGTTGGGAACTCCCTGTTCTCATTAATATAATCAAAAGGACTTGGACATTTTCAGCGAAGGTCACTCAGCTGTGTTCGACTCTTTGCAACCCCATGGATCCAGGCCAGAATACTGGAGTGGGTAGACTTTCCCTTCTCCAGGGGATCTTCCAAACCCAGGGATGGAACCCAGATCTCCCACATTGCAGGGGGAATCTTTATCAGCTGAGCCACAAGGAAGCCCATTGTCTCTGTGGGGAGACACTATTTAACATCATATTGTTAAAAATGTTTCAACTCAATAGTCAATTCAAAGCATTTTGTAAAGATGGTGTGTGTGTGTGTGTTTAGCATAAGGTAAAAAAATTGCATGTGCCTTAATCTTATGGGCTTCCCTGGTGGCTCAGTTGTAAAGAATCTACCTGTGATGCATAAAAGGCAAGAAACATTGGTTGGATCCCTGGGTGGGGATGATCCCTTGGAGGAGGGCTGGCATCCCACTCTATATTCTTGCCTGGAGAATCCCATGGACAGAGGAGCCTGGCAGGCTTCAGTCTATAGGGTCTCAAAGAGTTGCTCAGTAAAGTGACTGAGCATGCACGTAATGTTATGTTACATATTTTGCTGCTTGAATTCTAGGATAGGGTTTTGGTGTCACTTTAATAAGTGTGAATGATACATTTTATTGTGCTATGTATACTTAAGCTAAGTATTAGGAAGTGCTTAGTCAATGTCTTGTGGTCATGCGTGGATGTGAACACTGGACTGTGAAGAAGGCTGAGCGCCAAAGAATTGATGCTTTTGAACTGTGGTATTGGAGAAGACTCTTGAGAGTCCCTTGGACTGCAAGGAGATCCAACCAGTGCATTCTGAAGGAGATCAACCCTGGGATTTCTTTGGAAGGAATGATGCTAAAGCTGAAACTCCAGTACTTTGGCCACCTCATGCGAAGAGTTGACTCATTGGAAAAGACTCTGATGCTGGGAGGGATTGGGGGCAGGAGGAGAAGGGGTGGACAGAGGATGAGATGGCTGGATGGCATCACTGACTTGATGGATGTGAGTCTGAGAGAACTCCGGGAGTTGGTGATGGACAGGGAGGCCTGGCGTGCTGCGATTCATGGGGTCGCAAAGAGTTGGACATGACTGAGCAACTGAACTGAACTCAACTGAATCAATGTCTTGATGTCTGTTGAGAAGACAAAGTATAAAACTAATCCAAATAGTATTTTCAAAAATAGTTTATCTGTAAGCAGCACTGCAGTTATATTGCTGCTGCCCATGTACTAGTGTGTTTTAGTCTAGTAGTTCCATTAGATCACATTTCACAGGTATTTTTTACTGGTAACTTTATACAGCGGAACTTCATGTATGAAAAATAAAACATCTGTGTTTCTATAAAATCACGGTATTTATTTATTTATTTAATAATTCAATAAATATTCATTGTACCTTTTCCATATTCCAGGTTATCTCCAAAGTGCTGTAGAAACAGTGATGAAGGAGACAGTTATGGTTCTTGCTTTCAGCCAGAAAGCTGGAGCTTCAAAGGCATTAAATAAAATGTAATTATAGTATGTAAGCTATAAGAGGCCTGGAACTTTTGTTTCTTTTTTTTTGGTGTTGTACATAGAACAGAACAAGGACTTCACATGTATTTGTTTAGTAAATAAATAAATTTTTTTAAAAAAGGAACAAATGAGTGTAATATAAGGTCCTACGGAACTGTATAACAGAGAGATTTAACTTAGTGTAGGAGTCAAGAAGTTCCCTCTGTTCAAGTGAAAAAGCAGAGCTGTAGTAATTAACCTTATGGAAAAAAATCTGAAGATAGTCACCAGAGGTAGGCACAGGCTGGTAATGGACAAAAGCAGTCAATACTTACCCCAGATGACCTAAGGTAACAGAGCAAGAGTTGACAGGACACTTGATCAAGTGGATCAAAGGGATTTAGTGGAAACAGAATGAGGCACTCCCAAGCCTATGGAGAAGATTATGATTCTATGGATTCAAGTGTCTATCATTTACAATAATGCTTGATTAGAGGCTTGTCTCTAGGTCCCAACGAAAGAACACTGATAAATGATAATGGAGACTTTCACCCTAGTACATTCTAAAATACCTTACTAATTGCTTCCTTAAGTCTATTTTCTCCCTGCTTTAATCCATCCTACTTATGCTTGCAAAAACCTCCTCACTGGGCCAAGGAGCAAGGAAGCTTTGTGGGAGAAATTATTCAAAAACACAATACGTGATGATAACCCCAAAGTCCCCAATTCTTTTCTTTTGCAAGGGAGTATGGTGATCCATATTAATCATCTGTAGATTCCTATTATTATCCTTACACCAAAACAGTAATGGATGAAGGCTGGCCATTACTAGCACCTCTCAATTCCTTCTGGCAACTAAATAGAAAGGAGGGAGGAGTTATTTGGATTCTAATTTTGATAACAAGTTTGGCTTTTATATTTTTGTTTGTAAGACAGTATTCAGTGTGCAGGTATTGTCACTTTATAGTTCTTCATAAGGAACATACTTGTTCCCCTATTCTTAACACTAACTTCATCATTCAAGTTTCTATTGCTTTGGTGAACACAACTGCTTTAGAAGACTGTGTGTATGTATACTGATTTTATAAATTCTCTTGAAGGAATTAAAAGGGTACTCAATTGTAATTTTTTAAGAACTAATTTTGCTTTTTAAAAGTTGATATGTACTCATTGCATCTCTAGGGGCTTCCCAGGTGGCACAGTGGTAAAGATGCAAGAGACAAAGGAGATAGGGGTTCGATCCCTGGGTCAGGAAGATCCCCTGGAGGACTAAATGGCAAACCACCCCAGCATCTTATCAGGGAAAATTTCATGGACAAAGGAGCTTAGTGGGCTACAGTCCTTGGGGTCACAAAGAATCAGCCATGACTAACCGACTGAGCATACCCACACACCTCTTACCTCTTCCTTCATGATGTGAAACAGTTAAAAGTCTATTTCCTGGAATTAAATAAGATGGTCGAGGAGACAAAATAGCCAAAGGTTCTGTTTGAAAGCTGGGGAATCCTCATGGCTTCAAAACCGACCCCTCTCGCATACCCCCACCCTGTCACTACTTGAAATTAACAGTTTCAGTTTTAGATTTTGTTTGGTCTTCTCAAGTTTGCTTATTCTTCCTTAAATGCAGAAGAAAACTGATGGTCTCACACATTAGAAGGAATGGGGCCCAATCAAAGTTCAGGTCTTACTGAGAGAGTTTGGATCAGCTCAACTTTAATGACTAAATGCAGTCTTCATTTTCTCTTGCATCAGCATTTAAACAGGGATCTGTAAAATCCTAATTACTGACTAGAGTAACATTATCTGCATTTATCCTCTGTTAACAGATATTACTTTTGCTTATTTCAGGAGCTCTGCCAGAAATTACCTACTGTATGCTCAATTATCCACCTCCCCACAGCAACACATTATTTTAATATAAACTTTTCACTGTAGTCAGCAACTATTGTGTATTTTCTTTAAATTGAGTTGTCATATCTTATTATAAAATATAAAAGGAAATGACTGGAACTCTTAGGGTTAGACAGAGTCATTTTACTGTGGTTTGGCTTCTATTTGCAGCATATTTTCAATCCAGCAGGCCTTAACATGACCATGGGAAAATAAAAGAATCTATGAAATAAACAGAACAGTTAAAATGAGAAATATGCACTGTATATCCATTGGGTTAAGCCATTTTTTAAAAAATTAAATGCAGATCTTTTTTAGTACTAACCTACTGTGCTATGCAAGAAATGTAAATATGTCCTTAATATGAAGATTAATATCTAGGTTAAATCAGTTTCAGGCTTCCTGCCTGATAACAAATCTCATTTACATTCTGAATACCAAATGGGGTTGAGCCAAAAATGTTTGCAAGCTAAGAAGCTATTTTTTTAAGTTCAATCTTAACATAAGAGTGACAATCTTTAAAGGTTCTCATTGATTGTGGTTTATTATTCAATTATCTAAATGCTGAGCTCAAGAGTAAATGGGAATTCCTCATTACAATCTCACTATGAAATCAAAAAAGTAGACTAAATATGTCAAAATATCTCTCCCACAGTATCTTCTGAGCCTCCTGATGTTATAATATTGGTTATCAAAATATCAGGTTATATAATTAAAAGAAGGATTTAAAATATAAAGCCATTTCTTATCCCTGAAAAGTGATAAATTATAGTCTACTATCTGCTTTCCCACAATGCAGGTAACAGCTTATTTTAAAGGAAAGTGAAAGAATGCTAATGAATTATTAATCAGCTTGGTCTTGCTTCCTTTTAATAATGTTAACTTTCAGCATAATTCACAATCACAAATAAGACTTCCACTGACCAAGCTAATACGTAAATATTTGATTACTCAAAACATTCAGATCTTTATTTCAATCACTTTATAGGTGTGAAATGTCTGCTCCATACAATATCCCTCAATAATTAGGCTGAAAATCTTATGTTTCACAAGGACCTGCTGATGACAATAATAATCACCCAGGCAAACTACACTTGTATTTGCTACTATTATCATTTATGTAAAAGCATTTTGAAAAGAGCCAATTTCACATTGCAGCTAAATGTTTGAGTTCGGAGAAATTGCTTAAACATACCTAGGAGCCAGAAGTGAAGGGCATAGGCAGCTTGTGAAAAAAACAAATTATCTTTGTTTATATTTTGAGAATCCTAATGTAAAGCAATATGATTTACTTTGCTTTTGACAGGGCCCTAACTTGGAAACACTGATTTTTTTTTTTCAGTTGAATGATACAAGATTGTTAGTTTATATATTTGTTGAAAGCTGGGTCAATAGAATATTTATTAATGTTTGCCAAGTGTTACTTCTCTGGCAAAGGTATGTAATATGATCTTGATTTATTCCTTTAAAAATGTCTCAATGCTTTGTTTATCTAAAGCTTTGACTATCTGGGAAGCTCTCCAGACTACTACTAGTGATCTCAGATCAACTGTGGGTCTAGAATAGATTTCAACATTAAGCTAAGTGGGATCCAGTTCTCTCACCTCTTAGACAGTAAGGACATGCACGTTTCATTCAAGTATACAGTGATAAAGATACTCTCAGAAAATGCATGTAATTCACCTATCTATTGCTGCATATCAGTCTTTCCCAAAACTTAATGGTTTAAACAGCAGCCATTTTATTAGCTGACAATTCTGAGGAGTTAAGTGTTTAGACAGAGGTTAGCTGAATGGATTTGCGTACTACATGGCATCAACTAAGGATTTCCCACAAGGTTTCAATGAGAACATAGATTTAAAGCCTGGCGAATGTGGTAAAAATTGCAGCCTCTCTACCTCCTGTACCTTTGGCAAGCCATATGACTTTTCTAAACTTCAGCCTATCCATTCATAAAATAATAGCACAATCTATTCTGTACAGAAATGCTCTTCTGGCTTTTTTTTGGCTAGATTGTTGAGCACTGATGATCTGAAGTTATCTCTTGCTACAGATACTGAGTTAAAAGAAAAACTCCCACACTCTCCTTTACATGTTTCTGCTTCAGACCCCTGGATGCACCGCTTCAATTGCAAATGCAGTAGTGGAATTCACTAGTTAGAACAGAGCCCCAAAGGAACTTTTCTCTCCTGCTGATCGCTTGTAATTGGTGTTTAAAGGGACCCAAGGACTTTCCTGGGATCTGTTCTCTCCCTCTCCTTGCAAACTCACCTAAGAGTGTGGATCCAAGGTTTGTTTTTAGGTAAAGCTTGAAGTTCCACATTGGGTTTAACCCTATGCTCATAAGCAATAGGTTGGCTTTTATAACTTTGCTTACATTCTAAGAAACTTGTGACTTACTAAAGTTATTTCTCTATTTTCACTTTCTTATTTTGGAAAAAAAAAATTATTTCATACTTCCAATAGAGTTCCACCAAAAGGAAGGGTGATCCACATTTGCCTAGACTTCTGGGTTATAATCCCTAGTATTAATAATAATGCCCAAATAACAGTGGTTTGAGAATAGGAGACTACTCAATCAACTGTAGTTGCCTTCCTCTTTCTTAAGTTAACTTTTGCATATTCATTATTTGAAAGATAAAGATTGTAAACTTTTATATATGAGATATAACTTCAAAACTAAACATAAAAATTCCATTCTTATGCAATTTTTACAAGTTTTGTGGTTGTTGTTCAGTTGCTCAGTCGTGTCTGACTCTTAGCGACACCGTGGACTGCAGCACACCAGGTTTCCCTGTCCTTCACTGTTTCACAGAGTTTGCTCAAACTCGTGTCCACTGAGTCGCTGATGCCATCCAACCATCTCGTCCTCCATTGTCTCCTTCTCCTCCTACCTTCAATCTTTCCCAACATCAGGGTCTTTTCCAATGAGTCAGCTCTTTACATCAGGTGGTCATAAGATTGGAGCTTCAGCTTCAGCATCAGTCTTTCCAATGAATATTCATGGTTGATTTCCTTTAAGATTGCCGGTTTGAGCTCCTTGCAGTCCAAGGGACTCTCAAGAGTCTTCTCCAACACCACAGTTTAAAGGCATCAACTCTTTGGTGCTCAGACTTTTTTATTGTTCAGCTCTCACATCTGTACATGACCTCTGGAAAAACCACAGTTTTAACTATATGGACCTTTGTCGGCAAAGTAGTGCCTTTGGTTTCTAATATGCTGTCTAGGATTGTCATAGCTTTTCTTCCAAGGAACAAGTGTTTTTTAATTTCTTGACTGCAGTCACCAACTGCAGTGATTTTGGAGCCCAAGAACATAAAGTCTGTCAATGTTTCCATTGTTTCCCCATGTATTTACCATCAAATGATGGGATGGGATGCCATGATCTTAGGTTTTTGAATGTTGAATTTTAAGACAGTTTTTTCACTCTCCTCTTTCACCTCCATCAAGATGTTCTTTAATTCCTCTTTGCTTTCTGCCATAAGGGTGATGTTGTCTGCATATCTGAGGTTGTTGATATTTCTCCCTGCAATCTTGATTCCAGCTTATGCTTAATCCAGGCCAGCAATTTGCATGATATACTCCACATATAAGTTAAATAAGGAGGGTGACAATATACAGCCCTATTGTACTCCTTTCCCAACTTTGAATCAGTCCATTGTTCCATGTCCAGTTTTAACTGCTGCTTCTTGATCTGTATACTGGTTTTGCAGGAGGTAGAAAAAGTGGTCTGGTATTCCCATCTCTTTAGAAATTTTCCACAGTTCATAAATTGATAGGTATCTAAAACAGTAATAAAGATGTAGCTGATTTCAAGTTGTAGAAATAGCTAAAAATGACACAAGCCTAATGTACACAGTGAATTTTTAATTTTCAATAAATTCTTATCAATTTATTTATATATTTATTGAGACCTAATATGTACCACACTATGGTTTGTATGATATGGGGAGGAAGAAGATGAAGTATACATTAATGAGTTTATCTAGTGGGTGATCTGGAGGCTGAGAAGGATGGTGAATTATGGCATAGACGAGTACATAGTCACCCAAAATGCAATAATTTACGTGACTGTGGTTAGTAGGTGGTGCTATGGAAGCACAGAGAAATGTTTGACTGCAAATAAGGTGCTAGCAAGTGCTTAGAGGATTTTCATTCATCTCCCAGTTTCATTAAATGTGTTCCTCTCTATTCTTTGTGATTCTTAATATCAAACTGCTTATATATTCCCCATGACATTGCATATGCTGTTTGTTCTGTATAAGATTCCCTTATCATCATTGTTTGGTTGGGAAACAGATATATTTCTGTCTGTCCACATATTTTTTCCTCTAGATAGTCTCTTACCAGTGATTCTCCCTTCCAAACTACTATTGCATAGGCAAAAAGTCATTCCCTACTCCCATTATCTTTGGGATATATGGGAATTCTCTGTACCTTCCCTACAAACTTTGCTGGGAACCTAAAACTTCTCTAAAACAAATTAAGTTCTTTTTTTTTTTTTTTTAAATGGAACTGAGTTTTCATCTCCTTTCATAATATTGTGTCTGGTTCTTAATTTTTCTTACAATCCTTCAGAAAGATGGTTCTCAGTTTTATTTCGCCCTTCACTGTCATTCATGTCATGCATAGTGCTTATTATTATTGTAAGGAAAGGGGTTGCTCTGCCTGGGTGGCTGGCAAAATTCAGTGCTATTTCTTTCTAATCTTTTTCACGTATATTATTGCCAGTTACTATTCCATTAACTTCAGAGAAGCAGAAGCTCAAGCTCATAAACCATGGTATTAAAGTCTAAATTTCCATTGTGCTAATTTAGGAGGCTGTTTAAATTATGTGTTGAAATTTTTTGTAAAACTTCATACAGTTCATGCAATTTTTCAAACTGACATTATAGAACTTCTGGTGAAAGGTAGAAACGAGTATTTGGAGAGTATTCACTGACATTTCAAACTCTTTAGGAATATGAAATTACCAATATGAAAGCTTAAGTAGGTAATTTTGATGTTCAACCCAAAATAGAATGATTGATTTTTATATGTAAATTTTAGCTTTTGAGCTCAGTTGAAATCTACACTTTTGTATTCCAAGGAAACTCCTCACAAATTTAATTTGCAGGAAAAGATGCTTTCTTTTGAAGGAAACATTTTTTATAGAGACCGCTTCACTGAAATGTAACTGAGTGAAACATGAGGCTTTGACCATTTGCAACTTTGACCTGAAATATCATTTTGGGTGTGGTATTTATGAGAAAACTTTTTAAAAATAAAAATTAACATAAAGCACACCCCAATATTTTGTGAGAGTAAAAAAAAAATGCATAGAGGTGATACAGGGTTTTTTCCTGTAGTACGAGATTTGATAAAATGCTTGGCCAGTTTCATTTGTATAAATGGTCTGGAATGGTTTATGTTCTCACATCAGTTCAGTCATTTAAATGCCAGAGTCTAGTTCTCATAGTTGAGCCTGTATGAATCTGGAATCAGGTAACTAATCATTTGTATTGCCCTGAGCTGCAAGAGTGGGAACAGCAGCATATAAACCAGATGAAACAGCTTCATTTACAATTACAAAAGCAAGGGCTTTCACAGAACAGAAAGCAGTTTTACTGTAGCAAATTCTATTTTCTAGATGGCATCTTCTTTATTTGAGAAATATGCAAAAGCAATGAAAATGGTTTTCCTTTTTTTTGTGTGTATACTAATTTTTGAGCTGTTTTATATAGAAACTAGAAACGGAGAGAGCATGTTGACTTATTTCAAGTATATTTTCACTGTATAACTTTTTTTGAGGACAAACTATTTACTTTGGGTTATAAAATAATGATCTGAAATATTTGTCCACAAAACTACTGGATCTTATAATGTCATCACTGTTGTATTTTTTTCATATTAGAAAGTGTCATTCACAGCAAATCCTATTATGTTTTAAGATAAGACCATAGTAGTATGATAATGTTATGGATGAAATGATTTCTGATTATATTATCTTTTGTATATTTGAAATGACACAAACTTTCTATATAGCAAGATAATGAATTTTTATAGAGTAAAAACTATATGCTGTATTAGTAATATGGATAGAAATAAATCATGATAAATAATATTTTCTTCTTCACATCAACATAATTTCAGTGCTGCATATTTTTTGGGTTAATGAACACTGGATGATGACATCCACAATAAATTTGAAATAAAGGCAATAGAGTCTGTTGTCACATAGAGTTCTTTTGGAGAGAGAAAATACTGTAACATTTTGGTTTGGGATTTTTATTTTTTAACATAGACAAAAGGTTCTTAAATGTAGCTGTAAAGTAAGTGTCTAAGAAAGTTGACTCTTAGTCAGATTTTGACATCTGTTAACTGGTTTTATAGAACAGTTTTTAAAGCTGGCTTCGGAGATCATTATGTAACTATATACAAGAACCAATAATGTCAGCATGCCATAACAACAAGTCACTGTGGTTCGATTTCAAATACTGCTGTGCATTTAATAGCTTCCTGACTGCATTGTGTTTTTGGCCCAACAATATGATTGCATTTTGGGGCACAAATTAGCAGATTAGTATTGATAGTTCTTTTGTTCGATTAAAAAAATTGTGTATGTTGCTCTACATTTTCAAGTAGAAATTTTCTTTTCCCTGGAAAGCTATCACATTCTTAGAACAAATAATGAGAAAATGGTTTTATTGTAGGGTCCAATTCTCATGATATTTGGTTTATCACTATGTTTTCTCTGTTTCCTAGAGTCTTGAATGTCAACATGTATTCTCAAAAGAAAGGTTTTCTGATTTGAGAGTTCTAAACTGAATATAAAATACAACTGTTGAAATTAAATAAGAATAAATACCTTTGGGATTTCAAAATTTATTTTGATCTTATATTTGTTTTTTCTTATGAACAAGTAGCAAGGAATAGTATTTTTCCTTGCCAGTAAAGATGTATTCCATTGTGATATGAAATGATGTATTTCACCCCAAAATGTAGCTCCAGACATAAAACTAATTATGTTCTTTTTTATGGATCCAGTATCCTAGCTTTATGGAAGATGTTCATCAAACTTTGGCTATGATTTGTGTTCACCAAACCCCAGGCTCACACATACAGGAAGTAGTTGATAAGTCACATTATACAATGAGAATGTAAAATTCAATTTTATCCATGTAAAAAGCCCTCAAGCAATATTTGCTGGGTGAGAAAAATACAGACAGCAATTTTTTTTTTTATACTGTTCGGGTGGTGCATCTGAATATCATAATACATTCTAATCTGCTACATATATTACAAATCCAGCCATAAGAACACACTTAAGATTTCCAAAGTTAACCTCTGAAGAGAACACTAAAGCCAAATGCTCCTTAGATTTTCATTTCACTACATTAGCAAAAATGTCCTTGGGGAATAGAAAGGCCCCAGCTCATTTTGCATTTCCAATTGTCATACATAAACACATAAAATCGGATATGGACGATTTGATCCATGTTGCGTATGGATTACAAATAAATATGAAAGCCTTAATTCTTCCAGGTCCTGTTCACTTTCAACATGTCTTCTCTATTACACTGGTAGGTGATTTTACCTTCTCTTAACCATGCAAAAGCTATACTGTTTCAAAGCTGCAGATTAGTGATGGTGGCAGCTTATTTCTTTTGGTTATCTACAGCACCATCTTAGTGTCTTGAGGCATAAAAGAATATTATCTGTGTGACAGTTATGGCTGGAGCCATCTATACTGTTCATGCTATCAGCACTCCAAGTGCTCTGAATAGAAATCACTCAGTTTAAGACATTTTCTGTAGTTTCATTAAAACTTAAAATTGCAAAGTGCTGGGAGTTACAACTAAGGTTATACAAAATTTTCAGTGAATCTCTTATATGGAAAAGCATATAAGTGGTTGTTGGTTTTGTTTTTTTTCTCTCTCTCTCTCTTTTTTTTTTTTGGATGAGTTTTATCCATCTACATTTGCTAATCTTTGTAAAGGCACTGACCGTGGCAAAGCAACCTATAAATCTGCTTTGTTTCTTGACTTAATTTTTGTCACAAATAATGTGTCACTCTGATTGCATGGAATCATCAGGAGTGTCTTCAATTACTGCACACAGCCTCTGATCATAATACCTTCCTTCATTCTGAATCTGGGGGAGGAAGTAGAGAAAAGAGGTGGGGTGAGTGGTGGGAGAGTAAAGGCACAGCTAGTTCTGTTACAAATGTCAGGTTACAGAGAAAGCGTGTATATTCACATAAGATAATTTTGAAGCTGGAGTTGTGATTGCAATAATGCCTCATTCATATCTGCATTTCATTTAAATGCACTGTTTTGACTCACTGAACATTTGTCAAAGACGGTACAGCTAAACTTTCTCACATGACCACTGAGGTAATGACCGCATTACATTACATTACCAGGAAACTGCATAGCTTGCTGATACTTCCATTTTCCACAGCAGCTTACGAAATAATCAAAATGTGTGCATGAAATGGCGGCCTGCTTTGAATTTATTTTAATACAGATGGGCTTATGCCGAGAGAAGAAAAGTCTTGGACCCTTGACGCAAGAGACAATGACTTTGCACAAAGCTGAATTTTACTAACATAGAATATGGATATATGAGTATTAGAATTTTCATAGCTATAGGAAGGATAATCTTTCAATCAGATTAATGAGAAAATATATTGCACAGGCCCTACAGCACTTTTTGCTTCCCAGGCTAATGCGTGATTTAAATCCCCAAAGTACATTTTCAGCATTACAATATCCTTTGATAATAATGTTGCTGGCACAAAGACAGATAAAAATAAAACAGTCCCCCTTGATTTCCTATTTCAGATTTGAAGTATATTTTCTGTTCTTTGCTAGCAATGAAGTGAATTCTATTGAGAAGAGTCACATTTAATAAGACAAAGAGAATTTTCTAATTATGCTACCTGTCAAGATGGAAATCTATGGGATTGCAACTGCAATTGAAGAAACTGGAGGAAGCAGTTGCATATAGTTCCGTTTACTTTGGTGTATGATTGCTATTTGCACTTAGATATTGCTAAATGTAAATCAAGCAAGCACAAAGAAGCATGCTTTGAGGTAAACACCAAAAGGCAGGATTCAGAATGATTCTACCATTCCCATTTCATTTTCAGTAACCAATTTTCTGAGATTTTCTAATTCATCTGTTGAAAACAACGTAAACCACTGGAAATGTTTAACAAAGGACAAAATCACAGGCTGTGTTACATAACTGGCTAATGTGAAAACTTGTAAAGCCAAACATACTTATGCAATAAAAATACATATATACATAATTATGAGCAATAAACATATACTAGAGGGAAGTGACTTTCAGGAAAAATATATACTAGGGAAAATAAATACAATGACTCTAGAATATATCTATATATTTTGTTATTTTGACCTAATTTGGATTACAACTGTGCAGACATTAAAGTAAATCTCACTACTATTCAAATGCTTTCCTGGAAGTTATCACATGCCATTCTGTGTGAGCCTCTGGGGAATGGTTCCATGTGCCCCATCAAACATTACTCTTTTTTTTTTCCTCACTGTAATTGTTGGTGCACTATGGCACATTAGACAGGGAAAATAAATACTGTGTTTTCAATGATTTTCTCTTATGTTATGTAGACACAAAGTTACATACAATCAATAATTATAAACACCAGCATTTGCTAAAAAATAATTCCAGTAGGCCTCAGATGATAATAATTATGATAAATAGAAATTTACCAGTAACACATTTTCAGAGACAGAATGAAAAGAGTAAAAATGGTTAGCGAAATATATAATAGCAGAAAACTTATGACTAGGGATTTAGTTTTAAAAATTAACCTTTAATCTCCAAGAGAATAAACTCTATTAAGTTCTACAAATACATTTACAAGGTATTAAACTGGCTTGCTGAGTCATTTCAGTCGTGTCCTACTTTGTGTGACTGTAAGGACCGTAGACTGCCAGGCTTCTCTGTCTATGGGATTCTCTAGGCAAGAATACTGGAGTGAGTTGCCATGGCTTTGTCCATTGGATCTTCCCAACCCAAGGATCTAACCTGCAACTCTTAAGTCTTCTGCATTGGCAGGCAGGTTCTTTACCACTAGTGCCACCTGGGAAGTCCCATTAAAATGTTCTTAGTTTTGCATAAGAAGCACAAGCTGGAATCAAGTTTGCCAGGAGAAATATCAATAACATCAGACATGCAGATGACACCACCCTTATGGCAGAAAGTGAAGAGGATCTAAAAAGCCTCTTGATGAAAGTGAAAGAGGTGAGTGAAAAAGTTGGCTTAAAGCTCAACATTCAGAAAACTAAGATCATGGCATCTGGTCC
The DNA here is from genome assembly GCF_014754425.2 of Oryx dammah. NCBI lineage: Eukaryota > Metazoa > Chordata > Mammalia > Artiodactyla > Bovidae > Oryx > Oryx dammah. Next base: position 51,231,787 of record NW_024070203.1, on the reverse strand, counting down.
CATCAATACATGGCAAATAGATGGGGAAACAGTGGAAACAGTGTCAGACTTTATTTTTGGGGGCTCCAAAATCACTGCAGATGGTGACTGCAGCCATGAAATTAAAAGACACTTACTCCTTGGAAGGAAAGTTATGACCACCCTAGATAGCATATTCAAAAGCAGAGACATTACTTTGCCAACAAAGGTCCATCTAGTCAAGGCTATGGTTTTTCCAGTGGTCATGTATGGATGTGAGAGTTGGACTGTGAAGAAAGCCAAGCACTGAAGAATTGATGCTTTTGAACTGTGGTGTTGGAGAAGACTCTTGAGAGTCCCTTGGACTGCAAGGAGATCCAGCCAGTCCATCCTAAAGGAAATCAGTCCTGGGTGTTCACTGGAAGGACTGATGCTAAAGCTGAAACTCCAATACTTTGACCACCTCATGCGAAGAGTTGACTCATTGGAAAAGACTCTGATGCTGGGAGGGATTGGGGGCAGGAGGAGAAGGGGATGACAGAGGATGAGATGGCTGGATGGCATCACCGACTCAATGGACATGAGTCTGAGTGAACTCCGGGAGTTGGTGATGGACAGGGAGGCCTGGCATGCTGTGATTCACAGGGTCACAAAGAGTCAGACATGACTGAGGGACAGAACGGAACAGAACATGGAAAAGACCTTGATGCTGGAAAGACTGAAGGCAAAAGGAGAAGAGGGAGACAGAGGATGAGATGGTTGGAAAGCATCACCGACTCAGTAGAATGAACTTCAGCAAACTTTGGGAGATAGTGGAGGACAGAGGAGCCTGGTGCTATATTCCATGGAGTCCCAGAGTCCGACACAACTTAGTGACTGAACAACAAAAACTACATAAGCCATATTTTTGGTTTTGTAATCCATTTTGTGATAATGCAGAAAGAATGGATATTCTCAAAGCATTAATATAAAAATTAAACTGGTTTTTGATTTTTTAAATAAACTATTATATACTTTAAAAGAAAATCTATCTATTATTATAGCACCACTGCCTTATTTTTTTATTTTTACAATAAGATACCCATTAGAATTAGAATATGACCTAAAAATTACTTTATGTATCAAAGTTCTGAATAAGCCAAGTTAATACTGCTCCATTTTATATCCGCTATTTCACAGTCTAATATCCACATGTTATTGGCTGAATTGTGATGCTGGGAAAGACTGAAGGTGGGAGGAGAAGGGAACGACAGAGGGTGAAATGGTCGGAGGGCATCACTGACTGAATGGACATGAGTTGGAGGAAACTCCGGGAGTTGGTGATGGACAGGGAGGCGTGGTGTGCTGCAGTCCATGGGGTCACAAAGAGTTGGACATGACTGAACGACTGAACTGAACTGAACAAAATGCATATGTTGAAGTCCCAGGGCCTAATATCTCAGAATATGACTGTATTTGGCCATAGGATCTTGAAAGAGGTAATAAAATGAGATCATTAGGTTAAGCACTAATCCAATGTGACTGATGTCCTTATAATAAGATGAGATTAGGATGAAGAAAAGTACATAGAGAAGACCACAGGAAGACAAAGGGAGGAAATGACCATCTATAAGTCACAGAAAGAGGCCTCAGCAGAAACCAACTCTACCAAGACTTTGATCTTGAACATCTAGCCTCAAGGATTGTGAAAATACAAATTTTTGTTGTTTAAGCCACTCAGTCTGTAGTGCTTTGTTATGGCCTCCCTAGAAAATCAATACACAACATAAAAACATGAAACATTGAGCTGTGAAAGTTTCAAGCCCCTTTCTGAATATTATGACACCTATCTCTGAATTTTTGAATTCTGGGTTGATAATATGATTTTGTATCAGGCTACTTATGTGGCCTGATTCTAAGTTCTGTCTTCCATTTATGAGAACCAAATTCTCAGCAAGTTTATGGAATCAAGTCTACACAACCTGAGTCAGATTAGGAAGTTATATGTATGGCCCAAACTTTGTATGTACTTTTGTACCCACTGATTTATATATTATTCTAATGATGTCATTTACCATGTGATTGATTGGATATTAATAAATATTCACTTCATATTGTGCTAAACAAATGCAACTTAGTCTATGTAAGTGCAATGACAGAGTTTTTTAGTTAATATAATTTTGTTCTACTTCACTTTGATGACTAATACAAATTAATAAAGTAACTTGAACTAACATTACACCACAATCTGAGTTGCTGATTAATCATTAACCCTAAAAGTAACAATAGCTATCATGTATTAAGATTTAATTTGTTCTAGGCACTGAACCAAGCATGAATACATATTGATTTTTTAAAATTCTCATGGTGCTATGGTATAGATGAATCTTATTGACATTTTAAAGAAAAAAAAAAAAGATAATTTGTGAAGTTTAGCCAGTTGACTAAAATATACAAGCCGATTCAAGTCTGAGATGGTATAGTCTTGACGCTGGGCTCTGAAACAGAGTATCTCAGGGATAAAATTAAAATGATAGATCACCAATTCCTTTTACAGATCTTCATGTTGAACAAATTTAGAAATAATCCTCTTCTTTCTAAATTTGTTAACTTCAACTAAGTTTAAAATGGCTGGTAAGTTTAAAGAACACTATTGTACCGCATTCCACATCAGGTTTTTAAAACTTGAAGAAGACAGGCAGAAACTATTCAACTAGAAGATAAGAAAATCACTTACTGTAGATTTTACTGACTAGTAGTTTAGAAAGATGAACCCTATAATGGAAGTTGGAAAGGAAAAATAGTTTGTCAGGCTCGCTTACAGCTGCACATTGTCTTTCAGTTACATGTGGAAAATGAACTATAAACACAAGTCATAAAGCAGCTTCTTCTCATAGGGGAACACCATTTTTTAAAAATAAAAACATACCTTTAATCCTTTCAAACTCTGCTTCTATAATATAGGGAATCAAGAAGAAAGGGAACATGACTTTCTTTAATTAGTCTATAAAATTATTAAGCTTTATAACTACTTCACTGAAAGTAAAGGTCCTATATAGTTCCTTAATAGTAAAGCAACAAGAATATTTGTGTTTGCCTTCCCTGGTGGCTCAGACGGTAAAGAGTCTGTCAGCAGTGCAGGGGACCCCAGTTTGATCCCCGGGTCAGGAAGATCCTCTGGAGAAGGCAATGGCAACCCACTCCAGTATTCTTGCCTGGAAAATCCCATGGATGGAGGAGCCTGGCAGGCTACAGTCCATGGAGTTGCAAAGAGTCGGACACGAATGAGTGACTTCATTCAGGGAGAGAGAAGTGGGGGAACTGTGGCTATTTGAACGTTTTCTTATTGGAGATAGTCATACAGCACTCAAGAGATTTGCAGAGTGAAAGTGAAAATGTTAGGCATACATGACTCTTTGTGGCCCTATGGACTATAGCCCAAAAGGCTCCTCTGTCCATGGAATTATCCAGGCAAGAATACTGGAGTGGTTAGCCATTCCCTTCTTTGAGGGATCTTCCTGAAAGGGACAGTGAGAAGTGAAAGTGAAAGTTGCTAAGTCCTGTCTGACTCTGCTGCTCCATGAATTTTATAGTCCATGGAATTCTCCAGGCCAGAATACTGGAGTGGATAGCCTTCCCCTTCTCCAGGGGGTCTTCCCAACCCAGGGATCAAATCCACATCTCCCGCATTGCAGGCAGATTCTTTACCAGCTGAGTCACAAGGGATCTTCCTGATCTGGGGATCAAACCCAGGTCTCCTGCATAATAGGCAGATTTTTTACAGTCTGAGCCACTAAGCAAGCCCTTGCAGAATAAGCAAAAGCAACAAGTAAAACTAATTTTCTGGAGCCTGATGAAAACAAAAATGTGGCAGCACAGAGGAAGTAAACCTTTGTCTATGAAATGAAAATGGGGATCATTCATGGAAAATTTTGACCCCTCAGAACATAAATACATACTGGAAGGCCAGGTGGAATGAATTAGGAGCTTTCTTAAGAGATTTGAAGTCTATTGCTTGACTAATTTGTATCTGCACTTATAACAGAAATAATTTGTTTTAACCTTATGTATCATAAAGTTTTCAGCTGCAAAATGTGGTAAATGATATAATCTATGAAAACTTTCTAAAGCCTTTAAAAGAAACATATTATTGGTATTGCTAATGAAATTGTGATAAATTACAGAACTGAGTTTTCAGACTGTTAAGAACATGATTTAAAATTGATTTCATCTGGTCTATAAGGAAAATTTCTTGTTAATTCTAAACAATTAAACTTCCAAAAAACTTAGGAAAACTTTCTTTAGAAAATCTACTTTTTAGTACCTATCAAAAAGAGAAAAACATTTTATAGATTTTCGTAAAAATATCTTCTTTCACTCATGAAGAATGCTTTTCTTTTTGCAGGGTATGGGGAGGTGTGGAGGTTATTTGCTCTGCCTTGGCTAACTAGGATGGAAAGAACTGAGGTAAAACTTACCTCAGTGCTCATTTTCTGACTGGAGGCAATTTCCTAAGCAGGAGCAGGCAAAGTGGAACAAAACAGAATTTGAAGTTTCACTGAGTTAAGGAAGCAAAGCTTAGTATTTTGAGAGACAGGTTTCTAGAATTTATAGGGCAAAGTGACAGATAGTAGGGAGGAAGACAGAGAAAGAGCTTCATTGTATTTTTGTCAGAACCCCATCTGTCATCCATAAAGTGAAATTCCATGAGACTGGCAAAGACCAACTTCAGAGGAAGAACAATTAGTAGAAATCTATAAGCTTAACAATTTCAGAGCTTACAGACATCTGAGAGCAATTCCACTTTTTCCATTAACCAAGGTGGAGAGAAATTATTGTGGAGTCACATGACCAGACATTCCAGAGTTTCCCCACCCTCAAGAGCCTGTTCCTGGGGTCACACTTCCACAGTCTTCAATTCATTCCCTCCCAGACCTGGCACCTAGGGTCACAAGTCCACAGTCTCCTGTGTGATGTCACTTCCCAGACACTGGACCTGTGGTCACAGGTCCACAATCTCCAGGCTAACCCCCTTTCCAGACCTTGTAATTGGGATCACATGTTCTCAGTCTCCTGTTGACCCCACCTTTCACACACTGTTCCTGCAGTCACTTGTCCACAGTCTCCAGTATAAAGGCCCCTGCCAGTCCCCGTATTGTTTTCAAACATCCACAGTCTCAAGCATGATCATGTTCCAATGTGTTTCACCTGGAATCGTATGTCTACAGTCTCCGGGTGAACCCCATTTCACATACTGCACCTGGGCTCACACATTACATTCTCCCAGGATGACCACCCTTGAAGACCCTTTACCTGTGGTTAATATTTGAGGTCTCAAGAGTGACCCCTCCTCCCAGAGAGTATCTGGGGTTACATGTGATGCTAGCTGTAGACTACAGGCTATTTAGACTCACCTTATAATAATTCAAAATAAGCCTAAAGAAAATCACATTGTTATGCAAGGAATTTAACTGCCTATTAAATTAAAATACTTTCTTTAAAGAAATATCACATAATCCAGTACTCAACATTTAAAAAATTTTAATATCCACCATCTACTCAAAATTTAATAAATATGATGAAGCAGAAAAATGTAAAACATATCCAGAATAAGCAGTCAATAGAAACAAATAGGAAAATAACAGATGATAGGATTAGGAGACAGAAACTATAAAAAGGCTGTTATAAATATTAAAATAATGTTCTATGATTTAAAGACAAACATGAATATAATAAAGAAAGAGATGTAATATATAAAGAGGATCAAATGAAATTTTAGAGATAAAAATATTTGGAAATAAAATATTCTGAAAGTAAAAATTTCACATTTGAATCAATAGCAGATGAAACATTAAAAAAATAAGTGAACTTGAAACCAAAGCAATAAAAACTATAAAGATGTGCCATAGAGAGAAAAGAGTAGTCTAATATATGTGCAACTAGAGTTCCAGAAACAGATTAAGAGTTATAAATTTTTCATAACTAAATACACAGATCCAAGGTGTTCAAGTAACCTAAAGTGAATAAACACAATGAAAACTACTTGTTGAAAGCAAGTGAAACAGCATATTTAAAACACGCAGAAAAAGGCACCTGCACTAGAAGTTAGATCAGAAGTTCATGGAGTTCTTTTTAGAAACTGCAAACACACACACACACACACACACACACAATGAAACATAAACAGTTGAAAGAAAATCTAGCAATTTAGTATTTTAAAAAATATTTATGAAAAAAGATAATGAAATAAAGAACTATGAATAAACATGACAAAAGCTGTTGCCAGTATGTGTAAAGTAAAAGAAATGTTAAAGGAAGTACTTCAGGTTGAAGGAAAAATGACACTAGACAGAAACTAGAGTCTATCCAAATATTGATGAATGCAAAAATTGTAAATATAATGGAAGGGGATAAGGATAAAGAATGAAAGAGAGATGGAAAGATACTATTGTAAAACAGTTGACCCTTGAACAACATTGGTTAGAACTGTGAAAGTTTATCTATAGAAGGATTTTCTATACCAAAATATAAAATAAGATAGCAAATATCTTCAAACCAGGAAGAGGAATATAATAACTGACATATTCAGGGACATAAGCTATGATATTTTGATCTTATTCCTAAAGTTTTATCTGGATAAATTTCTGTATAACAGCTTCTAATTTCCTGCTTTTGTAAGAATGCTTATGAAAGTTTAAATACTGTAGATGTACAAAAATGTCTTATACCTCTCATTATTAAGGCTGAGAAAAGCAATTGCCTTTTGATTCTTGAACTTTTGAATGTTTGCATCCATAATGTTGATTAGTTACAAAAATTCATCATGAATTTTCAGATCAGTGGGTAAATAGTATGATTTCTATATCCTATGTTGAGATTACATTTAGCTTTATGTCAAAGTCTTCCAAGATGTCTGTACTATCTTGCATTTGCATGGCTGTACTATTTGTAACAATCTCCTACCTATTGTTTTGCAACTTCACCAGCAACTGATATTGTCAGATTTTTTTTTTTTTCATGGGTGGAGGGGTGGCCTTAGCCATTCCTGCCAAAGCAGATGTGGGTTTGATCTCTGGGTGGAGAAGATCTCCTGGAGAAGGAAATAGAAACCCACTCCAGTATTCTTGCCTGGGACATCTCATGGACAGAGGAGCCTGGTGGGCTATAGTCCATGGAGTTGCAAAGAGTTGGACACGACTGAGCAACTAAACAACAACATGCCATTCTAATAAGTGCACAGTGGTAACTTGTTTAATTTCCAGTTCTCTACAGAAAACTCAAGTTGTGTATATTTGTATGTGCTTATTTTCCATTTGTATATCTTTTTTGTTAAAGTGTCTGTCCAGGTTATTTTTGCCCAATTTTAAAATGGGTTTTCTTATTAAGCTTTAAGTGTTCTTTGCATATCTTGAAGTCATCTGTCACACATGTGATTTGCAAGTACTTTTTTTTTTTCCCCAATCTATGGTCTGTCTTCGTTTCTATTAACAGTGTTTTTCAGGAAGCAGAAGATTTAATTTTAATAAAATTCAACATCATTTTTTTTTTCTTTCATGAATCATCCTTTGGGTGTTGTATTTTGTAGTTTCATTACCAAAACTAAGGTTACTTATATGTTTTCCTATGCTTTCTTCTAGGAAATTGTTTAATAGATAATTGTTTCACCTGTGAATAAATACATTTTTATTTGTTATTTACTCTTCTCTCTCTCTTCTTTTCTTATTTCACCAACTAAAACTTCCAGTTGAATAGGAGTAGCAAAACTGAACATCCATGCCTATTCCCAAATTAGGAGAAGGTGTCCGACTACTGTTAAAGAAATAGTCTGTCTACATTTAGTATATTACTAACTATAGGGCTTTTTTTTCAGACATTTTTTATTAAGCTATAGAAGTTCCTATTATTCCAAGTTTGCTGAGAATTTTTATTAAGAATGTGTATTGGATTGTGGAATGTTTTGTCTACATCATTTGATATAATCATGTGTTTTTTTTTTTTCTTTAGCTTGTTGATGTATTGGATTATGTTGATTGATTTTCAAATGTTGAATGAGCCTTGAATACTTGAAACAATCCCTATTTGTCATAGTGTATAATTCTTTTTATGCATTGTTGAATTTTGACCTAGGTTTTTTCATTGAATATTCAATAATGGGAGATAGGAGATGGCTGAGACTCCAAAGAATTACTGTATAATATGTCTTCCATCTTTGCTTATAAAGAATGCCATGTAACATACTGAATTGCTATTCATTTAAATGTTGAAGAAGAAAGTTTTTAAATTAATACATAAATATTAGAGAAACCTGGGGAATGGTTGAGAAGTATTGACAACAGGTGATTAGAGATAGTAGTAATGGGGAAATTGTTAATCACTAAGATTCAGATGATAAAACATAAAGAATACCTGGTGAACAGATAAAAAATGAGAGCCAGGTTTTGGGAAAAATGTATCTGACTGGACTGGAAAACCTTAACCCAACTTATTGATTAAAACCAGCCCACCAAGCTCTCAGTATCTCTTGAAGGTGCACTGAGACTTTCTCACTTTTATTCTTCACAAAAGTGTTCATTTAAGAAAGAATTATTTTTACTATTCATAAAAAATATAAAAATGCTTTTTATTTTATAATGTTTCTTTGGCTAGAGGAAATGCTTTTATGCATTTCTTAATTGACATTTCTTTTCAGTAGTCTTCCCTTATGGGAGGTGAAAGTTTATTGAAGAAAAGATGAGATGACACAAACTTAGAGCTATTGTAGGTTATTTTTTCCCATCTCATAATGCCATGAAAATTTAGAGAAGAGTCATATTATAGTTCTTTCTTTTGCCAAGTTTTGAAAATGATAATGATGATAATCAATATGATGATGACCCTCATTTTCTCACTTCTCCTAGTCATCAATACATCATATACTATCACAATTTGCCAACTGTGGCCCAATGTTTCACTTGTATTTATGCTAGAAAAATAAAATGTTTGATTTCCAGTTTTAACTCTGGCATGTAAAGAACTCAAAAAATTTCACTCTATCCTTACAACAAGAAAAAACTGAACTAACTAAAAATACAATCTTTTTAGCAGCTGTCAGAGAACTAAGGTTTCAGGGCAAAACGCCACCCTATCTAGAAATAGGCAAATTCAGATATGTTTACTTAGAGCAAAAGCCACTGCTGGAAACATAAACTGCTGGAACAATGGTAATGATAATTTTGATGAACTGCTAGAAATTGAGTATAGACTATGGTGAGAGCAATAAACTTCTTGGATCTGCAGTCTTAGGGAGTTCCATACCTCACAGGGGTTACCATTGAAGAACTGTACTATTCAAGAACAAGGGGATCACTCTGAAGATCCAACATAAATCTCTTTGTGGCTTTGGCAGCAAGAGGTGAACAGTAATCATTGCAAATATGCCCTACATATTATCAGTAATAAATGCCTAAACCTAGAACAGAAGACTTTGCCAGGGACTTATCCCACCTGGAGGAACATCATTTCGTCAACTCCAGCCCTCTCTCATTTCCTGTCCAATCTATGGGAGATATCAAGTCTATAAAAATGAAGAAACAATTATGGAGTTACAGCTCAGAGACAAAAAGATCATTAAGTTATGATTTAATCAGAATACCATTCAAAACTTCCCATCTTTCACATATAACCACCAGGAAACAGTGCAAGTATGATACCAGTGGATACCATCTGAATGAATTTCAAAATGCACTCTTTGAAGAGGAGTACTTGAGAAGACAAGAGGTGAAGACAAAAAAAAAATCTCTAGATGAATTGAAGCCTTTGGAACCTACAACAACTGTTAATACTAAACACAGCCCAACATCTAACCAGACCGAAATAAACCCTCACACTAATAGCCTATGTAAGCCAGTTTCTAATACCCAATACAAAATGTTCATCTTCCAAGAAAAAAATTCCAAGCATGAAAAATGTAAGAAAAAAAATTTAAGAAGACAAAATAATACTATAACCAGACCCAGATATGACACAGATGACAGAACTCTCAGTTTAAAATGACTCAGTTCAGTTCAGTCTCTCAGTCGTGTCCAACTCTTTGTGACCCAATGAATCGCAACAAGCCAGACCTCCCTGTCCATCACCAACTCCTGGAGTTTTCTCAGACTCATGTCCATTGAGTCAGTGATGCCATCCAGCCATCTCATCCTCTGTCATCCGCTTCTCCTCCTGCCCCCAATCCCTCCCAGCAGCAGGGTCTTTTCCAATGAGTCAACTCTTTGCATGAGGTGGCCAAAGTATTGGAGTTTCAGCTTTAGCATCATTCCTTCCAATGAACACCCAGGACGGATCTCCTTTAGAATGGACTGGTTGGATCTCCTTGCAGTCCTAGGGACTGCTATGGTTAGTATATTTAAATGTCTAAAGGGAAAAGTAGACAACACATTAGAACAGATTGATATTCAAAGCAGAGAGGTAGAAATTCTAAGAAAAAGATCTGCTTAAAATCAAAACATTGTAACAAACATGAGGGATGCCTTTAATGGGCTCATCTGTAGACTGCACAATTAAAGAAAAGTCAGTGAACTTGAAAGTGAATCAATGGGAGTATCTGAAACTGAAATGTAAAGAGAGAGAGAGAGGAAAAAAAGGAATGAACAGAATAGAATATTCAAGAACAAAAGAACTATCTCAAAACTGTAACATACTTGTAACCAGAAGAAATCAGAATGGAACAAAAGAATTATTTGATGTAGTAATGAGAGCAAACTTTTCAAAATAAATGTCAGACACCAAGACACAGATACGGGAAGCTTAGAGATAATTTAGCAGAATAAATACCAAGAATATTACACAAGATATATCATATTCAAACTGCAGAAAACCAAAGACAAAGGGAACATCTTGAAAGAAGCTAGATGGAAAGAGAAACATTTTTTCTATACAGGAACAAGGATAGGAATTTCAGTAAACTGCTTGCCAATAACCATACAAGAAAAAATAGAGTAAACCAAAATATTTAAACCATTAAAAGAAAAAAATACATTCAGAAAAATTACTCTAAGTGAAAGAAAAATAGATATTCTCTGACAACCAAAAATTGAAAGAAATAAATACCACCAAAGTATTCTTGCAAAAATATTAAAAGAAGTTTTTAAAGCAGAAATAAAATGATATTGGTCAAAACCTCAGATCTACATAAATAAAGGAAGAGCTATTTTATAATACTCCAATCTAGAACAGAAGAATGCCCTTGCTTCTCAAGCTCATGTGAATAATTCACCAAGATAGACCATATTCTGCATCATAAAATATAATTAAACAAATTTAAAAGCAGAGAATTATGCAAAATATGTTCTCAGTTCATAATGAAATTAGATGTACAATTGAAAGATAGCTTCAGTTTAGCTCAGTCATGTTCAACTCTTTGTGACCACATGGACTGCAGCACACCAGGCTTTCCTGTCCATCACCAACTCCAGGAGTTTACTCACACTCATGTCCATTGAGTCAGTGATGCCATCCAACCATCTCATCTTCTGTCATCCCCTTCTCCTCCCAACTTTAATCTTCCCCAGCATCAGAGTCTTTTCATATGAGTCAGCTTTTCTCATCAGGTAGCCAAAGTATTAGAGTTTCAGCTTCAGCATCAGTCCTTCCAATAAATATTCAGGACTGATTTCCTTTAGGATGGACTGGTTTGAACTCCTTGCAGTCCAAGAGACTCTCCAGAGTATTCTCCAGCACCACAGTTCAAAAGCATCAATTCTTCAGTGCTCAGTTTTCTTTATAGTCCAACTCTCACATCCATACATGACTACTGGAAAAACCATAGCTTTGACTAGATGGACATTTGTTGGCAAAGTAATGTCTCTGCTTTTTTAAATATGCTGTCTAGGGTGGTCATAACTTTTCTTCCGAGAAGCAAGCTTTTTTTTTTAAATTTCATGGTTGAAGTCACCATCTGCAGTGATTTTGGAGCCCCCAAAATAATATCTCTCACTGTTTCCATTGTTTCCCCATCTATTTGCCATCAAGTGATGGGACTGGATGCCACTATCTTCATTTTTTGAATGTTGAGTTTTAAGCCAGCTTTCCACTCTCCTCTTTCACCTTCATCAAGAGACTCTTTAGTTCTTCACTTTCTGCCCTAAGGGAGGTATCATCTGTATATCTGAGGTTCTTGACATTTTCCTGGCAATCTTGATTCCAGCTTGCGCTTCATCCAGCCGAGCACTTGTCATGATGTACTCTGCATATAAGTTAAATAAGCACGGTGGCAATATTCAGCCTTGAGATACTCCTTTCCCAATTTTGAACCAGTCCATTGTTCCATGTCTGGTTCTAACTGTTGCTTATTTACCTGAATACAGGTTTCTCAGGAATCAGATAAGGTGGTCTGGTATTCCAAACTCTTGAAAAATTTTCCACAGTTTGTTGTGATCCACAATCAAAGTCTTTAGCATAGTCAATAAAGCAGAAGTACTAAATCCAGCTTGAAGATCTGAAAGTTCTCAGTTCACATATGTATGCTAAAAATAGAAATAATTGATGTGGATAATTTGTAATCCAGGAACATTCATTCATTTCTAGTGGAAGTTAAAAATGGCACATCCAAGTTGGAAGACAGTTTGGCAATTTATTAGCAGTAAAAAGAAATAACATATCCACCCACAAAAAGACTTGACTGAATATTAAGTATACACCACTAAGTGGAAGATGCCAGTGTACAAAGTCTATGTATTGTATGATATTCTATGAACATTCAAGTATAGAGATGGTAAAAAAGATCAGTGGTAACTGGGACATTAGGGAAAAGACAAAGGATTGACAAAGCAAAGCACAAATGATGATTTAGGGTGCTGAAACTACTTTTTTATGACAGTAATGACTTATACATGACATTATACACCTGTCAAAAACCTTAGAACCTTCCAGCACAAAGAGTGAACCTTCATGTGTGCAAGTTTGTTAAAGTTATTTAGGCTATTGGGAGCTCCCAAGAATGAATGAGAATGTGACGAACCAAATAAATATGTCAAAAACCTCATCAAAGGGAATTCAGAAGAAAGGTCTGGCCAAAGTTAATTTGTAGATCAGTTGAAACAATAAGATTAAAGACAAAAGAAGAGTACTAAAGACTATACTATTAGTTGACGAAGCTGTTTCCCACAAGAGTATATGCTAATTACTATATTACTGCTATATATGATTATCAAGTGAGCACTAAGTGGGTTTATGTTAATGATGGGAGTCAAATTATTCACTGTTGGATCGATGCTACATATAAGTAAATGTTGGAGATTAGAATGATCTGTTTAACAGGTTAGAGTTATACCCATCAGTATGTACTCATGTTTAGCTTAATATAGATACAGATGGTTACAGACAGAAAAACTTATTATTATATACATATACATGAGTAATTACAATTATATATATTTCATCTATAAATTATATCTATGCTGCTGCTGCTGCTATGTTGCTTCAGTTGTGGCCAACTCTGTGCGACCCCCTAGATGGCAGCCCACCAGGCTCTCCGTCCCTTGGATTCTCCAGGCAAGAACACTGGAGTGGGTTGCCATTTCCTTCTCCAATGCATGAAAGTGAAAAGTGAAAGTGAAGTTGTTCAGTTGTGTCCGACTCTTAGCAATCCCCTGGACTGCGGCTCACCAGGCTCCTCCATCCATGGGATTCTCTAGGAAATAGTACTAAAGTAGGGTGCCATTGCCTTCTCCAAAATTATATCTATATATAATTACAATTATATAAGAGCTTCCCTGGTGGCTCAAATGGTAAAGAATATGTCTGCAATGCGAAAGACCTGAGTTTGACCCCTGAGTTGGGACGATTCCCTGGAGGAGGGCATGGCAACCCACACCAGCATTCTTGCCTGGAGAATCCCCATGGACAAAGAAGTCTGGCAGGCTATAGTCCATGGGGTTGCAAAGAGTCAGACATGACTGAACAACCAATTATATATATATTATATTTATATTTAATAATCCATTAAGCATGGATCATTCTAATCTCCAACATTTGCTTATATGTAACATTGATCCAACAGTGAATAATCTGACTCCCATCATTAACATAAACTCAGTTATTGTTCACTTCTGATATTCATATATAGCAGTAACAGAGTAGTTAACATATATTTCCTCTCCTTGCATTGTCAACTGAGACTGGTTAGAAACAACAAGTCTAGATAATAGTGCACCAAGTAATGTGCATACCTAGTGCTCAAATATTATTTTCTATTATTGGATTGACCAAAATGTTCATTCAGGTCTTTCATGAGATGTTATAGAAAACCAGAACAAACTTTTATGCCAACCAATATGATTCTCCATTGAAAGGAATCAAGGCTCTTCAGATAATTTATATATGGGGCAGGAAATATGCAAAACCAATACAGAATTGTAAAGTAAAATAAAAAATAAATTAAAAATAAATAAATAAATAATTAATTAAAAAAAAAAAAAAAGATGAGCCTGGAGCATTTGTAGTGTCAGAAAACAAAGAATACACACACACACGGACACACTAACAGGAATATGTCAAAGGGATAGTCCAGGCAAGATTACTGAAGTGAGTTGCTATTTCTTTCTCCAGGGAATCTTCCCAATCCAGGAATTGAACCCAGGTCTCCTTCATTGCAGGCAAAGTCTTTACCAGCTGAGCTACAAGGGAAGCCTGGAGTCAACAGAAAGAGCCTTCAAAGGCCAAACCTGAAGCAGTTTTAACAAAATTAATAAAATAATATTGGATTATAATCCTAAGTATAAAATACATGTCTCTGAGCCTACAGTTATATAAACAAATAATTGAATAAACAAATAAGTGAGGGAGAATGAGCAAAATTCACTTGCAGCATTCCAGATAAATTATGTACATACTCAGCTTAAAGAAGATAGGACATAAATTCCCTCTCTGTAAGTGTCTGCCAGGCACAGTGGTTTCCTTCCAATGAGAGCACTTTGAAAAGGGAGAAAATATAATAACTACAAAGCCGAAACCTAACAAACAATACCTCAGCCAGATCATCAAGATCAGTATCCTTAGTGATATCAAGTTAATAGTATGTACCTTGAGATGATAATAGTAAGTGCATTGAAGTGATGGAAATAAATGACACTCTACCTCTGTGGTTTCCTTCTGGAAACACATAACCTTAATTTGAGTATGAAGAAAATATCAGACAAATCCTAATGGGAGACCATTCAAAAAATTACATTACCTGTGCTCCTCAAAACTGTCAAAGTCATCAAAAACAAGGAAAGTCTGAGAAACTACCACAGGCAAGAGCTGCCTAAGGAGAAATAATGACTAATGCAATGTGGTATCCTTAATGGGATCTTAGAGTAGATAAGGGAAGTAGGTAAAAAAGAGAGGAAATCTGAGTTAAAGGCTTTTGTTATAATAATGCATCAATATTGGTTCATTAATTGTAACAAATGTATCATAATAATGTTTAATGGTAATAATACGGGCAAAGAAGTACAGAGAATATTGCAAATCTCTTGTATGATCTTTCTGCAAATGTAAAATGTTTGTAAATTAAAGACTCTATTTTAAAAATATGCTTGATTTCACACCATCTTTGAATCACTGTAGTAACAGTTATCTCCTTTTAACATATCTGATAAAGTCCAGACAAATATAAGTTAAGGAAAATTTCCAATTTTTGTTGGAAGTCATTTTTTTTTAATTTAATTTTTATTTTATGTCAGAGTATGGTTCATTTACAATGTTGTGTTAGTAGAAGTGAATTCTTCATGAATCTGTTTCTCCACATTTTATGAATGAACTGATTTCCCTTTATTCCAGACTATCTTGAAAAAGATAATTGTATAATGAAATAGATTTTGAAGACAGAGATAGTGTCTACTTCCTAAGGAAAATACAGGCAAGCACTTTTGTTTTGCCTAAATTCAGGATTTATTTGTAATGCAACTGTTTGTACATACAGACTTTAATCTGGGTCCATTAACATCGCCTAGTGTGATTTGGAGCAAGAGGAACTGATACAAATATGCTGATGATCATGTTGCTTGCTGGACCACAAGTAATAATGTCTTTTTTCTCTGACCCAGTGATCTTATATCTTCTGTCAGCCTCCCTGAAACTGTGGCATTTTAACTTCTTAGCTTTCATGTAGGACAAAATCTTAAATCCGTTATAGTTCTTGATAATCTTTATGTTTAAATATTACCATTGATTTGTTTTCACTTAGTTAAAAACATTCTATAATGTATACAGGCTTTGTCTTTTCTTATTTACTCTGGAATTTTCTACTAAATTTCTTAATTTTTCCTTTCACTTTCCATTATGACTTTTTATTAATACTAATAACCAAATTTTTAAATCCTCCTCAATAAACTATTTTATATATATGCACTTCCCTCATACAAATTTCATAATAAACAGAAGTGGCCTGATCCTCATTCACCAATTTAAGTATTTATAAAATGTCTTTGGTTGATAAATAGCTTGTGTCCTAAAATTTCCCCCCTCAATCTATTCCTGTTGTTCCTGGCACCTGATATCTTCCCAAGAAACCCACACCACCTTTTGAGGCAGAAATTAAACATTAGTTACAGTCCTGTATCAGGAAATGGCCAAAGGAGCTACAGTCTGTTCAGTTTGTTCAAAAGCAATAATTTTTAAAATATTATGCCTGATAATGTCCACATTGCATTGACAATGAATTTGAGGGTCAGAAAAGATGGTAACGTATCCAAAGCACATAGAACATAAACTCCACTAAGTTCCATAGCACATAAATTCCAAAGTTAGGATTTAAATATAGAACTGGTTGAATCAAAAGACTTTTCTTGGTCTTCTGTGTCCTTTGCCTGTGTTTTTCTAGGCAAGTATCCTTTTTTTAATTTGGTCTTTTAAATAAAGGATGCTTATTTACTTTTATCTTATCTGTATCTCTAGTATATGACTTGAAATTGTCATTAGGAAGTCCTAGGTGTTAGCATAATCGTCTACAGGCTTAATATTAGATAAATGGCAAAAGATTCTCGGATATGATACAGAAAAATGCAGGACTTGAAGTCCTTCACATATCAGAAAACTTGTATGTTATCTACTGTGGATCACAGTGCTTTCCCCTTCCTTAACTGGCCCCAGGAAACAAATACTGGACAAAATTACAATGTCACTGAGCCTTGATCCATAATCAAGGCCTAGTAAAAATTTCAATCCATTTGAACAGAAATATAATTGCTACTAACTTGCAAATTTTAGCATTTAAAGTATTTTATAAGCATAGTTGTACAAACTTCCTTTTCTTTAAGACCTAGAATATCTTGGAAGGTATTTCCTTTGAAATTATTTTGTTATTTTCTACTTTCCAAGGCGGTAATGGGATTTTGCATAGGATAGCCAGCCACAAACAGCATTTGATAGAAAAGACCTTTGATAAACTTCTGCAGCCCGATATGCTCATGTAAATCTCTGAAGCCTGAATGACATAACTGAATGTTTGTCTTCTCTTCTCAGTCACAGAGGGTTGGAGCTTAAATGCTAGAAGATTCAAAAAAGTAAAACCAAATTCTAGATATAAAAATCCAAGACATCTATTTTAAAGTAGAAATTAAGGTATTGAAAGAGGTTATTTAATCTTTGAATTTGCAAAACTACTCTATAAAAGTTAATGATTTAATTGAGATTGGAAAAGAAGAGAGAAAAAAGCAAGTATCCTCTGCAAATTCCTTTAAAAACTGCATTCCTTGTAAGCTTGATGCATATAATTTGTTTGGTAAATAATCAGAAATATGTGTATGAATTAAAAAATAGTAATGATTTTTAATAACACTTTTCTTATGTGGAATTAATTTGTTTTTATAATAACTGAAATGCTGACTTTTAAATATGTGAAAAGCTTTGTGTCACCAAT
This sequence comes from Oryx dammah, assembly GCF_014754425.2. NCBI lineage: Eukaryota > Metazoa > Chordata > Mammalia > Artiodactyla > Bovidae > Oryx > Oryx dammah. The sequence continues at coordinate 51,213,969 of NW_024070203.1, read as the reverse complement.
TTGTTTTTGAGAGAGCAAACTGTAGCCCTCTCTATAGACTCACATAATTGATTTGTTACTTCAAAGAGCTGGTCACATGAAAACGGTTGGGAACAGAAGCTTTCCAAAAGATTATTATATGAAATAACTAATTTAAGTCTGTACAGACTCAATTACCTGTTTGGCAATATGAGACCATATCTTCACAGGTATAATAAGAATGGTGCTCTAGTTTAGAGTCAACAGCTACTCTCCAACCTAACCTTTACCACCAGTGTCAAGAGACTTCAGAGGCTCTCTATCTTCCTTCAAAGTCCCTAAATTGGTTTGAATAATTTGTCCAAATATATTTATTTTGTCTTTGCAAAGCCAAAAACAAAGATGATGTTAATATGAAAGGAGAGATCTATTTTTCAAAAAAAGACAACATACTTTTAGTGGAATATATTTTTTCAAAACATTTTACCATAGTTAAAGTTTGGATTCATAATTTAGCTAGGTATTGTAGATAAACGGCTTCCCATGTGGTGCTAGTGGTAAAGGACCCACCTCCCAATTCAGGAGATGCAGGCAGGAGACACAGCTTCAATCCCTGGGTTGGGAACATCCCCTGAAGAAGGTAATGGTAACTCACTCCAGTATTTTTGCCTGGAGAATCCCATGGACAGAGGAGCCTGGTGGGCTATAGTCCATAGGATTGCAAAGAGTCAGACACCACTGAAAGTGACTTAGCACACATATACAACGTAAATAAAAAGATAGCGGTTAGTGTATTTTCTGATTTTTAAAAAGAAAAGTCAGTTTTTGTTTATTAATAGTGTTAAGACTTTAGAAAATTGCTATGGATGCTATTAAAATGCTATTGATTTGCTAAAATGTAATTAATTCAGGTTGCTTTCAGGATGTCTACCTATGGCTAAACATAAAGGATTCCACACCATTACTCTGCCTAATGGGTAAAAGATGATAAATAATGTTTAAGCCTGCAAAGGACCATCACTAAGGACTTTGGTCTTCATTGTTACTGGGGCAATCAATGCCTTGTAATTTTTAATGTGCACCTGACCTGTTTGCTGATTTAGGAAATCTGGGGTGGGACTCATGATTTTGCATTATGAACAAGTTCAAGACGAAAATTGTGTTGCAAATGCATGTATCATGATGGGGGTAACAAAGTATGGATACTAGAGAACACATCTAAGAAACTTTGGCTTTCATGTGATACTCTTAACTCCATAGGTCTAGTTTTGAACAAGGGTAATAATTACCCATCTCTTCAATACCAGTTCACTTTTCTGCTTGATGAATTCTAGGTTATAGGAGAACATTATCACAAATATTGTATATGTGCATATGGATATAAAAGCCATCATTTGTACTCAAAATTAAAGGATTAAGATATGTTTTAATGTTTATTTCTGTACATATACATATATGTTTCTTCAAAGTCATCAGTTCATACTGATGTCTCCAACAACAAAGGGTTCATTCTCATCCTCTCTCTTTTCTTATTACTAACTTTCTTTTCCAAAAGAGAGAAATCTGCTTATTTCTATTCAAATACATTCACTAATTTGCTCAGTTATAGAATTCAAAGAAAGTAGTTTCAGAATTGCTAAGCTATACTACTATGACAAACGCTTATTAGCTAGAACAATAATTATTTATAATTCTATTTGTCTTTGAAATGAAAGTCACTCAGTCGTGTCCTACTTTTTGTGACCCTATGGACTATGCAAGTCCATGGCATTCTCCAGGCCAGAATACTGGAGTAGGTAGCCTTTCCCTTCTCCAGGGGATCTTCTCAACCCAGGGATCGAACCCAGGTCTCCCGCATTGCAGGTGGATTCTTTACCAGCTGAGCCACAGATCTTTAGTCTTCCATGATTTAAAGTTATGTTCCAAAGTTAGTTAGTACTTCCTGAGTACCAACTCTTCTCACCTTTGTAGTGTAGCTGAGAAACATTCACTAGAAATACCATTAAACTTGTTTCAGTTTATATTTGATATTGGTGGGTTTTTTTCTTTCACATCCTCCAATATTGGTTTATTTGATGTATCTACTTTTCGACTATGTAAAACACTGACATGGTTCCAAAAGTCCGAACTACATAGAAATGTTTACCCAGAAATGTGTCATTTCCTCTATCACTTTTTTTTATTCCCATCCTTCTGTCTTTTCTAACTTATTCCTACCTTTTCCCATAGAGAAACAATCTCAATTATGTTCACTATTTTTCCTGTTTTTTTTTTTCATATAAATGAGCAGAATCTATGTCCTAGAACAATTTATTAAAAATACTATCTTGAGATGATAATTTCATCATTTACTAAATTTCCATGTGTAGTTGTTCTATTTCTGGAGATTTTATTCTATTTTTCTTTTTTTTTTTTCTAGCCATGTTCCAGTACCACATGTTTTAATCATAGAGACTTTATAGTATGCTTACTCTTTGATAGGAATCGGCCTCCTCATGATCTTTTATAAAAAGCTAGTATGTTTTAGATACCATTTTGCACTTTCCTTCCTTCTTTTAACAATAGATCCAAGTAAACACTCTATGTATGCTCATAAAAACTTTTTTTTTCAGCTTAATAGCATTCACGCAATTTAACCAATTGTATTATTTTATATGAGCATTTTGTTTTTGATATTTAAAATTATAAACAATACAGTCAATAAACTTGGCACGTGCATTTCACACTTTTGGAGATGCATCTTCAGGATAAACTACTGGAAGCAGAATTACTTTGCCAAAAGGTAAGAGTTCAATAGTTTTGCTAGATGTTTTCAATTTCACCTCTAAAAGGGATACACCAGTTTGCTCTCCCAATGACAATAAATGAGAGAACTATCTACCCCCTTATAGCCTCCCTAATAGAAGTTAATATCAGTGAGATATCAATGCAAGTGAGATATGGTATCTGAATTAGTTTCAATTTGCATTTCTTCAACTATAGGTGAGGATAAACATCTTCTCATAGGCTTAAAAGAATAAATATCCATGAATTATCAGTTTCTTTTATTGCTCACTTTTCTTTTTTGTTTTTACTTTTGTCTTATGTATTAAAAACTTGAGAAATGCATTGAAAATTCAAGGGGTTTTCAAGTCCACCTGGCTTTTACCTTTTGCTCTCACCGACTCAATGGACATGAATTTGAGCAAACTCTGGAAGACAGTGGAGGACTGAGGAGCCCAGCATAGTGCAGTCCATGGGGTCACAAAGAGTTGGACACGACTTAGCGACTGAACCACAAGTAAGCAAAATGCAGTCAAGGGCAGAGAACTAAGACATCTTTAGCAAGTAATCTAAAAAAAGCATTGTAAAAGAGATATGATGAGAGAAAATAAGATTGGATGATTCTAATTTATATTGGGGAATAATTCAAGACATATTCAAGGAAGAACCTTTGAAAATGAGACATAAAATTTGAATAAGAACCAAAATAATTAAGAGAATAGTGGGACCCGGGCACAAGAACTCAAGACAATAATGATTATAGTCCTAACAATCTAATGTGCCTAATTATAATAGAACCTATGAAAGGCCTGCTTGTACATTAAGGGTTAGTCTCTCAGTCATGTCTGATTCTTTGCAACCCCATGGAGTGTAGCCCACCAGGCTCCTCTGTCTGTGCAATTCTCTAGGCAAGAATACTGGAGTAGGTTATCATTTCCTTCTCCAGGGGATCTTCCAGACCCAGGGATCGAACCAGGTCTTCTGCATTACAGGCAGATTCTTTACCATTTGACCCACCAAGGGGGTCGCTTGCATACTAATCACTCAACAGTTTCCTGTAACATAAACTTCATAATAATCCTATGAGAAAGGGATGATAACCTTCTCTTGTTGAATGGGAAATGTGTTCTTGTTCAAGGTTACAACCTTGATCTCATATAGAACTGGGATTTAAATTAAGTCCTCTGTTCACTAAACCCCATATGAATCCCCCTCCATGAGGAAATATCTATTTCAGGCAGTATTTACTCCAGAATACTGTGTGTGATTATGCATAGTTCAAACATGTCTTGCAAACTGTGTTTATATATATATATTTTTTTTTTTAATAGCAAATTACATAAATGTTCATAGTAAAATTGTCTCAGGTGCATAATTACACTGAAAAATCTTCCTCAAATAGTTCTCTATTTAGAGGAAAAATCCACAGGACTTGATCTGTTATAGTTTTCTACTTGTAGCTCTCTCTTCTGACTAAATATTTTAATCATTTAGGGAGAACCCTTAAATAATCTTGATGGAAGAGGCAAAAGTGAAATGAATTAAATCAGAAATTCCATGGTTGGATCACAGGAACCAGTATTGATTTTTAAAGCTCCCAGTGATTCTAAATGGGCATTCACAGTTGAGATTCTGATCTAGAATGAAATAAAACCTACTGGGAAAATAACACTAATGAACCTTTAAAAACAAAACATTAACCTGAATTTATCATTTATAATGTCATTCCCCAGGGAATAACTTCAATCTTTGTTGTTCCCTTGAAAGCTATCATAATCACTTATTCATGCATTATTTTATTCAACTTATTCATATTTATTGATTTCATACTTAATTCAAAAATACTTATTATATTATTGCAGTGGTTCTTATTGTAAATTTGAAAATAATTTTCAGAAACTGGTACATAAAAGACAATAGTGTAGCCATTGTGAGGAACAAAATAAAGAACATTTTGCCAAAGACACTATTGCATAAAATACTTACATAGACTTAATGTAAAAATTTTAAGAACAAGAACTATATAAAAATATGGTAAGAATTGAAACCTGAGAAATATAACTTCTGATTTAGAATATCAAGAAAGAATTTTTGGAGGAGATGGCTTTTAAGCAAGGCCATCAAGAATGGATAAACTTGCTGACACTGTGTGAATAATCATGTTCTAAATAGATCTTGCTTACAATAGCAAGGTAACTGCCATTTTGAATTGCACAGACAGCTAGAAATGTCCATGCTTCTCAACTTTCTGTAGTGGAACAGTATAATAGTGACTCAGAAAAATCAATAGCTTTGGAAATTCTGTAGATAGCACCAGAAATTCTTTAACTGAGATTAATTGGTCTTTCTTCCAATATGACTTATCATTTCTACTTTTATACAGTGTTACTATAATGATCATTTTCTATTAGACAAATAGAGGAAAATTTTTCATAATCAACAAAAGTCTAAATTTAAAAAAATAATTCTTTATTTTTAATTGCTCAGCATATATAAACCATCAAAGTACTTTATTACATGTTCCCACAGATGACTGCTTTAATAAAAAGATGACTTTTGCAATTATTATGTTAATCATTTGCATGTAAATCTAAAGGAATGAAGAAAATAGTATTTGGAAATTGATTGCTATTTTGAATGAACATCGACCCTGATCTTGTTTGCATTTTTCATTAGTTTAGAAAATTATCTGTTATTCTTTTGTTGCGCTATGTGAAAAGGTTATCTCAATAGCTTTAAATACATTTGATTTATTAAGTATTTTAAAACATGTTAGATATCAATAATTGCCAGGGTTTTTTTAGTGATCTTGGGGTTTTACTTTCTAAACTATCCCACACTAAAATAAATCATATAACTACTAAGAATGATGTTTTAGAGAGGAATTGCTCAAATAGCATAAATTTAATTATCTATCAAGTAATATAAGAATTAAGGAAAGGTTTCCTGGGAAAGAGCAGCATATTCTATATTGGACAATGATGTTCTTATCAAGAGTTTCCTGAGGACTTTCAATTTATGTAATTTTACAAATAAACTCCTAAATAGACTGAGTGAATTATAGGTGCATGTTCTCATTTATTTATTTAACAACATCGACTATATGCAGGCGACTTTATTAGATTATGTTTATCATTTGAAAGAAGTTAATTTGAGATTAATAGGTTTTTTTTTTTTACAAAAGTGAAATTAAATCTCATGGTTATTCATGACTAAATAATGCTAATATGTATGAATTTCAGCCAGCAGGCAATGAAATAGTTCTTGGCATAAGCTGATTATTGATTACAATGCTTTGAATGAAGCCAAAACTCTATTTCACTGGTTTATTTAGAATCATCATAATATTATATCTTAACATTAAATTTTTATTCAGTAAAATTGTATTAATTTTATTCAAATCACGACTTTGAGAGGTAAGAAATTAGTCAGGCTTGGTAAACTAAGTTAGTAAAAGAAACATGGCTTGAGACACAACTGTTTTTAGAATGGTTGCAGTTTCTCAAGAAGGTTTAATAATCTTTTCAATCAGAATCTTATTGTCACAGATTCATTTTCCTTTTTCCAAAGAGAAGAGTCCATCCCTAATAAACATCTCTTACAGAAACCAGAATGCCATCTACTGGCAGCCTCCAAAACTTTGTAAACTTTTAAACAAAACAATTTATGCTTAATCAATTTAAAATAAGATACATATTTTTAATAAAGAAATACCTACATTCTGAAATAATAGCTATGTTAATATGTTCACATATTTAAAAGTTGAGGTATTGTCCAAATACACATTACATTTTATTACCTTCATAGGAAAATGCTTTCATGGAATGATATAAATGATATAAGTACCAAATAGCTAGTATCCCATGTTCTTACTAACTTGCAGGGTAAAAATTCCTTAAATAAAAAAGGTATTCAGAGTTCAAAAATATTGCTCAATATTTCTGGGTATCATTAGGTCACTGATTCACTTCTTAATATTCAGTTCCAAAGAATATTGATAGAAATTATAAATAATATACATATGAGAATTCTACTGAAAACTGATCTTGTGATTAAAGGCTTCAAGAAGTAGCAATGAAGTTTTATAGTTAGTTATGTAATTAATTGACTTAATAAGCTTTTTGAGGAAAGGCTTTAAAAATTTATTCTTACCAAGTATACAATCATTAATTTAAAATATTTAAAGTTAATATTAAACATATCTATAATGTCATATGTACATACATGTGTATGTATATTCCAGATGCATATATACATATATATGTATATTCCAGATGTCTCATCAATTGATTCTACAATAAAAGAAAATAATGAACATGGAAAATCAACTTTTGATTTTAAACACCAATAAGAGCCTTAAAAAATAATCCATGCATCATTTTAATGGTTTACTATAAGTATTTCCTTATCCTTTTATTGTCCTTTCATGTATAATTTTACACACTCTTAAGATTGAATTCTAAGAGAAGAATTCACACAAAGATTTTGAAAGCTTTGAGAATGCATGCATATCATAATTTGTCTTGTAAAACAACCAATTCCTCTACATTTTGTGGGGGCCTTGTTCTCTCAGACTATCAGTAGGAGGCTTTATAGAGAAAGCCTAAAGGCAGCCATGCCATCCTATGAATGTGCATAATTCATGCATAAGAATGTATTTCAGGGAATCTTGAAATCTTGTCATGTCTTTTTCAGTTAAAGTACAAGAAGAGTACTTAAAAAGTAAGTCCTATCAGTTCAGAAAGGCATTTTTAAAAGGCCATTATAAAAGAAGTTCTCAGAACTCTGGCTCCAGCAAAGATATAAAGGTTAAAAATTGCCTAGGCAGCCCTATTCTGTGATTATCTTATTTTAAATGCAGATTGTCAGCAACTTTGAACCATGCATGTTCATGATAAAATTTAGAGAAATGAAAAGATACGATAGGAGGAACGAAAGCATTTTCTTGCACAGAAATTTAAGAGAGAGGACAAGATGCTAGATAAACCAGCTTTAAAAGTACAATCATTCTTATACAAGGCAAAACAATAATTTTACTTTATTTTCAAATTGCTCTTGTATATTAATATTTGATATACTGTTATTACTTACATATATTAGTAATAGTTCACAGGAAAAATATTGTGTAGTGACATACTCAGATTTTGAATGATTCATATAAAACTATTCTTAACAAAGGAGTTTTGTAATCTACTTTCAAAAATGCAAAAGAGATGCTAAACACTGATTCATAAAGAAATTTGAAACTAATTCATGCACTTATACAGATACATGTGCTTGTATTGCTTAAAAAAAATTACAAAGTAACTGGACTATCTTGTTCTTGTAAAAGTGCTTTAGTTTAGACCACAGAACAATATTTAAAAATGAATTAAAGTATGGATCATCTGCTCTTCTTTCTGTCCTGAAAAAATTTTCAGGTAGCCAACTGTTTTGAAATAAATTTCCTTGCAGTTGCTATAGTGATGATAATAAAGTTCTTGCTTCTATTTGTGTTATAGATATTCCTAGCAGAATACTTGAAAAGGTAAGCTAATCAAAATGAACACGCTGTTAGTTATCATCATGAAGGCAGCCTCCTTGAATTTAGTTCACAATTATAGGACTCAATCATTGTCGACAATTTTATCATATGTATATTATCATAATCCTTCTCAATGTCACCCTAAAAATTATACCACAGAGATGAGCCCTGTTTTTCATTATAGGTTAAAGTCAGTGAACAAAGAATATTTAAGTTAATTCTGGATATTTTGTGAGAAAATCAATGATTGAAGCAAAGATACCACTCCACTCCACTAGCTATTTTTGTCCATTAAAAAGCTTTATTTTTCTAACAATACAATGATTGTAAGTTGTTTTTCTTCAATGGTACATGGTGTTCAAGTCTCCTTTTGTATCAGTGTTGATGCTAACTAAAGAGCTTAAGCTTGTCAAACTGGATGAATCATCAAAGACATGTCATAGATAAAGCAGTATTACTTAGATACATGTTCTACCACAATGATGTAAAAAAGTAAATAATAGTATTTACCTTTAAACATTTGGGAAATGTAGTTTTAAAAATTGTCGGTTCAGAGAGAAATTATCTAAAGCAGCTCAAGCACATATAGAAGGCATTTTATGTCATTTTGATGAAGAAGCAGTAGTGTGTCTTCTGATGCTCAAACCAAATTGTTCGTTAAAAATAACCATCACATTTCAAGAAAGTATTTTACTGAAATAGTTACCACATTTTTTCAATCACGGTTATATTATAAAGATATGTAGCACTTGTGTGCTAGTAGAAGTCTTGAATACTACTTCTTTTAAATTTCATTAGCTCCTAAAAGCAACATTTTTTGCTTATAAATAAGCTATTATAACAGCATATATTAGTTTTCTACTGCTGTGTGACAAATTATCTCAAATTTAGTATCTAAAACAACACTGATATATTGATAATAAGTCTAGACACAGCATGACTTCCCTGGCAGCTCAGGTTGTAAAGAATCCACCCACAACACAGGAGACCTGGGTTCAATCCCTGGGTGGGAGAGATACCCTGGAGAAAGGAATGGCAACCCACTCCAGTATTCTTGCCCGGAGAAATCTATGGACAGAGGAACCTGGCAGGCTATAGTTCATGCAGTCACAAAGAGTCAGACACAACTGAGCAATGAACACACAGGCACACCATAACAGGCTCAAAATTTCTGGTCCTGGATTTGCTTATTCTAAGTCGGAAACCAAGGTGTCAGGCAAACTGAATTCTCCTCTGGATTCTCTCAGATAGGATCATTTTCAAATTTATTCAAGCTATTGAAAAATTCAGGTATGACCTAAATCAAATCCCTTATGACTATACAGTGGAAGTGAAAAATAGATTTAAGAGACTAGATCTGATAGAGTGCCTGATGAACCATGGGCAGCGGTCCATGACATTGTACAGAGATAGGGACCAAGACCATCCCCAAGAAAAAGAAATGCACAAAGGCAAATGGCTGTCTGAGAAGGCCTAACGAATAGCTGTGAAGAGAAGAGAAGTGAAAAACAAAGGAGAAAAGGAAAGATGTGAGCATTTGAATGAAGAGTTCTGAAGAATAGCAAAGAGAGATAAGAAAGCCTTCCTCAGTGATCAATGCAAAGAAATAGAGGAAAACGATAGAATGGGAAAGACTAGAGATTTCTTCAAGAAAATTAGAGATATCAAGGGAAAATTTCATGCAAAGATGGGCTCAATAAAGGACAGAAATGGTATGGGTCTAACAGAAGCAGAAGATGTTAAGAAGACATGGCAAGAATACACACAAGAACTGTATAAGAAAGATCTTCATGAACGAGATAATCATGATGGTGTGATCACTCACCTAGAGCCAGATATACTGGAATGCAAAGTCAAGCAGGCCTTAGGAAGCATCACTACAAACAAAGCTAGTGGAGGTGATGGAATTCCAGTTGAGCTATTTCAAATCCTGAAAGATGATGCTATCAAAGTGCTGCACCTAATATGCCAGCAAATATGGAAAACTCAGCAGTGCCCACAGGACTGGAAAAGGTCAGTCTTCATTCCAATCCCATGGAAAGGCAGTGCCAAAGAATGCTCAAACTAACTCACAAATACACTCATCTCACATGCTAGTAAAGAAATGCTCAAAATTCTCCAAGCCAGGTTTCAGCAATATGTGAACCATGAACCTCCAGATGTTCAAGCTGGTTTTAGAAAAGGCAAAGGAACCAGATATCAAATTGCCAACATCCACTGGATCATGGAAAAAGCAGGAGAGTTCCAGAAAAACATCTATTTCTGCTTTATTGACTATGCCAAAGCCTTTGACTGTATGCATTACAATAAACTAAAGAAAATTCTGAAAGAGATGGGAATACCAGACCACTGACCTGCCTCTTGAGAAACCTGTATGCAGGTCAGGAAGCAACAGTTAGAACTGGACATGGAACAAAAGACTGGTTCCAAAACGGGAAAGGAGTACATCAAGGCTGTATACTGTCATCCTGCTTATTTAACTTATATGCAGAGTACATCATGAGCACTGAGTTGGAAGAAGCACAAGCTGGAATCAAGATTGCTGGGAGAAATGTCAATAACCTCAGATATACAAGACCTTTTAGAACTAACACACAAAAAAGATGTCCTTTGCATTATAGGGGACAGGAATGCACAAGTAGGAAGTCAAGAAACACCTGGAGTAACAGGCAAATTTGGCCTTGGAATGTGGAATCAAGCAGGGCAAACACTAATAGAGTTTTGCCAAGAAAATGCACTGGTCATAGCAAACACCCTCTTCCAGCAACACAAGAGAAGACTCTACACATGGACATCACCAGATGGTCAATACCGAAATCAGATTGATTATATTCTTTGCAGCCAAAGATGGAGAAGCTCTATACAGTCAACAAAAACAAGATCAGGAGCTGACTGTGGCTCAGATCATGAACTCCTTATTGCCAAATTCAGACTTAAATTGAAGAAAGTAGGGAAAACCACTAGACCATTCAGGTATGACCTAAATCAAATCCCTTATGATTATACAGTGGAAGTGAGAAATAGATTTAAGGGACTAGATCTGATAGATAGAGTGCCTGATGAACTCTGGACTGAGGTTCGTGACATTGTACAGGAGACAGGGATCAAGACCATCCTCATGGAAAAGAAATGCAAAAAGCAAAATGGCTGTCTGGGAAGGCCTTACAAATAGCTGTGAAAAGAAGAGAGGCAAAAAGGAAAGATATAAGCATCTGAATGAAGAGTTCCAGAGAATAGCAAGAAGAGATAAGAAAGTCTTCTTCAGCGATCAATGCAAAGAGATAGAGGAAAAGAACAGAATGGGAAAGACTAGAGATCTGTTCAAGAAAATTAGAGATACCAAGGGAACATTTCATGCAAAGATGGGCTCAATAAAGGACAGAAATGATATGGACCTAACAGAAGCAGAAGATATTAAGAAGAGGTGGCAAGAATACACGGAAGAACTGTACAAAAAAGATCTCCATGACCCAGATAATCATGATGGTGTGATCACTCACCTAGAGCCAGACATCCTGGAAGGTGAAGTCAAGTGGGCCTTGGAAAGCATCACTACAAACAAAGCTAGTGGAGGTGATGGAATTTCAGTTGAGCTGTTTCAAATCCTGAAAGATAAAGCTGTGAAAGTGCTGCACTCAATATGCCAGCAAATTTGGAAAACTCAGCAGTGGCCACAGGACTGGAAAAGTCAGTTTTCATTCCAATCCCAAAGAAAGGCAATGCCAAAGAATGCTCAAACTACCGTACAATTGCACTCATCTCACATGCTAGTAAAGTAATGCTCAAAATTCTCCAAGCCAGGCTTCAGCAATATGTGAGCCGTGAACTTCCTGATGTTCAAGCTGGTTTTAGAAAAGGCAGAGGAACCAGATATCAAATTGCCAACATCTACCGGATCATGGAAAAAGCAAGAGTTCCAGAAAAACATCTATTTCTGCTTTATCGACTATGCCAGAGCCTTTGACTGTGTGGATCACAATAAACTGGAACATTGTGAAAAAGATGGGAATACCAGACCACCTGACTTGTCTCTTGAGAAATCTGTATGCAGGTCAGGAAACAACAGTTATAACTGGACATGGAACAACAGACTGGTTCCAAATAGGAAAAGGAGTGCATCAAGGCTGTATATTGTCACCCTGCTTATTTAACTTATATGCAGAGTACATCCTGAGAAACGCTGGACTGGAAGAAACACAAGCTGGAATCAAGATTGCTGGGAGAAATGTCAATAACCTCAGATATGCAGATGACAGCACCCTTATGGCAGAAAGTGAAGAGGAGCTAAAAAGCCTGTTGATGAAAGTGAAAGAGGAGAGTGAAAAATTTGGCCTAAAGCTCAACATTCAGAAAACGAAGATCATGGCATCTGGTCCCATTACTTCATGGGAAATAGATGGGGAAACAATGGAAACAGTGTCAGACTTTATTTTGGGGGGCTCCAGAATCACTGCAGAGGATGACTGCAGCCATGAAATTAAAAGACGCTTACTCCTTGGAAGAAAAGTTATGACCAACCTAGATGGTATATTCAAAAGCAGAGACATTACTTTACTGACTAAGGTCCGTCTAGTCAAGGCTACTGTTTTTCCTTTGGTCATGTATGGATGTAAGAGTTGGACTGTGAAGAAGGCTGAGTGCCGAAGAATTGATGCTTTTGAACTGTGGTGTTGGAGAAGACTCTTGAGAGTCCCTTGGACTGCAAGGAGATCCAACAACTCCATTCTGAAGGAGATCAGCCCTGGGATTTCTTTGGAAGGAATGATGCTAAAGCTGAAGCTCCAGTACTTTGGCCACCTCATGCGAAGAGTTGACTCATTGGAAAAGACTCTGATGCTGGGAGGGATTGGGGGCAGGAGGAGAAGCGGATGACAGAGGATGAGATGGCTGGATGGCATCACTGACTCGATGGACGTGAATCTGTGTGAACTTCGGGAGCTGGTGATGGACAGGGAGGCCTGGTGTGCTGCGATTCATGGGGTCGCAAACAGTTGGACACGACTGAGCGACTGAACTGAACTGAACTGATACAGATGACTCCACCCTTATGGCAGAAAGTGAAAAAGAAGTAAAGAGCCTCTTGATGAAAGTGAAAGAGGAGAGTGAAAAAGTTGGCTTAAAGCTCAACATTCAGAAAACTAAGATCATGGCATCCAGTTCCATCATTTCAAGGCAAATAGTTGGGGAAACAATGGAAACAGTGACTGAGTTTATTTTTGGGGGGCTCCAAAATCACTGCAGATGGTGATTGCAGACATGAAATTAAAAGATACTTACTCCTTGGAAGAAAAGTTATGACCAACCTGGACAGCATATTAAAAAGGAGAGACATTACTTTGCCAACAAAGGTCCGTCTAGTCAAGGCTATGTTTTTTCCAGTAGTCATGTATGGATGTGAGAGTTGGACTATAAAGAAAGCTGAGCACTGAAGAATTGATGCTTTTGAACTGTGGTGTTGGAGAAGACTCTTGAGAGTCTCTTGGACTGCAAGGAGATCCAACCAGCCCATCCTAAAGGAGATCAGTCCTGGGTGTTCATTGGAGGGATTGATGTTGAAGCTGAATTTTCAATACTTTGGCCACCTGATGCAAAGAGCTGACTTATTTGAAAAGACCCTAATGCTGGGAAAGATTGAGAGCAGGAGGAGAAGGGAACAACAGAGGATGAGGTGGCTGGATGGCATCACCAACTCAGTGGGCATGAGTTTGGACGAACTCTGGGAGTTGGTGATGGACAGGGAGGCCTGGCGTGCTGCAGTTCATGGGGTCACAAAGAGTTGGACACGACTGAGTGACTGAACTGAACTGATTGGAAAAATTCAACTCTTATGATTCTAGTAAACTGTGTGTTTACAGTCTAGTAAACTAAACTGTATGTTTCCTTAGGGGCTATTACTTGGGGATTCACTCTGCTCAGAGAAGTTACCTGCATTCCTTGTCTCATGGCTTTCTCCACCTTCAACACCAGCAATGGAATTTCTCATGTGGAATCCCTCTTATTTTTACTTTTAAAGGGCTCCACTGGTTATGTGAGGTTCACCCTGAACAATCTCCCTTGGTTAAAGCCTGCTATGGCTTATAAATTAATCTATCATTTGGAGTAAAACCCTCTATATTCATGGTCCGAGGGATTATGTAGTATGTACTTACCTTAGTATGGATATTGTGGGGGTTCGTCTTAGAATGCTTCTACACATGATACAAACATATTTGGTTATTTAATGAACCAGGTGTCATTCATATATATATATATGACTCAAGATAGACTGCATGTAATAAAGTACTAAGAAATTTATTTTTAGGTTGTTTCCATGTCCTGGCTATTATAAACAGTGCTGCAATGAACATTGGGGTACATGTGTCTCTTTCAATTCTGGTTTCCTCTGTGTGTATGCCCAACAGTGGGATTGCTGGGTCATAAGGCATTTCTATTTGCAATTTTTTAAGGAATCTCCACACTGTTCTCCATAGTGGCTGTACTAGTTTGCATTCCCACCAACAGTGTAGGAGGGTTCCCTTCTCTCCACATCCTCTCCAGCATTTATTGCTTGCAGATTTTTGGATCGCAGACATTCTGACTGGTGTGAAGTGGTACCTCATTGTGGTTTTGATTTGCATTTCTCTAATAATGAGTGATGTTGAGCATCTTTTCATGTGTTTGTTGGCCATCCGTATGTCTTCTTTGGAGAAATGTCTATTTAGTTCTTTGGCCCATTTTTTGATTGGGTCGTTTATTTTTCTGGAATTGAGCTGCAGGAGTTGCTTGTATATTTTTGAGATTAGTTGTTTGTCAGTTGCTTCATTTGCTATTATTTTCTCCCATTCAGAAGGCTGTCTTTTCACTTTGCTTATGTTTTCCTTTGTTGTGCAGAAGCTTTTAATTTTAATTAGATCCCATTTGTTTATTTTTGCTTTTATTTCCAGAATTCTGGGAGGTGGATCATAGAGGATCCTGCTGTGGTTTATGTCGGAGAGTGTTTTGCCTATGTTCTCCTCTAAGAGTTTTATAGTTTCTGGTCTTACATTTAGATCTTTAATCCATTTTGAGTTTATCTTTGTGTGCGGTGTTAGAAAGTGATCTAGTTTCATTCTTTTACAAGTGGTTGACCAGTTTTCCCAGCACCACTTGTTAAAGAGATTGTCTTTACTCCATTGTATATTCTTGCCTCCTTTGTCAAAGATAAGGTGTCCATATGTATGTGGATTTATCTCTGGGCTTTCTATTTTGTTCCATTGATCTATATGTCTGTCTTTGTGCCAATACCATACTGTCTTGATTACTGTGGCTTTGTAGTAGAGCCTGAAGTCAGGCAAATTGATTCCTCCAGTTCCATCCTTCTTTCTCAAGATTGCTTTGGCTATTCGTGGTTTTTTGTATTTCCATACAAATCTTGAAATTATTTGTTCTAGTTCTGCGAAAAATATCGCCGGTATCTTGATAGGGATTGCATTGAATTTGTAAATTGCTTTGGGTAATATACTCATTTTCACTATATTGATTCTTCCGATCCATGAGCATGGTATATTTCTCCATCTATTAGTGTCCTCTTTGATTTCTTTCATCAGTGTTTTATAGTTTTCTGTATATAGGTCTTTAGTTTCTTTAGGTAGATATATTCCTAAGTATTTTATTCTTTTTGTTGCAATGGTGAATGGAATTGTTTCCTTAATTTCTTCTTCTACTTTCTCATTATTAGTGTATAGGAATGCAAGGGATTTCTGTGTGTTGATTTTATATCCTGCAACTTTACTATATTCATTAATTAGCTCTTGTAATTTTCTGGTAGAGTCTTTAGTGTTTTCTATGTAGAGGATCATGTCATCTGCAAACAGTGAGAGTTTTACTTCTTCTTTTCCAATTTGGATTCCTTTTATTTCTTTTTCTGCTCTGATTGCTGTGGCTAAAACTTCCAGAACTATGTTGAATAGTAGTGGTGAAAGTGGACACCCTTGTCTTGTTCCTGACTTAAGGGGAAATGCTTTCAATTTTTCACCATTGAGGATAATGTTTGCTGTGGGTTTGTCATATATAGCTTTTATTATATTGAGGTATGTTCCTTCTATTCCTGCTTTCTGGAGAGTTTTTATCATAAATGGATGTTGAATTTTGTCAAAGGCCTTCTCTGCATCTATTGAGATAATCATATGGTTTTTATGCAGCACTGTTTATAATAGCCAGGACATGGAAACAACCTAGATGTCCATCAGTAGATGAATGGATAAGAAAGCTGTGGTACATATACACAATGGAGTATTACTCAGCCATTAAAAAGAATACATTTGAATCAGTTCTGATGAGATGGATGAAACTGGAGCCGATTATACAGAGTGAAGTGAGCCAGAAAGAAAAACACCAATACAGTATACTAACACATATATATGGAATTTAGGAAGATGGCAATGATGACCCTGTGTGCAGGACAGCAAAAAAGACACAGATGTGTATAGCGGACTTTTGGACTCAGGGGGAGGGGGAGAGGGTGTGATGATTTGGGAGAATGGCGTTGGAGCATGTGTAATATCATGTAGGAATCGAGATGCCGGTCTATGTCTGATGCAGGATGTGACACGCTTGGGGCTGATGCGCGGGGATGACCCGGAGGGATGTTGTGGGGAGGGGGGTGGGAGGGGGGCTCATGTTTGGGAACGCATGTTCACCTGTGGTGGATTCGTGTCAATCTATGCCAAAACCAATAGAGAATTGTAAAGTAAAAATTAAAAATAAATAAATAAATTAAAAAAAAAAAGTTGACACATAATTCCCCCCCCAAAAAAGAAAGAAATTTATTTTTAAACTAAATTGTAATTTTTTTCCAAGACAGAAGGTAAGTGTACAGATATAGGGAATTACTAGTTTTCATAGAGCATAATGTTGGTGGTACAATGTAACTGGAGCACTTCTCTCCTTTTCAAAATTGCCAATTATAGATCACAATCATAATCCAAAATTCAGTGACACTGAGAGGTAATTCAAGTAGTTTACAGAAGCACTTTAGTCAAAAATCTAATTCACCTCAGTTTCCTGTCATTTTATTATTTACCACTAATAGTAGACATTTAGGTAAGCTATAAAAATACAGATACATAAAAAAGAGATTGAATATGAAAGTCAATTTTTTTCATCATTAAATTAGGATGTTACGTGTATCAATGTTTCAGTTTAGGAATCACACTCCATGAATTTTATTTGGTGCTGTCACGTATTAGCTTTGTGAATTTGAACAAGCTAATACACCCTTGATCTCCAATTTTGCTACCAGTAACATGGATATAGTAGTAGTAGTATGTCTTAAAACTGTTGTGAAGAAAATTGAGACAAAGTATATAGCCTAATTACTCCATAAATCCAAGTACTTAATAAATGGCAGTTGTTGCTATTATTATTGTTATTGTTATTACTACCCAAGAACTTATGCAAGGTGTTCAAAGACAAGAAAAATTACTAACATATTTATTGTTATATAAATAAAGAGATGATATTGAACCAACATAGAATTTTGATTAACCCTCACAACATTTTATGATATGGATATTATTTCCATTGAGCAGGTAGGAAACCAATTAAAATTGTTTGACATACTCAAAGCCCAGAACTGGTTGGTAGCAGAGTGAAGTTTCCAACTGACCCCTATGCTTGCAGTCATTCCTCTCTGCTTACACAATTGTCCTAAAAGTCACAGGAGACAATATACTTCAGTTATGTAATCTGACCACAGATAGGATTGTTCCCAACCTCCTGATATTCAGAGAAGCTAAAAAATGTTCCTATGGATTGAAACAGGTAACAGAGAACATTACCTAAAGGAGAATTTTCTTATATTCTGGGACATAAAGAAGTCATATTTATCAAACACTGGAAAACTGAGGAAACCAAAGATAATCTTGATTAACCATACAATATTGGAAAGAGTCAGTCCTGGATAGATTTTCTTTAGCATTCTTTCTCAGTACACCAGAAAACTGATTACTATCTAAATATATATATATGATTTGATTTGGCCAAAAGATTTTTCAAGTTTTTCCATAAGATCTTATATAAGATATATATCATAAACATATATATTTATGAAAGTGCAAGGAGAACACTTGACCTGAGACCATGAGGCCATTTATACAAAGTCTTTTACAGTTATTGGTAGTTTCAAACCATGTAACAGCTTAGTCTACATCATCTAGGTGATAAAAGCATATGTGTGCAAATTTCTGATTATGAAGCTAATAATTTACTTTACTATGAGCTTTTTAAACCAAAAGTTTACATTTAAAACAAATGTTTTCCAAAACAAAATATGTTTATAGGCCAGAGATGTGAAGCCATAACCTGACCAATGACATATGGGTCATGAGTAAACATATGATCTGCCAGGGTGACTCAATTAACCATCCATCAATGTAATTGCATAATACCTCAGAAGAGCTAGTCTCCACCACTGAGGGTCAGTATCCCATATTAAGTTTATCAGGCCAAAGCATCACTTTGTTATTGCTTATTTGACTATATCATAGAAAATATTTTAAAATGATGCACTTGATATTGTATTTATATTTTTGCTCTCTGGAAGAAACTTTTGACAAACTTAGTCTTGGACTGCTATTAAGAAATTATTCGTCTTACAATAAGCAAGTATAGGTGACAAGCACTACTTCCAAGTATAGATAGCGCTTTAATCGATCCTAATCATGCTAATGTTGAAATAAGAAAGAAGAAGGTATATCATTTATACATTATGTAAATTATGTATAAAGGTAACACATTACAAACTTCCAAAAAGAATCATGCCTGAATTGATTTATGCAACTTTCTAGACAGTGAATCTTTCTGGAATACTACATATAATGAAGTAATGAAAATACTCTATAAGTAATTTTAAAAATGTGTGTGTAAGAACTGACTTAGATCGGAAGTATGACAGTGAAAGAGCTTGAAATTATGAGCAAATAAACATTGTGTTGGATTTATAATTCATAATTAAGATGTACTTATTAAATTAAGACATGCCGCGTTCCTATCTGACATCCTTCTTCTTCATTAAGGTTCACATCCTGAGAAGCAATTTCGTATCATTAACCTTCTGTGAATTTACCCATAAGCCTTAGCATAACAAGGAAAAAACTCTTGAGAGGAATTAAAGGGTATATTTTAGTCAATCAATACATAGTTGCTTATTTGCATTTTATGCAATTTGCATTACATTTGGAGAGAAGAAAGAATCACTGGCCAGAGCCCTAATCTTAATGATTCTTGATATGGGAAAAGAATTCCATGCCACCAGATTTATTTTTCTACTTCTGCAGAATGTGATCTTCCTCTGGTGTGTTTCAAATTTTTCTGACCTATGGTAGTTTGATACAAAAATCTTACTAAATTTCTGGTTTTGCTTATTTTTTTCTGGAATTGGCTCACTATTTTAGAATAAGATATAATAGTACTTAAAACAATAAGAAGAAAATATTAACTATATTAACCCTCTAAGAAGACAAAACTATATGTGGTTAACTGTCAGTTGTGGTAGGTAATTTTTTTTTTTTAAAGGAGAGACCAAGTAGAAGATATGAACAAGTTTTCAAAAATTGTTTTTGCTATACAAACTAAACTACTATGGCTGTTAGCACTGATGAGCCTGGTAAAGTTAACTGAAAAAGAAACCAGACACTAACATGAAAAGATATTCTCTACTAGTAAAATTAACTTGAAAAGTCAGAACCTACACAGACACTATTAGTTCAGTCGTGTCCGCTCTTTGTGATTCCATGGACTGTAGCCTACCAGGCTCCTCTGTCCATGGAATTCTCCAGGCAAGAATACTGGAGTGGGTTGCCATTTCCTTCTCCAACTATTAGCCCAGCTGGACCCAAATAAGAACTATCTGGAACTTATCAATTCTCCCCATCCTTTAGATTTTCATTATCAAAAAGTCTGATAATTCTTTAATGTTAGTGTATACTCCTTACCACTTTTTCAGATCCAGAGATTTAATCTAAGAACAAAGCCTTTCAGCACTTGGATGCTCCTGCAGAAACAAACACCTTTTGCCACAATTTCACTGCTTCAACAGAAAGTCATGAGGGCTGCTGGGATTATTCTTGCCCATCAAAATCTCTGCCACCCAATATATATCCCACCATTCAAGAAAACTACGGATGACATCCTCCTCACACACAAGATAGCCAGCCAGCAGCTTCAGTGCCAATGCCAAAGCCATTCAAAGATGTTTAAAACTGGTAGATTTCCACTTGAAAACTGTAAACTAAAACTGACTAACTTTTACCATTATGGATGGGCTTGAGGCAAACTTGGTTCATGTCACTGCATTGATGAAATTAAATTCTTGTAAAATAGCTCTGACTGATGTTAACTTCATACTTTCATCTGCTTTTAAAAAAAGAAAAAAGAAAGAATTGATTAGAGTTTCCACATTAAAGCAAAATCTCTGTTCTAATACATTCTTTCACACTTCAGTTTGAACAGATGATCCACTCTTTTGAGTGAATGAATGCATAAAAGTCATGCTAGTTTAATTTTTGCAGTTCTTTTATGCTACCTCCAAGCGTACTTATCCCTTCACAGAAGATTTACTCCTTTCTTTTTTGGGTTAGGGGCCAGTGGTTTTTAACAAGATGCATGATGCTCTTCTTGGGATTTGGAAACAGGCAGGATCAGAACCATCAAACTGTTACAGAACTCTACATAATCATCATAGGATGGCTGAAGTTTCAGGACCCAATCAAGTTACTATGTGGGAATTAGGTACTTTATGCTCAATATCATTAGTCATTGAAAATGCAAATTAAATCCAAAGTGAGTTACTTGAGAGAATGGCTACAGAATTAAAATTAAAACTGACAATTCCAGCTCCTGACAAGAATGGGGAGCATCTTGAATTGTCAGATTTTGCTGGTAAAATGCAAAATACTACCATCACTATGGAAAACAGTTTGATATTCACACAATAACCTGCCTGTGCATGTATGTAGCAGCTTTATTTGTAATAGCACAAAACTGGAAACAACCTAAACCTCTCTCAAATGAGGAAGGGAAAAACAAATTGTGGTTCATTCACATCAGGGATTACTCAGGAATGAAAAGAATTGACTCTTGAAACTTGCAACAATGTGAATGAAACACAGATGCATTCATAGGTGTAGTTCAGTTCAGTTCAGTTGCTCAGTTATGTCCAACTCTTTGCGACCCCATGAATCGCAGCACGCAGTTAGTAGAAAGCTAAAATTCTACTCTCCTCTTATATTACATTCTAGAAATATACAAAATTATAAGAATGGAGAACAGATAATTGGCGTTAAGAAAGAAAGGAGGGCTTAAAAACAAGGATTAGCATACAGGGAGAGTGATGGAACTATACCAGTATCTTAACTGTGGTGGTGGTTATGAGTATATGCACTTATCTAAACTCACAGAACTGTTGACACAACTGTGTGAATTTTATTATATGCAAATTTTCTAATTTGAAGAACATAAATTTAGCAAAGTAGATTTTGAACAACTAATAGTCTCTGCAGTGGGAAAAGTATGACTTTCTTCTCTGGAACAATAGAACATTCAAGCCCAGATACTAGCACATGATGACTGATGCAAATTCTTGTAAGTAACAACTCTTAGGGGGCAAGAGCTTGGTCAGAGAAAGTACAAAATGAGCCTGGAACATCTTGTGACAAAAATTTTTAAAGTACTAAAATAATGATCAGTTCAGTTCAGTCGTTCATTCATGTCTGACTCTTTGTGACCCCATGAATTGCAGCACGCCAGGCCTCCCTGTCCATCACCAACTCCTGGAGTTTACTCAAACTCATGTCTATTGAGTCAGTGATGCCATCCAGCCATCTCATCCTCTGTCGTCTCCTTCTCCTCCTGCCCCCAGTCCCTCCCAGCATCTGAGTCTTTTCCAGTGAGTCAACTCTTCACATGAGGTGGCCAAAATACTGCAGTTTCAGCTTTAGCATCATTCCTTCCAAAGAAATCCCAGGGCTGATCTCCTTTAGAATGGACTGGTTGAATCTCCTTGCAGTCCAAGGGACTCTCAAGAGTCTTCTCCAACACCACAGTTCAAAAGCATCAATTCTTCGGTGCTCAGCCTTCTTCACAGTCCAACTCTCACATCCATACATGACCACAGGAAAAACCATAGCCTTGATTAGACGGACCTTTGTTGGCAAAGTAATATCTCTACTTTTTAATATGCTATCTAGGTTGGTCATAACTTTTCTTCCAAGGAGTAAGCGTCTTTTAATTTCATGGCTGCAATCACCATCTACAGTGATTTTGGAGCCCCCAAAAATAAAGTCTGACACTGTTTCCACTGTCTTGATGACACATGCTAAAAAGACACATGTAAGCTTGAAAGGGTTCCCACTTACAAAACATGGGATAATATTAATGGACTTTAACCCATTAAAAAATAGAAATCCATAAAGTTATATTGGTGCATACATATACATATGTATATGAAGAGAGAAGGAAAGAGAGGGTAATTTTTACTTACAATAGGATGCTAATACATTTACTAGGAATTATGGAATTAGAATTAGAAAATAATTATTTGGCAGCTATCACAGTGAACATCAATAGATGCTAAGACTCTTGGGTTAAAGTATTTTTTAAGAATGGAATGCTTGTGTAGTTTCAAAGACATTCCACAAAGTACTTATTAATTACAAAGAGGTAAATGGAGAAACTAAGTAGATACCACATTAATCAAATAATTAAAATTGATGTAACAATGTAATAAAAATCATGTACTACTTAATGAAATGCAATAAAAGGAATACAATATCACCTACCTCTATGATGTTCTTTTCAAACTGCGTAATATTAATTTACTCACGAGGAAATACCAGACAGACCCAAATTGAGAGGCATTATGCAAAAGAATTGGTGTATAATATTTAAACATATCAAAGTTATTAAAGTCAGGGAAAGACTGACTATTCCAGATTGAAGAAGAATAAAAAGACATAGCAACTAAAATCAAATCCTGGATTATATCTGCTTGTTCTAAAAAGACATTTTTGAAATAATTGGCCAAAAAGAATGGGTTCTTATACTGATAGAGTGAAAGTGTTAGTTTCTTGGTCATGGTAGACTCTTTGTGATCCCATGGACTATGAACCATCAGGCTTCTCTGTCCATGGGATTCTCCATGCAAGAATACTGGAGTGGGTAGCTAGTCCCTTCTCCACGGCGGGTCTCCTCAACCCAGGGATCAAACTCTGTCTTCTGGATTGCAGGCAGATTCTTTACCATCTGAGCCACCAGGGAAGCCTGTTGTGTCAATATTTATTTCTCAGTGTTGATTAGTATATTGTGGTTATGTGAGAGAATTTTTACAGAAATTCCCCACTTAACCATTTGGGGGTAATAAAATGTCATGTCAGCAACTTTACTGTCAATATGTTTTTTAAAAAGTTATTTCTATTAATTTTGTTTGAAAATAAAAGAGCTTTCAAGACAGCCTTTTGTGATTATTGGTTGTGTGTCAATATGTGGGACTTTGACAAACTATGTGAAATGCCTTTCAGGATATTCTTTTGATGAGGAGAATAAGAGAAGCGTGTTCTACTAGCTGCCATCTTTTATTGTTTTATGCGTTGCTGCACATATATTAACTCTTTTGTACTCTCAATTTGCACATGCATATAGAACAGAATGAGTTCTCTCTAAACTGACCCTAGAGAATCCAACAAAGAATTCTTTAAAAAGGAAGTTAAAGGTATGCATCATGGGCTTAAAGTGATATCAAGTAGGACATTGCATAAAGCTGTGCTGAACTGGTTTCCATAGAGGTGACTGGAAAGAATCAGGTGAGACAGGGTATCAGAAATGGTAAGAAAAAAGTGAACACCCTGACATCATTCAGATGGCTCCTGCCCTCTATTATATCTGGCTACCCACCTACTATATGGAGCCTAATGTTTGTGACTGAGGGGAGGTAAAACATCAGTTCATTCCAGAGTCAGTTCAGATGTTGGCCAAATACAATCTTTGTAAAAGGTAATATGGAATCATTAGTGGAAAAATTGCAGTGGCCAGAGCTACTGGAGATATTTTTAGAATATTATTTTTAACTACGGAAGGTTACATATTTGCTCTGGAAGCCAGTCAATACATGAGCTCAACAACTGAGGCTTGCCACATAGCATCCTTATGCAACAAATATACCACTAATGCCATCGGACTGACTTGACCATAAGTTCCTGTGACTTAAGGAAGTTATAAGAAAGACTTCATTTTAAACCTACATTCTATTTGAAACTGGCACATTTTTGTATCCAAATTCCCTTCAAAATTCACAGAATTCCATCAGACACTGAAACTCCTTATGGTAGTTATGAATGGATAAAGAAATTGAAAAAATTTAAAAAAAAAAAGGAAATAGATGTCCCAGAACAGATGGCTATCTCCAAACTCCTCAAATATTCACTTATGTTTTTTCTTCAGAGTCAATAGTCCACCCTCTCACACATGCCTTACAGTTTTACTAGGGCAGATAGTTTCTTTTCTGATCCTTGCTCACCAGGTTCAATTGAAATGATATTATCAATACTGTGAACCAATATGACGGCATGGCATCTGCAGAATGTCAAGATAATTCTATTTATCAGAGTCTTTGCAGAACTGGCCACTATGTTAATGGATGAAATAAAAGACAGATAAGTCCAACAGGTTCTGAAGCGATGCATAAATGGTGTCCAAAATAAACCAGTAGCAAATAACAGAAACTGGAAAACAGAGCAAATGAGATTTTTATTGCTGTCATAAAAAATTAGCACAAAACTTAGAGGCTTAAAACAACCCCTGTTTATTATCTCACAGGCTCTTTGCTTAGGGCCCAATTTCACTCCATGAAGTGGATCTCCATGGCTTCAGCTCAGTCATCTCAGCTCTTATCTACTCAAAGGTTTCTTCCTTTTCATGAAAAATGGTTCATACTTGCAACTGAGTAGACTTCTCCACTTTATTCTTTGTCATTCAATGAGCATTTTTTTTTCTTTTTTAATTGTCAGCACTTTTAATCCAAGCTGGTATTGGTTCACCCAATACAATTCTCCCAAAACTTTGTGATTTAGCGAGCCATGTACAGCACTTTTGAGATTTTAAGAAGCCTCTTCTCCTAGCTTTTTGAGACACAGTTTTCACTCTTTCTGAGGTTTCAAAAAGTATCCTTCACTTTCACCCTAGGCTTAATGTTTACTATGAGTTGTGTGTCACTAGTAGCATCCAGAATATGATCTTTATCTGAATTAGTTTCTATTTCTATTCAATAATTTTCAGAGTTTTCTGCCAGAAAACCCTGAAAGTGAAAGTCATTCAGCTGTGTCCATCTCTTTGCAACTCCATGGACTATACAGTCCATGAAATTCTCCAGCCCAGAATACTAGAGTGGGTAGCCATTCTCTTCTCCAGGGGATCTTCCCAACCCAGGGATTGAACACAGGTCTGCAGCATTGCAGGCAGAATCTTTACCATCTGAGCCACTAGGGAAGCCCAGAAAACCCTAAGGATAGGGAGAAAAGAAATTTTTTTTAACATAGCAAGTAGTAACTCCTTTATATTTCCTCTAATTTTGATTAAATACTGAACGGTTATTTCTTTAGGTCATCTAAGTTTTCTCACATTTTATGATAGGAAACTAAATATATCTAGTTGGCCTTTCTAATTTTTAGAATTTTTTTTCTAAATTTTCTAGAAATCTTATCAAAGTTACTAAATACTGTTTTTCATGTTACTGCTGGTGACATTCCCACCAATCATTTTGTAGAACAAATTTGAGTCCTTTTAATTCAGCCTCCAATAGCAATTTTCTTTATGCTCTCAGGCCTTCCACCTGACTCCTGGTCCCAAAGCATGTGCCATGTAGTTTATTATTTGTTATGATAATACCCAACCTCTGGGTACCAATTTCTGTTGCAGTTTTCTGTTGCTGTATAAGAAACCACCTTAAAATTTAATGGCTCAAAACAAGAAGTATTTATTTGTTCACGACTCTTTAATATTGAGTGGGCTTGATTGGAACAGCTTGCTAGTGTTCCCTACTGTATCTCCTAGGACTGCATGCTCATGAGGACTTCTCTCACACACTTGGTGTCATAGCTGGGGTAGTTAGCACAACTGCACCCAGGCTGGACATCGCTCTCTCTCTCTCTCTCCATATGGCTTTTCCATGTCTTCCTCAAGGCTTGGTAACTGGGGTCCACAAACAGTAACCCAAGAAAACAAGCACTAATGTTCCAAGCTCTTACTGAGCTTCCACTTGCATTATGTTTCTAATGCCCCAGTGGTCAAAGCTAATTGCATCTAGTTGCAAGGTCAAATTTGGAATCAACAGGAGAGAAAAACACAGAAAAGTGTTAATTCCAAAAGGTTCTAGGTTCATTGAGGCCACCAAAGTAACTATATACAACAAGTTTCTTATATAACTTTCCTGCCTTCAGTCTCACTGTGTCTCCTGCCTCATCCATTCTCTAGGCGGTTACTAGCATGCATGTTTTGTCTTTTTGAAAGAGAGATTTTATACAAACCATATTGTTTGAAGAATATATTATCATTTAAAAAGTTGTATAAGTATATATTCTCATTAAATATCAATTTTAAGCTTCAGGCAAATTAACTAATTCTATCATATTAATATATGAATACAGAGGATCTGAAATATGTTTTATTATACCACAACACTTATTATTCTATTCATAGCAGCGACTAATGAGCACTGAGTGCTTCCTGTGTGCCACTATGGTAGGTGATTTTGTGCATCATGTGTGTTTAAGGAAATAACATTTATAGGAGTGAAACAAAGTCAAACAGTTGCCCGTGTGCAGGAGCTGCCATGCAAATCTAGGTATTTTTGTTTCTAGAGAATGAAATATTAACCACTTAAACAATACTATATGTTTTATATCACTTTTGTTAATTCTTTCTCAAATGCTTTCAAACAATCCCTCTATTCACTTTCATGGTATCCAAATCACTGAACGGTGAATGCAGCCAAGAAATTAAAACACATTTGTCTCTTGGAAGGAAAGTTATGACAAACCTAGATAGTGTATTAAAAAGCAGAGACTTCACTTTGCCAACAAAGGTCTGTATAGTCAAAGTTGTGGTTTTTCCAGTGGTCACGTATAGATGTGAGAATTGGACCACAGAGAAGACTGAGTGATGAAGAATTGATGCTTTTGAATTGAGAAGACAGTTGAGAGAGTGGTTTGGACAGCAAAGAGATCAAACCAGTCAATTCTAAAGGAAATCAGCCTTGAATATTCATTGAAAGGATTGATGCCAAAGCTTAAGCTCTAATACTTTGGCCACCTGATATGAAGAACCAACTCACTGGAAAAGACTCTGATGCTGGGAAAGACTGAAAGCAAAAGGAGAAGGGGACAGCAGAGGATGGGATAGTTAGAGAGCATCACTGACTCAATGGTCATGAATTTGAGCAAACTCCAGGAGATAGTGGAGGACAGAGGAGCCTGGCATGCTACAGTCCATGAGGTGAAAAAGAGTCGGATAAGACTTAGTGACTAAACAACACAAACAGTCCTACAGAAAAAAAAAAATCTATCTGTAAGGGTTCTCATAATAATAAAGCTCCACTTTGCTGTGTCTTCCACCACTCACTGGACATACAAACACTTCCATGCTGTACCATTGTTCGTGCTCATTTGTCTTTGAAATGGATTATTTCACCCAGAATGGGGAAATTCTATTTATTTCTAGCATCTCAATTCAAATGGCACAGTTCCTTCACAATCTTCCACAACAATCCATATTTTACCCTCTTCTCTTACAGCTAAAGTAGAGATGTATTCTGGTTTGCTTGAAGCAGCCATTGTTATAGTCCTATTGTTTCAATGTAAATATTAATAGCCTAGTTTTGCCATCAAGAGTACCATAGTTTTGAAATGATTCTTACCCACAATCAATCAAGCCTACTTCTGAACTCAGAATGCAGATTATTAATATTAAGGAAGAGCATTTATGTTATATATGTTGTTTCTATTACAATGTGAACATTTGGAATACATACTTTATTAGTATTTTGTCTCCAAGGCCTTTTAGAATGTCTGCGCCAAGAATGATTTTTCAGTAAATGAAAGGTAAGAATATTCAGAATAATTAAAACTCCTTCCAGATTCCAGCAGAACTGATAATGTTGAATCCCATACAACTGATAACTATAAATTTGAAGTCAACCAATTCACTAAATTTCATTTCCAATCCCAAAGAAGGGCAGTGTCAAAGAATGTTCAAACTACCATACAATTTCACTTATTTCCCATGCTAGTAAGGTTATTATGCTCAAAATCCTTCAAGCTAAGCTTCAGCAGTATGTGAACCAAGGACTTCCAGCTTTACAAGCTGGATTTAGAAAAGGCAGAGGAACCAGAGATCAAATTGCCAATATTCATTAGATCATAGAGAAAGCAAGGGAGTTCCAGAAAAAAAAACACCTACTTCTGTTTCATTGACTACGTGAAAGCATTTGACTGTGGATCACAACAGACTGTGGAAAATTGTTAAAGAGATAGGGCTACCAGATTACCTTACCTGTCTCCTGAAAAACCCATATGTGGGTCAAGAAACAATAGTTAGAACCTTTCATGGAATAACTATACTGGTTCAAAATTGGGAAAGGAATACGACAAGGCTGCATGTTGTCACCCTGTTTATTTAACTTGTGTCCAGAGTACATGAAGCAAAATGCCAAGGTGGATGAGTTACAAGCTGGAGCCAAGGTTGTTAGGAAAAATATCAACAACTTCAAATATGCAGATGATACCACTCTAATGGCAGAAATTGAAGAGGAACTAAAGAGCTTCTTGATGAGGGTGAATGAGGAGGGTGAAAAAACTGGTTTAAAACTCAACATTCAAAATAGTAAGATCATGGCTCCAGTCCCATCTCTTCATGGGAAATAAAAGGGGAAACAGTAGAAGCAGTGACAAATTTTCTTTCCTTGGGCTCCAAAATCACTGCAGATGGTGACTGCAGCCATGAAATTAAAAAACACTTGCTCCTTGGAAGAAAAACTATGACAAACCTAGATACTATATTAAAAAGCAAAGGCGTCACTTTGCCGACAAAGGTCCATGTAGCCAAAGCTATAGTCTTTCCATAAAGAAGGACCATAAAGAAGGCTTAGTGCCAAAGAATTGATGCTTTTGCATTGTGGTACTGGAGAAGACTCTTGAGAGTTCCTTGGACAGCAAGGAGGTCAAACCAGTCAGTTCTAAAGGAAATCAACCTTGAATATTCATTGGAAGGACTGATGCTGAAGCTGAAGCTCCAATACTTTGGCCACCTGATAGGAAGAACAGACTCACTGGAAAAGATTCTGATGCTGGGAAAGATTGAAGGTGAAAGGAGAAAAGAGCAGCAGGGGATGAGATGTTTGGATAGCACCACTGACTCAATGGACATGAATTTGAGCAAACTCCTGGAGATAATGAAGGGCAGGGAAGCCTGATGTGCTATAGTCCATGGGATTGCAAAGAATCAGACATGACTTAGGGACTGAACAACAATTCACCAAAAACATATTGCTGAGTGCCAAAAATTAGTGTGATTTGGTCTTTCACTAAATTGGACATTTATCAATTTGCTTTTAGGCAAATTGGCATCCTATGAATTGAGTCTTGGTAAATCTACTAATACTTTCTGTAAAATGACCTTAAAAGAGTCAACCTGTATAATCAAAGAACTTGATTCTGTGTGGTTTGATTTGTAGGGAGAGCAAATTAAGCTGCATAAAATTTGCTTCTTTATAGTTATTTTTATCAGGATGACAAATAATAATTTTTATTTTCTTCCTTCTTCTAGACATCAAAATCCTGGTCAGTCTAATGAATCCCATCTTTAAAATGAAAAGAAAAGAAAATAGCTTATCTTAATGCCAAAATTGCTTTGAAAGTCATCCAGGATTTACAGAAAGTCTAAAAAGTATGTGAGCAGTATACTTTGCTCTTAGTCCCCACCCCCTTTCAATTCAAAACACTGCTTTTTATGTGTTAATTCAATAGAAAAGAGACATGGTATCAAGTCTGTCTCTCCAGTATGTACTACATACTGGGAATGTGATAAATGTATTTACTCATTTTAACCAAATTCAACCACAACAAAACAATTTAGAGGCCCCATGGAGTCTATTATAATGTGATTTTACCTGTATTTTGATAGAATTAAAGGATCCTACACAGAAATCAGCTATTTAAACATCATCCACAAGGAGCTGAATCATAATGTGTTTCTCTGAAGGAGAACATAATTTACTATAGTTTTGGACAGAGACTAATTAATCCATATTTTGGATAGTACCACTGCTGGTTTCTGACAATGTGCTCTGTATCCCACCACTCACAAAATTCTCTTTGTAGAAAACCCCTATGAAATTTCCTAAGCAGAATTCTGCATGAATTTCTTGGAAATAGCTCAGACTTTTTGTTATGCTTCTGATGTTTATAGGGGAATTTTTTCACATTAAATAATATTGTTTATTAGGAATCAAAAATTTGTTTACACAACTTTATCTTAGCCACTTACCTTTTTTCCCCAAGTGTGTTTTAATATATATGGTAAATACAGCATAATTACTTTATATAGTCATAACATCTACTGAAATAGGATATAATGATAAGCAATAATCACCAGAAAGCCTTCTCATTATAACTGTTTTAGCATTTGATAGAAGGTTTGCCTAAGGCAAAGCCAGGAGCTTCATTTATTTCAAAGAGATAAAAACAAGAAAATATGCACATTTTGCATTAAATGTTATTATGCAACCAAGGTCTATGAGAGGTGGAGAGGAAATTTATATTTACATGTAGATTCTTTCTAAGCTTTGAGGCTTCCTAGCGACCACAGAGACACTGTCATACCAGCCATTCTGCAAGTCTAACTGCCAGCGCAGTCTGAGAACCCAACAATTGCACACATATTGGTAATAACATTAGATTTCCATTTGACAAGAAATTTGCTATTATGTGTTATTTTTTTAATTGCAAAGCTGATGAGTTTAAGTCAACATATTTCTTTCCTGCTCCTTCTGCTTGTCAGCTGTAGCTAGATTGATAAAATGCAAATGAACAAATCATTAACGAGTACTGGTTATGAATCTCTCAGGCAGTTCAGGACCCTATCAAATCCTGCACCTATTACTTTGTGTGATTGATGTACTATTGTAAGTGATTGTTCCTGATCTTATTAAATCTTATTGATTTTTTCCCAGTTTCTATTTTATGCAGGGCCAGGCTTGGACTATTATGAATGTTGCTGAACACTGTTAATCAAGCTTACACAGCTATTTTGATGGCAAACAATTAGAACTCTGCCGCTCTACCTTGCAATTAGCTTCAGGGATATGGACCTCAGCACCATAATAATGAAAGAGACCTCCTTCAAGCACGGTAATGAGATTTACAATTATGACCCCAAATAACCTCTGAAAATAACCAATCTGCAAATTTAGATGTATTTATCAATAATTTCTCCCTTTTATGAAAATGAATTTGTGAAATTTTCTCAACAATAATACTTCCCAGAGCACTCATTTTTCTTATCTCTTTAGTATATCACAAATAAAACTTAAACAATTTTGATTATATAAATTGCTATTATAAATATTTTATATGATAGCTAACATACAAATTAAAAACTCTCAAGTAATTCCTTACATAGATTCATAATATTCATATTTTCCAAATATGACACTAGAATATGTTCAATGAAATGCAGATCATATGGATTGTTCATTTTTTTCACAGTTTATTCTTCAAAATTTAATGAAGCATCTACTATCTGAATTGACCTATGGTCAAATCTATGAATCTTACAAAGATAATTGAGCATTATTTCCTGCTCTAGATTGCTCTTACATAATATTATGAATGTATAAATTAAAATTGTTGGAGTATTCTTGCAAATATTTTATTTCAAATTTATACTAGAGAATCCCAGGGACAAATTATATTCCAAACCTTGTCTACATTCCTTAATCATTTCTAATCCCTTATTCCTAGAGAAGCACATCACCTACTGCCTTATTTAGAAAGTAGTACCTGGTGACATTTTTCTCTTTCAATTGTATCTTTTCCCTCTTGTCACTTAAAGAAGAGGTACATGTCTTTGCCTATTTCCTCACCAATGATTTTATTCCCATACTCTCTTCCCTTCCTATTTGCCTCATTGCATTCGCTTTATGTTTCCTGTTTATAATCATATTCTTTTAACAAACTCTTTTCTTTATAAAGGAACAAGTTACCAACTTCCTAAAACAAAAGAAACTGAGTAACTAACCACCTCAGTCTATAAGTGATCTGATATTACATAACTCTACAATTTTGTTCACTTTTCTGCCAAAATTCTGCAGCTGATGTTTGATAACTATGATCTTCACTGTAAGGCATATGGCATTTTGAAGAACAGCTCTGTTGGCAAAGGCTAAAAATAAACCATTAAACATCCAGAGTGTTTGATAACAAGAAAAGTGTTAACACAGACTTCAGTCATCCTAGAGCCTCATTAAATGTCACGCATGAGGTGAAGTTGATACAGGGGTCTGAGTTGTGATAAGATTCAGGTATATTAGTTGTCTACAGTTACTAACATCTGGCCTATTATAGTGTGGCCAGCATAACTCATGATTAAACAAATAGTCATTTTGATTTTAACTTCCCTATTTTTCTTAGTGGTGTGTTGCAATGAGAAGTAGAAAGAGCAAGATAGTAGTTATTGGGTCAGAAAGTAGTGGATTTGAAATCTTGTCTAAAACCACTGATGAGCTATGTAACAGTATCTTACCTAATTCCTCCAAAGCCTCAGTTTCCTTTTCTGATATTTAGAGCTCACTGTAAGCCATTGTCAGGGTTAAAAATCATGTATATTGCATGGCACAAAACCAAAACATTTTAAAATGCCTTCTTTACTCATGCCGTTTTTCTCTTCCAGTTAACTTTGAGACAAATAAGTCTCCTAATTTTCTACCCGTTTACCCATGGCCAATGTTACTTAGACTCAAGCCTAAACCAGAGAGGAATCTCAAAATCCTCTCCTTCTCCCACTGCTCCTGTATTTGAACTAACAAGGAAGAGCTTATCAGCATTTGAGAGTGGACCTTCTATTCCATAAAATCTAAGTCAAAGTCTTCATCAATTCAAGACAAAGCTTAATGCAAGTTAAAACTATTGGGAATTGTCTGCACAGCCTGCCAATACAGGCAGAGAATGTGTTTATTTTTACATATCCAAAGGTGGAAAGAAATGAAGAGACAGAGATAAAAAAGAAAGCCAGAAGGAGAGAGAGAAAGACAAACAGAGAGAGAGATTGTTTTAGCATACATTCACACCCAAGTGAGCACAGTAGTCCTTGGTCTTGATGTTCTCTAGTTCTTGTGAAATCTGGCTGTGTTCTACTAGCATGAAACATAATCTTAACTTTCCCTTATGTTTATTTTTTTGCTTGAGCTAATCTTAGTGAATCTTTGTCCAATACATTGCGGTGTCTGTTATTTATTTATTTAAAGGGCATTTATGATGACCTATTCTAGTCTTCAGAAAACAAAGGTGAAAAAATTAGATAATCCTGCCCTTCGACGTTTTCATTGCACTTCCTCTTTCACAATATTCTTCTCTCAAAGCCTTGGAATAATTTACGTTAGTTAACTGTTTTAAGTCAGGAAATCTTACTTATAGATAGACATTGCCTGTTCTTTCCACTGTCTTGGCCCTTGGTCAGACCCTCATGGCTGCATATACGCCTATTGAAACAGACTGTTTATCTTTTGTTTCATAAAATGCCAGACTATCCTACAAACTTCCAGACAGATCTTCATAAAGCCAGTCTTTGAATATGTGATTTCCTTGTTTTTAAAATATTGATGACTAACTATTCTAACCACAATCAAATAAAATTTAAAATAAATTATAACTTTTCACTTATCAATAAATCTAAACTCCTTCACCATATGTTAAAAGCTTACTAACATCAACCAATTTTTCTGACTAGATTTCCTACCAACTTTTCAATCGATTTCTCTGAATTATTAATATTATATATAATTTCATACTTGCATTTCTGTTTTGTGGTTATATTTTGTTTCTTTTCTAGCATAAAGTATTTTTTTCTCTGTTTGAATTTTAACTTATGGGAATCTTTTTATACTTTGCAATAATACTCTTTGAATCCTAGCCTTATCATTTTTTCAGCTATATAAAATTGAAGAAGGTATTTAAACAATCTTGTCTCAGTTGTCTAACCTATATAAAATAGCACTTGCCTCATAAGGCTGTTTTACTTAATTTTTTAGTATTGCAATAGACAGTCTCTGAATTTCCTCCATGGTTCAATGGTAAAGAATCCACCTGCAGTCAGGAACTGTGGGAGATGCCAGTTTGATCCCTGGGTCAGGAAGATCCCTGGAGGAGGTCATGGAAACCCACTCCAGTATTCTTGCCTGGGGAATCCCATGGACAGAGCAGTCTGGCAGGGTATAGTCCACAGGGTCTCTAAGAGTCGGACATGACTGAAACGACTTAGCATGCCTGCGAGGCAGTCTCTAAGTTGGACTCTAGTGATCTTTGGCTTTATGATTTTCATATCTTTTTGTAATGCCAGCCCTTTAATTATGGGCTGAACTTCTTGACTTGCTTCTAATGTATAAAATATGGCAGAAGCAATGATGTCACCTTTGAGATTAAGTAACAGATGACTGTGGTTTCCATCTTGGGTACTCTCTCTGGTTCTTCTTTGTTCTCCTTGGAGAAAATCAGTTGCCGTGTCACAAGGTAGTTCTGTGGGAAGGCCCATTTCAGTGGACCAGGAAGCAGATTTTCTGAGGCCCGCCAATAACCAAGTGAGTTTAGAAGTGTGTTCTTCAGCCTGGTGAGCCTTGAAATTACTGCCGTGTTGATCGAATGCCAACTTGAGTGTAACCTTATGAGACACCTGGAGCCAGAGGGCCTTGTTAAGCTGCACCTAGACTCCCGATCAACAGAAACTGTGAGATAATAAGTGTTTATAGTTTTAAGCTGCTAGTTTGGGGCATAATTTGTTATCCAACAATTAATGACTAAGAGGAGAATTTAATGAGATAATTCATATCAAGAGCTTATTATCAATAAAACATTAATAACAACAAGTATTTATGTTTGTATATGTATGCTTGTATTTATATGCCTGCATATCTAAATCTATATCCATATATACTTCATATATTTTATATATATGCCCATATCAATATGACATAAATATATTTATGCCTTAGAGGTCAAGACATTTTTGACTTTACCTTTCCCAAGCACTGTGTTAAACCTAACACAAAATGTGAATTTATTGCATGATGAATAAATTGGTGCTAGATAGAATGACACACTTTGATCCATTAGACTTGCTTTAAGAAAACTCTGCAAGCTGCAGAACTGGTATTTCTGGAATCCATTTAGAGGTGACTGTGAACTGGGTCAAAGGGAATTAAACAGATGGAATTATCTGGTTTCATTTGAGTGAGCTGCAAAAATAGAGACAGCATAGTCTTGGTTTGCATAGTCAGCAGCATATAGACTTTGATTTAATATTGGACTACATATATATAAATGTAAAATTAAGACCAATTTATATGTTCAAAAATCATTTCAAATGCTAGTGAATAGTAAACCCACATACCACTAATCTTGAAAGCTTATATTGTGTAGGAAGAAACTTGAATTGCTTTGTGTCTGCTTTAAACATTATTGAACAGCTAGATTATGTGTTTATGTGCCGTTTTTCATTACATCCATTAGTTTAAATATTACGTGGTTGCACAAATCAAACTGATACAGACATTCAGTTTGAAACCTGGAGGCAAGTTTCTGACCCAAAAAACACATGGATTTGGTAAACTGACAGATCTGTGCCCAAATCCAGGTTCAGTCACTCACTAAATTTCTGCCTTTGAGCAAATGATATAAACTTTCTTAATCTTGGTTTCCCATTGTCTAAAATGGGGATAACAATATTTGCCTTATAAAATTATTTTGGTGATTAAATCAGGTTATAAAATATCTGCTATACAGAAAGTACTCCTCCCGTCTTCATATTTTTGAATGTTTATTAATATAAACAGTTCATAATTTTAAAAACATATAACAACTAATTAGAAAATACCATGAAAACATCCAAGTTCAGAATTAATACCTGATGTTCAGCTAATTTTTGTTGACTGTTTTATTGTGGCCAACCTTGAATGGTACAATGTTACAAAGCTAGAAACAAGAATAGCAGCCAAGCTGCCAAAAGGATTATGAATACATTCTTTGCTCACCATATTTTTAAGACTCAAAACAGTCAAATTAGCCAAAGGAATTTTACAAGAGAAACTATTTTAATCATTTCTGGGAAAAGAAGAAGTTGCTTAAATTTTCTTTCTTGCAGTTAAAACTTCCTACTTCCCAAGTATCAATATATGAATATCAACTATCATGTATTTTTATTTCCTTGTTTTTAAATTGTTCCTCAAAATAATTTGGAGAGTAACTGAACAACAGAGGTTAAGTGATAATATAGAAACATTTGATTGAATAATATAAAAACAACAACTATAATTTTAAATAAAATGGTTTTTGTATAAATTTATGCTAGTTTTTTGAAATGGAGATTTAAGAAATAATACAGTTGACTCAAATGAGATCATTTTTTCCCTCCATCTTTGTAATCACTCTTTTGCAACTGACCTCAATTTTCCTACATTTCTCTCCCTTCTTATAATTTCCTGACAAGATCACAACCCTAGTTAAAAGATAGCTCCCCCCAAATAAAAAATAAATAAATAAAAAGCTAAACCCAAGTATTCACCTACTCTATGCCTATAATAGGGCTGCTGACTAGGTAGGGGAAAAAAAATCTTCAAATGCTGAGTAGCCTTAATCCATGACCATAAATCTCAAATGAACATGAAATCAAATGTGACTGTCTTATCACCTTTACTGAATATATTAATATTTGCTTGCATAAAAATGACCATTTCATACCAACTTTTCTGTTCAAACTCCTCAAAATGCTCCCGAACCTTGCAATGGCTCACTCATAATGCATAATTGACATTATCATATACATGGGAATATATACTCCCAGGCAAAGAGGCACATGGAATAAAAATTTATCTTGAGTTAATAATTTTTCTTCTACATTTTTTCCATTAACATGCAAACATACTCTAGTATCTTGAATCCTTAAGACTGCACTTTTGGTTCATATCCCATACTGGGACTCTCATTCACACAAAATGTTTCAAAATGTCCAATTTCCTCTTTCCAAGCTTTATACCATTTTCTTTCCTCAACCTGTCCAATAAAGGGTCAATTAAACTTGCCTCACTAAGGTCTTACAAGAATTATGTATGCTGAAAAATGTAGTAGTTTCTTTTCTGTTTGTTCCCATCCTTAGTACCTTTCAACATCATTGGCCAGTCCCTCTTTTCAAAACATTCTGTGGAATTTTAAGACAATCACCTCCCCTTGTTTTCTTTCTGTAGTCAAACTGCTGTTTTACAGCTCCTCTGATGGCTGTTCTTCCTTGTTTGAACTCTACGCTTTGGTAGATTCCAAGAGTCCATTGTAAGCCCTTTATTC
This sequence comes from Oryx dammah, assembly GCF_014754425.2. Taxonomy (NCBI): domain Eukaryota; kingdom Metazoa; phylum Chordata; class Mammalia; order Artiodactyla; family Bovidae; genus Oryx; species Oryx dammah. The sequence continues at coordinate 51,176,115 of NW_024070203.1, read as the reverse complement.
TCTCTATATTAAATCTCTGAGTAGGTAATACCATTCCATGCCACATGACTTTGAACAATCTAGACCTGATTTCTTTACAAGTGACACTCCAGGCATTTTTATAAATACTCTGACAGAAGTGTGAACATAAATGCTTAGTTGTGTCTGACTCTTTGTGACTCCATGGACTATAGCCCGCCAGGCTCCTCTGTTTATGGCATTTTCCAGGCAAGAATACTGGACTGGGTTGCCATTTCCTTCTCTGGGGGATCTTCCCAATCCAGGGATAGAACCCAGGTTTCCTGCAATGTAGACAAATTCTTTACCATTTGAGCCACCAGGGAAGCCCAAGAATACTGGCGTGGATAACATATCCTTTATTCAGGGGATCTTGCCGACCCAGAAATCAAACCAGGGTCTCATGCATTTCAGGTGGATTCTTTACCAGCTGAGCTACCCAGGAAGCCTGTGAACAATGTAGTGAGGATATAATCATGTAACAGGTTTTTTTCCCCCAATTATTGCCTTCAACTATGATAAGTTAAAATTTCCATAATAATATCCATGGCAGTAAACATACCTTTCAAGTCACTTTCTGCTATTAAACTAATTCAGTCAAACTCAGTTTAAAATTCAATCTTGCATCCGGTTTTGAATTAATTTATTTAGTTAGTTAGTTATTTTTGGATGGACTGAGCCTTTGTTGCTGCACACGTGTTTTCTCTTGTTCTGGTGACCTGAGTATATTCCTCATTGTGGTCCGCAGCCCTCTCGTTTCAGTGGCTTCCCTGGTTGTAGAGCATGGGCTCTAGGGCATGTGGGCTTCAGTAGCTGTGGCAGCTGGGCTCAGTAGTTGCTGCAGACAGGCTTAGTTGCTACACAGCAAGTGGGATCTTCCCAGACCAGGGGTCGAACCCATGTTCCCTGCATGGTGAGGCAGATTCTTAGCCACTGGACCACTAGGGAACCCCTCATATCCAACTTTATAGATGTTTCTTCCCTGTTCCTAAAACTCCTGAAGAGGGAGGTATACCTAGTAGTACTTTGGTGGCTCTCAGTAAACATGTTCAGTAAACATTACTTTAGCTTTGGAGATTTAGTCATCTATCTGGGCAACATAAAGGTAACACAGAGCATGCTGTTACACTCATGTACTCAATTACCTACTTGTCATTTCTCCTTGGCTATCTACTGGATGTCTCAAAGCTTTACAGTAAAAATATGAATCTTGATTTGGTAATCTTGATTTATGGTAAAAATATGAATCCCTCCCAGAAACCTGTTTCTGTCTTTCACATCTTACCACTTGTAACTGTTATCCATTCTGTTGATCAAGACCAAAGCATAAATTATTTTTGATTCTTCTTTACCCTTTACCTACCTCCATGTGCAAGTCAAAGTAAGTCTATCTTCATTTTCAAATACTGTTCCAAACTCTCTCTCTCTCTTTTTAAAATGTATTCAATAGTTTAGACTAAATGCTTCTTTTTTTAATTGGAGTGAAGTTGCTTTACAATGTTGTGTTAGTTTTTACTATATTGGCAAGGTGAATCAGGAAATATCAGCATATATATGTATAGACACACACACACACACACACACACACACACACACACACACACACACACACACCATTTGCTGATTCAAATTTGGATTTCCTTTTTTGGATTTTGGATTTCCTTTTGTGGATTTCCTTCCCATTTAGGTCACCACACAGTACTGAGTAGAGTTTCTTGTGGTATACAGTGGGTTCTCATTAGTTATCTATTTTATACATGGTATCAATAGTGTATACATATGTCAATCCCAGTCTCCCAACTCATTACACCCCCACTTCTCTCATGGTGTTCGTATGTCTGTTCTCTATGTCTGTGTCTTTACTTCTGCTTTGTAAATAAGATTGTCTATACCAGCTTTTTCAGATTCCACATATATTTGTTAATATATGATATTTGTTCTTCTATTTCTGACATATTTCTCTCTGTATGACAATCTCTAGGCCCATCCACTCTCTACAAATGACCAAATTTTGTTCTTTTGTATGGCTGAATAATATCTCATTGTATATATGTGTGTGTGTATATATATATATATATATATATATATATATATATCACATTTTCTTTATCCATTCATCTGTTATTGGATATTTAGGTTGTTTTCAAATTCTGACTATTATAAATAGTGTGTCAGTGAACACTGGGGTACATGTGTCTTTTGAATCATGGTTTTCCCTTGCTTTATGCCCAGTAGCAGAATTGCTGGGTTACATGTTAGTATTACTGACTTAGTCCACAGCAGCATTTCTTACTTGACTGTTGCAATAGTTCACTAATTGGCCTCCCACTTCTTTTCTTGCCCCTCTGAACCCATTTATCACATAATGAAGAGAGTGATCTCCTCCATGTGAATCTGATTGTTGCTTCTCTCATAAATGCTTCGTGGTCACCCACTGCATTTTATGCATAGTGAAAACTCCACACTATCACCTAAAAGACTTTAATGAGCCAGCTCTTACCCAATTTTGGATCCCATATCACTCTACTACAATCCCACAAGTCTTATTCATGTTGTTTAAAAACAAAAGCTAGTTTCAACTCAGCACACAGTACTTGATACTTGCTTTCCCTGGAGCAATCTACATCTTATCATAGTAATCTCTCTTTTTTGTTTCTTTTATAATTTAGATTTTGGCTCAATACAGCTCAGTTTAGTCACTCAGTCATGTCTGACTCTTTGAGACCCCATGGACTGCAGCACACCAGTCCTCCCTGTGCATCATCAGCTCCCAGGGCTTACTCAAACTCATGCCCATTAAGTCAGTGATGCTATCCAAGCATCTCATCCTCTGTCATCCCCTTCTCCTCTTGCCTTCAATCTTTCCCAGCATCAGCGTCTTTTCAAATGAGTTAGTTCTTTGCATCAGATGACCAAAGTACTGGAGTTTCAGCTTCAGCATCAGTCCTTCCAATGAACACCTGGGACTAATTTCCTTTAGGATGGACTGGTTGGATATCCTTGCAGTCCAAGGGACTCACACCACAGTTCAAAAGCATCAATTCTTTGGCACTCAGCTTTCTTTATAGTCCAACTCTCACATCCATACATGACAACTGGAAAAAACACAGCTTTGACTAGATGGACCTTTGTTGGCAAAGTAATGTCTCTGCCTTTTAATATGCTATCTAGGTTGTCATAAGTTTTCTTCCAAGGAGCAAGTGTCCTTTAATTTCAGGACTGCAGTCACCATCTGCAGTGATTTTGTAACCTTCCAAAATAAAGTCTCTCACTGTTTCCATTGTTTCCCCATATATCCACCATGAAGTGATGGGACCAGATGCCTTGATCTTAGTTTTCTGAATGTTGAGTTTTAAGACAAATTTTTCACTCTCCTCTTTCACTTTCATCAAGAGGCTCTTTCATTCTTTTTCACTTTCTGCCATAAGGGTGGTGTCATCTGCATATCTGAGGTTATTGATATTTCTCCCGGCAATCTTGATTCCAGCTTGTGCTTCCTCCAACCCAGAGTTTCTCATGATGTACTCTGCATACAAGTTAAATAAGCAGGGTGACAATATACAGCCTTGATGTACTCCTTTTCCTATTTGGAACCAGTCTGTTGTTCCATGTCCACTTCTAACTGTTGCTTTCTGATCTGCATACAGGTTTCTCAAGAGGCAGGTCAGGTGGTCTGGTATTTCCATCTCTTTAAAAACTTTCCACAGTTTGCTGTGATCCACACAGTCAAAGCTTTGGCATAGTCAATAAAAAAGAAATAGATGTTTTTCTGGAACTCTCTTGCTTGTTAGAAGATCCAATGGATATTGGCAATTTGATCTCTGGTTCCTCTGCTTTTCCTAAAATCAGCTTGAACATCTGGAAGTTCACAGTTCACGTACTGTTGAAGCCTGGCTTAAAGAATTTTGCGCATTACTTTGCTAGCCTGTGAGATGAGTGCAATTGTGTGGTAGTTTGAGATTCTTTGGTATTGCCTTTCTTTGGGATTGGAATGAAAACTAACCTTTTCCAGTCCTGTGGCCACTGCTGAGTTTTCCAAATTTGCTGGCATATTGAGTGCAACACTTTCACAACATCATCTTCCAGGACTTGAAATAGCTCAACTGGAGTTCCATCACCTCCACCGGCTTTGTTCACAGTGATGCTTCCTAAGGCCCACTTGACTTCACATTCCAGGATGTCTGACTCTAGGTGAGTGATCACACCATCATGATTATCTGAGTCGTGAAGATCTTTTTTGTACAGTTCTTCTGTGTATTCTTGCCGCCTCTTCTTAATATTTTTGCTTCAGTTAGGTCCATACCATTTCTGTCCTTTGTGCCCATCTTTGCATGAAATGTTCCCTTGGTATCTCTAATTTTCTTGAAGAGATCTCTAGTCTTTCCCATTCTGTTTTTTTCCTCTATTTCTTTGCATTGATCGCTGAGGAAGTCTTTCTTCAGTTCCATTCAGTTCAGTCGCTCAGTCGTGTCTGACTCTTTGCGACCCCATGAATTGCAGCATGCCAGACCTCCCTGTTCATCACCATCTCCCAGAGTTCACTCAGACTCACATCCATCGAGTCAGTGATGTCTCCAGCCATCTCATCCTCGGTCGTCCCCTTCTCCTTCTGCCCCCAATCCCTTCCAGCATCAGAGTTTTTTCCAATGAGTCAACTCTTCTCATGAGGTGGCCAAAGCACTGGAGTTTCAGCTTTAGCATCATTTCTTCCAAAGAAATCCCAGGGTTGATCTCCTTCAGAATGGAGTGGTTGGATCTCCTTGCAGTCCAAGGGACTCTCAAGAGTCTTCTCCAACACCACAGTTCAAAAGCATCAATTCTTTGGTGCTCAGCCTTCTTCACAGTCCAACTCTCACATCCATACATGACCACAGGAAAAACAGTCTTTCTTATCTTTTTGCTATTCTTTGGAACTCTGCATTCAGATGCTTATATCTTTCTTTTTCTCCTTTACCTTTCACTTCACTTCTTTTCACAGTTATTTGTAAGGCCTCCCCAGACAACCATTTTGCCTTTTTTGCATTTCTTTTTCCTGGGGATGCTCTTGATCCTTGCCTCCTGTACACTGCCATGAACCTCCGTCCATTGTTCTTCAGGCACTCTGTCTATCAGATATAATCTGTTGAATATTTTCACCCTGTGAAAATTTCCTTGACCACTCAATCCACATTAACTTTCTCCATCTCCATTGTTTTTATCATATCATTTAGCTTTAATTCTCTTTGGAACTTTTGTCACTATCTGAAATTAGCTTTTCATTTACTTGTTTAATTGATTATTGCTATTTCTCCGAATAGTGTACCAGCTCCATGAGAAGGAGAATATTTTGTTTGGCATAGGTAATAATATATGACCATAAGTCTTAATTTCTTTTCCTCTTGGACACACAGACTGTATTTCCTGCCTCCTTGGCAGCTAGATGTGATCATCTGGCTAGTGTCAGCTGATGGAATGTGGGCAGAAGTCTTCCAGAATACTTTCATGCCTGGCTTTTAAACCATCCTGAGACCCTCAAGGATCTCTCTTCATCACCAGACCACTGTAAACAATCTAGTGACAGACATTGAAAAACCAACAGCAGACAGGAGCCATGATCTCTGCCTCACCATGTGGAGTGCTAAATCCAAAAACTCACTTGAACTGCAATAGGGGTGAAAAATAGTCTCTAATGCATTAAGGAACTGAAATTTTAGGGCCGTTGCTCTATCTGTCTTATACATTGAGGTACTTAGAGTACTCTTTACCATCAAGACACAAAATATTTTGAATGAATAAATGATTGAATGTTTAGTAACTTAATTCATATTTACAAATTTGATTAGTTTTAAAATCGTATCTATGTGTATTTAACAGAAATTTTCAAGCATAGACTTTTAGATGATTTGTTCATTTCTTAGCAGCAGCTCATGACTAGTTAGAAAGTCTAAACTAGAGGGAAGATTCAGATAGACTTATTAGATCTGGTTTAAAAATCAATCACATAGTCTTTGATTCAGACAAACTATAAGAATGTAATCAAAGAGACACTTAGTGGGAGATATTTGACTTTTCTTATCTGAGAAAAAATAAATTTCTTTGAATAGTAAACTACAAGAATTGTTATACTTATAAAAAACACCCCACTGACAGTCAGATGTTTTCTTTAAATCTTGTTCCAAATGAAAATCAATGTATTTCTTTATTTGAAGGATGATGGCTAAAAAGTCAAATTTAAATAATCTTCTGGAGTTATAAAAAATCATAGAAGCTGATGTTTTACTAAGCTGGTAAATGAAACTGGAAAACTTAACTCAATTTCCCAAAGTCATGGTGACAGAAGTTTGTTCTGAAACTAGGACCTTGATCTTCTAATATTAATCACCTTTTCATTTGCTGCCAGTGTTGATTTTGAAAATTTGTTTTTTGCATAAAGTGACTACTTTTGGTTTTTCATCTTAGATTTACTTGCTCACACTGAAATAATTCTCTACTTATAAATACTGAACATTATCACAATTGTTTTTAACTAACATAAGTTGTTGAAAATATATTCAATGCTTTGTTCACTAGGTATAAAAGAATACATAGTTGCAAATGATAAATACAAAATCTAACATATTTATATACATAAAAACTATCTCAAAAATAAGGTTATCATTACCGTTTTCTCTATTATCTCTCTTATCAAACATCACCTGGATATTTTGATTCTATCTCAACAATACTATTCATTTTCTCTCTTTATTTCTATTACCATGGTTACAGTTCTAATTAGGACTCTCATTATCTTTTGCTTAAGCTATTTCTCTGAGGCCCTGAAATTAACATAGTTGTAAGAGAAGACATTTTCTCATTGTTTCAGATGGACTCTGCTATGCATCTCCCCCACAGACTTCTCAAGTTTTGGAACATTGTTGTATTTATTCAGTCAATTAACAAAATTTTATTGAGCGCCTATCCTTGAGCCAGACATCATAGATATGGAGAACAACTCACTCTCTAGCCAAAGGACAGATATTAATATAGCTTTATAAGTGCTAGAAATGTAACTCATATAAATGTGAGTTCACAGCTATGAAAATAAAAACAACAAAAAAGCATTTCCTAAAAGTACTGAAGAAATTTCTCTGAAGAGGTGGGAATTTAGGTGGAACTCAAAGACCCAGTAAATACCAATCAAATTTAAAAATGGTTGAAAACTGCACTTGAACTAGAAGTCTTAAGATAAAAAGTTCAAATATTGCTAGTAGTATGAAAAATTATAAGAAGTTTAGAACATTGGGAATATAGGTTAATTGGGGAAGGAAAGGTGATATGCTCCAACATCTGACATCACAAATGTAGCCAGAAAGTTCTTTATTTTCTGGCTGATTAATCAGGTGCCTTTATCTTTCTACATATCCCGTGAACCTCCTTCCCACATCTACCTTCTTGATCAAAGAAGGTTAGAGAATGCCTGAGGGAAAGTAATGGGAGGCAAGTCTGGAAAAAAGGGAAAACCAGGTAGTGAAGTCTTTCTGAGATAGTTTAAATTTTATTCTTTAGACAATAAGAAAGCAACAAAAGATTTAAATAATCAAGTTTATGGAGAGTGTGGTCAACTAGTGGTGAAACTAACGACAGACTTCAGAGTGACATCAGGAAGGACTTTTAAAGCTCATGGCGGAATGAAGACCTAGACTAAGGCAATGGACAAAGAAAATGAAGCAACATTCAAGAGTGATCACTGAGGCCAAGGAAATGTAGAATTATAGGCTTTGTCAAGTGAATGAGGAAGCAGAATCTAAGATCACATCAAGTTTTATAGGATGACTAGCCCTGTGTTAATAGAGAAAACATATGTATAGAATAGTAATACAAGCAGTGAAAAAAAGTGATTTAACCTGAAGACTGGGGGAAGGAAGCGGATAATAAGATACACTTTTAGACAAGTATCTGAAATTTAATGTAAGCTAGATGATTTGTATTAAGCAAGATAAAGAAAGCCATACGGAAAACTATTTTTTCATTTAAAAATACACTTTAAACATTATCAAAACTGTTAGTAAATTATATAATGTATTAGAATATTACTAAACATAAAATCCTAAACTTAAGCCAATACTTAAATAAAATTCTCTATCAAACTGGCTTTCTTACTGCTCCAAATTTTTTTGAAGCCTATAAAACTAATTGACTAATGCTGTGAACATATTCTTAGAAATTCTACTTGTATTTTGAAATCGTGTTTCTCCTGAAATGCATAACAAAAAAATACTGAGTTTTAGTGAATCTTCAGTGATAAGCATGGGTTTCTAACTGTCCTCTGTTAGGAGGGCAGATTTTATTTATTTGGACTAAGTAACTTCGAGCTCAGTACAAACTTCAGGCTTGAAGCTATTTCTAAGGGATATCTTAAATGACCCTATCAGCTATATCTAGTTGATTCTGACTCAAGTTTTCTTGATTTAGACATATAGTAAAAATATATATTTCTGTCTTTCTGTCCCTTTAATTTCAAGTTAGAAAGAGGGGTATTAGAGTTTCAAATATCTTGCTTATTTTAAAAGTGTTCTCATACTAATTCCCTATACAAACCATTACTTGATGAATAACAGCTATTCTAAAACTGACTGAAAAATCTATGGCCAAGGAGTTTGTAAAACTCCTACACTCATTTCAACCGTTTAAAATATTTTTTACACTATTTTACCTTTTAAAATATTTGTTTGCACTACTATATGGGGTTTATCATTCTACATTTGAAGCAAACATACAATAAGTACCAAGCTGAAGTTACAATCAGTTCAGTTCAGTTCAGTTCAGTTGCTCAGTCGTGTCCGAATCTTTGCGACCCCATGAATTGTAGCACACCAGGCCTCCTTGTCCATCACCAACTGCCTGAGTTCACCCAAACTCACGTCCATCGAGTTGGTGATGCCATCCAGCATCTCATCCTCTGTCGTCCCCTTCTCCTCCTGCCCCCAATCCCTCCCAGCATCAAAGTCTTTTCCAATGAGTCAACTCTTCGCATGAGGTGGCCAAAGTATTGGAGTTTCAGCTTCAGCATCAGTCCTTCCAAAGAACACCCAGGGCTGATCTCCTTCAGAATGGACTGGTTGGATCTCCTTGCAGTCCAAGGGACTCTCAAGAGTCTTCTCCAACACCACAGTTCAAAAGCATCAATTCTTCAGTGCTCAGCTTTCTTCACAGTCCAACTCTCACACCCACACATGACCACTGGAAAAACCATAGCCTTGACTAGGCGGACCTTTGTTGGCAAAGTAATGTCTCTGCTTTTTAGTATGCTATCTAGGTTGGTCATAACTTTTCTTCCAAGGAGTAAGTGTCTTTTAATTTCGTGGCTGCAGTCACCATCTGCAGTGATTTTGGAGTCCCAGAAAATAAAGTCTGACACTGTTTCCACTGTTTCCCCATCTATTTCCCATGGAGTGATGGGACCAGATGCCATGATCTTGGTTTTCTGAATGTTGAGCTTTAAGCCAACTTTTTCACTCTCCTCTTTCACTTTCATCAAGAGGCTTTTTAGTTCCTCTTCACTTTCTGACATAAGGGTGGTGTCATCTGCATATCTGAAGTTATTGACATTTCTCCTGGCAATCTTGATTTCAGCTTGTGCTTCCTCCAGTCCAGCATTTTGCATGATATACACTGCATACAAGTTAAATAAGCAGGGTGACAATATACAGCCTTGATGTACTCCTTTTCCTTTTTGGAACCAGTCTGTTGTTCCATGTCCAGTTCTAACTGTTGCTCCCTGACCTGCATATAGGTTCCTCAAGAGGCAGGTCAGGTGGTCTGGTATTCCCATCATTTCAGAATTCTCCACAGTTTATTGTGATCCACACAGTCAAAGGCTTTGGCAGTCAGTAAAGCAGAAATAGATGTTTTTCTGGAACTCTCTTGCTTGTTCCATGATCCAGAAGATGTTGGCAATTTGATCTCTGGTTCCTCTGCCTTTTCTAAAACCAGCTTGAATATCTGGGAGTTCATGGTTCATATATTGCTGAAGCCTGGTTTGGAGAATTTTGAGCATTACTTTACTAGCATGTGAGATGGGTGCAATTGTGTGGTAGTTTGAGCATTCTTTGGCATTGCCTTTCTTTGGAATTGGAATGGAAACTGACCTTTTCCAGTCCTGTGGCCAGTGCTGAGTTTTCCAGATTTGCTGGCATATTGAGTGCAGCACTTTCACAGCTTCATCTTTCAGGATTTGAAACAGCTCAACTGAAATTCCATCACCTCCACTAGGTTTGTTCATAGTGATGCTTTCTAAGGCCCACTTGACTTCACACTCCAGGATGTCTAGCTCTAGGTGAGTGATCACACCATCATGATTATCTGGGTCATGAAGATCTTTTTTGTACAGTTCTTCTGTATATTCTTGTCCCGTCTTCTTAATATCTTCTGCTTCTGTTAGGTCCATACCATTTCTGTCCTTTATCGAGCCCATCTTTGCATGAAATGTTCCCTTGGTATCTCTAATTTTCTTGAAGAGATCTCTAGTCTTTCCCATTCTATTGTTTTCCTCTATTTCTTTGCATTGATCACTGAGGAAGGCTTTCTTATCTATCCTTGCTATTCTTTGGAACTCTGCATTCAGATGCTTATATCTTTCCTTTTCTCCTTTGCTTTTCATATCTTTTCTTTTCACAGCTATTTGTAAGGGCTCCCCAGACAGCCATTTTGCTTTTTTGTATTTCTTTTCCATGGGGATGGTCTTGATCCCTGTCTCCTGTACAATGTCACAAACCTCATTCCATAGTTCATCAGGCACTCTATCTATCAGATCTAGTCCCTTAAATCTATTTCTCACTTCCACTGTATAACCATAAGGAATTTGATTTAGGTCATACCTGAATGGTCTAGTGGTTTTCCCTACTTTCTTCAATTTAAGTCAGAATTTGGCAATAAGGAGTTCATGATCTGAGCCACAGTCAGCTCCTGATCTTGTTTTTGCTGACTGTATAGAGCTTCTCCATCTTTGGCTGCAATGAATATAATCAATCTGATTTCGATGTTGACCATATGGTGATGTCCATGTGTAGCGTCTTCTCTTGTGTTGTTGGAAAAGGGACGTTGCTATGATCAGTGCGTTCTCTTGGCACAACTCTATTAGCCTTTGCCCTGCTTCATTCCGTATTCCAAGGCCAAATTTGCCTGTTACTCCAGGTGTTTCTTGACTTCCTACTTTTGCATTCCAGTCCTCTATAATGAAAAGGACATCTTTTTCGGGTGTTAGTTCTAAAAGTTCTTGGAGGTCTTCATAGAACTGTTCAACTTCAGCTTCTTCAGTGTTACTGGTTGGAGCATAGACTTGGATTACTGTGATATTGAATGGTTTGCCTTGGAAACGAACAGAGATCATCTGTCATTTTTGAGATTGCATCTAAGTACTGCATTTTGGACTCTTTTGTTGACCGTGATGGCTACTCCATTTCTTCTAAGGGATTCCTGCCTGCAGTAGTTGATATAATGGTCATCTGAGGTAAATTCGCCCATTCCAGTCCATTTTAGTTAGCTGATTCCTAGAATGTTGACGTTCACTCTTGCCGTCTTGTTTGATCACTTCCAATTTGCCTTGATCATGGACCTAACATTCCAGGTTCCTATGCAATATTACTCTTTACAGCATCAGACCTTGCTTCTATCACCAGTCACATCCACAACTGGGTATTGTTTTTGCTTTGGCTCCATCCCTTCATTGTTTCTGGAGTTATTTCTCCACTGATCACCAGTAGCATATTGGGCACCTACCTGGGGGGAGTTCCTCTTTCAATATCCTATTATTTTACCTTTTCATACTATTCATGGGGTTCTCAAGGCAAGAATACTGAAGTGGTTTGCCATTCCCTTCTCCAGTGGACCACATTCTGTCAGACCTCTCCACTATGACCCGCCCGTCTTGGGTGGCCCCACACGGCATGGCTTAGTTTCATTAAGTTAGACAAGGCTGTTGTCCATGTGATTAGATTGACTAGTTTTCTGTGATTATGGTTTGTGTGTCTGCCCTCTGATGTCCCTTGCAACACCTACCGTCTTACTTGGGTTTCTCTTACCTTGGGCGTGTGGTATCTCCTCACAGCTGCCCCTGCTGACCTTGAACATGGAGTAACTCCTGCACAGCCACTGCTCCTTGGACCTGGGGTTGCTCTTATTGAAGTTCCAACACAAGAGATCAATTATCTGCGCTAACCTTAACAGACCAACCTCAAGAATAACGCAAGTTACTCTTAGTTTCAGGATTACAAATTTATTTCAGCTATTGCTTTGTACCATAGAGTGATGGGGTAGGGGTTATGTAGCAGAATGTTGCTTCTAAGGCAGGATCTGCTGGTAACTTGCGGCTCTTTGTTAAAATTAGCCCTAATCTAGCTCTGAATTTCTTTTCCTCCAGTTGTTTAAGGACATACTCATCTACTCTAAAAAACACCCCATATTAGCAGCTTTAAGTATGTTATGTGTGTGTGTGTGTGTGTGTGTGTGTGTACAATCTGGAGAGGGAAGTGGCAACCCACACTGGTATTCTTGCCTGGAGAATCCCATGGACAGATGATCCTAGTAGGGCTACAGTCCATGTGGTCACAAGAATCAGATATGACTTACCGCCACCACCATAGATGTAATCATAATAAAAAAGAGAAACAAAAAAATGCATTTAAACATGACACCTATTCTTAAGAAGTTATTATCTACCTCAGAGAGATATAGAACATCTTAGAAGTTGTAGTAATAAACAAAAAAGTGAAAATTTGACCATAAAAAAATGCCTAAGGAGGACAGAAAAAACATTTTGCTTAATACAAATTAAAATTGAGGAAAAATATTAAAGGTGAGTTTTTTTAAGTTACATATATTACTTTTGGCTTCCTAAGTGGCACAGTGGCAAAGAATCTGTCTACCAATGCAGTAGATGCTGGTTGGATCCCTGGGTCAGAAGATCCCCTGGAGAAGGAAATGGCAACCCACTCCGGTATTCTTGCCTGAAGAATTCCAAGGAGAGTGGAGCCTGGCTGGCTACAGTCCATGGAGTCACAAAGAGTTGGACATGACTGAGCGACTAAACATAAGTAGAAAATATTAGAAAATTTAAATAAGACTACATAAAAGTCAGTTGTAGTCCTACTAACTGGTAATAAGGGCTTCCCTAGTGGCTCAGTAAGTAAAGAATCCACTGCAATGTAGGACACCTGGGTTTGATCCCTGGGTCAGGAATATCCCTGAGAGAAGGAAATGGCAACCTACTTCAGTATTCTTGCCTGGGAAATTCCATGAACAGAGGAGACTGGCAGGCTGCAGTCCATAGGGTCACAAGAGTCGGACACAACTTTGCGGCTAAACCACCAACTGGAGATAATAAACATGTTCCTCTGTTTCTTTGTGGCTCTTGTTCCTATGATTCTCTTATTTTTTAAAGGTACTATCTCTATCTCTACGTGGAGGCTATGCCACGTCTCCCTTCAGCCCAAGGCATTCCCTTCCCAGCTGCTGGGAGTGTTGGAGCTGTTAGCCCTCAGCTGAGTGGCTCTCTGACAACCATCCTCAAACAAAGAGCTCCTTATGAAATTGGTTGAATCCGTTGTTTCAACCATATTATAGTTCAACAACTTCCTTAGTTCAATCCTGCTTCCCTGAGTCCCCTAAAGTTATAGATCCAAATGACAGTGTTCACAGGACTTTGTGTTAGCAAATGTCTATCTCAAAGTCTGGGGTCCCAGGAAACCTCAGTTAAAATACTCTTAAAATGATTTTTAATCCATTTTCTCCCACTTGAAAATATTTATCACTCAGCTTATGAATTTAAAACTATGTGTAAAAATATTCTCAGGGACTTCATGGTCTCTTATTACATGAACATATCATATTGTACTTAATCATTGCTGTTATTAAATACTTGAGGAATTTGGAGTTTAAGATACAGAAAAGCTGTGGGAAAGGAGAAATCTGACCTGATGGCTGGGAGTTAAAATGGGCAAGCATAGAGAAGGAATGCATGTTTAACCTGACAGGAGCAGAAAATCTAAAGAGCGAGGATGATAAGGTAGGTAAAGCAACTGACAGTAGAACTCTGAAAGCAAAAATGAAAAATAGTTAGATTTAAAATAATAGAAGGAAAGAAAATTACTTTATTTAAAAAAGTTTTTTTTTTTTTCTTTTCTTTTTTTTAAAGCATTGAAAGAAAGTTATTCCAGAGGATATAAGGGAACTGAGCATACTGGAGAAACCCTGAGGGCAATGAAGCAACTAGGTCTCTAGCACCATTATGCAAACAGGACACCATGAATGCTTGGGATAAAGTGTTGACTGTTAAGTTGGAAAAGGAGGCTCAAGAAATATAATAGACCAAGCAACAAAAAGTGTCAAAGCTTAGTGATGGATTAGATCTAGTGAGGAAAACAGAAAGGGAAAGTGAAAATGATTATAAGATTTTTACCCTGGGGGACTGGGATGAAGACAAAGCTTTTAAAATTAGAACTGGTGACTGTTAGAAGCAGAAGATGATTAACTTTCACTGATAGGTTAAATTCTTGTTGTTTAAAGATAATGTGTGGGCAACTTGAGTTACATAGTACAGAAAGAAGGAGACTATATATATATGTATGTGTATATAATATATATTTATATGTATAAAATGTGTGAAAGAAGAAAGGATGCTTTAATTTTAGCAAGATACAAAATAAAGCAGAGTTATAGAAACTAATACATATAAGTATGCAAGGCACTTAGCATATAAATAGTTAGAAGTCTTCTCTATGTAAAAAAAGTTATATGTATATATATACATATATATGTATACATACATATGTATACATATGTATAAATACATATATATAAAGATTAAATTAGTATATTAACAGTTAGAAGTCTTAGTCATGTAAAAAGTTATATATGTACATATATATACACATCCATATATATTCACATAAATTTTCTCTAAGAATATTATAATTATAAATTTCCCCAATACTCCTGAAAACTTGAAGGCATAGCATACCAAATGTCTTGAGACATAAGCAGATTTCATATTTATAGAGATATAAACACTTTTTTTAATCAATACTAAGCTTAATTTATCATAAAAACAAAAATAAAAGTGAAAGCGTAGTTACTCAGTCACATCCGACTCTTTTTGACCCCATGAACTGTAGCCCACCGGGCTCCTCCTTCTTTCGGATTTTCCAGACAAGAATATGGGAGTGGGTTGCCATTTCCTTCTCCATATAATAAGAAAAGCATAGACTAATTTTTATCACTGGACCAGGCTCACCACACTTGGATATATTCTTAAGATATATTTGGAAATAAATCTAATATTAGAATTATGTGATGAATAAAAAGTAATTAAAATCTTTTTGAAGAATTAGCTTGGAATCTTAAATTTGCATTGTATTCATTTTAAGGATCATTCATCTTTTGAACCGTTGTGAAAAGGGCACCAGTGTATTGATAACTTATTAGTATAATCTACTTTTCATGGATTATCTCCCTAACTTGCTCATGGAATACATTCATCTCTTACCTTCACACAAAATCTTCAAGTTATTTCCAGGAATTCTTGGGGAACACAGACAGTTCTTGGTTAGAGCATTAAGTTCTGGCCTTCCTGGCTGATGTTGGTGGCCCTTGAAGCCAGCTGAGGGCCCCTTGGTTCTTCCCTTGCTTCCAAGCCCCACTGAACTAAGGATGACATTCGTGGTAAAGGTGCAATATTGCAATATCCAGAACCCACAAAAAGATGCACAATTGGCACCAGTTTCTCTGGAACCTCAGAGAGTCTAAGGAACCTTAGTACACTGTGCACAGTAATATAAGAGACATTTTCCTAGGCTGCGTCACATTTTGTCACCTTGTCTCTTATCATCTTGCTTTTGTTCCATAAAATAAAACCCTATAAAAAAGTTGCTTTTTTTCTTGCATTTAGAGTTTTGCTCCTCAAGGCCCTGAGACAAGTCTGATCTGAGACAATGACCATGCTCTCATTCCCTCTGCATTTCCTCTCTGTGACTTGTGCCTCTTAGCTCTCTTCCCTCAACATTCTTAATAAAAATGATTCTGAGGAGTGATGTCAGCAACATAGCTCATTGTGTCCTGCTCAACAACAATAATTTGGCATCCATCCATGGACAAAGGTGCCTCTGTGGGAGCTGTAGAATTCAGCATTATACATCAAGGGGCCCAGGAGGAGTCTGGCCCATTTACATGTCAGGTAATAGACACACAGACCTCACCACAGCTTGGGACCCTGCAGTGGCTTGTAAACTGGCTCCAGCCCCTCTTATCCATAGTCCAGGAAGCCCTTTAGACAATTACCCATGGATGAGAGAGCTACTGTGAAACTCTAGGTTTCCAACAGATGAATTCCAATGCAACATTAGAGCAAAAAAAAAAAAAAAAAGTGAGCTTGGAGGATACTCATATTGGACAGAGGAAGAGGAAGATTTTGACCTTACCTACAACAACTCTCCTACAACACGTCACATCTCAGTCAAGAAAGATCTTCTTGGCCTGAGATATCTTCTGCAGGGGAAAGATATGAGTTCCTAGTTTCTCCAGCCATGGGGGACATTGGAATAGAAGCTCAAGTGAGCTTCATGAGCAGGTAGAGGCTGGGGGAGTGGCAGATACGATTCTTGTGGAAATTAAAGGAATATGGATCCAATTAATTACATTGCAGACTCCATCAAGAAGCCCAATGATGAGTTGCTGGGACACCTTGCCCTGAGTTCTCCCAACTGGCCAAAGGCATCTGCAGCATCCCACATGTCTCACTCACAAAGACCCTACCCCGTGGTTGACTCTGTGCATGGTTCTGAAGCTGGAGAGACTGAGCTTTGGCAGATGACTAATAAATACCTGCAGAAAGCTGGCCTAACCTGCAGGCCAGGGAGAGACCACAGGCAAAGCAAATGGAAGGTTGTCAGCACCTGGCCTCATGAGCTGTAGAACTGAGAGAAGGCACACAAATTAAAAAATTCCCCCACCAAGGGAAGCAAGAAGCTTGGAACAGGCTTATCCATAGAGCATCTAAGAAAGCCTCAGAATCTGTAGCAGGACTGACAAAAGATACTTCTCTCTTAAAAACAATTAGTAAATTATGAAGGTGACAATAATTGCAAAGGCAAAGACAGCTACACAAAAATTCAAGAAACATGAAAAATTGAGGAAACATGACACCACTAAAGGATCACAGAAGTCTTTCTGTAACTGACTCCAAAGGCATGGAGATCTGTGATCTGTTTGATAAATAATTCAAAATAGTAGTTTAAAGGAAGCTTGATAAAGTATAAGAAAACAAAGAAAGACAATTCAGTTAAATTAGGAAAACAATGTCTGGACAAATGAGAAGTTAAACAAAAATAAATCATAAAAAAAGAATCAAAAATTCTGGAGATGAATTATACAATAAGTGAAATGAAACTGTGATACAGTGTATTCTTTTGGTGCAAGGATGGTTCAACATGTACAAATCAATCAGTGTAATATACCATATTAATAGAATAAAACAGACAAAAAAGTATAATCATCTCAATAGATGCAAAAAAACACCTGCAAAAGAGAGAATTCTTTTCATGAAAAAAAAAATTGCTCAACATATTGGGGACATGAACCTCAGTATAGTAAAGGTCATATATATGCCAAGCTCACAGTTAACCTTATTCAGTTCAGTTCAGTTGCTCAGTCATGTCCAAATCTTTGCAACCCCATGAATCACAGCACACCAGGCCTCCCTGTCCATCACCAACTCTCAGAGTTCACTCAGACTCACGTCCATCGAGTCAGTGATGCCATCCAGCCATCTCATCCTCTGTCCTCCCCTTCTCCTCCTGCCCCCAATCCCTCCCAGCATCAGAGTCTTTTCCAATGAGTCAGCTCTTCACATGAGGTGGCCAAAGTACTAGAGTTAACCTCATACTCAATGATAAAAGATTGAAAGTTTTTCTCTAAGATGAGGACAAGACACAGGAGACTACTTTCCCCATTACTATTCAACATGAAAAAAGAAGTCCTAGCCAGATGAATCAGGGGGGAAAAAAGAAATAAAATGTATCCAAATCCAAAAGGAAGAAGAAAAACTATATGCAGATGACATGATCTTATATAAAATCATAAAACCTCCATGCTGCTGCTGCTGCTGCTAAGTCGCTTCAGTCGTGTCCGACTCTGTGCGACCCCATACACACACACACAAACACAAAACTGTTAAAACTAATCAATGAATTTAGTAAAGAAGTAAGACACAAAAAATAATTTAATTTCTACACACAAACAACAACAAATAGATATTCCTTGACTTGTGATAGGGTTGTTGTTGTGGTTCAGGTGTTCAGTTGTGTCTGACTCTTGCAACCCCGTGGACTGCAGCACATCAGGCTTCTCTGCCCTCCACTATCTCCTGGAGTGCTCAATTGTGATCACTGAGTCAGTGATGCTATCTAACCATCACATCCTCTGCTGCCCCCTTCTCCTTTTGCCTTCAGTCTTTCC
The DNA here is from genome assembly GCF_014754425.2 of Oryx dammah. Lineage (NCBI taxonomy): Eukaryota > Metazoa > Chordata > Mammalia > Artiodactyla > Bovidae > Oryx > Oryx dammah. Next base: position 51,157,653 of record NW_024070203.1, on the reverse strand, counting down.
CAGTATCCGGGAATGAGTTGGCTCTTTGCAATGGGTGGCCAAGGTAGTGGAACTTCATCTCATCCTCTGCCATCCCCTTGTTCTCCTGCCCTCAATCTTTCCCAGCATCAGGGTTTTTTCCAATGAGTCAGTTCTTTACATCAGGTGGCTAAAGTATTGGAGTTTCAGCTTCAGCAACAGTCCTCCCACTGAATATTCAGGGTTCATTTCCTTTAGGATTGACTGCTTTGAGTTCCTTGTAGTCCATGGACCTCTGAAGAATCTTCTTTAGTGCTGCAATTCAAAAGCATCAATTCTTCTGCGCTCAACCTTCTTTAGGGTCTAACTCTCACATCCATACATGACTATTGGGAAGACCATCACTTTGACTATACAGACTTTGTCAGCACAGTGCTGTCTCTGCTTTTTAATATGCTTTCTAGATTTGTCATAGCTTTCCTTCCAAGGAACAAGTGTCTTTTAATTTCCCAGCTGCAGTCACCATCAGCAGTGACTTTGTAGCCCAAGAAAACAAAATCTGTCACTGCTTCCACTTTTTCCCTTTCTGTTTGCCATGAAGTGATGGGACTGGTTGCCATGATCTCACTATTTTGAATGTTGAATTTTAAACCAGTTTTTTCACCCTCCTCATTCACACTCATCAAAAGGCTCTTTAGTTCCTCTTCACTTTCTGCCATCAGAGAGGTATCATTTGCATATCTGAGATTGTTGATATTTCTCCTGGCAAATCTTGATTCCAGCTTGTGATTCACCCAGTCCAGTATCTTGCATGATGCATTCTGCATAGAAATTAAATAAGCGGGTGACAATATACAGCCTGGTTGTACTCCTTTCCCATTCTTGAACCAGTCGGTTGTTCCATGTCCACTTCTAACTGTTGCTTCTTGACCCACATACAGGTTTCTCAGGATACAAGTAATGTAGTCTGGTAATCCCATCTCTTTAAGAATTTTCCACAGTGATATGTTACATTTTGATAAACCCATCATAAGTTGAAAAATTATAAGGTGAAAACACATTTAATATGCCTCACCTACCAAACATCATGCTTGGCCGAACCCACCTTAAACATGCTCAAAATACATTAGCCTTCATGGGGCAAAATAATCTAACACAAAGCCTATTTCATAATAAAGCCTTAAATATCTCATGTAATTTATTGAATACTGTACTTAAAAAAAAAAGGTTGGATGAGTACAGAATGGCTGTATATATATCAATTGTTTACCTTCATCATCACATATTTGGATGGGAGCTGTGGCTAGCTGATGCTGTTCAGCATAATAGGAGAATTTTATACACTCACCTGAGAAAGATCAAAATTCAGATTTGAAGGATGGTTTTTACCGAATGCTTATTGCTTTCACACCATAAAGTTGAAAAAGTATAACTCTAACCATTTTAAGTCTATACCTGAAAAGAAACTTCCTCAGAGAGTAAATCTTAAATGTTCTTACTACAAAAAGAGAAATGGTAATTACATGAGGTGATATAATATTAACTAACTCTATTTGGGGATCATTTCACAATATTTAAGTGTATTAATCATCACATTATACACCTTCAACTTATATGTTGAATGTTGTATGTAATTTATATTCCAATAAAGCTAGAAATATAGGTAGATAGAGAAATGATTCTTTGACTTCCACTGGTTCTTTGTAAGACATTTTTGCCATGTATTCCAACAGTAGCAGAATCTACAGGTGGGATCCTTTTTACATCTGTTTCAGGTGAATATTTCTGCCTTGAACAAAATAGTCTAGATGATCGAAGATGCTCACAAAGAGAGTAGAGGAAGAATGAGAGAGCCCTTCTCTTCATACCCTTTCTCCTCATTCCCTGATGTACGTATTTGCCAGAACTTATGAATCAGCCGGTTGCCGAAAGTTCCATTTGGGGCTAATAATCAGGAAAGGAAGACTAGACATAGAGTGACCTAAGCTTATCTTTATCTGATGCTAAAAAGCACTGGGGAACAGTGATGCTAAGTGACCTTTCAACCTTGGAGATTGAAATTTCTAGGACAGGGGACTTGCTGACTCTTGAGGAAACAGATCTGTGGAATACAAAGACCTGCACAATGAGTAAGGAGCTCACGGCTTAGAAGGAGAACTAGAGAAGTAAATAATGCTATTACTTAGGGGGGAAAATAAAAGATGACTAAATGGATTCCTAACAATCACCTGCTTGTCAAAGGGTCTAAGTAAAACTAAAATGTAAATATCTTTATTTTCAAAATTAAAGCAACTAAAAGCTTAATTGGCTTCCCTGGTGGCTCAGATGGTAACAAATCTGCCTGCAATGTGAGAGACCTGGGTTCAGTCGCTGGGCTGGGAAGGTCCCCTGGAGAAGAAGTGGCTACCCACTCCAGTGTTCTTACCTGGAGCATCCCATTGACAGAGGAGCCTGGTGTGCTAGTACGTGGGGTTACAAAGAGTCAGATATGACTGAGCAACTACACTTTCACTTCAAAACTGAATTAGGGGCATATTTCTTTTAAAATATTCTTTTTATTTAAATATTAAGTATGAGACACCAATGAGACATCGCCTCACACCAGTCAGAATGTCAATCATCAAAAAAATCTACAAACAATAAATGGTGGAGAGGGTGTGGAGAAAAGGGAACCCTCTTGCACTGTTGGTGGGAATGGAAACTGATACAGCCACTATGGAAGATGGTATGGAGATTCATGAAAAAACTTGGAATAAAACCACCATATGACCCAGCAATCCTACTGCTAGGCATACACCCTGAAGAAACCAAAATTGAAAAAGACACATGTATTCCATTGTTCATTGCAGCAATATTTACAATTGCTAGAGCATGGAAGCAATTTACAATAGCTAGAACATGGAAGCAATCTAGATGTCCACTGACAGATGAATGGATAAAGAAACTGTGGTACATATACACAATGCAATATTACTCAGCCATAAAAAGGAATGCATTTGAGTCAGTTCTAATGAAGTGGATGAACCTAGAGCCTGTTATATAGAGTGAAGTAAGTCAGAAAGAGAAAGATAAATATTGTATATTAATGCATATATACAGAATCTAGAAATATGGTACTAAATAATCTATTTGCAGGGCAGCAGTGGAAAAGTAGACATAGAGAACAGAATTATGGACATGGGGAGAGCAGAGGAGAGGGTGAGATGTGTGGAAAGAGTAACCTGAAAACTTATATTACCATATGTAAAAAGATAGCCAACGGGAATTTGCTGTATGATTCAGGAAGCTCAAACAGGGGCTCTGTATCAGCCTAGAGGTGTGGGTGGGATGGGGTGGGAAATGGCAGGGAGATTCCAGAGGGGGAGATATATGCATTCCCATGGCTGATTCATGTTGAGGTTTGACATACAACAACAAAATTCTGTAAAGCAATTATCCTTCCATTAAAAAATAAATAAATAAACTTAATTAAAGGCATATTTCTTTAAAAACTACTTTTTTATTTAAAAATATTAAATAAAAATAAATCATAGAATAACTTTAACAAGTTCTAATTTATTTAAAAATAAATGGTTGTAGAAATATTCAATAAATTCATAATTTCAAGACATTTTTTTCTGAAAAGCAAAAGTAATCTAGACATTTCAAAGGTTACTCTGTATACTACAGATTACCTAATAAATAATTATTGACTTAGTGCGCCGGCTCGCTCCGGGAGATGGTGATGGACAGGGAGGCCTGGCGTGCTGCGATTCATGAGGTCGCAAAGAGTCGGACACGACTGAGCGACTGAAATGAACTGAACTGAACTGAATTATTGACTTAACTCTGATGATGACTAGATGGTTAACAATAAAAAATGTTAAAGATTTGATTATTTAAAATAACATTAATAGTATCATTTGCTTTTACTCCTTTATAAAAATAATCTTTGAATCACTATCATAAGTAGCTTTCATTTTTCAAAACTATTGAAATACAATAATAAAAGTATTCTTCTACTGAAACTTTCTAACAAATTTTGATAATGCATATATGAGATAATGAAATAAATGTGTATCTTGCATAAAATAAAGGAAAACACCAAATGTTCAACTCTTACAAGATGGACAATGGCACTTAAATAGTATAGAAAAATAAACAAAATCCACACTGCATAATATTTGTAAATAACTTGCAACCTCCTTCATTCTGTATCAATATCTACGGTACCTTAATTAAAGATATATTGTTCTTACATTGAGGATTTAGCTTATCCCAAAGGACTTGTTTTAAAAATAATATCTTTAATTCAAAGAATCACTTCTGGTACAAGTAAGTGCTGGTTTCCAACACAGATAAAGCTAGATTTCATATTTATCAACTTGGTATTCATTTTGAAATATCAGATAAGCAACTTAAAATGCACAGAAGAAACCTATTTTTACTGTAATAATTAATAACCACAAAAAGAAAACTCCACTATTTTTAAGCCTTTACTAGCCCTATGTCAAGCATCTTATGTACATCTTTTCATATAATTCTCACAAAAGTCATATGAGAAACACATATTAATGGTCAATGTTATAAAAAATGTAACTGAGTCGTGGGAAGATTACAGCTATATATGATCATGGGGAACTAAGTGTAGCTGATACAAATTTATTGTGTCTAACTTCTGCATATTGGCCCACTGTGCAAGACCGCCTATCTGAGTAGCTCTTCTTTCACCTGTGTCTTTTAACTCCTACCACCTTTCCGTAGTTACGTAGAACTAGACAGACAAAGCATAACATTTAACCTAATGTATTTGTTTTACAGTACAAAATAAAGTTTTTACAACCAAATAAGGAATACTTTCTTTACATTATTCTTCCCTATATCCCTGTTTTGTTTTTCTTCTCCACTGCACACCATAGCACTTTCTTTAGTAAGAAGAGACAACATTTACACTGTGGGCAAGGAGGTTACTTTTTGATTTTCTTCCTCATGAGAAAGGAAGGAATTGGGGCTTCCCAAGTGGCTCAGGTGGTGAAGAGTCCACCTGTCAAGGTAGGAGACCCAGGTTCGATTTCCTGGGTCGGGAAGATCCCCTGGAGTAGAAAATGGCAAAGCTCCAATATTCTTGCCTGGAAAATTCCATGGACAGAGGAGCCTGGTGGGATGCAGTCTATGGAGTTGCAAAATAGTTGGACTGGGCACACAAGGAAGAAATACCACAAAATATGTTGTGCTGATAGGCTAGAGTAAAAAGCCTGTTATAAAACTGAAAAACAGCTTACTTTTGTAGGTAGGGCTACCTTCAAACTTGAGAGAGATAAACATGCATTTTGAGAGTATGGAGATAAGAGTGGAAAGAAAAACTGAAAAAGAATTCTTCTAACTTGCTTCTCCCTTTGTACCTGTATTTATTAATTTTCAATAATTATCATTATAAATGTTTTGATGACAACAGTTGCAACCTGTCTCATTGAAATCTTTGGGATTCAGGACAGAAAAATTCACTTTATCAAACTAAGCAATTCTTCATTTCCCATCAGTTCAGTTCAGTTCAGTCAGTTCAGTTCAGTCCGACTCTTTGTGACCCCATGAATCGCAGCACGCCAGGCCTCCCTGTCCATCACCAACTCCCAGAGTTCACTCAGACTCACGTCCATTGAGTCAGTGATGCCATCCAGCCATCTCATCCTCCGTTGTCCCCTTCTCCTCCTGCCCCCAATCCCTCCCAGCATCAGAGTCTTTTCCAATGAATCAACTCTTCGCATGATGTGGCCAAAGTACTGGACTTTCAGGTTTAGCATCATTCCTTCCAAAGAAATCCCAGGGCTGATCTCCTTCAGAATGGAGTGGTTGGGTCTCCTTGCAGTCCAAGGGACTCTCAAGAGTCTTCTCTAACACCACAGTTCAAAAGCATCAATTCTTTGGCACTCAGCTTTCTTCACAGTTCAACTCTCACATCCATACATGACCACAGGAAAAACCATACCCTTGACTAGACGGACTTTAGTTGGCAAAGTAATGTCTCTGCTTTTTAGTATGCTATCTAGGTTGATCATAACTTTTCTTCCAAGGAGTAAGCGTCTTTTAATTTCATGGCTGAAATCACCATCTGCAGTGATTTTGGAGCCCTGCAAAATAAAGTCTGACACTGTTTCCACTGTTTCCCCATCTATTTCCCATGAAGTGAAGGGACCAGATGCCATAATCATAGTTTTCTGAATGTTGAGCTTTAAGCCAACTTTTTCACTCTCCTCTTTCACTTTCATCAAGAGGCTTTTTAGTTCCTCTTCACTTTCTGCTATAAGAGTGGTGTCATCTGCATATCTGAGGTGATTGATATTTCTCCTGGCAATCTTGATTCCAGCTTGTGCTTCTTCCAGCCCAGCATTTCTCATGATGTACTCTGCATATAAGTTAAATAAGCAGGGTGACAATATACAGCCTTGACGTACTCCTTTTCCTATTTGGAACCAGTCTGTTGTTCCATGTCCAGTTCGAACTGTTGCTTCCTGACCTGCATATAGGTTTCTCAAGAGGCAGGTCAGGTGGTCTGGTATTCCCATCTCTTTTAGAATTTTCCACAGTTTATTGTGATCCACACAGTCAAAGGCTTCATTTCCCATAGTGGGTGCTAACTCTTTAACAGTGGTATAGCATCAGTAACTACACACATTAGAAAACGTGTATTAAAGTATAGGCTTCCCTGCTGGCTCAGTAGTAAAGAATCCACCTGCCACTATATGAGACGAAGGTTCAGTCCTTGGTCTGGGAAGATCCTCTAGAAAAGAAAGTAGCTACCCACTCCAGCAATCTGGTCTGGGGAATCCCATGGACAGAGGAGCCTGGCAGGTTAGAGTCCATGGTATCACAGAGTCACACATGACTTAGCGACTGAACACATACACACAAACATACACACACACATCAAGTTATAATACTCCATACCATGTAGAAAGTCACATTAATGCTGGAGACTGTTTCTCCAAAATATATGTTTCAGTTTTGTTTTCAAAAGCAGAATTGTGTGTGAGCTTTTAATTTTCTCTGCATGATTAGCAATTTTTTGTAGCAATTTTTTTGTAGAATAATATTTGTATAATAATTTAATAATAATATATTCTACAAATAACACAATTATTTTTAGAGTAATATTTCAACAATTTTGATAATTCTATATAAACTTATCTAAGTGGAATATGTGTGTGTGTATATATATATATATATATATATATGAAAGTTTAGCAATTAAGTAAAATAAAACTACCAAACCTTGAGTGATCTGGTATATAATATTAAATGTTCTATGACTTCAAATTATTTTCAACCCAGCTTGCAGGGGACAGTGAATTAACGGGAGTTAGAGTGATGCTTCAGAGAAGGCAATGGCAACCCACTCCAGTCCTCTTGCCTGGAAAACCCACTCCAGTATTCTTGCCTGGAGAATCCCAGGGACAGAGGAGCCTCGTGGGCTGCTGTCTATGGGGTCGCACAGAGTTGGACACGACTGAAGCGACTTAGCGGCAGCAACAGCAGCAGAGTGATGCTTAAAAAAAGAAAAAAATGTCTTCCAATTGTTTCTTTCAGGAAAAGACATGACATTTTGGTAAATTAGAAAGTAGAGGGTGCTGGTGCCTTTCAGAAGATGTAAAACGCTTCACTTGGTACTAATGTACATAAAGCAATTAGTTACTTGTCATGATGGGTGTTCCCTAAGGCAGTGCACTTTCTCCATTAGTATTTATATCTACATGCCATTACACATTGGGTAGCACTAAATAGATGAGATACGACCAGAGAATTACTCAAGTCATGTGCCATGAAGGAAAGAGATATTAACACACATTATTAGCACACAGGTGGAGTTGGATCACTTAATTTCCAGTGAGATATTTATCTTTAAATGCTTGCTAAGAGTGCAACATTTAACCCTTAGAGAAGAAGCTATTTTTTATCGACTGGTAAATATTTCTGGCTACTGAACACGCCCATGACAGTTTTGCTAGAGGTCATCTTCCCTGAATAGTCTGCCTACCCTGCTGGAAAATTCAAGGGTCTCTTCTATTTGGAAACTATGACTAATATATTAAGAGAAACTTCAAGAATCTTAAGTATAAAGCCATATTCTGTCACATTTTAGGCTTACCATAGATATCGGAAATGAAACCAAGACTGTGTTATTCATCCTTAAATATATTTTCCTCTTCCTCTCCCTCTCTCCGCATCTCTCTCTCTGTCTCCACTCTAAGATCATGAATATTCATATCTCTTAAAAGGTAATCTATTTTTAATTTGACTCTCTTCAAATATGTTTTTATTTAAAAAGCTATTAAATTTTGACTCATCAGCTTTTACAATGAAATTATTAAAGCATAATCGGCCTCATTCACCACACTTGCAGAAAACATTTATGAGTGTCTCATATATTCACAGTGTTAAAAGTTATCAGAGAGTATGGCTTTTGACATAGGGTTCATTTTTTGTTTAGAATGTGCCACGCTGTGTGCCGTTTACATCTATGTAGGTTTCTTTCTCTCATAATAATTCTCAATGCATTTTCAGGCCAAGTAGATTAAACCTGTATATGTAACACAAACAGTGAAATCCTGAAACCTTTAATATAGTTATTACTGATATTTTTTTCAAGAATTTGAAAACATTCTTAGTTGTTTTTCATCTAAAAATCAGGGCTCTTTTCCAAACAAGTTACTATGTCCCATTACGGGGAAAGAGGACTTCCCTGGTGACTCAGATGGTAAAGAATCTGGCCGATAAGCAGGAGACCCAAGTTTGATCCCTAAGTCAGGAAGATCTGGAAAAGGGAATGGATAACCCACTCCAGTATTCTTGCCTGAAAAATCCCACAGACTGAGGAGCCTAGTGGGCTATAGTCCATGGCATCACAAAGAGTAGGATGAGACTAAGTATACATGCATGCTTAGAAATATTAAACTTATCTACACAAATATATTTTAAAAATATATAGTAAAATATTGTTATATTAATATTGATGGGCAATATTACTTCTTAAGCAAATTCATTGCTTCTTTGCATACTTAGAAATTCCAAATATTATGCATAGAAGGTAATTTAAATGCAACATAATTAATTTGAAATTTTTAACATATAGAAGTTTTAAATTTTAAAGAATTTATCATATCACATTCACCTACTGTAATTTTGGGGTATGTACCTATGAACCTGATATTTGGTAGTCAAAAATTATCCATGCTTAAAACATACAACATTTCCTAAATCATGTGTTCTGAGGCTTAAAAATTAAAATCATGGCAACTAAATAAGAATAATTTCTACGTATTATTTTATTATGGCTACATAGATTAAAAAAAATCGTACTCTGAAATGTAAATATATAACTTAAAATAGAAAGAGAAAGATACTGCTGTATGTCCACTGGTATTTAAATTCCTCTTCTGTGTCTGGATTTCTGTGCAATATCATATATGGTGAGGCATTCAATATACAGAGGAAACACACAGTGTCCTTGAAGGATCTTTTCTATTGTAAATCTTGGGCAGGAGGATTTAGCCTTGAATATGTACTCAAGGCAAAATCTATAGAGACTAAAAAGACTGAATTGTCTGAAATATTTCTAGATCAACATTCCTCAAAATAACTCTGAGAAAAATTCTTGCCAGAGAGGCTTTACTGCCAAGGATGAGTCACTCAGGGTAGAATCTAAGGCTTGTCAGCCTTCCTTCCAACTATAAAATGCTATACACTCTTGTTTTATGGTTGTTCTCTAAGTAATAATTATACAAATGCACTTCTAAACACTATATCAGCCTTAAGAAAAGTCTTATAAATTAGCTAATGTAACTGAGTCAATTGAATAGTGAATCACTACCACTTGCAATATATTGTTGTAGGTATATAAGAGATACATAAAAATAATTCAGTCAGTGGTAAAAAATCCACTTGCCAATGCAGGAGATGTGCGTTCAATCCCTGGATTGGGAAGATGCCCTGGAGTAGGAAATAACAACCACCCCACCCCAGTATTCTTGCCTGGGAAATCCCATGGACAGAGAAGCCTGGAGGGCTGCATGCAATCCATGGGGTCACAAAAAGTCTGACACAATTTAGCAAATGAGCACAATTCAGTCATTGCAACCATAGCTATCAATTTCTAGGTCAAACATGAAAATCCAAAACCATATTCTTTCTAAATATTAAGATGACAAGCACATCATCTATAAAAAATCTATCCCAACCTTTGTGTAAAGCTGCAAACTTTTTTTCATCTATGGCATCATACTAGAATAAGTGTAAATTTTAGTATCTCTAAAATATTTCACTTAAAATAAAACCAAGCCTCACTGCAGAGTTATAAATATAAAAGCACCAACTGAGTTATGTTTCAGGTTTTTACCTGGTTTTGTTACAATTGGGAGAGAAATGGGTTGGTAAATTGGCAAGAGTTCCCTTTAGCAGGTATTTATGGAACAATTACTGGGCAAAAAAGGCACCACTAGACAGGACTGACCACATAAGTTGTAGGACTCAGTGCAAAAAGAAAGTTTCAGGATGCTTGTTCAAAATTTAGTAATTTCAAGACGGAGACAGCAGAGCATTCAACCGAGCATGGGCCCTTCTAAGAGTGTGGCCCTGAATAACAGAACAAGTCACAAGCTCATGAAGCTGGCCCTGCTGCTGGACGATATGAAGTACTCGGATGAATATAACTTTCCTACCTTCAGGAGAAATGCGCAAGGTCCTGAGGGGTAGAGGGGGGGTGAGGAGAGATGTGCTTACCTGAAAGCTAAATCAAATGATGGTTTTTAACTAGGGGAATCAGGAAATGTTTATTTAAAAATTAGAGTCAGAACAGGACCCATCCTAAATGATTCATTGAGTATATCATGATGAAAATGGGGAAGTGAAACTATTTTGGATAAGGGCATACGATTGAGTATAAACCTGGGGTAAGAAAAAGACAAGGTGTGCTGGCTTGTGTTCTTGTGGAGGAGACAAAAGAGACAGAGTTAAAACCATAGATGTGGATCAAAAACAGAAGTACATGAATGCTAGTACAGTGAGCTTGAATTTCACCTTGTAAGCAAATGGAAGACTTTGAGTAACACGATCACAAGCAGGCTGCAGAGTGAAATGGGAGTAGAGGATGAAGAGAGATAATCAGAGGCCAATGTCTGATTACTAAGTCAGTTATACTAGTTATCAGAGCTTGGATTAGAGAGATAGCAACAGAAGTAGAAAAGAGAATGGCCATGAAAAGCATTGCAAGTGAAGTATTGGTATACACATGAGGAAGCAGAGAAGGTTTAAATAACAATGACTTATCAAGCAACTCAGCAAAAAAGAAGAAAAAGCAAGGTTCTTGGACATTCCAGAAATCACTCCTTGAAAATGTAAATGATCACTCTATTAGTAGACTTGGATGTAGGAAATGTGCTGTGCAATAAGAAGGGATTATTTGGTCATAAACTAAAGGATATTGATTTCTAGAAAAATGAAGTTAATGATAAAATTTGAGAGCATGGATAGTTCCATTTGTAAGTAGATAACACTTAAGAAAATATATTTTTAGATTACTATAGCAGGACAATCAAGGATTTTGTATGTGTGTCATATTGTCTGGTTTGAACATATCCTCAGCAAATTTAACAACATCTGATTCCACGTTATAGGGTATATGAAAACAATAGTAATGCAAGCATTTTTTATTTGTTTGTTTTGAATTTCTGAACTCCTCATATTCTTCAAACTAAAAAATGTATACAGATCACCTACAAATTACCAATTGTTAGAAGGCACAGTCGAATGGAGCAGAGGAGGGGTGGAGAGATACACGAACAAGAAGAGATGTCCTCAGGTGGCCCACAGTCCTACAGGAAAAACAGATGATATCCATTCTGACTGCAGGTTGAGGCACCCAAGAGGAAATGCAATAGCCAGAACGTGGAAGCAACCTAGATGTTCGACAGATAAATGGATAAAGAAGATGTGGTAGATGTATACATGTATTCAGCCATGAAGAGGAATGAAATTGAGTTATTTGTAAAGATGTGGATGCACCTTACTACAGAGTCAAGTAAGTCAGAAAGAGGAAAACATATATGGTATATTAGTGCATATATATGGAATCTAGAAAAATGGTACTGATGAAATATTTGCAGGGTAGGAATAGAGACGTAGATCTACAGAACGGACTTGTGGACACACAGGGGAAGGAGAGGGTAGGACAAATTGAGACAGTAGCATTGACATATATATCGCTACCATATATAAAAGAGAGAGCTAGTGGGAAATTGCTGTATTAACACAGGGATCTCAGTGCTTTGTGATGACCTGATGGGGTGGGGGGTGTGATGGTGGGTGGGAGGAAGGTTCAAGAGGGAAGTATGTATGTATATATGTAAACATACATACAAAATATGTATACATATGGCTGATTTATGTTGCCATACAGCAAAAACTAACACAACATTGTAAGCAATTGTCTTTCAACAACAACAACAAAAAAACAGGTTCATATTCATTTACTCTCTGTAAACATTCACGTTATAAAGTTTGCAACAAATCATTTTGTTACAACTCTTCTGCAGATAAATATAATTAAATCAAATATTCAGCAATAACAAAACATTTTCTATTTAAATATTTTATATATTTGCCAATTAGAAAAACATAAAGTGATAACTCAAAATTAGGAGACTATTGGAATAAGGGCTTAAAAACAGTACTTGCAGCTTTTTCTGATTTTTTTCCATTTCATAATCTTAAATATATCTTTTTTAAGCTCAAAATCTCTGTTATATACACTTTTATAACACACTTGAATATTACAAAACTGAGCCATGTGTATTTTAGGACAAATATTGAGGAAGCTATGTTCAATACCAATATCTATCCCATTAAAACAATGGAAGCATCAGGTAAGTAACAACATTTAGACAGCAAGTCAATATGACTATGAAAGGTCTCCAATAATGAGCAAATTCAGACCAATAGGTAGTTTGAGTATTTGGCCTTCTTATTGACAAAGGTGGCTTTCCATCACACTGTATCTATTACCATATCAATCATCACTCCAAATGAATACAATGTTATCATTGACAAAGACATCACTTAAGCTGAGAAAGTAAAGATTCTAAATAACAAAATAATGAAAGGTTCATTGTTAACAGCAAGAAAATGAAAAATATACCTTAAGAATTTATTCATAGGAAAGTAAAGAAATTGAGGACCACCACAAGAAAAAAAGCTTACTTGCTCACAAGGACCTTGAAATAGAGTACACTTAATATCATACTGTTATTTATTAAGCTTAATGCAACAGGGTATTTTCTTTGGTATACAAATTAAGATATGGAATTGAGCTGATAAAATGATTTACATGCAGGATTAAAATATTGGCAGCTTTATGGAGTGAAATGTCACTGTTTTGTCGTACTTTCAAGTTTTACATTTCCTCCTTTGAATCCCTGTCAGCCTTCATGAACAGTGGAGGGTTTAATCAATGCTTGAGGTAGCAATAGCATAACACTTGAGTATTTTTCTTGCTAATAATCAAAATAATGTTCGTAAACATCATAAAATAGAGTGAAACACACATACATTATCATATTACAAATTAAATGATTCCATGCTTTTAAAAAATGTGCATTTAAAAGAAGCTTGCATTTCCATTAAATGAGCTGTTTTATAGTTACCCATTTAGCCTAAGGCATTTAGTTTCAACATAGATTCAAAGATCTGGAAATTTAAAATCTGCAGTTATCACAAATGGAGCTATTTTTTTCTTAATTCTATGATGCAAAGCTCTTGTAGAATCAGACTGTGTGCCTATATGTGTGTGTTTCAATGTTCCTCAAAGATTTGGGTTCATTTGCAGTTTTAGTCCAGTGTAAGTTCAGTTCAGTCGCTCAGTCCTGTCCAACTCTTGGCGACCCCATGGACTGTATAGCACGCCAGGCTTCCCTGCCCATCAGCAACTCTTGGATCTTACTCAAACTCATGTCCATCCAGGCAGTGATGACATCCAACCATCTCATCCTCTGTCGGCCCCTTCTCCTCCTGCCTTCAATCTTTCCCAGCATCAGGGTCTTTTCTATTGAATCAGTTCTTCACATCAGGTGGCCAAACTATTGAAGTTTCAGCTTCAGCAGTCCTTCCAATGAATATTCAGGACTGATTTCTTTTAGGATTGTTTGGTTGGATCTCCTTGCAGTTCAAGGGACTCTCAAGAGTCTTCTCCAACATACAGTTCAAAAGCATCAATTCTTTGGGGCTCAGCTTTCTTCACAGTCCAACTCTCACATCCATACACGACTACTGGAAAAACAAAAGCTTTGACTAGATGGACCTCTGTTGGCAAAGTAATGTCTCTGCTTTTCAATATGCTGTCTAGGTTGGTCATAGCTTTTCTTCCAAGGAGCAAGTGTCTTTTAATTTCATGGCTGCAGTCACCATCTGCAATGATTTCGGATCTCCACACCCCCAAAATATTTTCCAGTGTAAAGAGACATATTATTAAGATTTACTTGAATTCAGACAAGTGAAGTAAAGGGTGGAGTCTCATATAAAGAATGTGAGATTTCTATTTCAATTAATTTGTTTATAAACCAAAACAATATTTAGGAAACAAAAGAGAGGGAAAGATGGCAAAAAAATGACAAAGGAAATCAAGAGAAAAATTTCAAGCAGATTCACGGGAATGAAGAGCCCACGTGGAACAGCATGACACATATGACCATTGTGGTGGATCATACAAATGAGTGTGAGAAATGGCTGGACAATTGTATGGTGGGGGTAGGAAGAACCTGCAAAGTGTGGAAGCATAAAGGTCATATGGAAGGGATGTGAGAGGAAAGAGGCTTATAGCAATCTGCCTTTATTAGGCCAATGATTCCTATTCACCTAGAGATTGCTTCTCAGATCTATACACTGTCTCAGCTTTCAAGTAAAAAAGAAATACTGTTGCTACTTATGAATGTTTTAAATGACCAGGATGTATTTCTCCTTCAAAGGTTTGGAGAAAATAGTTTAACTAGAAAATGAAACATCCTTTGATTTCAAAAATAATTCTTGTAGATTAACCTTTCTTTTTTGTTGCTTATAAATAAAGTCTTAAATTTAAAATCTTTGTATAATGAGAAAAGAAATAAAAATTAGTAAGCAAGGTTTTTTCCAAATAAAAATTTAATACATGATTTTCACATAACACAAAGTAGGTAAATATTTCAATAAGCAAGGGAATATAGGAGAGTTAACCAATATATGTTATTTTGCAACCTTAGTGTTCTATTAAAACATTTTTTCTCTTTTAACTTTTATATTAGAAGCATATCTTTCACAATTAGCACATGTCAACAATTTCATTCTCCTTATTGGCATATATACCTCACCATGCATCTTATGTCCTCCTCACATATCTAGGCCATTGCCTCCTTGAACTGAATTACACAAGGTAGACTGACTTTTGACATTAATCCTAAAACGACATTGCTATTTGCACCTTCATTTTTGAATGAAGTGTATTCTCTTCTCATATTTACACTTTCATTTTCAAATTCTGAGCATTTTACCCTCAGTTGTAACTATATTTGCCAATGTATGTCTTCATAGACTATGTTATATAGAGAATTAACATATTACTTCTCTAACCATTGGAACTAGCATCAAACACTGGTCTGGGCCCTTTATTAAATCACAGTTTGTATCTTGAAAACTTTGATGCCAATGAAAACTTTTGTTATTTCATGAAGCATATTGCCACAGCACTTATGAAAGTTTTAAAAAATCAGAACACCATATTTAATAACTCCTTTTAGAAGGACTAATTCATTTAACTAAAAAAAAAAAATAGGAAAAATTAGAAAAGAAAAGCCTGCAGTGAGGCACATTTTGAAATCCTAACGAGAAGCTGGGATGATCAAATTACCCTACCAGCGTGAAATGGGCATTACACAGACAGATTCTTATCTGATAATAAAATAGAAATAGAAACCAGAAGACACTGAGAGAAGTTTCTAACCAGTGTGAAGGAAGAGACTGTGTGTAGAGCCATTTTATTCCCCCCAATATAAAATAAAGAATTCATGAGAGAGAAATTGTTTTAAAAAAGACATGTTGCTTAAATGTAGGGGAAAAAATTAAAATGAGCTAAAAGATTAAAAAAAAAAAAAAAAAAAGACCTAGCCAGGAGAAAAGGCATTCTTTCTAAAGGATTTAGAAAGAAATTCTAAGAGGGGCACCTTATAAAATTCTGATCTTCCCAAGCAATAGGCAGCCAAAAGGGGCGAGAGACAAAGAAAACTGAAAGCATTTCTATAGCTCTTACACCTGGATTTCATAAATACCACCTAATCATTAAAGTAAAAAAAATGCTAATAAAAGTAGAAATAAAGCAATTACTACACAGTAATGATCCAAGGATGGTTTTAGAGAACCAAAAGTTTCTGTTTTCAAATTTATTTCCTCATGGATATCAGAGCTGAAATATTTCAGAAGATCACTGGTTCTAGCCAAAGGCCTCTAGCTAATAGAGTTTTTGTGTCTTTATTTTATAGAAGAAATATGCAAGGACTGCTGCTGCTGCTGCTAAGTCGCTTTAGTCGTGTCCGACTCTGTGCAAACCCCAGAGATGGCAGCCTACTAGGCTCTTCTGTCCCTGGGATTCTCCAAGCAAGAACACTGGAGTGGGTTGCCATTTCACTCTCCAATGCATGAGAGTGAAAAGTGAAAGTGAAGTCATTCAGTCTTGTCCAACTTCGTGATCCCATGGACTGCAGCCCACTAGGCTCCTCCGTCCATGGGATTTTCCAAGCAAGCGTACTGGAGTGGGGTGCCATTGCCTTCTTCGATGCAAGGACTAGGGAATTAAAAAAAAAATAGTTATAGCAACAAAAAATAGCTGCTATTTATAGCTAATGTTAATATCCTTAAGATAATAATAGCTAATGCACATACCTAATAAATACATGCCATTCAGCTGGCATATTTGAGGGAAAATTACCATATAATTGCTTTATTCAGTTTTTGCCTATCCCAAATCTCTTATTTACAAATTTTTGTCAAGATGCTGTGCATCTCTGCTCTTTAGGAATTAAGTTAAACCAGTTTGTGGTGGGTAATATGGCAGTTGTAGTTTAATGAGGCCTAATTGTCATTTGAATAATTTTTTCTAGTTTATTTAAGTTCGTATTACTCCATTTTCATCTGAAGAATTTTTGGTACCCCATGAGGATAGAAATGTGCCTATCTCTATGTTCATCTGCCCGCTTCAGAAGTGTTTACAGAAGTACTCTACAAAGCAGTCTACATATATTATTTGTAAACATCACAAGGATCTTGCAAATAAATGATTATGACCACTTCACATATGAGGAAATTTAAGCTTATTGATGCAAATGACTTACTGTTGGTCACAAGCCCAGTGAATGGGCACTGGCTCATATGACTTTGGAGCCCACATTATCTTTACCAGACTATTCAACCTCAAATCATGAGTATCAGTCCTCTTCTGATGATGATTACAGATCTGATGATGCAAGCATATAGAAATACAAGTCTGAGCCTAATGCCTATGAACCAGGAACATAAAAAGAAAATAAGAGAGGACTGATTAGAAGTCTATGGATTACTGTACACCATTATAGGTGCTTTAAAAATGACGAGAAAGAAACTGGAAATGACCAAAATATTTTTTTAAGTGAGTTACAAAGAGTTACTGACATGGCAAAATATTACATTGTTATATATATACACATTATATATATGTATTAAATATTACATATGTATGTATATGTAATTACATATTTAGATGTATGGAATATACATCTAATCCATAGATGTATATTCCATACATCTAAGCATGTATTATATATATATATTTATCCATTTTTAAAATCTTTACATTTTTTTCATTTTCAAGATATGATTTTTGTTTTATGTATTGTGGTTGAGAAAAAAAATGCCCATGTACATATCACTAATACATTGTAAGAAAAAGAACTTAAAGATCCTACTTTACAAATCTTATACAAGTTATTATACTGTATTCCTAAAAGATGAGAGCTCCCCAATCTCTTAACATCTGATAATTTTCCTTTATATATATAATATAAAACTAAGATATATAATATAAACAATATAATATAAAATGTATATATAATATATTACATATATAATATAAAACATAATATGTAAAGATAAAACTTTACATATATATAATATAAAACTAAATTTTATATATAATATAAAACTAACCAGTCCATCCTAAAGGAGATCAGTCCTGAGTGTTCATTGGAAAGACTGATGTTGAAGCTGAAACTCCAATACTTTGGCCATCAGATGCGAAGAGCTGACTCATTTGAAAAGACCCTGATGCTGGGAAAGATTGAAGGTGGGAGAAGGGGACGAAAGAGGATGAGATGGTTGGATGGCATCACTGACTCAATGGACATGAGTTTGGGTAAACTCCAGGAGTTGGTGATGGACAGGGAGGTCTGGCGTGCTGCAGTCCATGGGGTTGCAAAGAGTCGGACACGACAGAGTGACTGAACTGAGCTAGAGATAAAACTATATATATATATATATACAATATAAAACCGTGTATACAATAAGGAGAGCACATTAAGGAGAAGGTTTCCTTTCCCTGTATGATATTACATCATGGACTCCTTTGTGGGGCAATGATTATTTGTCTCCGTATGTTTGATGCAGCTCAGCAAAGGGGATTTGTTCACGTCACCAGTTTAAGTTCTACCACATTGTATTCTACCAAATTGACAGATAAACAATTACTTTCTGAACTTTTAGAATTGGGCCAAGCAAGGTATCAGTATGAAACAAAGCAGAGAGAAACCATTTATGGGGAATGGAGCAAGGAAAGCTGAAAGAATGAGAACCATTCTTTGCTGATTTGAGGGTGAATGCCTGAAGTTAAAGTAGTCTCAAACAGCCTCATTTTCTATGAGAGAAATAGCACACAACTCAGGGGAAAATCCCACCCAGGAAGTCAAGTCATCCACACAGTTCAGATTGTTTCTTTGATGGTTTGCTTTCATGTGTACTCGATGCTTACATTCTGAGCTCAAAAGGAAAAAGACTCACTGGCTTTCTTATTAATTAGTTCAGAATTATACTGAGACCCTGAGATGTACTAGGCACCATGCAAGCTATTAAGGATATCTACATATATCACCTAGTAATTTCACAGAGAATATAGGAATATTAAGAAGGATAACAATTCCAAACTTGGGGAAACCTTTATATAACGATGAATTGCTTCTTTAATTATAGATACCCTTCGTTTTTCAAAATTGCTTTTAAAAATTGCATGTAAATATCGTGTTTAGAATAAGGTTTATAGTTAATATGCTTTTTTCTAAATATCAGTTCTCAAAACTCAGTTTTTAAACTCTAATTCCCACATTCTCAAATCATTTGCTTAGATTTTAGAAATGTGATTTCTATTAAAGACAACAGGAATAGTGTTTCTTCAAACTCCAACCAGTACTTTGAAAATTACCTCTATTAAGTATTACAAGCCTTTTCAGCTGTTGATACTAATGTTTACCAAAAGTTGAATTTGAAAAATGTCCACAGATGTAAACAATTTTATCAGAATTTTCATGATTTCTCTTTGTGCATAAACTACCATGTTGAATCATTTGAAAAGTGTTTCCAAGAAAATTAAATTTTTTCATAGCTTAAAAATTGTTCTTTGTAACACATAATAATTTTCCTTTAAATAGGAAAAACATGTATGTTTTTATGTATATAAAAACAGCAGCAAATATTAATTTTATAAAATTTAAATATGAAAATATATCAGATATATTTTTAAAATTTATTGCATTTGAAAAACTTTTCCTGAAATTCCATGGAATTCTACATATGATAAAAAAATACACAAGTTATGCAATATTCATGTGACATAGTAGAATCTACTTTGAAGGCAAATTCTGAGTAATGAGTACCTTTCCCACTTAAGAGAGTGAAAGTCACTCAGTCAAGTCCAACTGTTTGAAACCTAGAATTTTCCAGGCCAGAATACTGGAGTGGATAGCCTTTCCCTTCTCCAGGGGATCTTCCCAACCCAGGGATTGAACCCAGGTCTCCCGCATTGCAGGCAGATTCTTAACCTGCTGAACCACAAGGGAAGCCCAAGAATACCGAAGTAGGTAGCCTATCCCTTCTGCAGTGGATCTTCCCAACCCAGGAATCAAACTGGAGTTTCCTGCATTGCAGGTGAATTCTTTACAAACTGAGCTATCAGGGAAGCCTTTTTCCAACTTAAGCCTAAGCTTTTTCATAAATGGCAATTAAGATAATATGTTAACATCAAATAATTTCATATGATTATGAAGAATGACAAATGTTTTATTTGTACAATTTAAATAATTAATGGTATGCTACTAATCCAAGATGTCTGTTTTGTTCATTTCCATTTCCTCCTCAAGGCTAACAAAGCAGCACTTTCTAAACAAACAATGGATCTAGTTGTATAATTTATTGATAGTAATTTAATAATAACAATTTTGACATTGTGTATTTGCTTAGTACATTATCATTTGCAAAGCATTTTGTTTTATTCTGTTTGTCATTCAATTCTTTTAAGAACAGCAAATTGCATATGGCTGCAGTCAGGTAATGTGCTGTGACAGACTGATGAAAACAGTGATGCCAAGAATGACACAACCTGGAAGCCACCCTTCCAGGTTCAGCCACCACCTCGCTGCCTTACCCAACCCTCTGTCTGCTCCCATGACTTTCTACTACTTCTACTGCACTAACCCATGTGTGTGTGTGCTAAGTCGCTTCAGTCTTGTCTGACTCTTTGTGACCCCGTGGACTGTAGCCTGCCAGGCACTTCTGTCTCTGGGATTCAGTAGGCAAGAATACCGGACTGGGTTACCATGACCTCCTCCAAAGGATCTTCCAGATGCAGGGATGGAACCTGTGTCTCTTACCTCCTCTGCACTGGCAGGTGGATTCTTTACCACTAGAGGCAACTGGGAATTTCATAGTAATGCATAATCACACATGCTTGGTTAGGTATCTGTCTTCCCAATTACAAACTATGTTTCCTGAGTCTACGCCCTTTATTCTTTTCCTGAGTATCCTGTGTGTCCCAAGCACAAAGTAGGTTTAAAATCTTAATGGAAAATCAATGAGTCCTTAATTTTCAGGCCAGGAAACAAAAGCTAAAGGGGAAACAACTCATGTTTCTAGTATCAGGTTAGTCCTTTAGCTCTAGATGAACTTGAGCTCTGCTTTGCAGTATAAAATTAATTTTAGGTAGGAACTGACTTGTTAGGAATTCAATGAATTCAACTAATGTAATAATAATAATAATAGTAATAAAACAGAAATGGATGAATGTATTGTTGTTGTTCAGTAGCTAGCCTTATCTGACTCTTTGCAAGGTAGACCACCAGACTCCTCTGTCCATGTAATTTCCCAGGCAAGAAAACTGAAGTAAGTAGCCATTTCCTTCTCCAGGGGAACTTCTTGACCCAGGGGGTCAAACCTGTGTTTCCTGCATTGGCAGGCAGATTCTTTACCACTAAGCCACCTGGGAAGCCATACATTCTACCAAATAATTATGGTATTTACTGATACCCAATAATTATAGTCTTCAACTTTACACTTACCTAAATCATCAACCCAGGTCATTGTATGATGTGGCATGGTGTAAGGTTTGAGATCAAATTCTTTGGGGTCACAATTTAGTTCTGACATTAATTGCTGGATCTTGGACAAATTTCTTAAACTTCTATGTGTCCCAGTTTTGTTGTCTGTGAAATATGAAAAATAATATTATCTTCTTCTTCAGATTATTTTTAGGGATTCCTTGAGTTTGGGCTCCAAAATCACTGCAGATGGTGACTGCAGCCATGCAATTAAAAGATGGTTTCTCCTTGGAAGAAAAGTTATGACCAACCCAGACAGCATATTAAAAAGCAGAGACATTACTTTGCCAACAAAGGTCCATCTAGTCAAAGCTATGGTTTTTCCAGTGGTTATGTATGGATGTGAGAGCTGGACTGTAAAGAAAGCTGAGCTCCAGAGAATTGATGCTTTTGAACTGCATGTTGGAGAAGACTCTTGAGAGTCCCTTGGACAGCAAGGAGGTCCAATCAGTCCATCCAAAAGGAAATCAGTCCTGAATATTCATTGGAAGGACTGACGCTGAAGCTGAAACTCCAATACTTTGGCTACCTGCTGCAAAGAACTGACTCATTTGAAAAGACCCTGATGCTGGGAAAGATTGAAGGCAGGAGGAGAAGGGGACAAAAGAGGATGAGATGGTTGGATGGCATCACCGACTCAATGGACATGAGTCTGAGTAAACTCCATAAGTTGGTGATGGACAGCGAGGCCTGGCAGCTACAGTCTATGGGATTACAAAGAGTCGGACACAACTGAGCAACTTAACTGAACTGAGTTAGTAACAGAAAACATTGTGCAAACTAGAACTTGACAAAAGTAATTTTCAATAAATGTTATCTATTGTTATGACTATTTTATATTTATTTTTATCAGTGTCTGAACAGTTTAGAGGGCCTTAAACTTGAACTGCATCTGACTTTTCCAATTAGCTGTAACTAAATACCCTCTGAAAGGTAGCCAGCTCTAATACTGACCTTAGAGAATTTCAATTCTGTTGTTCTTAGTGGCAGGATTTTCTATTCAGAATATTTTTTCTTGTAAAACTGAAGTACAGGTTCCTTTCAATAAAAATTTCAGCAAGTTGTGCTTCCATTAATGAGGTAGGGGTGAAGGTGGAGAACTATGCCTGGTCATAGGTGAATTGTTGATACCCATGTTTCAAACTTACATTAGCTAAGTTCCACTTAGCTTAATTTGAACTATGTCTCTTTTAAAGCACATATTGCTGCTTTAGAATAATACTCAGCTTTCCTCCTTGCCTTGAAATTATCATCTTAACTGAAAAGCAGGTAATGAATAAGGTCACCCTGAATCTACATGCAAACTGTACTTTAAAATAGGGGAAAAAAGTCTGCATTTCCAAAGTTGTTACTGATAGCTAACTTTATAGCCATAATTCTATTTTCTTGTATCTTTTATTTAAATTTAGTCAAGTTCTTCTCATTATAAATGATATCAATAAATGTAAATTCTTTCATCCTTTTTGCTTTTATAATTTTGAAACAATGTACAACATTATTTAACTTAATTTTATCTTTAAATTGCATAAGTAGTAAATAGTTCAAGGTTAGCAAAAGTTTCCTGGACTAAACATTATATCTTTGCCATATGTCTGTGTTGTATTTTGGAGGACATTAGGGAGGCCTTGTACAATGTAAATATCCCAAATAAAAGCTTTAAAGGAGAACCATTCATCTAGATATTTTGATCTATATCTACATTGCATAAGCTAACGGCATTGTCTAAAATATCTGCTTGACTATATGGTTTTCTCATTTATCTAATTATATGACTTTACATAAGCCATCTTAAATGGTGTTGGTCACCTGAGGATATAAAAGGAATTTATTTTAGAGAGAGTAAATAAAAGTACAAGTCTGATATTTCATCCGATGGAGTTTGTTGTAATCATTACGACAATGAATTAAGTGCACAGGATCCTTTAATGATGAAGGGAATAGAGTGAGTCATTGCCTTTTTTCGTATGATGAATATTTATTCAGAACTGTCAGGAATACTTACTACATACTACGTCATGTTCATTAAACATGTTATACAGCAGTCTGTCAGGGAGAGAATCAAAAGATACGCTAGAGAAAAATATGCTTCACAAGCAAAAGAGGTCATCATTAATTCAAAAGCAGAATACACCATTGAAAACAATATTTTTCTTTCCTGTTCCTCTCCCAGCCCCCATTATTCAAAATTCAGTAAGATGGCATCAAATACAAAGTGTCACCCTAATAAAATCCTAGATGTTCCCTTGATATATGTCAGAAAATTGGAACAGTGTGGTTACATGCAAATAATCGAAGCCTTTAGTACACATTATTATCAAAAAGAAAAAAATATTCATACAACTTCTATGGCCAGAAAGTAACTAGTAACTAGCCATAATTCACTACTTCATAAATTATATTCTCATCAGAAAATGTGTATAGTAATGGAAGAAGAAAAAGGAGGAGAAATGGGAAGGCAAGGAGAATAAAAAGCATGTACTGTTAAGATCGCTAAAGCAGAACATAGACTGACCTTTCATCACCATCTTTTGGAGAATAAATAATATGAGGTAGCTTATTTAAAAATTTAAATGAAAAGTAGAAAGCAACTCACTGTCATGTGAATTTACATTTTCAAAGCAGTTCTGTTAATCTTGAATGTTTATATCCTGAGCATGATATATTTATAAGTTGCTTGTTTAACCAAGAATGATCTGTATATATTGAAAAGTGATTTCCTTTAGTTTCAGTTTTATCTTTAACTGCTGCTGCTGCTCAGTCGCTTCAGTCATGTCCGACTCTGTGCGACCCCATAGACGGCAGCCAACCAGGCTCCCCTGTCCCTGGGATTCTCAAGGCAAGAATACTGGAGTGGGTTGCCATTTCCTTCTCTAATTCATGAGAGTGAAAAGTGAAAGTGAAGTCGCTCAGTTGTGTCTGACTCTTAGCGACCCCTTGGACTGTAGCCCACCAGGCTCCTCCATCCATGGGATTTTCCAGGCAAGAGTACTGCAGTGGGGTGCCATTGCCTTCTCTGTTATCTTTAACTACTGAAAGAAAAATATGAATTGTCAGTGGGACATTAAAAAGCAATCAACGGGACTTCTCTGGTGGTCCAGTGGTTAAGACTCCTGACTCCCGGTGCAGGGGGCACGAGTTCAATCCCTAATCAGGGAGAAAAGATCCTGCATCCTGCATCCTACATGCCATATCATGTGGAACCTAGCTAGGGTTTGAATTACTTGAGTTTTGTTTGCTTGCTTGTTTTGATGTCAGAATGAGATTCCTTGGGGAGGAGAAAGGATATAATCCCTGGGGAGCATAGTTAACAATTCTAGGAACTTTGAGGGTTAAGAGTGTTACATCTGTGAAGAGGTATCTAAGGGAGTTATTACAAAGAATTATTAGTAACACTGCTTCCTTCTCAAGGGTTAACCAGTATTTGCTGATTATTTTCCCTTTTCTGTCAAGAATTACTAAGTAGGGAAATTTAGAAGATTTGGATTTATTTAGGGCATCCACTAGTCATAAGAGCATAGACAATTTGTACTAAAGTTCACTTTTCATAATTTGAAAGTTGGGAACAATAATATTTTTCCTACTCTTGAAAATCAACTTCTTAGTGGTTATAGTGATGTAATACATGTGATTAAAAACAAACAAACAAAAAACCACTGGTAAATTATCTACCTGCTAATGCAGGAGATATAAGAGACGAGGGTTTGATCCCTGGATTGGGAAGATCCCATAAGTATCTTCAAATAATATAAAATTCTTGTTTGAATAAATGTGAGATATTGCTGCTTCCTAGGATGGAAATAAAAATTACTGGAATAAAAACTATTTAAGAAACTGATTTGAAAATGGCAACCCACGCCAGTATTCTTGCCTGGAAAAGTCCATGGACAGAGAAGGCTGGCTGTAGTCCATTGAATCACAAAGAATTGGACATATCTGAGCAGTTGAGCACACGTATAGATTTAATGTGTCAAAAATCTGCTAGAAAAATGTGCTTCATAAGTAAAAGATATCATCATTAATTCAAAACAGGATAGTCCATTGGAAACATTGTGTTAATATATTTTTCTGTTTCTAAACCACTACCCTAATTTTTTTTTCTTACTTCTCCTGGTATCACTCTCCCCACCTTTCTTTATACAAAGGAAAAATTCTTTTTTGAATAAATGTGTGATATAGCTGCTTCCTAGGATGGAAATAAAAATTACTGGAATAAAAGCTATTTAGATTTTCAAATCACAAATAATTACCGTATTTTTACAGATGTAAGAGTTGGACCATAAAGAAGGCTGAGAACCAAAGAATTAATGCTTTAGAATTATGGTGATGGGGAAGACTCTTGAGAGTCCCTTGGGCAGCAAGGATATCAAACCAGTCAATCCTAAAGGACCCTGAATATTCACTAGAATATTCAGCTGAATATTTACCTGAAGTGCCAGTATTTTGGCCACCTGATGTGAAGAGCTGAGTCTTTGGAAGAAACCCTGATGCTAGGAAAGAATGAGGGCAAGAGGAAAAGGGGCGGCAGAGGATGAGATGGTTAGATAGCATCACCAACTCAAGGGACATGAATTTGAGCACACTCGGGAGATGGTAGAGGATAGAGGAGCTGGGCGTGCTGCAGTCCATGGGGTCACAAAGAAATGGACATGACTGCGTGACTGAACAACAACAACCATATTTGAGCAGGAAGAAACAGATTTCTTTTATACATAATTACTTTATGTATAAAGTCTTTAAATTATATAATAAATGGAAACCAAGTGGAAAACAAAACACAACAAAAAACCTAAAGAGACAGTATTTTTAGAATGATCACCCTGACAATGCAGTTATCTAGCGTTTCTATACTGGTATAGAATATTTATAGTTAATGGACACAACAACATAGTACAAATCCAGGAAGAAGCTTCCAAATCGCTAAAAGAATTTCTAGGTATTTTATGTCTTGTATTTGAGAACATTTCATTATAGTTCTATGAACATAGGCAATCCACTTATGGCTTGTAAAGATCCATCTAGATTATTTTCTTAATCTTTAACTGATTTTCTAGCCCTGTAGATGTCTCCTACACTTGATTATCTGAACTGGAAATAGGAGTTACCCAAAATAAAAAGGTTATGCTTCTAACCTTGGTTGATTATTCAAAGAAAAAAAAATAAAGTTCCAAGAATAGATACCTCTATTTCTTCACTGGAGTTTGTCTAAAATGAGTCTTATTTTACAGGTTTATCAATTTGCTATTTCTTTGACCATTGTTATTATTTTTCCAGTTGTGCATTTAGGAATTCTTGACATCACCTTGACTTTCATTCAGTTCCTCAGTCTCTGTTACACATTTTTGAAATTTGCTTGCTCCACCTGTCCTCATGCCACCAGCTAATCTAGGCCTTTATTACTTCATCACTGGATCACTAAGATAACCTCATATCTGGTTTCTCTGGTAAATATCTCTCTCCTCCAATCTATCTTTTATGCTTTTGACAGACTAATTTGGTAAGGGGCCAATTTCATCATTTTACTTCTTTTGTCAAAAATTTAAAAGGGCTTCCTCTTATCTACCACACTGAATCCAAATTCTTCTGCTTGCCTTTCGCTGTGCTTTATTATCTCTTTCTTCCCTTTGCAAATTTATTTTATTGTTCTGTGCCAGAAAAAAACTGTCAAAAATATCTCTTAGTTGTCCTTTCCAAATGGGGTGGTTAGACTCTAAATTTGTCGTGTATCATTACTCCTAAACTGCAATCAGATAGGAAGGATTTCTTTGCTTCTTTTATTACCAAATTCCAGTCATTGTTAAAGTCCAGTCATTTCACACATTTACTAGAAATCATTATTTTATTTTGATCTCATATTCCTTTATTTGAAGCACTTATTTTCAGTTTCAATATGTTCAGTATGTTATACATGAATAATTAATTTTCATTTCTAAAAGGACCCTCTTAGCCAAACACTATGCTTATTGTACAGTGAGTAGAATCTTAATCAACCTTCACAACAATCCTAGGAGGTAGAGATTCATAATGCCTATAGATTAATACCTCAAGTTTCCAGAAACAATGAATGACCCTGAAGATCCACTATTCTCCCTACAAAGAAATATTTTATTATGCTTAATTTAGTGTTGCCAACTTTAACAAATAAAAATATGGTAATAAAATACTTAAATTTTGAATTTTAATTAAAAAATAAAATATTTTTGTGTAAGCATGTTCCATGCAATACTTAAGACATATTCATACAAAAATATTATATATGGTTTACCTGAAATTCAATAAACTGATTTCCTGCATTTTATTTGAAAACTTTGACCTAAATCTGACATGGATCTCAAAACTTTTCATACCAAATAGTATGTTTTTCATATGCTTTAAGAATATGCACAATAACAAGGCTCCTCTTCCCCTGGGATCAGCTTATACTTTTAGTGAAAGTAGAACTAGAAGTTGGCACTCTGATCTTCCTCCTAGATTGATTCAATACATGGCTATTATACATAAAATATAAAATAAAAAATAAGTAAATTAAAAGCAAAATCTTTGGGACCAAAAGAGAAATAAAATGCTAAGCAGTGAGTGGGGCTTAAGCTACATGCTCCTAGATTCTTGGTCAAGAAGCAGGATTAGAAGGAAAAGTGACTCATGAAGGAAAAGCAGAAAAAAGATGCTGAGCATAAGACGGAGTCAGGAGTTAAGGGCAGTAACTGAAACTAGGGTTTGAGGTAGGTTTCTTCACTCATGAAAAGTGGCTGGACAGCAGCCATTGCCAAGGAATCCTGAGGTTATGCTCATGTCGTATTGATGCTTAAGGAGGTGAGATACATTTTCTTACTTCAGTTTTTTCATTCAAGACCTCAGGGAAATAATAGATATGCAATAGATTTATTCTGAAGATCTAATGATGAACACTTTTTAAAGCAATAAATCAATAAATTAGAACATTTCTAAACAGCACCTATAATCAGCCTACATCTGTGATTACAACTTTATAAACATGGTCTCATTATTACACTGAGGTGGTAAAACTAGGCCATTTACTCTTGTCTTTAGAAGTGGAACCTGAAGATCAGATAAATTAAGTGTTTTATTCCAACCTATACTAAGGAATAATGGGTGGCTCAGAGGTTAAAGCATCTGGCTGCAAGGCGGGAGACCTGGGTTCGATCCCTGGGTCAGGAAGATCCCTTGGAGAAGGAAATGGCAACCAACTCCAATATTCTTGCCTGGAGAATCCCATGGACGGAAGACCCTGGTGGGCTACAGTCCACGGGGTCACAAAGAGTCAGACATGACTGAGCGACTTCACTTTCACTTTCTTTCATACTGAGGAAGGGGGCTTCCTTGGTGGCTCAGTAGGTAAAGAATCTGCCTGCAATGCAGGAGATGCATGTTTGATCCCTGGGTCGGGATGATCCCCTGGAGGAGGAAACGACAATCCCTTCCAATATTCTTGCCAGGGAAATGCCATGGAAAGAGGAGCCTGGTAGGCTACAGTTCATGGGTGTTGCAAGAGTCAGATACGACTTAGTGACTAAACCACCACCACATACTAAGAAAATGTTGGGGCCAAGATTTGAACCCAAGTCTGACCAATAATCACTTGTACCATGAGTGCTGTCATCAGTGGTGTAATTTATTAAGTGGGAAACAAAGCGCAGAAAGAAGTGATTAAGTTCAGATAGTCAGTAGATGGTTGGAAGGAATGAAAAATAAGCAACTTCACAGAAAACAACCATTTCAATTTTCAGGCTCTAAGCATGATTTGTCACCAAAGATATATTTAATTATATTGTGGATAAGTTCATATATATTGGTTTGTAAATTGACCCTATAAACATGGAGGGCAGGGAGGCTGAAAAAGAGGCAGATCACTGCAGACTGGTAAGCAAGGGAACATACGAGGCTTGTCTTGGGCAGTCGCAAGGTGAGCAGGTCTCTGCACCTGTCTTCCAGAATCTTAAAAAGGTTATCTTCAGACGTTAACTAGGTTCAGTCACATCCACAGTCCAGATGGTCTCAACACACATTTCTCTCTCAAAGCTGTGCCCTTGAAATAGTTACTATTGTGGGAATGGTGAGCAGAAGGTAACTTCCAAGGACAGAGGAGGAGGTGAGGGGCCACTAATTGCCCAGGTCCAGCTCTTGGCCATGTCCTCTCAATGATCTCCTCCAACAGTGCCCTCTACTCTCTCATCAATTACTTTATCCAGGGGAATGTTAGCCTTAAAACAGATGTTAAACAGATGTGGCTTGGTCAATCCTGGGGCTTCCCAGGTGGCCCTAGTGGTAAAGAACTTGCCTGCCAATGCAGGAGACATAAGAGACTCGGGTTCCTTAGATGGGTTGGGAAGATCCCTTGGAGGAGGGTGTGGCAGCCCCTTCCAGTGTTCTTGCCTGGAGTATCTCATGGACAGAGAAGCCTGGCAGGCTACAATCCATGGGGTCGCAAAGAGTCAGACACGACTGAAGTGATTTATCATGTACCCACACACAGTCAATGTATTGATAGTGAGAATATCATCTTCCAAGGATCATTCCTATCTAGCTGAATAAAACAAATATATATATATATATATATAAGGAAGTAAGGAGTCTCAATGAAGGTGAAAGAAGAGAGTGAAAAAGCTGGCTTAAAACTCAAAACTCAAAAAACGAAGATCATGGCATCCGGTCACATCACTTCATGGCAAATAGGTGGGGAAACAATGGAAACAGTGACAGACTATTTTCTTGAGCTCCAAAATCACTGCAGACAGTGACTGCAGCCATGAAATTAAAAGACACTTGCTCCTTGGAAGAAAATCTATGATAATCTAGACAGTGTATTAAAAAGCAGAGACATTGCTTTGCCCACAAAGGTCTGTATAGTCAAATCTATGGCCTTTCTAGTCACATATGGACATGAGAGCTGGGCAATAAAACAGGCTGGGCACTGAAGAATTGACGCCTTCAAACTGTGGTGCTGGAGAGGACTCTTGAGAATCCCTTGGACTGCAAGGAGATCAAACCAGTCAATCCTAAAGGAAATCCACCCTGAATATTCATTGGAAGGGCTGATGAAGCTCCAATACTTTGGTCACCTGATGTGAAGAGCTGACTCATTGGAAAAGACCTTGAAGCTGGAAAAGATTGAAGGCAGGAGGAGAAGGGGACGACAGAGGACAAGATGGGTATATGACATCACTGACTCAATGGATATGAGTTTGAGCAAACTCCAGGAGACTGTGAAAGACTGGGAAGCCTGGCGTGCTGCAGTCTACGGGTCACAAAGAGCCAGACATAACTGAGCAACTGAACAACAACAGGGCCCACTTGATTAGAGTCTAGGCATTTGCTTTCCAAGCTGTAATATCTGTGGAATTCACCTGGTACCTATGGTTCTGAGAAAAAATGGATTAGTGAGGGTACTTTAATGACTACAGCAAATAGCCCAGAGCCAAAAACCTCAGTATACTAACATGATAAACAGTTATATTTCACCTGTTTCACTTTCTCATCCAAAGTAGATGAGAGAATGGAAGGACAGAGGAAAAGGGGGCAGGAAAGAAGGCAGCTTACTCCACATAGTCATTCATGGACCAAGACTCTCCATCTGGTACCAACACACTCCCCTACAATCTCAGAATTTTTTATTGGATTCTCCATCTGATTACCCAGTGAGTAAAGATCCAGCATGGAAAATAGTGCAAGAGCTTATGGAGGCTAAGTCAGAAGTGATAATAAGTTACTTCTACCCATATTCCATTTTTTAGAACGATAGTGTGACAGGCTCACTGTAGTAAAGGCTGGCCATTGCTGTCAATCTGTGAGCCTGGAAGGGAAGTAAAATGTATTTGATGAAATAAGGGCACTGTTCCACCCTAAACCTATAAAATATGAAATGGGGCCTAGTTGCAAGACAGTCAAAACCAACAATTATCATAATTTGGCATAGGAAGAGATTATCATTGGCAGTCTCAGACTATGCTTTCAATTCTTATTTATTTTATCACCAGTGGTGGGTTCTTTTCCCTCCAAGGATATCAAGAAATCTTATGCTTTATTTCTGGAGGTTTCATTGAAGCCTCTGCTTGTAGCCTTAATGCATTTAGAGGTATAAGTGATTGATATGCTCTTCAAATGTAATAAATTCATGACCTGATTATTTATGATGGTAACTTCTACTTGTGTAATGTTTTATAACAAAGTCTCTCATACATTATATCACTATATCTTTCAATATATGCTATTATTTCTAATTTCATAGACATTCAATCAAACACAAGTAATAGGCTTGCCCATCATAGCCCAGTTTGTAAATCAAAGAGAAAATCAAATACAAGATTCTTTGTTTTTTAAATCCAAGGTAAGCATTATTTGCACTTTGAAAACATAATTATAATAGAATGAAATGGCTATTAAAACTCCAGATTATCTTTTTGTACCTTTTGCAATTATAATATAGATATATTAATCTATTTATTATCACTGTGTGTTTACTCTTGTTCACATATTCAGTTCAGTTCAGTTCAGTGGCACAGTCATGTCCGACTCTTTGCTACCCCATGAACTGCAGCACACCAGGCTTCACTGTCCATCATCAACTCTCGGAGTTTACTCCAACTCATGTCCATGGAGTCAGTGATGCCATCCAGCCATCTCCATCCTCTGTCGTCCCCTTCTCTTCCTGCCCTCAATCTTCCCCAGCATCGGGGTCTTTTCAAATGAGTTTGCTCTTCACGTCAGGTGGCCAAAGTATTGGAGTTTCAGCTTCAACATCAGTCTTTCCAAAGAATACCCAGGACTGATTTCTTTAAGGATAGACTGGTTGGATATCTTTGCAGTCCAAGGGACTCTCAAGAGTCTTCCCCTATACCGCACTTCAAAAGCATCAATTCTTTGGCACTTAGCTTTCTTTTTAGTCCAACTCTCACATCCATACATGACCACAGGAAAAACCATAGCCTTGACTAGACGGACCTTTGTTGGCAAAGTAATGTCTCTGCTTTTAAATATGCTGTAGGTTGGCCATAACTTTCCTTCCAATGCGTAAGCACTTTTTAATTTCATGGCCACAGTCACCATCTGCAGTGATTTTGGAGCCCAAAAAATAAAGTCAGCCACTGTTTCCACTGTTTTCCCATCTATTTGTCATGAAGTGATGGAACCAGATGCCATGATCTTTGTTTTCTGAATGTTGAGCTTTAAGCCAACTTTTTCACTCTCCTCTTTCACTTTCATCAAGAAGCTCTTTAGTTCCTCTTCACTTTCTGCTATAAGGGTGGTGTCATCTGCATATCTGAGGTTATTGACATTTCTCCCAGCAATCTTGATTCCAGCTTGTGCTTCTTCTAGCCCAGCATTTCTCATGATATATTCTGCATATAAGTTAAATAAGCAGGGTGACAATATACAGACTTGATGTACTCCTTCCTGATTTGGAACCAGTCTGTTGTTCCATGTTCAGTTATAACTGTTGCTTCCTGACTTGCATACAGGTTTCTCAAGAGGCAGGTCAGATGGTCTGGTATTCCCATCTCTTTCAGAATTTTCCACAGTTTATTGTAATCCACACAGTCAAAAGCTTAGGCATAGTAAATAAAACAGAAATAGATTTTTTTTTTCTGGAAATCTCTTGCTTTTTTGATGATCCAGTGGATATTGGCAATTTGATCTCTAGTTCCTCTGCCTTTTCTAAAACCAGCTTGAACATCTGGAAGTTCATGGTTCACATATTGCTGAAGCCTGGCTTGGAGAATTTTGAGCATTACTTTACTAGCCTGTGAGATGAGTGCAGTTTTGAGGCAGTTTGAACATTTTTTGGCATTGCCTTTCTTTGGGATTGGAATGTAAACTGACCTTTTCCAGTCCTGTGGCCACTGCTGAGTAGCAGGCAAATTTGGCCTTGGAGTACAGAATGAAGCAGGGTAAAGGCTAATAAGAGTTTTGCCAAGGGAACGCACTGGTCATAGCAAACACCCTCTTGCAACAACACAAGAGAAGACTCTACACATGGACATCACCAGATGGCCAACACTGAAATCAGATTGATTATATTCTTTGCAGCCAAAGATGGAGACGCTCTATACAGTCAACAAAAACAAGACAGGGAGCTGACTGTGGCTCAGATCATGAATTCCTTATTGCCAAATTCAGACTTAAATTGAAGAAAGTGGGGAAGCCACTAGACCATTTAGGTGTGACCTAAATAAAATCCCTTATGATTATACAGTGGAAGTGAAAAATAGATTTAAAGGACTAGATCTGATAGATAGAGTACCTGATGAACTATGGACAGAGGTTTGTGACATTGTAGAGGAGACAGGGATCAAGACCATCCCCAAGGAAAAGAAATGCAAAAAGACAAAATGGTTGTCTGAGGATGCCTTACAAGTAACTATGAAAAGAAGATAAGCTAAAATCAAAGGAGAAAAGGAAAGATATACCCATTTGAATGCAGAGTTCCAAAGAATAGCAAGGAGATATAAGAAAGCCTTCCTCAGGATCAGTGCAAAGAAATAGAAGAAAACAATAGAATGGGAAAGACTAGAGATCACTTCAAGAAAATGAGAGATACCAATGGACAGGGTATCTGTGCTGTGATTCATGGGGTGCTGTGATTCATGGGGTCGCAAAGGGTCGGACACGACTGAGTGACTGAACTGAACTGAACTGAAGGGAATATTTCATGCAAAGATGGTCTCAAGAAAGGACAGAAATGGTATGGACCTAACAGAAGCAGAAATATTAAGAAGAGGTGGCAAGAATACATAGAAGATCTGTACAAAAAAGATCTTTGTGACCCAGATAATTACAATAGTGTGATCACTCACCTAGAGCCAGACATCCTGGAATGTGAAGTCAAGTGGGCCTTAGGAAGGATCACTACAAAAAAAGCTAATGGAGGTGATGGAATTCCAGTTAAGCTATTTCAAATCATAAAGGATGATGCTGTTCACATATTACCTACTCTAAATGTGCCTACTATGTCATTTTAGGCAAGGATTCCACATGCCTGCAGGGCTGGGTTTGATTAGTTGGTGACATGCCAAACATAATTTTTTCTGGATGATGAAAATGAAAAGTTACCTTTTGTTCCTGCTGAGCCTTCAAAAGTATTTCAGTTAAATATGCATGCCA
The DNA here is from genome assembly GCF_014754425.2 of Oryx dammah. Lineage (NCBI taxonomy): Eukaryota > Metazoa > Chordata > Mammalia > Artiodactyla > Bovidae > Oryx > Oryx dammah. Next base: position 51,122,920 of record NW_024070203.1, on the reverse strand, counting down.
CTGTCATTATCATGGATTCCATATTTGAAATTCCATCTATTCATGAAAATTTACTTGTAACCCCCAAATCAATATTTGCAGCCCTTTTGAGGATCATCTGTACACATGTACATGACAGCAAAAGCCTTGAGTTTTCCGAGAAACACATTCCCAGATGAGGCTGAACAAAGCAATGCTCTGACTTCTTGGTGTTTTAAGTAGAGGGTTATTACTTTACAAGGTTGTGTTAGTTTCTGCTGTACATCAATTAAGCACACTTCTATCCCCTTCTTCTTGAGCCTCCCTCTTTCCCCTCGACTTCTTATTTAACTTTCACATTGTCAATAAGTGTTCTTCATTTGGCCTATTCAATGCTACATTTTCCTCTTTTTTTTCCACTTTTTCTTCATACTTTTTTTTTTTAATTGTCCCCAAGTTTAGTGCTGAAGTGCTGTCTAGTGTTCTTAAGTACAAAGCTGTGATGTCACTTGTGAGAAAATGCATGTGTTAGATAAGCTTTGTTCAGGCATGAGTTGTATAGTTCTGTTGGCTGTGAATTCACTGTTAATAAATCAGAATATATTAAATAAGATGTTTTTAATCTCCTGATAGCTCAGTTGGTTAAGAATCCGCTTGCAATGCAGGAGACCCTGGTTTGATTCCTGGGTCGGGAAGGCCCATTGGAGAAGGGATATGCTACCCATTTCAGTATTCTTGGGTTTCCCTTGTGGTTCAGCTGGTAAAGAATCCCCCTGCAATGTGGGAGACCAGGGTTCTATCCCTGGGTTGAGAAGATCCCCTGGAGAAGGGAAAGACTACGCCAGTATTCTGGCCTAGAGAATTCCACAGGCTGTGTAGTACATAGGGTTGCAAAGAAGCGGATACAACTGAGCAACTTTCACAACAATCAGAAGAGAAGGTTATGTATCAACTGATTGATAAAAATGTGATGGGAGGCTTTGAGGAACCTAACCCTGTATTTTAACAAGGAGCAATGACTCAATATTTGCTAATTCAATGTTTGTGATGATTTTACAAAACATAACTACTGTGAATAATGAAAATCAACTGTACATGGCTGTCAGCCACAATCAACATAGTTCCAAACCCTTTGAGCAAAAAGCACAAGTCTTTTTTTTTTTAAGGTATACACTTGTCTTGTAATAATACAATAATGTCAGCAAAAGAATTTTGATATTACTTATATAAAAACAAAATATCTTACTATCCTTTGACCTAGTTTATGATGAAAAACTAAAGGTTTTAGTGATTATAAGCAGACCAGAGATATTTGACATTTAAGAGAGAGAGGTAGATTAATGATGTTTGATAGACCAGGTGTGCTGCTCTTAAAACATATAAAGTAGGCATATGTCCATTTCTTTTCTCCCATTAGAACTTGTAAAACATTGTGAGAAAAGTACAGATTCCAGTTTTCTCTTCCAGCAGGTCAGAGTTTGCTTCCCTGAAATCATCACTAGAGATATGAGAAGGAATGGAGGATAAACATTTCAGGGCAAATAAGAATTTTAGTAATCTAGCAATGGTAAACCCTGCAAATGATTTCTGTTCCTTTTCCTCTAGAAACAGAACCTTGGTGTGTTCTTCACTGTCATACATGATGAGAGTGAAATGCACTCTTCATGTAAAATGTTTGTAGATGAATTTGCTATAATATAAAGATAGGCTAAATCAAGAAAAAAAGAATAAATACAAGGTGGTCAATAATAGGAATTCAAATGTGTTTATTCTAGATTTTCCCTGGTTCAATTACCTCCACTAACATATAGTAAGATTCTTCCTCTACCCTCTTTGGTATATTTGGTAAATGCTATAAAACAATAACTACAAAGGGCTTTTTGCTTATGGCTGTCAGTTTTTTCAGTTGCCTGAGTTCCCAGAAGGCTGAGCGCCAACGAACTGATGCTTTTGAACTGTGGTAGAGAAGACTCTTGGGAGTCCCTTGGAGATCAAACCAGTCAATCCTAAAGAAAATCAGTCCTGAATATTCATTGGAAGGACTGATACTAAAGCTGAAGTTCCAACACTTTGGCCACCTGATGGGAAGAACTGACTCATTGGAAAAGACCCTGATGATGAGAAATTTAGAAGGCAGGAGGAGAGGGGAATGACAGAGGATGAGATGGTTGGATGGCATCAACAACTCAATGGACTTGAGTTTGAGCAAGCTCTGGGAGATAGTGAATGACAGGGAAGCCTGGTGTGGTGCAGTCCATGGGGTCACAAAGAGTCAGACACGACTGAGGGACTGAACAAAAGCAACTTGTTTCTTACTTGTCATGATACTTGATCATTCCTATTTAATAGGGCTTCCCAGGTGGCTCAGTGGTAAAGAATCCACTTGCCAATACAGGGGATGCAGAAAACTTGGGCTTAATCCCTGGGTCAGGAAGATCCCCTGGAGGAGAGCATGGCATCCACTCCAGTATTCTTGCCTGGGAAACCCCATGGACAAAGAAGCCTGGTGGGCTACAGTCCAAGGGGTAGCAAGAGTTGGACATGACTGAGCAACTAAGCATGCATGCATGAATTAAATATGGAAGTTATCCATCCATCAGTCAACCAATCCTTCTCTCTTCCCCTACTCCCTACACATTTACCTACAACATCATCATATACTGCCAATGCTTATTAAATCACTTATTGTCTGTTTGTACTAGGAAATGGGGATTACTTTTTCAACAAATATGTATTTTTCTATTTTGACAATGTGCTGTACATTAATGGCTTTTAGGATATTTAAAAATCTGTATTATTATACAACCATGTGATAACTGCAATACTTACACACTTGAATTATCACTTGGATAAATTCTATGAACATTTTAAATTTTGGTAAATATTGAAAACAACACTCTAAGAAGGGCATATAAGCTTGAACATCCTCCAACAGAGTATGTGAGTGTTATTTTCCCAACCCTCTCCAACTCTAAAATCAGCATTTCTATTTTACTCTAATATTTAGGCAAAAACTAAAACGATACAATGCAAAAGAGAGAGAGAGAGATAAAGAACACAAGAGAGATAAAAGAGAAGAATCACAGAACATAAAATCTTAATTTACTTTAAAAAATTATTTTTAGTAGATTAACCACTTTCCTATATTTATTAGCCATTTGTACTTGATTGAATTATCTGTTATATCTTTTACCCATTTCTATTTTAAGGTACCTTCATTTGTAAACTTCCCTTCCCATTGTAGCTCCAATGGTAAAGAATCTGCATTCAATGCAGGAGACCCAAGTTTGATCCTGGGTCAGAAAGATCCCCGTGGAGAAGGGAATGGCAACCCACTCCAGTGTTCTTGCCTGGAGAATTCCATGGAATAAGAGCCTGGTGTGCTACAGTCCATGGAGTCACAGAGTAAGACATGACCAATTGACTAACACACACATTTGTGAACACTTTAAAATGTATATTATTTTAAAGAATACTATTTATGACTTCATAAATGTGTGGTTTTAAAAATTCTTTAATCAGGAACTGACATTTTATATTAGAGGAAGCCTTTCACATAGCAATATAAAGCAATGTTTTCAGTAGTTCTACAGTTACATTTTGCAATACAGACATTTGGTGGGTTTTGTGAGATGTGTGTGTGTGTGTGTGCGCGTGTGTGTGCGTGTGTACTCAATAGTGTCCGACTCTGTGACCACATGGACTGTAGCCCATCAAGCTCCTCTGTCCATGGAAATTTCCAGGCAAGAGTACTGGAGTGGGTTGCCATTTCCTAACTATAATTCAGAGCGGCCTCTGTATAAGAAAATAATTAAATTATTATCCTGACAGGATACAGTCCAAAGAGTCTTCGCAAAGAGTTGGATATGACTGAGCGACTAACTAGACATTAAATCAGGTATCTTCCCCTTCTATTTCTCATTTCTTTCTTTCAATAACTCCTCTTCTTTCCTCTAATAATAGTGTTCGTGTATAGTGATTTAACTACTAAAATTTATTACCTCTCCTTCATCTTGTTCTTTTCTATTTTTTCCTTGTATAATACATAAGGCTAAAGATCTAAGATCAATATGATATTAGCCTAAACTGAACAGTCTTAGAAAGCTATTCTCAGTAGGGTTTCTAGCAGTTAGACAGCTTGCCAACAAGTGTTCAGTGCTACCCTGAATGTAACTGAGTGGACATCAAACTTCAACCAAGAAAAAGCCTGGAAGAAATTTTCAAATTATATGTCCTAAGCATTCCCAACAGACAGCATGCCCACAGCATATCATTGTGGTCAGTTTAGCAAGTATTAATAGCCAATATTTATTCAACATTTATATTCTGGGATCATTCAAACCATTTAAATGTATTCATTCATGTCATTCACATAACAGGACCTCAAGGCAGGTACTATTAAAAATTCTTACCTTAAAGCTGAGATAACTGGGGCACTGAGAGTTTTAATCATTTGTACAAGATCACATAACCAATAAAGGTTACAGGAAATTTAGAACCCAGATTATTTCATTGTAGAAGCTTTGAGTATAGCTATTAGGTTAGTGGTTCTTTGATGAGTTGAAAGACCTCAAATTTAACCTTGTGAAGCTGGCATCCTAAGGATGTCTAGAATTCAACTGTATGGAACTGGAATTGCCAGTAAACTCTGCAGAGGCATATTTCAGGGCCACTGGAGAATCTTCACAGGTTCGTAGAACTGTCAAACTGCCAAACATGCAGCCCCACCTTCAGATTATATCTTGGCCTTAGCCATTGAGAATGCTACATCTAAAGGTACCATGAGCTACCCAATCAAAAAGTGAGAGAGAGAAATATTTTCCCAAACAATATTGAAGAAAACAGCATTGAGTAGTTGGGGATGAAAGTGAATCTCTTAAATTACTCAAAACTCCTAATATCTGTTCTCAAAGCAAGATTCTCAGAAGATGATCAGCCATGGAAGAACTGTTGTGTTTGACTCTCAAGCTGAGCAACAAGCTGAAACAATAGCCCATTTGTCAAAATCACACTCAACAATCAAACATGTGCTGCCTTCATAGGACATCAGATAAAACAAAGTGATGTGGATGTCTCTGAGGGTCCACTGTATTATAGGTTCTGGCCCCGTGACTTCAATCATTTTTAAAAATATTATCTTCACAATATAGCTGGTGAATTTGATGTTGGTAAGTTGGTTGCTATTGTTTCAAAGCATCCTCTAATTTAAATGCAGGAGCTTCTGTATTCCTTTCTCAGGTTCAGAATCAAATCCACCTTTTAATCCATTAAAAGGAAGGTATGAAAACCTTCATTTTAGAGATAAGGAACCCAAGACTCCTCAGATTTCATAGCTACTAAGTGGCAGAACCAAGTTGTAAACCTAGACTTTTTTTTTTTTTTAATTCAAAGCAAAACAAAAGTAAACCTGAAATTATCTGTTATTTAAGCCAGCATGGTGACATCTGAACCCAGGTCTCATTTATATCCACAATATCTCTTCTCCAAGCTCAATATTTTCAACTGATGTTCATATGAAATTATTTTAGGACTTTATCACAAGTCTGGCTACCTCCTTCAGAAAATATGTTAAAACTCTTTAAAGACAGACACCAATACCTGACCACTCTTTTCTGACCACCAGAGAATTCTATCTCACACCTTAGCCTCTCTAGGCTTCAGTTTTCCATAGATTGGTTTATGACATTTAAATACTATCTATTTCACAGAGACGTGAATTTCAATTAAATCTCATGGCAAATTTTCTAAATTATACATTACTATACTTTTGTACCAGCATTAAAATTACTATAAGAGGTAAATTTGAAGTTCAGTATTTTTTCAATAATTATCTGTAGTCATAAGCTTTTCTCTTAAAAGATATACTATGATTTCTATTAATATACATTCTACGTACTTCAAAAGGTCTCTGTTTCCTAAGCATTAGCTTGATGTTTCATATGGTGCACAGACAGAGTGTATCTTGTACTGTCTCTAATTTGCAAATCGAAAAAGACAGGAAGTAGAAACCATTTGGTAAATTAATGAAACATTTAACAATTATACAAATTTTGTGACTCCAAAATCAGTACATTAAGGCTTTTGATTCACTTATCTTTAATTCATGTGTAGTTCACTGATGCAAATGTTTTGGCTATAATGTTTCTATTGAATCAAATGTATGCTCCATAAAAGATTCTGAGTGACCTTAGGGCCTTATCTGACTTAATTCAAATGATATTAATGATGGAACACATTCTCATTTACTATAAATTTTGAAAAACCTTTCATACCATTGCTCAGGAAAATGGTTGCCATGGGTGGCAACTTTTACTACAAAGAAAACTTGTGTGGTATTTATTTGCCTATTAGATTTACTCTTGATTAGCATAGAGACAATTTCTGGGATTTATTTTATTTTTAAACTATAAAATATGTAATAAATATATAAAAAAAGAATAATATCAATAAAAAACAACAAGGAAATAAGTCAGTATTTCTAAAACTTCATGCTGATCTATATATTTCCAGACATTTTTATGTATGTATATATTTTATGCAGTTATGTTTTACAGTATGCTCTCTTACTAAATATATTGTAAACATTTTCAAAATCAATAAATACATTTCTTCAAATTCATTTCATTAATCTCTAGCATTTCAGCATATAAATGGAATGATTTCTCAATCACTCTTTATAGAAAGTCCTTTTTAGCCTAATTTTACTTGCTAAGTGATACAATAACTGTATTTGTGGTTAAATTTTATCCTAATACTTCACTGTTTCCTAGGGATAGATTACTAACACTGGAACTGCAGTCTTCAAGGGTTTAGATACAGATTGCCAAAGTGATTCATAGAATGGGTTTATGGATTCTATGAATTGACTTCCCACTATCACCTTGTTTTAAGGCAACACTGGCTGTAGTCATTTTTAAGTTAAATCTTTCTCAGTTCCATAAATGATACATCTTGAAAATTGCAAGTCTTTCCTGGTCGTTACAATTTAAAATTGTTAATTGGCTATTTTAATATCTTTTCCTGTACAGTTCATGTTCATTTCATATTCATTTTTTAAAATTATAAATAAAGTGTTCTTTTTTCCTTTTTTTGGTCTTGATTTTAAGAGTTTTTTAACATTTATTTTAGAATAATTATCTCCTCTATGTTTAGATTTTTAATCTATTTTAAAATTTACAATTTTTTTATATGAAAAGTTAATGTGTCTTGAATGTAAGGGAGAAAACATTTTTGCCTCTTTTCTCGAGTTTTTTGGTTGGGCCTGAGAATTAAACTGACAAAGGACAGATTAATAGGAGAAAAGCATACAAATTTATATGTTTTACATGACACAGGAAATAAGCCCCAAAATAGTGGCAAAACCTAAATGCTTTTATACTAAATTGGACAAAGAAAGGCAATTGTAGAAAAGGAACTAAAATGTATGGGAAGGCTAAAGGAAGATAAGAAATTATTTTCACAAGGTCTGTTTGTACAGGCCTTAGTGAAAATTGCTCAATAAATAAGTTATTGTCAGAAGTTACCATTGGTAGCTGACAGGCCCAGGGTCATTGAGTTGGGTAAGCCAGCTCATTTTGGTTCTACACTGACCTTGATTACTCCTTGTCTAAACTATGATACTGTAATATAATTATAAAAGGGACAAACCTAGAGACAGGCATTGTACACTAATTCTGATACTTGCATGTGTTAGTCACTCAGTTGTGTCCTATTCTTTGCGACCAAATGGACTGCAGCCCACCAGGCTCCTCTGTCCATGGGATTTCCCAAGCAAAAATACTAGAGTGGGTTGCCATTTCCTTCTCCAGAGGATCTTCCCAACCCAGGGATCAAACCTGGGTCTTCTGCGCTATAGGCATATTCTTTACCCTCTGAGCCACTGGGGAAGCCCATATCATTTGTAAGCTACTCAACATCTCTATGTTTCAGTTACTTTATCAGTAAAATTTGGTTGCTCATTCACATCTCTTGCCTTTGTCCATATGCATTTGTACCTTAATTTTTTCACACTGTATATTGATTTGTTCAAATATATAATGAGAGGTGATAATGATATAGCTGTTGTTCCAGATGCTGGAGATACACTGGTTTCTTTTATAGCCTCTAGACTGAGTTCCTTGGTGCAACTTTTCTCTGCAATTACAGAAAGCAATTTTTACTTATTTTTCTAGTAAATATTTAACAAAATAATTCCAGCAAATACTTAGCAAAATAATTCCCTGGGCAGCTATAGTCTCATATATTCTAAAGCTGCTGAGGTTTCCCCACAAAGTGAGAGGTAGCCTATCCTTTTCCACTATCCTAGAAATCCTGAGGTCTCAAGAAATTCCATTTGATGTTTCAGAGCATATTGAAGACAAAGATTTGAGGGGAAAAGGAAGCTGTCTTCAAGAAATGCTATTTTTATTACCTTTCTAACACTCTGCCATAAAATAGAGAAATACTAGCATCTAGTAGAGTTGTCATGGCAGAAACGTCTGATATTCTCTAAAGATTATACCTGAACCCCTGGGAATGTATCTAGGAAATGAGAATATTGGCCTGTTGTGAGCTTCATACAAAACTGCAGAGGCCAAGATCATGTTTGCTTAAACCGTCAGGAAATTCAGATGGAAGGGACAGTGCTACCATGTCTGAGTGAAATACAGGACATCTTCCTCTGGGTTTGTGGACTCAGGATGCCCAGTTTTCAGTATTTATTATCAATGTGACATGTACTCCACCAATTGATGTTCCTCTGGGTTGCTTTAAAGCCCCATGAGCTGTATTCTCTTGGCAGCTGTAGTTATATAAATGGCTCTGGACTGGGAACAGAGTTCTTTGTTAAGAGAGATATTCACAAATTAAAGGAAGAGGCTAAAGACACACCAGCCCCTAATATAGATCTCCTTTCTGATGAAATCAGAACTAAAAGATCTGGGGGGAAGCAAAAAGAGACCTGTGGATTGTTTTAGGTTGAAACCCACAACTTTAAGTTTGCCCAATTCTAGAAATCTTTATGCCTTTCATCCTTCAAGTAAGAAACCTTCCTGAGCATATATCATGCACTCAGAAAATAAGTTCATATGAGATTTGACAAGCTTTAATAAGTTATGACCAAACTAGATAGCATATTGAAAAGCAGAGATTACTTTGCCAACAAAGGTCCATCTAGTCAATGCTATGGTTTTTCCAGTAGTCATGTATGGATGTGAGAGCTGGACTGTGAAGAAATCTGAGTGCCGAAGAATTGATGCTTTTGAACTGTGGTGTTGGAGAATACTCTTGAGAATCCCTTGGACTGCAAGGAGATCCAACCAGTCCATTCTGAAGGAGATCAGTCCAGGGTGTTCTTTGGAAGGAATGATGCTAAAGCTGAAACTCCAGTACTTTGGCCACCTCATGCGAAGAGCTGACTCATTGGAAAAGACTCTGATGCTGGGAGGGATTGGGGGCAGGAGGAAAAGAGGACGACAGAGGATGAGATGGTTGAATGGCATTACCAACTCAATGGATGTGGGTTTGGGTGAGCTCCGGGAGTTGGTGATGGACAGGGAGGCCTGGCGTGCTGCAATTCATGGGGTCGCAAAGATTCAGACAGGACTGAGACTGAACTGAACTGAACTGAATATGTAGTTGTCATTAGCATAATCTTTGAAATCATACGTAAATATGCATGTGTTTTAGAAATTTATATTGCCTATCTAGAGGAAAGTTTTTCACCTTAAAAGATTCAGTTTCTTCCCCCCCTGTCTTCACCCTGGTCTGCACTCGCTGTCACTTATGACTCTTTCTTTTGTGCCACATGTGGCCTTCTATGGAAAACCATTAGGTAACTTTTAAAACAAATTATAATTATTGGTTTATCTGTTTATCTCTTCCATTCGATAATGAAACACACTGAACACAGTATATTCAGTCCTGGAACACTGCTGCTGCTAAGTCACTTCAGTCGTGCCTGACTCCCTGTGACCCCATAGATGGCAGCCCACCAGGCTCCCCTGTCCCTGGGATTCTCCAGGCAAGAACACTGGAGTGGGTTGCCATTTCCTTCTCCAGTGCATGAAAGAGAAAAGTGAAAGTGAAGTTGCTCAGTTATGTCCGACTCTGCGACCCCATGGACTGCAGCCTACCAGGCTCCTCCGTCCATGGGATTTTCCAGGCAAGAGTACTGGAGTAGGGTGCCATCACCTTCTCCGGTCCTGGAACACAGTGAGCAGCAAATAAATGGCTATGAAATGACTAATGAACCATACTTATTTGGTTAGTAGGTATGATTAATAAGGAAATACTAAAATATGTCGTTTAAAACAAATCTTTTCAATTCTAGAATCATTGCAGAAGTTGATGCAAAGTTGGAAATTTTTCTACTTAAAAAATCACAAAATAAGATTATTTTTAGTAATTATGGTAAGAGTTAAAGAAAGTGAAATGAAAATGTTCATTATTTTCATTTTTATTGGTTTAATTTGTAGAGTTAATATTTGAATGTACTCTGAACTGTGACTTTTTTTCCTCATTTTCAGTTAGATGTATTATATTTTAAGTGAAGAGTTAATAGAAACAACAAATGACAAAACTTGAAATTGAGAAGGATTAAAGTTACCATAATAAATATTTCCTTTGAAACTTATGAGAATGTTTTGTGGTGGTATTTTTTAAGAAGGCTATGCTAGTCATTCTCATTATAATGTAATTTATTTCATAAAGGTGTACTTTGGTCTGGCACTTACAGTGATTTAAAAGGAAAAAGAATACAATACATGATCTCATTTTACACTGGAGCTTAATTTATGTGGAAATCAAAGGAAAGACTCCCAAGGACCCTTTGGTTCCTTTGTACAAATACCAAGTTACCTAAATACTGGCACACAGGACAGAAATAGCTGTGTATTTATCCTGTAATTATATGTAACTTAACCTTATAATTAAAGGAACAACAGTTGCCACATACACAAAGTGCACTTACAGGAAATAAAAGCACTGTAAAATAAAGCAATTACAGAAATAAACTATATAATTAAAAAATCTCTTAAGGCAGCAACAAGACTTGCCCAACTAATTCTGAAAGCTGCAGGATAGTTACTCTAGATGCATTATCCTGTAGTTTACAAAGAATAGAAAATGCATCTTTTTCAGAAGCATGTTCTCTGGAAAAGAACACAAACAAGCTAAAACCTTTCATTTGTTCCCAGAGCTCCTATACCCACCCTGTTTGGGAAGAGACTGAAGTTAGAAGAGCATTCTGAACACTAATGTCCAAATGCATTTTTGATAATAAGTGATGATTCAAAGCAGACCTATCCATTGGCATTGAGAGAAACAGCGTCTCTTTTTAAAGGCTCATCCCAGTAAGTAATATGTCACTTTTCCAAAAAAAAACACTCAAAAGTAGTTGGACAGATATTTCTCTTTCTGAGTGCCATATATATTTGACCCTGTCTACCCTTTGTTCCAAATATGCATACAAGGACTGAGTAAGATTCAGGGAAGAACTTGTATGTGGTTCTCACCAACTTTCACTATAGTTTCTCCAGAAATATCTTCTATTTCTATCCTAGCATTTGTTTACTTTTTTGCAACTGTTTTAAATTGTATCCTCTTTTGTGGGGAATAAGATCTTATAAAGCCTTACTAATTTATCTCATATCACAGATAATGCACATGGAGTATCAAAAATGACTTCTGAATTTCTGACTTATGCAACTGAGTTGATAATAAAGGCCAGTCACCAAGACAGAGACTACTGATTAGTGTGGAATATGGTGAGCTTATTTTGGACCTGTTGGATTTGAAGCTGTTTTAGAACTCATGAAAGATATTTTAATGTACACATATTAACTCCACAGATAGACCAAGGATACAGAGGATAATGGAAGTCATGAGTGTGGGTAAGGTTTTCTAGAGAGAGAGAGAGCATGTTGTGATAAACCCAGGTGTAGGACTAAGGTTGTGCCACACTGACAAGGGATGAAGGGATGAGACAGCCATAGAGACTGAAAAAGAAATGATCAGTCTGGTAGGAAGAAACACGAGAGAGCACAGGGCCAAAAAATGCTAAGGAAAGGCAGTTTTTCCAATAAGGCAGAAGAATCAACAATGTTAAATGCTCCTGAGGCATAAAGGGATATGAGAACTAAAAATTACCCTTTGGGTTTAGTTTCATAAAGGACATTGATGACTGAAAGAGGTCACCGATGACAGTGGAGCTTTACAGTATTTTTGTGAATTAGAGGACTTTTACACCCAGGGTACAAAACCCACAAGGCAATGTACCCCTTTGAGGCAGATCCCTGATAGAGAAGGAGGGCTCATCCAGATAAACACCCCATTTTCCACTTCTGATCAGTATAACTGGAAAAGTCATAGTAAGGGGTTGAGGGAAGATCCAGGTGGGTTTCTGAGTCTGATTAGAAGAACCTTTTGGACCCAGCCCCCAGCTGGGCTGACATCCAGAGCCTCCTCAATGTACCCCTAACAGGGAAAGAAAAAGTCCTGATCTTTTGAAAAGTCAGAGAGGAAGCAAAGACACCACTGAAGCCAACTGGGACCACCAAGACAATGGAAGACATAGGCTGACACATTATAAAAATATGATCCTAAACGGTATCCAGGCAGCAGGAAGGAAACCTGTTGATTGTTACTATGATGATGATGATGGTGATGATGATGATGATGATGCTAACTTGCTCAGTTGTGTCAGACTTGTTGCTACACCATGGACTGTAGCCCACCAGGCTCTGTTGTCCTTGAAATTTTGCATGCAAGAACTGGTGCAGGTTGCCATTATCCTCTCCAGGTGATCTTACCAACCCAGGGACAGAACCCAGGTGTCATGTCTTGCAGGCGGACTCTTTATCACTGAGCCACCAGGGAAGCCCACGGAGCACAACTGTATAGAAACCATAGACATGATCTGTTCCCGTCTCCTTGACCTAGGAAGTAAGCCTCTCCTAAATGCTGAGGAGGAATGGCTCAGAGACAAGAACAGTCGCTGAAAGAGGGAAAGGGGCTGGAGGTGTACTTTAACTTCCCAGACCCAAGTTATAGAGGCACAAAGCCTAGTCCTGGGGACGTCAGCCCAAAAGGTCAAAATGATAGCCTTCACCCAAGCCCTAGGGCTTGGTTGGGACAGGAAAGATCTTAAATGTTTATATAGCCTTTCAGTGTGTGTTTGCCTTCTACACATGCAGGCCTATTTAGAAAGAAAGGGATAAACTTAGTTCTTAGAATAAACAGGTGAAACATGGTTTAAACATGTTGAGTTTCCTAGAAGCAGCGCAGCTTCTGAAAAAAAGTGGCATTAATTCACCATGCTAAGTCACTTTAGCCATGTCCGACTCTGTGCGACCCCATAGACGGCAGCCCACCAGGCTCCCCCATCCCTGGGATTCTCCAGGCAAGAACAACAGAGTGGGTTGCCATGTCCTTCTCCAGTGCATGAAAGTGAAAAGTGAAAATGAAGTTGCTCAGTCATGTTCGACTTTTAGCGACTCCATGGACTGCAGCCCACCAGGCTCCTCCGTCCATGGGATTTTCCAGGCAAGAGTACTGGAGTGGGGTGCCATTGCCTTCTCCGTTAATTCATCATAGGGATCATCAAAAAGGGAATATGGAGTTACTAAAGGGAAACAACCAAGCAGACACAGCTTCCAAAATGGCCAGTAACTTGGCAATTACTCCTTATTCCTAAGAGACCAGAGCCATCAATTACTCCCCAGTCTATACAAAGGAATGGGGCTTCAGCAGAGATCTGGGAGGTCATGAATGGCTAATTAATGAACATGGGAAATTATTTTCCCAAACTGCAGCTTGTCAACCCATTAGGGAATGCATCAAAGAACTCACTATGGGAAGGAAGCCCTGTAAAATGGATCAGTTAGTCATATTAATTCCTGACATGTAAAGCTAGTTGAGATATGCCCCATATGCACCTGATCAACCCCAACAACAGACCCCTCAGAGGATCCCAGATTAGATCCATCCAGACCAAAGGATGGATCCTCAGGAAGACGGGCACACTGGTTGCACTATCATGCTCAGAGCATCAGGCAACTTCAGGTATTTCAGTGCTATGGACACATTTTCAGGATGGGTAGATGCTTTGCCTACTAGAACTAAAATAGAAGCTCAAGTGGCTAAAGTATTACAAATAGGGACAATTCACAGGTTGGGGCTCCCAGAATACCTACAAAACAATGATAACTCAACATTCCTGCCTCCTGCCTCAAGTGACAAAAGAGATTAAAAAATGCCCTGGACATAAATGGCCCTTGCACTCAGCCTGGAGACCCCAATTGTTGAGGAAAGTAGAGAGATTGAATCAGACCTTGAAAGGAACCTTAGTCAAACTATGCAGGAGACTCATGGAAATCAAATTGTTACTTCCAATTGTCCTGCTCTGCATGTCGTTAGCTCCAAGAGATAAGTTAAAGTTAAGTGACTTTGAACTTATGTATGGTAAACCATTTCCCCAAGAAGTTTCACCTTCATTTCCTTGAAATGGAACAACTTCACGTATGCCCTCCAGGTGTGTGCCCTCCAGGTAGGAGAAACCATGAAAGCATGAATTTCACAGAATATGGCAAGCAGGTGCTACCAGCACCCACCAATCTGGCTCCCCACCACTTGAAGCCAGAAGACTGAGTGAATAAAAAAAACCTGGAAAACAGGCAGCCTGCAAGACCAACTCACTTCTAAATGGAACAGGCCCCCTGGGTCATCCTAACCACCTACTCAGCCCTTAGGTTACAGAGGATAACTTAGTGGGTACATCACACCTGAATTAAGGGGTCCCAGAGCCCCAATCTCCAGGGAGACAACCTGGGACAATAAACCCCCTTGACTACTCATGTGAATCTCTCTTTGATATGTGAATCAGACAGTTCAAAAGGGAAAAACACAGCTTTAAAAAGGGTAACCTAGATGCCCCAATAAGACCCTAGAATCATTATATTCACAGGGGTGCTAATAACCTTGATCAGGGAACATTGTATGTAACAGTACAGGCAACAAACACTATAACCATAGAAAAGGTAACCGTTACCATGGTGACAGAGGCCTAGGAGATCAACCTTGACTTCACTGCATTGACTAGCTAATATTGTCCTGGGTAACCAAATTGCCCTACATAACCTATCAACTGAGGGGCACAGAGAGGGGCCTGAGCACCAGCCAACACTTTATGCTATTGGCCTTATTGAAGAAAATGCAGACAAACTACTGGGAAAAGCAAATTGTCTTGAGAAACAGGTAGCCTAATCTAGCAGAACAAATTTGGAGTGGGGTAAAATGGACCCTGGCTTCCCAGGTGGCTCAGTGGCATCCATCTGCAATGCAGGAGACAGAGGAGATGCAGGTTTGATCGCTTGGTAGGGAAGTTCCCTTGGAGAAGGAGATGGCAACTCACTCCAGTATTCTTGTCTGGGAAAACTTGTGGACAGAGGAGCCTGGTGGGCTACATTCCATGGTTGCAAGAGTCAGACACAACGGAGTGACTAAACAGCAACAACAACAAACGGGGCCTCCTTGGCATCACTTACTTTGTATTGATACCTTTTCCTGGGCCCCTTCAGTTCAGTTCCGTTCAGTTGCTCACTTGTGTTCGACTCCTTGCGACCCCATGAGTCGCAGCACACCAGGCCTCCCTGTCCATCACCATCTCCCGGAGTTCACTCAGACTCACAGCCATCAAGTCAGTGATGCCATCCAGCCATCTCATCCTGGGTCATCCCCTTCTCCTCCTGCCCCCAATCCCTCCCAGCATCAGAATCTTTTCCAATGAGTCAACTCTTCGCAGGAGGTGGCCAAAGTACTGGACTTTCAGCTTTAGCATCATTCCTTCCAAAGAAATCCCAGGGTTGATCTCCTTCAGAATGGACTGGTTGGATCTCCTTGCAGTCCAAGGGACTCTCAAGGGTCTTCTCCAACACCACAGTTCAAAAGCATCAATTCTTCGGTGCTCAGCCTTCTTCACAGTCCAACTCTCACATCCATACATGACCACTGGAAAAACCATAGCCTTGACTAGACGGACCTTAGTTGGCAAAGTAATGTCTCTGCTTTTAAATATGCTATCTAGGTTGGTCATAACTTTTCTTTCAAGGAGTAAGCGTCTTTTAATTTCATGGTGGCAGTCATCATCTGCAGTGATTCTGGAGCCCCCAAAAATAAAGTCTGACACCGTTTCCACTGTTTCCCCATCTATTTCCCATGAAGTGATGGGACCGGATGCCATGATCTTCGTTTTCTGAATGTTGAGCTTTAGGCCAACTTTTCCGCTCTCCTCTTTCACTTTCATCAAGAGGCTTTTTAGCTCTTCTTCACTTTCTGCCATAAGAGTGGTGTCATCTGCATATCTGAGGTTATTGATATTTCTCCTGGCAATCTTGATTCCAGCTTGTGTTTTTTCCAGTCCAGCATTTCTCATGATGTACTCTGCATATAAGTTAAATAAGCAGGGTGACAATATACAGCCTTGACGTACTCCTTTTCCTTTTTGGAACCAGTCGGTTGTTCCATGTCCAGTTCTAACTATTGCTTCCTGACCTGCATACAGATTTCTCAAGAGGCGGGTCAGGTAGTCTGGTATTCCCATCTCTTTCAGAATTTTCCACAGTTTCTTGTGATCCACACAGTCAAAGGCTTTGGCATAGTCAATAAAGCAGAAATAGATGTTTTTCTGGAACTCTCTCGCTTTTTCCATGATCCAGCGGATGTTGGCAATTTGATCTCTGGTTCCTCTGCCTTTTCTAAAACCAGCTTGAACATCAGGGAGTTCACGGTTCACATCACGCAAGTGTATGTTCCTCGGTTCTTTGTCTCGTCACAACAAAGATTTGGAGTGACGGATGTTAAAGCCCTCGGCGCGTCACATCTCTTGGGTCTTGGACAAACCGTGTTATAGCTCTTAGGCAAATCAGTGTTACAACTCTGTTTTATTTAGAAGATAGCGGGAGAGTCCATCCTTGAAGCATGAGGGCATGCCAACCCAAAGACTTGAAGAGAAGAAAGTGGAGGAGCGCGTGGGGGGCGGGGAGGGAGAGGGAGAGAGAGCGAAAGAGAGAGGGAGAGACAGAGAGAGAGAGAGAAAGAGAAAGAGTGCATGCATGCAGGAGAAAAAGAAAGAGAGAAAGAGAGAGACAGAGCACACGCACGTGGGAGAGAAAGAGAGAGAGAGAGCACTTTGGCTCTTCCTTTTATATGTTTTTGCCTCCACCTGGGCCTGCCCTATGCAAATTGGGCTTAATCAGGAGTGCTGTTTGTTCTACCTGAAGTCTTCACTCTGGTCCTCGGACCTTCCTTTGACCTTCCTTGTTTTTTTAGTCACCATCATTTTAGACTCCGTTTCCCTATTCTACCTACCTAACATTCCCCGTTCAAGAGATGGGAGGCCCAATTCTTTGGGAATAGGGGTGTCGAGGTCTTTCTGGCTACTTTCTGCTGAATTGGGGTGGCGAGGGGTCTTGGGCCTCCCCCTCTTGCTAGTCTCAAGCCTCAGAGTCCTTATAGTGGTGTCCATCTAAGGGTGTGATATTTTTCGTGGTTGGCTGTAGTTTTATATCTTTGTTGAACTGGCACTGCATGTTGTAGCTTGTTGACCTGGGCAGAGACAAAACAGGTTAGACAATTGACAGTACATGGAATAATCATAAGCAGCATCAATACAGCATAACAAGGACCAGTAGGGGCATTAGTCAGTTTTAAATTCACATCGCCAGGATGGCTCAAGTCCCTCCTTGTTCAGGGATCAGAAGATCTATATCCTGTCTGTTTTGGAGTACAATCTCTGTCAAGCTGTGTTGGCTGTTTAGAGCTAGCCTGAGAAATCTTATCCCTAGAAACTAGATTTTGGGGGTGTTCATTAGAATGGCACTCATTGGTAGTCCTGATAGCTCCCAGGGGCTCACAGGTGTATTGAGTGTCCTCTTCTGTCTTCTTCCATGGCTTGACTCATGAGTAGTGAATCCAGGAGTCATGTCCTGGCACCTTGACTGTTGGTGGCAGAGGCTTAGCCTCTATGGTCTCAAAATTGGACACTACTGCATATCCGGCTCTTCTTTTTCCATCCAAGACAAAGCTGCTTCCATCAGTGTACCAGATTTCCTCAGAATTGGTCAGAGGATCTTCTGACAATCCTTCTCGGGGTTTTGTCCAGTGGTCCAAGGTTTCTAGACAAGAGTGAAAGGGGAGAGAGCCCTCGGGGGTAGGCAGGAGGGTGGCTGGGTTAAGAACCTCACAAGGGGATATAGTGAGGCCTGGATTTTCCATCACCATTACTTGATATCTGAGGATTCTTTGATCAGACATCCATAAATGGCCTTCCCATTTAAGAGTTGTTTTACTTGGTGGCTGGTAAAAATAGTTAGTTTGCCCCCAAAGGAGAGTTTTAAAGCATCTTCTGTCATGATTGCAATAGCTGCAAGATTTTGAAGGCAGGGGGGCCAGCCTCGGGTAGTTGGATTGAGCTTTTTGGATAAGTAATCTACAGGCTGGGGCTCAGATCCCAACCTGTGAGTTAACACGCCCAAAGCTATTCGCTCTCTTTCATGGACATAAAGTTGGAATGCCTTTTCTGGGTCTGGCAACCTCAAGGCAGGTGCCTGAGTTAAGGCCTGTTTTAGTGTAGCCTCTGCTTTCTTTTGAGGAGTTCCCTACATCCGTGGGATTGAATCATCTCGTTCCTTTAAGCTTTCATATAAGGGCCAGGCAATTAGACCATAGTTGGGTATCCAGATTCTACAATATCCAGTTAGCCCCAGGAAAGCTCACAATTGTTTTCAAGTCATGGGGGAGGGCAACTGGAGGATTCCTTGTACCCAATCAGAGGGCAGCCTCCTGGACCCGTGTGTAATCTGAACTCCCAGGTAAGTGACCTTTGTCTCGACCATCTGTGCCTTAGCACGGGAGACTTTATATCCCCTTTCTGCCAAGAAGTTTAGAACCTGAATTGCATGTTGTTGGGCACTTTTCTCATCTGGAGAGCAGATTAGTAGGTCATTTACATATTGTAATATTTTTACATTAGGTCCCTGGTCCAGATCTAGGAGATCCCGGCTAAGGGTTTGTCCAAACACGTGGGGGCTATCTCTGAACCCCTGAGGTAATACTGTCCAAGTCATCTGTTGGCGTTTTTCTCCTGGGGCCTCCCACTCAAAGGCAAAAAGATATTGGGATTCTTTAGCCAGTGGTATGCAAAAGAATGCATCTTTGAGATCCAAGACTGTAAACCACTTGGCCCTGGGTGGGATTTCTCCCAGATTACTTAGGGATTGGGTGCTGTGGGATGGAGGGGGACTACAGCTTCATTTATGATCAGGAGATCTTGAACCATTCGCCACGTTCCGTCTTTTTTCTCTACTGAGAGGATTGGGGTGTTACATGGCAAACTGGTGGGGACCAATAGCCCACAAGCAAGGAATTTATTTATTAAAGGCTGTAGTCCCTCCCAAGCCTCTCTTTTGAGAGGGTATTGTTTCCAGT
This sequence comes from Oryx dammah, assembly GCF_014754425.2. Classification (NCBI taxonomy): domain Eukaryota; kingdom Metazoa; phylum Chordata; class Mammalia; order Artiodactyla; family Bovidae; genus Oryx; species Oryx dammah. The sequence continues at coordinate 51,103,501 of NW_024070203.1, read as the reverse complement.
TAGGAAACCGAGTGGGATCTCGGAGGACAATGATGACCTGTTCGGCTTGGTAGTCTCGTCCAGGAATCCCCTGGTCCCACACCTGGGGGTTAATTTTGTCTTACCATGGTTTTGGTCCCTCTCTATTGAAGGTGTAATGGGTTCCTCAGTAGTAACCAGGAGCTGTAGAGCTCTAGGGGCTGAAAAACTTCCCATCACAAGGGTGGTCCCCAGTTTAGTGAGTATATCTCTTCCCAATAAGGGAGTAGGACACTCAGGGACCACCAGAAACTGGTGGGAAAATATTTGTCCATCCCAGCAACAAAGAAGTGCTCGGGTGAATCTTTTAGTAGTTGCTTTTCCTGTAGCACCCAAAATGGTACAGGTTCGGGAGGAGAAGGCTCCTGTGTCAACCAAGAAATTCTTGGACCTACCTGCCACATCCTGTTGCACCCTTGGCTCTAGCCCCGTGATGGTTATCTGTGACCGGCGGGCTGGCTGGAGTGGGCCGCTTCAGTCCTCTTGAACCATCGTGAGGGTAGGCTTGGCGCTTGACCTTGAGGCTCTTGGGTCCCAAGGGCAGAGTGCCACTCAGTGTCCCAGTTGATGGCATTTGTGGCCAGCTGTTCTAAGAGACTTGTCACAGTTTGGACACTCTTTGGCCCAATGCCCCACCTGTATACAGATCAGGCATTTGTCTTGTACCTTGTCCTTCAAGGACTTGGGGTTTGCCATAGAGCTTCTCTGGAGGGCGGCCAGCATCTGGGCATGCCTTGTCTCTTTCTTTCTCTCCTCCTGGGCCTTGGCCTCCTTCTCCTGTTCTCTGTTATAAAAGGTATTGGTGGCTGTCTGGACCATCTCATCTAAAGAGGCAGCAGGGTCCTGCTGTTGTAGTTGTTGTAACTTAATTCTGATATCTGATGCACATTGGGACAGGAATGTGTCCTTTAAAATCACCTGTCCCTCATAAGAGTCTAAGTCCAGGTTGGTAAACTTTTGGAGTGCCTCTTTTAGCCTTTCCAGAAAGGCGATGGGGTTCTCGTTGGGCTCCTGAGTTATTGCTGAGACCCGGGCATAGCTAATTATTTTTTGTTGGGCTGCTTTCAGTCCTGCCTTAACACAGATTAGAAAATGATCTCTTTCCCAGATGTGCCCAGGGTCGTTATAATTACAATTAGGATCGGAGGAGGGGACTGCAGTTTCCCCTACTGGGTATCTATCACTGGACATGTGAAGCCCTGTTGCATACCTCTGGGCCTCCTTTAAGACCCTAGTATGTTCAGGGTCAGATAAAGTTTGACTAAATATGACCATGATGTCTTTCCACGTCAATTCAAAGGCCAAGGTAATATGTTGGAATGTATCTATATATTTGCCTGGGTCATTTGTATAGCTTCCCAGGTCTTGTTTGATCTGTCTTAGTTCTAAGAGGGAGAAGGGCTTATGGACCCAGGTTGGTCTGAATTCTCCAGTTTCAACTAAGGGACATACTCGAGCTGGCTTTTGTGGAGGGGGTGCTCCCGGATATGGGGGTGTGTTTGGATACAAGGAAGGAGCACCAGGCAACTCGGGAGCTGTGGGAGGTGAGCCTTCACGAGGGGGTTCCTCTTCTTGGTTGCCTGTGCCTAACATCATTTGCCTAGTGGGCTCACTTTTAGGGCGTACAACAATCCCATACTTAAGACAGAGTTCCTTCATATCTCTCTGACCATATCTTGCCAATATTTGGGCCCTGAATTCTATATTGTCTGCTGTCCTTTGTCTCCAAAAGTTTAGAATCTATAAAAATCCAAATGGTGGTCTCTCAGGAATAGGAACTGGAGAAGGCAGTGGCACCCCACTCCAGTACTCTTGCCTGGAAAATCCCATGGATGGAGGAGCCTGGTAGGCTGCAGTCCATGGGGTCGCTACAAGTCAGACACGACTGAGTGACTTCACTTTCACTTTTCACTTTCACACATTGGAGAAGGAAATGGCAACCCACTGCAGTGTTCTTGCCTGGAGAATCCCAAGGACGGGGGGTGGGGGAGTGGGGGTGGGGGGGCCTGGTAGGCTGCCGTCTATGGGGTCGCACAGAGTCAGACATGACTGAAGTGACTTAGCAGCAGCAGCAGCAGGTATAGGAACAGACAGGGCTGAGGTCCAGTAACTATCAAATGAATCTAAAGGCAGTTGAGATTTTCTGCTCCTCTACCCAGGGTTAGGATGATGCCCAAACTCATAGGAAGCAGTTAGAGAAGAGGCACCTGTGCTCCTCAGCGCCCTCCAAAAGGAGGAGCAGGACAAGAGGCAGAGGAGGGATTTCTCGCTGCCAAAGCCTGTCAACTAAAAAAAAGACGTGCAAGTTGAGAGTTGCAAGTTAAGTTTTATTTGGGGCAAAATGAGGACTGTAGCCCGGGAGGCAGCATCTCAGATAGCTCTGAAAGACTGCTCCAAAGCAGCAGTAGAGGAAAATCAATATATAAGGTTTTGGTGAAGGGTGAGTTCAATACCATGAAGCACTCATTTTACAAAAGCTTTTTTGTTATTCATGAGGATCTGATGTCACTGGGAAGGGATTTAGTGCCTCTCTAGATGTGAGGAGATGCAAGGATTGAGATCAAAAAATATGTTCCTAAAAACATCAAACTATCTAAAGATCTGTCCCACTAGATTCCCTGAAGCACAGAGTGCCTCACTCCACTCTGAACTCTCTCAGGGGTTGTCGAAGGTCAGTAGCCACAGCAACATGGGGTTCAAACTCCATAGCAGATGGCAAACGCCTTTGTTGTCCAGTCGTTGGCAATGTTCTTGGTAAGTGCCAATTTGTAGTTGGCAAGCCCATGTATAATACCCAGGAAATAAAAATAGAATCTAAAAATAAAGTCTAACCTTTCTTTTTCTTCCTTTGTTCTTTGTCTGGTTTCACTTGTTCACAGTGGGCCAAGGGCAGAGTCCTCACACCCAGCGCTTAAGACTAGCATTCCTTGTGTGAAAAAACCACGCAGACACCAACGTCCCGGCTTGGAGGGGTCTTGTGCAGAAGTGCTGCATGAGCACTTGGATTCAAGATGGCAATGGCTGGCCACTGCCCTGTGAGAACTCCGCCTTCTTCCCACGAGAACAACTCTATAGAGCAGCCCTGTCCATGAGCCTCAGTGCTCTAGAGCACAAGCTCATACCTGTCCACTCTTTGCTGTTGTTGTTTAATCACTAAGTAGGGTCCGACTCTTGCAATCCCATGGATTGTTACCTGCCAGACTCATCTGTCCATGGGCTTTTCCTGGCAAGAATACTGGAATGGTTTGCCATTTCCATCTCCAGGGGATCTTCCAGACCCAGGGATCAAACCCCAAGCTCTTTGGCAAGCAGGCTCTTTACCACGGAGCCACCAGGGAAGCCCATTTAATCAAAGACTAAACTTTCCTTTGCTTCTGAACCAAATTCAAGTCATTTTCTATTGGCATGAACAGTTTCAAGCAGAAGAACCCTTTTGGGGATCCGAAACAGGAGAATGAGTAACAAACTCACTGTTCAGAAACCCATTTAGTGATAGTTAGCCATTTAGTATCAGATCACTGATAAAACAGATAATATGCTATTCTTTGAGTAGTTATTTTGAAAGACTTTTTATCAACATGCATTTGAAAAGAGATACATATGCATTCCAAGCAGCATAATATATTCTGCCTTAGTATTCATATGACTTGTATTCTGCTTGCCATCACTCTCTGATCCATGACATTTGAATCATAACTTTTAGACTTAGTTTTACTTGTTTTAATTGACTTTTTAAAAACAAATAAGCAGAAATGTTTAAATTTTTAAAAACTGGTATGTGTATCTTTTTTTTCCTTTTGACGCAATGTGAAAAGAAAATGGAAAACAAAATATAAATAAATGTCTATTCCTTTAAACATTTTTGAAACCCTTTCACCTTTTGTGCCTGTTTTTGTCATTTATCTATTACACCTAGTATATCATCATGTTTTTTTCTTACATCCCATTATTCAATAAGTACCTTGTTGTGGGAGCGAAGGCAATACGTCTTGTTCCTAATGATATCCTTTTCAAAACCTAACATAGAACCTTGAACATTTTAGAGATTTCATAAATAATTGGTAAATAAAAGTGATAGAAATAGAAATATAGGATTTCTCACTCTACTAAGCACACATAATTTGCATTTCAATTAATTCAACATGTGGTTATAACTTTTGCTGATTTAAAGCCTTTGAATAGCATGTCTACAGCCCCAGGGAACACTCACTCTTTCAAAGATATCCTTCAGTTTTCTACTCTGAACAGACACTATGACAAAGAGGGACAGAATCTTTGTCCTCACTAGAGTCAGACCTCAGAGGTGTGCCCTAGTAAGCAAAGTTTAAAGCAATTGACTACTTCTTTTTGTTTTACAGGAAGAGTATGCCTCCTTTGGAACTCTTGGAACTAACAGATTTTATTTTTCTCTTATTTTGTTTCACTTTATTTTATGGTTATGAGTTCCTGTTCACCCTCTGTTCCAGGCTTCTGACTCAACAATGACTTCCAGCAGATTTATAATAGTTGTCCTCCCCCATCCCCACCCTTTTTCTAGGACTCTGTATTCCAATAAGTTGGTGGGAATGGGGTTTTTATTGTTCAGTCACTAAGTCCTGTCTGACGCTTTGCGACCCCTATGGACCACAATACCAGGCTCCTCTGTCCTTCACTATCTCTCAGAGTCTGCTCAAATTCCCATCCATTGAGTCAGTGATGCTATCTAATCTTCACATTCTTTGCTGCCCCTTTCTTCTGCCTTCAGTCTTTCCCAGCAATGAGAATTCCCGGGATTGGGGAGGGGAACTCTAATTCTTTCCATTATGAGAGATTCTTTTCAATTTCTAGCATACTGATCCACTAAGTATGCCTCTCTCCCCCAAAGAGGCAATTAGTGAGTTTGGGGAGAGAAAAACTCTCCCAACTCCCTGCCATGTCCCTCCCCAAAGGGTTCCCCAGGTTGTCAAGCAACCACTGGATGAAGAGTTTTGGCTCAGCTACTCTATGCTGTGATGCAGGGACACTAGGCAGCCTGGGTGTGTCTAGCACTGATTTTGACTAGGTGTGCAGACTTGTCTAATTTGGGGAAGCATTGCTCAGAAATACTGCCCACACTAGGCTCATGCTTATCAAATGTTGCTATTATTCACTCAGCTGTGCCTAACTTTTTGCGACCCTATGGACTGTAGCATGCCAGGCTTACCTGTCCTTCACCATCCCCCAGAGATAGTTCAAATTCATGTCCCTCAAGTCAGTGATGCCATCCAACCATCTCATCCTCTATTTTCCCCTTTTCCTCCTGCCTTCAGTCTCTCCCCAAATCAGGGTCTTGTCCAATGAGTCAGCTCTTTGCAACAGGTGGCCAAAATATTGGAGTTTCAGCTTCAGCATCAGTCCTTCCAATGAGTATTCAGTACTGATTTCCTTTAGGATTGACTGGTTTGATCTCCCTGTAATCCAAGAGACTCCAAGAGTCTTCTTCAACACCACAGTTCAAAAGCATCAATTCTTCGGTGCTCAGCCTTCTTTATGGTCTAACTCTAACATCTGTAACATGACTACTAGAAAAACCAAAGCTTTAACTACATGGACCTTTGTTGGCAAAGTAATGTTTCTGCTTTTTATATACTATCTAGGTTTGTCATACCTTTTTTCCTAAAGAGGAAGCGTCTTTTAATTTCATGGTTTCAGTCACCATCAGCAGTGATTTTGGAGCCCCCCAAAATAAAGTCTCTCACTGTTTCCATTGTTTCCCCATCCATCTGCCATGAAGTGATGGGACTGGATGCCATGATCTTAGTTGTCTGAATGTTGAGCTTAAGCCAACTTTTTCTCTCTCTTCTTTCACTTTCATCCAGAAGCCCTTTAGTTCTTCTTCAGTTTCTGCCATAAGGGTGGTATCATCTGCATACCTGAGGTTATTGACATTTCTCCCAGCAATCTTGATTCCAGCTTGTGCTTCCTCCAGCCCAGCATTTTGCATGATATACTCTGCATAAAAGTTAAATAAGCAGGGTGACAATATACAGCCTTGATGTACTCCTTTTCCTTTTTGGAACCAGTCTGTTGTTCCATGTCCAGTTCTAACTGTTGCTTCCTGACCTGCATATAGGTTTCTCAAAAGGCAGGTCAGGTGGTCTGGTATTCCCATCTCTTTCAGAATTTTCCACAGTTTATATTATGATCCACACAGTTAAAGGCTTTGGCATAGTCAATAAAACAGAAATAGATGTTTTTCCGGAACTCTCTTGCTTTTTCGATGATCCAGCAGATGTTGGCAATTTAATCTCTGGTTCCTCTGCCTTTTCTATAACCAGCTTGAACATCTGGAATTTCACGGTTCACGAATTGCTGAAGCCTAGCTTGGAGAATTTTGAGCATTACTTTACTAGTGTGTGAGATGAGAGCAATTGTGTGGTAGTTTGAGCATTCTTTGGCATTGCCTTTCTTTGGGATTGGAATGAAAACTGTCCAGTCCTGTGGCCACTGCTGAGTTTTCCAAATGTGCTGGCATATTGAGTGCAGCACTTTCACAGCATCATCTTTCAGGATTTGATATAGCTCAACTGGAATTCCATTACCTCCACTAGCTTTGTTCGTAGTGATGCTTTCTAAGGCCCACTTGACTTCACATTCCAGGATGTCTGGCTCTAGGTGAGTGATCACACCATCATGATTATCTGGGTTATGAAGATCTTTTTTGTACAGTTCTTCTATGTCTTCTTGCCACCTCTTCTTAATATCTTCTGCTTCTGTTAGGTCCATACCATTTCTGTCCTTTATTGAGCCCATCTTTGCATGAAATGTTCCCTTGGTATCTCTAATTTTCTTGAAGAGATCTCTAGTCTTTCCCATTCTATTGTTTTCTTCTATTTCTTTGCATTGATCGCTGAGGAAGGCTTTTCTATATATCCTTGCTATTCTTTGGAACTCTGCATTCAAACGGGCATATCTTTCCTTTTCTCCTTTGCTTTTCACTTCTCTTCTTTTCACAGTTATTTGTAAGGGCTCCTTAGACAGCCATTTTTCTTGTTTGCATTTCTTTTTCTTGGGGATGATCTTGACTCCTGTCTCCTGTACAATGTCACGAACCTCCATCCATAGTTCATCAGGCACTCTATCTATCAGATCTAGTCCCTTAAATCTATTTCTCAGTTCCACTGTATAGTCATAAGGGATTTGATATAAGTCATACCTGAATGGTCTAGTGGTTTTCTCCACTTTCTTCAATTTACACATTAAGGAACTAAAAAAAGAAGAAAAAACGAATCCTAAAATTATCAGATGGAAGGTGATAACAAAGATCAAAGCAGAAACAGAGAATTTCACACCATACACAAAAATTAACTCAAAATTGATTAAGGACTTAAACATAAGACTTGAAACTGTAAAAATCTTAGAAGCATACACAGGGAATAAGTTCTTTGACCCTGGTCTTGGGGATAATTTTTATGCAATGATACTGAAAGCACAAGCCACAAAGGAAAAAATAAACAACCGAGGCTACATCAAACTGAAAATCTGCTATACAGCAAAAGAGACAATTAAAGTGAAAGGATAACCTACCAAATGGGGAAAAAAATTCAAACCATATATCTGATAAGGCACCAATATCAAAAATATATAGGAACTCATATAACACAATAGCCCACAAAAAAATTTCTGACTAAAAATTGGGCAAATGACCTGAATAGACATTTTTCCTTAGAAGACATAGGAATGGTTAGTAAATACTTGGAAAGGAACTCAGCATCTCTAATCAGCCAAGAAATGCAAATCAAAACTGCAATGAGGTATCACCTCCTGCTGGTAGAATGACTCTCATCAGAAAGACAGAGAATAAGGAGTGCAAGGATGTGGAGTATAGGGAAACTTTGTGCCCCAGTGCTTAGAATATTAATCTGTGTAGTCAACAGGGAGAGCAGAATACATACACACATACATATTTATATGTGTATGTGTGTGTGTGTATGTATTGTTGTTGTTTATTCTCTAAGTCGTGTCCAACTCTTTACCACCCCATGAACTGTGGCACGCCAGGCTTCTTTGTCCTTCACGTCTTCTGCAGTTTGCTCAAACTCATGTCCATTGAATCAGTGAAGCCATTCAACCATCTAATGCTCTGTCCACCCCTTCTTCTCCTGCCCTCAATCTTTCCCAGCATCAGGGTTTTTTCCAATGAGTTTGTTCTTTGCATCAGGTGGCCAAAATATTGGAGCTTCAGCTTCAACATCAGTCCTTCCAATGAATACACACACACACACACACAAACACACACACACATATATAACCACAAAATTATATAAATATATATAATATATATTTATATATTTTATTTATCCAGAAAAATAAGGAAATTGTGCCTTTTTGGACAACATGCATAAACTTTGAAGACATTATGCTAAATGAAAAAAGTTAGACAGAGAAAGACAAATACTGTGTTATCTTCCTTAAATGTAGAATCTATAAAAGTTGAACATCTAGAAGCAGAGAGTAGACTGGTGATTTCCAGGGGCTAATGGGTAGAGAAAATGAGAGGATGTCATTCAAAGGGTATAGAATTCCAGTTAGAAGAGAAATAAGTTCTGGGGTTGTAATATACAGGATAGTGACTATAGTTAATAATATGTATTGTACACCTGAATGTTGCTAGGAGTTTTTGTTGTTGTTCTAGTTATTCAGTCATGTCCAACTCTTTGCAACCCCATGGACTGTAGCCTGCCAGGTTTCTCTGTCCATGAGATTTACCAGGCAAGAATACTGGAGTGGGTTGCCAATTCCTTCACCAGGGAATCTTCCTAACCCAGGGATCAAATCTACCACGTCTCTTGTGTCTCCTGCATTGGCAGGTGGATTCTTTACTGCTGAGCCACGAGGGGAGAGTGGGTATCAAACATGCTCACCATAACAATAACAGAATAAAATGGTAATTATATGAAATGAAGCATGTGTTAACTAACTATATTGTGGTAATCACTTCACAATATAATGTGACCAAATTATCATATTGCCTTAAATTTACACAATGTTGTATATCAACTACTTCTAAATAAAGCTTAATTTAAAATGTTAAAAAGAAAAAAAATGTAAACCTTTTTTGCATAGATCTTCTATGACAACCCATTCTTCACCAAGAAATCTAGTCTCCTTTGCCTATCATTTGCAGTCTTCATATTCTTGCCCTAAGCAATTCTATAGCTATTAATTCTTTTCTACTTTTTATGAGTTGTTCATATTTTGACCTATTTAAGCCTGGCTTCTCCCTGACTCCCTCCCAAAGACACCACTGCATCTGATCCAGCATAGCTCACCAATGTCTTCCCATATGACAAATCTGCTGGACGCTTTTTTCCCCCCTCTGATTTTACCTATTTGTGCAATTAGGCAATGTGGAACCCCACCTCCTTTTCTGATTTCTATAGAGGGGAAGTCACATCCTCCGATTATAATCTCTTTCAATATTTTGTTTGTAGATCTAACATTTTAATTTCTTCATTTCCATTGTGTGTGTGTGTGTGCAAACGTAAACCACTGCCTTGAAAACACGCATTTCTTTAGAATGACAGGGACTTTATATTAGTTGCTTTTGCAATCCACATCAGACTAGGACTACTACAAACCAGATATTTAATAGATATAGTTGCTGCAGGAGAATTTAGCTTCAAAGAGGATCTTTATTTAATTTGTTTTATAAAGCTAAACCACATTAAGACCATTTACTGAAACTTAAGAAATAAGTTATACAAAATCTCAAAGGAAAAGAAATATCCTTGTACTAACCATCAGTTCAGTTCAGTTCAGTCGCTCAGTCATGTCCAACTCTTTGCAACCCCATGAATTGCAGAACGCCAGGCCTCCCTGTCTATCACCAGCTCCAGTAGTTTACTCAAACTCACATCCATCGAGTCAGTGATGCCATCCTGCCATCTCATCCTCTGTCGTCCCCTTCTCCTCCTGCCCCTAATCCCTCCCAGCATCAGAGTATTTTCCAATGAGTCAAGTCTTCGCATGAGGCGGCCAAAGTACTGGAGTTTCAGCTTTAGCAACATTCCTTCCAAAGAACACCCAGGACTGATCTCCTTTAGAATGGACTGGTTGGATCTCCTTGCAGTCCAAGGGCTCTCAAGAGTCTTCTCCAACACCACAGTTCAAAAGCATCAATTCTTATAGTTTTCTAAAATAAAGTTTTTAACCATGTCATGTCTTTCTTTAAAGAACAATTTTGTGTGTAAACATTAACATATATAAAGCAAAAATCTACTGTAGTGTAAGCAGTGGAAGATTGTAGGGAAACAGATCTAGAATTCTGACATCTAAAATATAAAAAGATTTGTGTTTTAAAAGAAACTGAACCTAACTCTTACACTGTTGGTGGCAATGCAAACTAGTGCAGCCACTATGGAGAACAGTGTGGAGATTCCTTAAAAAACTGGAAATAGAACTGCCATATGACCCAGCAATCCCACTGCTGGGCACACACACTGAGGAAACCAGAATTGAAAGACACACGTGTACCCCACTGTTCATCGCAACACTGTTTAGAATAGCCAGGACATGGAAGCAACCTAGATGTCCATCAGCAGATAAATGGATAAGAGAGCTGTGGTACACACGCACAATGGAATATCACCCAGCTATTAAAAAGAATACATTTTAATCAGTTCTAATGAGGTGGATGAAACTGGAGCCTATTATACAGAATGAACTAAGTCAGAAAGAAAAACACCAATACAGTATATTATCACATATATATGGAATTTAGAAAGATGGTAACGATGACCCTATATGCGAGACACCAAAAGAGACACAGAGGTAAAGAGCAGACTTTTGGACTCTGTGGTAAAAGGCGAGGGTGGGATTATTTGAGGGAATAGCATTGAAACATGTATATTACCATATGTGAAACTGATCATCAGGTTTGATGCATGAGACAGGGTGCTCAGGGCTGGTGCACTGGGATGACCCTGAGGGATGCGATGGGGAGGGAGGTGGGAGGGAGGATCAGGATGGGGAAGACATGTACACCCATGGCTGATTCATGTGAATGTATGGCAAACCCACCACAATATTGTAAAGTAATTAGCTTCCAATGAAAATAAATTAAAAATAAAAGAAACTGAACCTAAGAATATTTCCCTAATGAATTTTGTGAGTCAGAATTGGACCTGCTTTTAATCCTGATTTTTAATAAAAATAACATGCACTATTTTATTTTTATCAGTAAAATATCTTAATTTATTATTTTTATTTTTGCCTGATTATCCTTACTCATTTTATCTAGCTTATGCCACTTTGCCTAGTAATGTCACCAACATATTGCTATAATATTTGATAGAAATATTATTTTCCATACATGAAAAATGTCATAGAGGTTGAATTTTGAGAGAGTGGAGTTGGAATTTGATGAGTTTTTCTTAGGCAGACAGCCCTTCTTAGTGAGCTGTGTTTGCTAGGCTGAGCTGGACTTAACATCCATTAAGGCTGAGGAAGTGGCTTGTGGTGGATAAAGATTAAGTACTTGATTCTGGAATCTTTTTATCCTTCCCTCTCTCTCATTCACTTCTTCTAACTATGACTTCAGTGACTTTGAGCCCAGCTGCTGTCATCATTTATAGCATGTTTATTACTAAGGAAAAGCCACAGATTTTTTAAAAGAACATGCAAAGTCTGAATTATGAACTTTTTGTAACTTTAAGGATATAACTATGCTCTTTATACTTTCTTGTATTTGAAATGTTATAATCAAAAGCAAAAAAAAAAAAAAAACTTGACCATGTAGGCAGAAAAACATAAGAATATGCACTGTATGAGAGTTCTTTCAAAAAAAATTCTCAAATTTTGAAATTAAATAAAGATTGGAGGATTTAAGGATCTGCTACAGCACCTTTGGAAGGAAAAAATTGTCATATCAGAGAAGATACCAGACTCCACTTCAAGTTTATACTCATTGACACTTTGAGAGAGGAGTGAATAAGGACTTTTTCCCCCCCTCCCTGAGTATGCCTGCATGTTGGATCACTTCAGTCCTAAACACCTCTTTGCGACCCCATGGACTATAGCTGCCAGGCTCCTCTGTCTACAGAATTCTCCATGCAAGAATACTGAAGTGGGTTGCCATGCCCTCCTCCAGGGGTCTCTTCATTATTTAGGGATTAAATCCATATTTCTTATGTCTCCTGCATTGGCAGGTGTATTTTTTACTACTAGAGCCACCTGGGAAGTAGGAACTGTTAAAAAGAGGACTTTAGCATTGGCCACCTTTATGAAGGTGATATTGAAAAGCACAATTATAAAGGTGATATTGAAAAGGAGTAGAAAAGTCAGTTTTCATTCCAGTCCCAAAGATGGGCAATGTCAAAGAACTGGGGGTTCATTGACTATGCTAAAGGCTTTGACAATGTGGATCACAACAAACTGTGGAAAATTCTTCAAGAGGTGGGAATACCAGACCACCTTACCTGCCCCTCATGAAACCTATATGCAGGTCAAGAAGTAACAGTTAGAACTGGACATGGAACAATGGACTGGTTCCAAATTAGGAAAGAAGTATGTCAAGGCTGTATACTGTCATCCTGCTTATTTAACTTATATGCAGAGTATATCATGCGAAATGCTGGGCTGGAGGAAGCACAAGTTGGAACCAAGATTGCCGGGAGAAATGTCAATAACCTCAGATATGCAGATGACACCACCCTTATGGAAGAAAGTGAAGAAGAACTAAAGAGCCTCTTGATGAAAATGAAAAGAGAGTGGAAAAGTTGGCTTAAAGCTCAACATTCAGAAAACTAAGATCATAGCATCTGGTCCCATCACTTCATGGCAAATAGATGGGGAAACAGTGGAAACAGTGGCTGACTTTATTTTTTTTGGCTCCAAAATCACTGCAGATGGTGATTGCAGCCATGAAATTAAAAGACATTTACTCCTTGGAAGGAAAGTTATGACCAACCTAGACAGCATATTAAAAAGCAAAGACATAACTTTGCCAACAAAGGTCCATCTAGTCAAGGCTATGGTTTTTCCAGTGGTCATGTATGGATGTGAGAGTTGGACTGTGAAGAAAGCGGAGTGCTGAAGAAATGATGCTTTTGAACTGTGGTGTTGGAGAAGACTCTTGAGAGTCCCTTGGACTGCAAGGAGATCCAACCAGTCCATCCTAAAGGAGATCAGTCCTGGGTGTTCATTGGAAGGACTGATGTTGAAGCTGAAACTCCAATACTTTGGCCACCTGATGGAAGAGCTGACTCATCTGAAAAGACCCTGATAGTGGGAAAGTTTGAGGGCAGGAGGAGAAGGGGATGACAGAGGATGAGATGATTGGTTGGCATCACCGACTCAATGGACATGGGTTTGGGTGGACTCTGGGAGTTGGTGATGGACAGGGAGGCCTGGTGTGCTGCCGTTCATGGAGTTGCAAAGAGTCGGACATGACTGAGTGACTGAACTAAACTGAAATGAGCGTGTAAATTTAGATCTTTTTCAACTGTCAGTTTTACTTATCCTGCTCAAAACATACTCTGTAGTTGATACTGAATAGTTTGTTATAGAAGCTTCTATAACAGAAACCAAAAACAGGAGTCCATTGGTATACCAGTTAGAGGACAGCCAGAAAAGAAACTAATATTAGGGTCAGAAAGATGGTAATAATATTCAGTGACAAACATTTGGAAAAATGTTGCTTGTGATAACTTGAAAGATGGCATTGTTGGAATAATTGTTGTTGTTCACTTACTAAGTTGTGTCCAACTCTTTATGACCCCATGGACTGAAGCATGCCAGGCTTCCTTGTCCTTCACTATCCCCCCGAGTTTGCTCAAGGTCATGTCCATTGAGTGGGTGATGCCATCCAACCATCTCATCCTCTGTCACCCCCTTCCCCTCCTGCCCTCAACCTTTCCCAGCATCAGGGTCTTTTCCAATGAATCTGCTCTTCGCATCCGGCGGCCAAAGTATTGGAGCTGTAGCTGCAGCATCATTCTTTCCAATGAATATTCAGGGTTGATTTCCTTTAGGATTGAGTAGCTCAAAATTGTAGTATATGTAATTTTCTACATTTGGTGTGCTTGGCAAGATATTCCAAACACAGAATGATTTCAGGTAAAAATTGCCAAGATTGACTGTAAGAATGAGAAGGATAATGATCGTCTTGAATATAAGACCTTAATATTTCTTGAAAAGTATATTGTTTCTATAATCCCAATTAGTGGCAGATAAAACAGAATTCTTTGCATATTAATTTCTACTAAGACTTAAGTTTACATCAAAGTTTAGAGTAAGAGGCGTAGTCTGTTCTCTCAACCTTGATAGTCATAAATAACCTCAGAGGATGAAGCTTGAAGTCAAGGAACAACATAACAAGAGCATTTTCTAAGACACCAAAATTTGGGGTAGTCAGGGAACTATACCTACCAAGAGTGTTAGAAGCTTTCACAATGTTTGGCCTGTAAGATCTCAAAATTGCTTTGGGCAAGTATCTATTGTGTGTTTGTGTGTATTCTAGTCCCTCTTCTCTCAATCAGGTTTATAATTATGGTTATCCCCACTCTGCTACACTGTTTTATACTATATATCTATGTGGTGAGGGTTAAAGGGTATTAGCATAAAAGATTCTTTATCTCTTTATTAGAATAACTAGACCAAGAGCCACACCCAGAAACAGACTGGACTTCCTTGGCTACCAAAGGATAAAGAATCTGCCTGCAAAGACCTGGGTTCAATCTCTGGGTCAGGAAGATCCCCTGGAGAAGGAAATGGCAACCCACTCCAGTACTCTTGCCTGCAGAATTCCACGTACAGAGGAGCCTGGTGGGCTACAGTCCATGGGGTCCCAAAGACTTGACTGAGTGACTAGCTTTCACTTTCAGACATTGAGCTTGATGCAAGGTCTGGGTGGGACCTGTCTCCTTAAGGGAAAGCCAGATAAAGTGGATATGTAGTGGTCAGAATTGCAGATTAGAAAGGCTGAATCTATGCTCACCGTATGGACATTTTTCTTGGTCTTACTGGGCACATTAATTTGTCAACCACTTTGAATTCGGGCTGAGACTGAGATATGGCCAATAAAATGTGGGTGAAAGTGATGTATGTTATTTCCATCCCTAACCCATGAAAATCTTCCATTCACAGTTTCCCATGGGCTTCCCAGATAGTGCTAGTGGTAAAGAACCACTAAAGCAGGAGATGCAAGAGAGGTAGGTTCATCCCTGGGTCAGGATGATCCCCTGGAGTGGGGCACAGCAACCCACTCCAGTATTCTTGCCTGGAGAATCCCATGGACAGAGGAGCCTGGCAGGCTATGGTCCCTAGGATGGCCAAGAGTGGCTGTGACTAAAGCGACACATCCAACCTCTAGTGACCTGAGGGCACATAATGAAGATGACAATATTCCAAGTGGAAGAAGCCACCCTATGATATGAAGTAGAACCAGTTGGACTCTCATAGATTATGGTGTGAGTGTTAAATAAATACTATTATATTAAACCACTGTGACTTGGGAACTATGAATTATTTTATATTCATTAATACACAACCTCAAATGTTATTGTCAAGATTAAATTAATACAGGCAAAATATTTGGAAGCATGTCTGTATGTTAGTCACTCAATAGTGTCTGACTCTTTGTAACCCCATGGACAGTAGCCTGCCAGGCTCCTCTGTCCATGGAGTTCTCCAGGCAAGAGTACTGGAGTGGGTTGCCATTCCCTTCTCCTGGGGATCTTTCTGACCCAGCAATCGGACCCAGGTCTCCTACATTGCAGGCAGATTCTTTACCATCTGATCCACCAGGGAAGACAATGTCAGCTATTCCTATAACACGCTGTCCAACATGTATATGTGTTTAGATGGAGTGGTTTTCTCTGTCAGACACACTGTATTGGTCTCCTCTTCCCTCTTTCATTTCTGATATTAGCAATTTTCTTCCTCTTTCTCTTTATCTTAGTTAGCCTGACTAGAGGTTTGTTTTCTGTTTTGTTTTTCCTTTTTTTTTTTTTTTTTTGACTGCACCATGAGGCATACAGGATCTTAGTTTCCTGACAAAGGATTGAACCCAAGTCCCCTGTGGTGGAAGTGTGGAGTCCTAGCCACTGGACCACCAGGGAAGTCCTGAGAGGCTTACTTTTTATTGATCTTTCAAAGAACCAGCGTTTGGTTTCACTAATTTTAACTATTACTTCAAATTTTATTGATTTCTACTCAAATCCTTACTATTCCTTTTTCTTTCTGTTTACTTTGGATTTAATTTGCTCTCTTTTTCTGGTTTCCTACAGCGGAAACTTACATCACTGAATTCAGATCTTTCTTCTTTTCTAATATATGCATTGAATGCTATAAAATTTCCTCGAAGTCCTGTTTTCATTGTATGCCACAAATTTTGATAAGCTGTTTCTTCAATATACTTTTAATAACGCTTGATATTTCTCCTTTGATCCATGTGATTTTTAAAAGTGTGTCATTTAATCTCTACTTGCTTTGAGATTTTTCAGTTATCATTTTGGTATTGATTTATAGTTTAATTCTATTATGATCAGGGAGCACATATTGTATGATTTCTATTCTTCTAAATTTGTTAAGCTGTTTTATGGCCCGGGATATGGTATATGTTGGTAAAGGATCCATGTGTGCTTGAGAAGAACATGGGTTTTGTGCTTATTGGATGAAGTAGTATATGCGTGCTGTGCGTGCTAAGTCACTTCAGTCCTGTCCAACCCTGTGACCCTATGGACTGTAGCCCACCAGGCTCCTCTCTCCATGGGATTCTACAGGCAAGAATACTAGAGTGGGTTGCCATGCCCCTCCAGGAGATTTTCACCACCTAGGGATCTCCTGCACTGGCAGACAAGCTCTTTACCATAAGTCCCATCCAAGGAGCCCAAAGTAACATATA
The DNA here is from genome assembly GCF_014754425.2 of Oryx dammah. Taxonomy (NCBI): domain Eukaryota; kingdom Metazoa; phylum Chordata; class Mammalia; order Artiodactyla; family Bovidae; genus Oryx; species Oryx dammah. Next base: position 51,086,619 of record NW_024070203.1, on the reverse strand, counting down.
GATGTCAATTATATCAGCTTCATTGATAGAGCTGATGAGTTCAACTCTGTCCTAACTGATTTTCTGTATTATAGAGATTTTCTGCCTTTTGAATCTGTCCATTTCTGAATGGAGGGTGTTGGAGTATTCAACTATGATAATGGATTTTTTATTTCTCATTAAAGTTCCATCAGTTTTTGACACATATAGCTTTGCTCTCTGTTGTTAATATATTGATTTTTTTAAAATAAAATATCTGTCTTCTGAGCAAGACTGCACACTCCTGAGGGTATATTCGCACTATTGCATGTTCAGTGTCCCATACTGTAAGTAGTCAAAATATATGCTCATTAAGTAATTTTCAAATGAATTAATGAATAAAATGTTTTCTATTTTCTAATTGTTAGTTGCTCAGTCATGTCCAACTCTTTGTGACTCCATCGGTTATACCCACCAGGTTCCTCTCTCCTTGGAATTCTCCAGGCAAGAATACTGAAATGAGTTTCATTCCCTTCTCCAGGGTATGTTTCTGACCCAGGAATCGAACTCATATCTCCCATACTGCAGGCAGATTCTTCACTATCTGAGGCACTATATTTTCAGAAATGAGTCGCCATGGAAAAAATGAGATTTGTGAGTTGTCTTCATTGTCAACTGATCTTATTTAGGAGTGACTTCTAATTTAGGTTCCCCTCTGGTAGGGCACATACAGCAAATAGCATCTAAAAATCAGCAGTTAAGAGTGATCAAATGTTCACTATTTTTCTGGTTTCAGTTCAGTTCAGCTCAGTCACTCAGTCATGTCCGACTCTTTGCAACCCCATGAACCGCAGCACACCAGGCTTCCCTGTTCATTACCAACTCCTAGAGTCCACCCAAATCCATGTCCATCGAGTCGGTGATGCCATCCAACCATCTCATCTTCTGTCATCCCCTTCTCCTCCTGCCCTCAATCTTTCCCACCATCAGGGTCTTTTCAGATGAGTTAGCTCTTCGCATCAGGTGGCCAAAGTATTGGAGTTTCAACATCAGTCCTTCCAATGAACACCCAGGACTGATCTCCTTTAGGATGGACTGGTTGGATCTCCTTGCAGTCCAAGGGACTCTCAAGAGTCTTCTCCAACACCACAGTTCAAAAGCATCAATTCTTCAGCACTCAGCTTTCTTTATAGTCCAACTGTCACATCCATACATGACCACTGGAAAAACCATAACCTTGACTAGATGGACCTTTGTTGGCAAAGTAGTGTCTTTGCTTTTTAATATGCTGTCTCGGTTGGTCATAACTTTCCTTCCAAGGAGTAAGCGTCTTTTAATTTCATGGCTGCAGTCACCATCTGCAGTAATTTTGGAGCCCAGAAAAATAAAGTCAGCCACTGTTTCCAGTGTTTCCCCATTAGACTGTCTTATTTTCATTGTCACGCTATTCTCTCAACAGTCATATAAAATACATGATATTGTTATTCAATAGATGAGTAACAGAGGCTTAGAAAGGTTAAACAAGTTTTTTTAAGGTTAAAGAGCTATTAAGTAAAGATCTTGAGTATTGAATAAAGTGTTTGACTCCCAAAGCACTGCTCTGTATCACTAAAACAAGGATATTGGAAATTAGGTCTGTTCTGGTAATTCTATGTTTGCTCTTGGGAGATTTGTCAACATGTATGAGCAATTCAGACAGCTAATAAGCAAAAAATTTTCCTATCCTTGGGGAACTCTGGCCTCCTTGACAATAAAAAATTGCTAGGATAAAACCTTTTGTGACTGGAGAATAGTTCTCTGATTTAGCTGCTCCATAAGTTTGGATTTCCAGGACATTGGGTAATCTTAAAGTGAGACACTTAGGCACTTGAGTTGGAATTACCTGGATTATCTAGGCAAAATGTGTTTTGAGCTCTTGGAGACTTAATTACTAGGGCAATTGCACAACCCTCCACTTCAGTGTGGCTCTTTAGACACAGTGACCAAGTAATTGAGGTGGTTTTGTCAAATTGCGGTTTCTCAATTTTACTGTTACTCATTTTAGATTGAAGTTCCCCTATTGCCGTCCTTTATTTTCTAAGATGATAACATTGATAAGGGTTACAGTCTGTATGTCTAAGTATTGCTTTAAACACCAATGAACACCTAATAGTTTTTTCTTCTCCATGAATACAGGAGAAATAATGTGTTAATAAAATAAAAACAATAAAAATTTTCTTTATAATAGAGATGTCTAGTGGAAAAAAACAAAGACTATTAAGACAGATATATATAGAATGTCTAATCATGAGATAAAATACTGAACATTTTTAAGAAACACTGAAATATTCACACACATATATACTAGTGTAATTATAAACTCAAACATATGTTATTCTTTAAGGTTTTTGTACTGACATTATAATGGCCATTAAACAGAGTAGCAGAACAAAATGCATCAGAAAAAGACATGCTGAAAACCTAAGTAATCAAGAAGAAGCTTAGAAAAAGTATGAATAGTCAACAAATAAGTTAATGTACGAGTAAAATTGTCAATATATTTGGTCCCTTTCTCCTCTTAATCATAACTTAGGCAGTTCTCCTCAAACAACATCTTTGATATCACATAAGTTTTCAAATGTCAGTGAAAGCACTACTTGGTTTGTGTCACCTACTGTGACTAAATTTGAAAGAAACTATGCTCAGTCTGAGAAAGAGAGCTTAGCTGTAGTGACTAGAGTAATGAAATTGCCCAAATAAATTCTTGGAAGAGAAATTACCTTGAAAACTGCCCATAAGCTCTTATTTGAAATCTTAAAACCTTAGATTGGGTAGCATCTGGAGGAGCTGCCAGAGTGCTGTGATGAACTTTAATACTGTCATGCATTCAACATAAATATTTTCTGGATTACCCTAATGCAGATGTCTTTCCAAGGCTGCCCTGAGAAATGTCACTGAGTCTACTCTAAAACACTTTGTGTGTGTGTGTGTGTGTGTGTGTGTGTGTGTGTAATAAAGTTTTATTAAAGTATAAAGGAGATAGAGAAAGCTTCTGACATAGGCATCAGAAGGGGGCAGAAAGAGTACCCGCTTGTTAGTGTTAGCAACCCTTTTTCATTAAATATTATAAACAGTATGATATAGTACATTTCCAAGGAAATAAGATGTAAATAATTCTTACTATAAATGTGATTAGAGCTCTATTACTTACTTTGATATAAAAAAGGACTTAATCATTTATAATATACAACTATGATGACTTACTAATGCTTTCAAAACTATTAACTACCAACTTTGTGTTAATTGCTGGGTTGAATTCTCCTTGAGATTAAAATATAATAATCTAAAAATAGTTTGCCATGCATGTCTTAAAATCTAATTTCTCTATTCTCTTTAGTTTGTGTAATTATGTGTGAAAATATGTGTTCTGGCCAGAAGTCCTAGGCTGGATTCCTGGTACCACTTTTTGACTTGGACAAGTAAGTACCACTCAGAATTTCCTCATTCTTAAAGTAAATACATCTAAATTAAATTTAATGAATGAATAGAAAAATAAAAATTGGGATTTTTTTCTGTTACATTGGAAAATATAATTATCTGTAGGTCAGTATTCCTGAGTGTGAACCAAGACTTCACCAAAAGATGTTTTCTTTTTCTAGTTTAGTTTCTCTTTATGAATTAGAAATAAAAGGCTGTAAAAGTTTACCAGTGTTATCAATTGGTATAAGGTTTGCTGTTACATATTTACCCCAGAAAGAAGAGACAAAATTCTATTTCACTATGAGTGCATCGAGGATTGAAGGATCAATTGATTGAAGGATCAGTGACAGAGGAAAATATTCTGTCATGTTTTTTAACATGAAACATGCTGACAAATTCTGCTTCTTGGCTTGATTTGTTTTCCAGGCATTCTTTATTTTAAAATTATTCAGTTATTACAGTTGAAATTATTGCTATTGATATGCCCTTAGAATAGAATTTGGTTTTTGAGTAGGATATAAAGGAGTTTAAAAATCTCAAAGATCTGAAGTGAAAGACAAAATCAAACTGAAAAGGTTTCACTTATTTGAGACATCAGTAATGTTTCATGTTGCTGAAAGCTGACTTTATGTTTTGGAATAAAGCTGACTTTATGTTTCAGAATAAGCGGCCACCTCATCACTAAGCAGGAAAAGGCTTCTACACAGACTTCTGACTGGTTTGCATAATATGAACTGCAATCCTCTTCTTGCTGGTCTTTTTCCCAGTTCCCCCAGTTCTCTGCAGAGTTATAAACTTGACCCATGGTCATTACTTGAAGCAAGGTAGTTTGAATGTGTCCACTTCACACCTAAGTGCATCTCTTCCTCCTCCACTTATCTTTTTTTTTTTTTTTTTTTTTAGCTCTTCTCCAATCTTTCCTCCAGTGGTTATGGTTCAGAATTCTGATGAGATAATCTATGGTGCACTTGCTGAAATAAAAATCATCATACCTCACTGAAAATTCTTTGAATATCAGTAATCAAGTTTATCACTTTGTTAAAGGAATATTAAAATGAGCAAGAATCATTTGGAAATGGTGCCTATATCAGTAATAGAAAAATTAATCTTTCATTCTTCCTCTAGATTGTTACCCTTAAAAGCTAAGCTAAAAACCTTATACTTTTTTCTGTGGCACAAAGTTGTCTAAAGATTTTTTCAAAGAAAAAATATTCCTTAAGAAAACCTTTCCTAAAAAAGATGTAGACAGATTTGTGCTTGTTTCAAATAGGCTAAGTATTTATTCTTATTTAAAATATTTTCAAAGACTGTTCTCTCCCTGAGTATAGTATTCTTAATTTTATAAGCATTGAGTAAGTAAATCATGTAATCAAGTAATCACAAATTACATATTAAATAGATAGACTAAATGCTTAGTTGAACTAAAATATTTTCCTTTTATACACATTTGTGAAAGTAGTTAAAATTCTTATGATTGCCACTGTGATACCAGAGAAAAGAATACATGTCATTGTAAATAAGGCTGCATTATTTAACTATAAAGCCTTTATTCTTAAAGCTTTTAATTATAGCTAGCCACATCAGATTATTAATCACAAGCAATAATCATTTCAAGTATTTGTGTATATTAAATAAATATTTTCATTTGGTTAATGATTACACTTAACCTACCAAATCTACTTTCAGAATACAATTATTTGGCAATTCAGCAAAAGGTTCTAGACATAAATTCAGTCACCTAAACCATCAACCCCTATACATCTTATATGGTCCATTGGAAGATGGTTAAAAAATAAAATGATGTCAAGAAGGGTATGACATAGTGAACTCATGACTTAAATCACTTTGGCTCTCTTGTGTCTATGTGATAGGAATTGAACTTGATGAAGCTGTCTACTGAAGAATGGCTGAGTAGGTTCAGCAAATTTAGTATAATGTAAATATAATAAATGCAATTTCATAAAATAATTATAGTTTATTTATTAATATAAAAAACATAGAAAAAACATGTCTCACAGAATTTTAGTAAAATTAGGTGCATGGACCTATTCAAATGTTATTTAATATGTAGAGTATTATAATTATAGATGTCTGTGCAGCATACAAATATCTTCTGATATAGATAAAATAATATCAGGCTCAATATCAAAATCTAATTTAATTTTCCATTGTCTAATTTGAAGCTTACTTTTACTAATAGCTACTTTTAAATTACTGGATATCATAGCTTTTTAAAGATAGAAATAAGATAGAAGATGTAAAACTATATCTATCTACAGAGCTCATACATCACACAGTTGTGTTACTTTGATGATGAGCTGTATTCAAAACAGCAATTCACAAATCTATGTTCTTATAAAAAATATTTTTTGGTATAATGATGTTATACTTAAGCCAAAACCTTATTTCAAAAAAAATACTAAGGTTTTAATATATATTCTTAAACTGTCTATTTATATTTTATAGATGGAATTTAAAAAGCATTAGAATGTTTAACAAGGTAATTTGGAATCCAGTGAAAATATATTGCATATCTAATGTAAAATTAGAGGTTGAGAAACGGGAGGTGTCTAGTCTACTTCATTTCCCTAATCTTTGTGTTTTTAATTTCTCATTTTCTCAGTGAATTGTTTTAGCAGGAAACTTCAAAGATTGAGCTGACATCGTTAAAGTATCATCTGGGAAAGTAAATCTGAATAGCCTTTCCACAAAGCCCTGAATATAGGATCTCACAAGACTCAAAAAGAAAATGACCCGCCTCTGCTCTTTGCACAAGAAGGGTCAGGCTCAGTTTTGCCTTTATACTATAGTTACCTTTGTAGCTCTTCTACACGCTATGGCACATTAATTATTATAATAAGTTCAGTGATGGTGAGCTTGCAATGTAGAATCTAAGGAAAACATTTTAACATTTGTCAATGAGAACTACACTTCTGGTGAAAATCTGTACTCTTAGTAAAAATGTTGCTTTTTTACTACATGCCAGCCCATTTTTCTTATTAAGAAAGAGCTTTTAAGTAGACAGAGAGAAAATCATTTAAAATAGACCAGGAAACAGAATTGGCACTTCTTAACGTCAAAGTAAAAGAATGAGTCCTTGGTCCAATATTCATTTCTTGAATAAATTTCATTGCAGGCTGTCTTGACATAAGCATCCACATTCCACTGACCTTTATTTTGTAGTCTAGAGAGACTGGGACCACACAGAATCGGTGCCGTTATAGCTAACTGTACTTAAACTTTGTGTCTGATCAACTTAAGTGTATTGGATTTGAAAACAGTTAGTCAATTGTTTCTAGTCCCTAGGTGGTGGTTTATGGTAATGTTTGCATCAATACTAACAAAAGCCATACCACAGTACAAAGTACATCAAGGAAATGAAAGACAGGGCTGCCTGTTGTCACTTCTGTCTACAATAAAGGCAGGATTCAGAGCTGGGGCAGAGATCGTTAGAGAAACACAAAAATGAATGAACCACAGAAATCATAGGGCTGATGTTTCACATCAAAGGTTTGGGGACTGGCTAATGGGCAAGGTTGCACGCAGGCCACAAGACATGTACCCTGGACTCATTTGGCCATACAGAAAGGTCACCAAAAAGAAGGGGAGAGGCTTATAAGAGAGTATGAAGCAGTTTTCTGGAGAAACTATATAAAGAAAAAGAAGAAAAAAACCCCAGGATTAACAGCGCTGTGTTTACATCCACTTCAAATAGTATTTTGGGTGAACAGATCTATTAATATTTTTATTTTACACAGCAAAAATCTTAATATGGAGAAATAGAATATGATACTTATATTTGCTAGAGTATTTACTGTTTCCATCAGACAAATACAATGCATAAAGTGTCAGTTCACTGAAATTTAAATATTTTGAGCTTTCCTGCATTTAAATAAAACGGTCCAGAATATTTTCTTAATTTCCAAAAACCACGTGCTTAGAGAACAGCTGGTGTATATGTAAGCAGATGTGTATAAGTAGAACAATAATGATAACAGAATTGATTTTGGTATTTTTCTCGCTTTGTCTGAATCAGCTTATCATGTATAATTTTAAAGCACAATTAAAAGAACTAAATGCTACAATAATATGACATAGTCATACAATGGCATCTATTAATGTAAGAATGTAGTTATCCTTTATTTGAAGCCTACCCTTCAGTTACCTGCTGTGCGGCTAGATGCTAGAATGTCAAAGAAAAATAAGTGAAAGCATATCTCATCATGGGGTAAATTGCCTGTTGAAAAGAAATGTACTTAGTTTCTCATTTGAATGCTGCTTTCAGTTTAAAAAAAAAAATTGGAGGGATTGTTATCAAGGTAAGCACTAATCTTTCCTGACCCAAAGGAGAGAGAAGGGAGAGAGAGAGAAACAGAGGAAGAAAGAGAGAAAGAAAAAAGAAACGTTCATTTGAACAAAAACAGCAATCCAGAGGAAAAAAAAAAAAGCCAATGTTTTTTTTCATTGTGATTTAGGGCAATTTTTTTAAGTTTTCAGTATCAATTATGACAATGTAAAATCCACTTCAAATTGAAAAGATGTACAAAGTCACTGATTTCTATTGTGAAAAGAAAAATATCTGTTGTAAAGCTGTATGTGAATCTTATAATACTATTTAATCACATATACCCAATAGTCATTTGTAATATGTGAGAAATATGCCAAACTATACCGTATTATTTAAATGACACACATTAGTCACACTTCAAATGGGTAGACATCCCCTTGAGTCCCGCAGATAAGGATTTAGTGTATAAAGACATGTATTTACACAGGTAAAGCAGTTCCACAAAGCCATTTGCATTGAAGCAATTATCTAGCACTTTGTAAATAATATTGGATCATTTCACTTGAAATTCATTTGCTCCTTCTTTTTCTTAGTATTCATGAAATGGAACATATTCTAAAGTAAGGAAATTATAATTTCTATAAATTAAAACTCAAAAGCTACACTTAATATTCAATATAAATATTAAACTTAATATGAATGGATTAATAAGTTACCACAGAAGGAATAAATTTTTAAGTAATATCAATTCTTAAATAATTATCAAATTCCTTTTCCTTGCTTTATATGCTGAAAAGCATTAATTCCCTTGAGAGGTCTGGGACTCATGTACTCAACAATTTTCTCATTGATTCACAGATAAGATTTTGTTTATAATTTACTAATTTTCAATTTACCTTCAAATAATATATTCTTAAAAGCTCACAAATTTGGCACTGTGGGCACAGAAACATTTTCCTCTTTTAAGAAGAACACTCTACTGTTGTTTAGAGATAAACATAGCAGTGTTAATTTTTCCATAGGATAGTTTTTATACTATGTTCACAAGTTCTGTTGTATTATATTTTTATGATATTCCATTGTTGTTATTAAAAATAGTTTTACAAGGAGAAAAAGCACTTTTCTGAAACAAATTGTTAATGTCTGATTACAGTAATGAGATATAATTTGAAGCTACCATATAAAGTTTCTTTAGACAAAAAATTATTCAAAAAATATGTACAAAAAATAGACAAACAAAATCCAATATATTTAAAATAATAGCGTTTGGCTAGATATTTTAAAAATCCAAGGACGTTTGAACGTTAGCTGTCATTATGGTCCAGTTCACTGTTTATTTCTTTGGTATGCATCTCCTGACCTGTATATAAAATTCATAGTTTCAAAAGTGACATGTGCAAGCCTTGGACAACTGGGGAAAAGGCATATTTCCTGACCTTGTAACCATAGCAACCACTTGCTGATTGGTAGCAGGCAGGCTTTCCATCCTTTACCACTGAAGGCAAGTATGTGAGGTTGTTGGCTTTGTTTGTGACTCTGGCTTTATTTATATGCAAACAGGAATACCAGAATTGAAATCACAGTTTTCTGTTAAGCATTCTATCATAGAATTGGAAAAAAAAAAGCATCTTAATTTCATAGCTTTATAATAATGTTATAATTACAATGAAAGCAGAATACATTTTCTACTGAAGCTGTGTGTAGAAGCTGAACTTAGGATCTTGTTCTTCTATCTGGCTTTGCACCATCAATCTTCTACTCCAAAGCAGAAAAAATATGTATATAGAGTAATGTGTAACTTGTAAACTATTTCCATAAATTAATATAATGTTTTATTTGATAAGATTTACATGTGAAGAAAAAGAATAAACTCCTTTAAATTATGCTAATGATACAGAATCTATTTCCATAAACTACCTTACATGGTAATTAGGCAAGCATTTGTGTATTTTTTGCATCCCTATGAGGCTAAGTCATTTAGAACTCGCTTCTGGAATGACCTAACACAAACTTCTTTGGCTGTCTTTGCTTTACATGCAGGATATTTGTCTTTGGAGAGTAGAGATCTTCCTATTCATTTTCTTTTCCCCAACCTATTTCACTGTCTTTTCATAACCAGCTTCTGGTCCTCCTGTGATATAAATGAAAAACGGAATTTTGTAAAATTCACTTTGGTGAATAATCTCTTCATGGGATTCAGGGGGATGAACCAGACACACACTGAATCCACACTAACCCGCCAATTGGACCTCTTCTCCGTGTCAAAGTTATGTGTCATGATAGAGAAGTCATATGAAAATTCGCCTTAGCAAATCCTTGCTTGAGGACAGGATAATGAAAGGATACTAAGTGAGATTGAACATTATATTAAAATATAACATATAGTACATATGTGACATAAATATCAAGTGCTCTAATTTTTATATGAGGATAAGTTTATATTTGTGAATGAGGTTTGTTAGAAACCATTCAATGAAATAAATTCCATAATTTATAAAGCTAACATTTTCCTGAATGATCTATTAATTAACATGGGTTCACTCACATAGATTTTTACTAAAATGTTCTGTGTTTGTTTCTGATGTGAGCATATTCTCACAGATGCGTACAAGTCTGAATCATATTATGCAATAAAATATTTATGATAAAATTACATATTTCAGATAAAATAATAAGTGGAATATATTACCAACAAAGTAAACATTATATTACCAACAAAGTACACACATAAATGATTTTTACTTATAAGCCTGGCTTGAAGTGTGAAATTTATTTTATTTTGCCATAATATTAAAATAAGCTTAAACAAAAATTCAAAATAAAATTAATTTTTAAAAACCATTGCACTGGTGGTTTTATCAAAGTAGTAAATAAATACTGACTTTGAGCCTAAAAAATGCTCCGTAACTTACATAATACATATTAAAATAAGATTTAAGAATTCACTATACATTTTCACAGTCTCTCTGGGACCTACTTAACAATTCTTCTATATAAAACTGTCACTGTTACTTGTTTTTTTTTTCCTTATTGAAAGGTCATTTTCTGATTTATTTGTATTTTTAAAATGTTCTTCAAAAGGACAGAATGATCTTTGTGTTTAATGACAGAGCTTAGATTACTATTAATAATTTTATAACAAAACTCTCTAGTTTTTTTAAAAACTTTTAGCAGATGTACATGTTTTTAAAGTACTAATACTTTATTTTCCTTTTATTTCTATATGGTGTAAAAGAAAACAATATGGTTGCCTTAACATAAACATTAAAAACATGGAGTTTTGTACTAGCTCTTGGCTAAGACTAGGAAAGGATTTATTTTATTTTTGTACATAATGGTAGTATTCAGACCTAATTTGATTTTAGTATATTCCTGTCAAGTTCTTTCCCTGCCCTGATGTACTATATAAGACATTTCTTAACTCATTAATGTCAAATATAAATTAGTCTTATATTGGAATTTTAACAGTCTAGCCTCCACGGGCAACATAAAAACTAGACTATTGTCAGAAATGGTGTTAGACTGCATGCAAAATTAAACTAGATATCATTTATCATCAAAGAAAACACAAGATGTATTAAACTTTCGGTATCCATACTATAGTCTCCAGTACCACAAATTATTTTGGTTCATCTATACTTTCAAAATATCAACAGTTTTTGTTGAACACACATGGAGCAATTTCAACAATCGTATTTTAATGTGCTTTCTGGATTTACCAAATCGGAGTATGACTAATGGTCAGTGTTCGAATGTCTAGGATACATTTTTTCATATATATGCTCTGAATATCTGAACAGGCACGTTGTATTGTATTAATATCATAATTCAAAGGGAAATTTATTAACCCTCCAGTATTCCCATCACTGCTAAAAGTTGCAAATTCTAGGTGGCAGAACCTAGACAGTAATATCAAATTTTAATAACAATTCTTCTTCTTCAATCAGGGCTATTCTGGAGAAAAGCATAAATTGCTGTGACTGACCGTTGGTTGTTAGGGAAGCAATCTGACTTCTCCACACCCTGATTTCAGTGTATCTGCTCTGTCCCTCAGCTGTATTAATGATAGTATGAAAGGTCACATGATAAACGAGTGACAAAAATATCAAAACATATTAGCCTGTAGCTTTGTTATCAGTGTATGACAGAGATGACAGAAAATTGTATTTTTCTCCTGAATAATTTTGCGTTACATTTTGCTGGCTAGGCAGAGTGAATTAGGAAGAAATTCCTGCCTCTGACTGTTTGTCTCCTTTTCTGACATACTTGAAGTAATAATATACATTAATAATAGGGAATGCACTCAGAGAAGGGATAAAAACCTTAAGATCCGACAGTCTCCATTCCATAAACTGCTATGCTTGTTTTTTCCTAGCAAAAACAAATTTTCTTTAAAATATGCATAGAATCGAGCATTAATAATATTAGTGCTAATAATCAACAGTTAAACACAGACCCAGCAAGTGAACAGGACAATTTTTTTTTTTTGAAAAAAAAAAAAAAAAAAGCTTAAAAGCAACCTGGAGGCTTCATGACATTATTATTTCAAATGGTACCATTTTATATTTAGAGAGAGGCATGTCCACTAATTAAATAAACGCAATCTCAATAATGTCTGATCTATCTTGTTGGGATGTGGACCCAGTAATTACAAATTAGAAGCAGAATTTATACCTGCTGGTTTACAGACTGTCAGGGATTGTAAACCCTGGGGAGATGAGGTTTGCAATCTTTGAGAAGAGATTACAGAAATTGGCGAGGGCTTAATGTCCTGCAGAGCTAGGGTGTAGTCTCCAGGGGTAGGTTAAGTCCTGTCTTGTCTGAGTTACCCTTTCCTGGGTGAATGACAACATCACCATTTCAGTCCTATGCTTCTCTTAAAAGACATCTGCACTGAACTAGTCACAAATTCTGGAATATTAATATAATTAGCTTTGGGGAGAATTTGGGAAAGCAGTTCAAAGCATACAATTATGAAATACTTACATGGGTATGTTTGAATTTAAATTTTAAACTTCAGACTTACAGAGATGAGGTATTTTGATATTATAATTTCAGAATATATTTGAAGGAAAAGTTTTCTTGGACTAGTAAATATAACCAGGCTCTGAATAAAATGTGGGTGATATAAGGCCAAGTACTTGACCTCAAAGAGCTTAAAATCTAATGAGGGAGATAAACTAAATTGTTATTATAATGTAATGATAAATTATATGTTGTGTGAGAGAGGATATATATGTACAATAGAAAGCTTACCTGCCTAGTTCTATCTCACAGCTTCAGAGGAAACAGATTTAAGGACACAGCATTCAATATTCAGAGCCCAGTGATCCCCTCATATTTCAGGGAAAATGAATTTTCTCTTAACTATATCCATTTTTAATATGACAGATTCATATTCAATTCCACTGGAAATGGATTATGGTATAAAATGACCTAGAAAATTTCTTCAAAATAATTTTGACCTTTTGAAAACAAAATAACAACAAAAATGGGAAATGCTGCAATGAAACCCCAAAATGACTTAAGCTTTGGAATTCATATATCCATATAGCACTTGCTGTGTTCTAAATAGAAGCACTTGTTAAAACTGAAGAAACACAGGAATAGAATGCTCAGCCTTGAGGAAACAGGATCTAAAAGAGTTGATGATTAGGCAAACAGATACAGTTTTATGAGTCCCCTATGATTTTTCAATGAACTAGGCTAACATTGAATAATTCTATCACAATAAGGCAAGTTTGAAAGAGGTGAGATGTCACCAGATATCAAAGGAAGAGGTAGTCATCAGAAAAAATAAGGCAAAGGGTGAGGGTCTGGGCGCAAAGCTATCCTACAATAATGTAGGTATGGAAATACTTATCACATTGGGGAAAATGACATTTAATTCTATTTGCATATATGGAACACAGGTGAAAATTAAAATAGATGAGACTAGAATAGTAGTTTATCATTTTCTATGGGACTTCCCAGGTGATGCCAGTGGTAAGGAACCCACCAGCCAATTCAGAAGATATAAGAGACAAGGGTTCTATCCCTGGGTTGGGAAGATCCCCTGAAGATGGAAATGGCAATGTGCTCCAGTATCAACAGTGAAAGTGAAAGGGAAGTAGCTCAGGGATGTCCGACTCTTTGCGACCCCATAGACTATAGCTTAACAGGCTCCTCCGTCTATGGGGTTTTTCCAGGCAAGAATACTGGAGTGGGTTGCCATTTCCTTCTCTAGGAGATCTTCCCAACACAGGGACTGAACCCAGGTCTCCTGCATTGCAGACAGACGCTTTACCGTCTGAGCCATAGCCTACCATCAAACACCCTTGTGATCAATCGTTTCTTTTGATTTTATTGGGTTAGCCAAAAAGGTCTTTCTGGTTTTTCCATAACATTTTATGGAATAATCCAAACAAACATTTTGACCAACTAAACAGCTACTAACAACTGTACCTTTTGTGTCTTTTTTTTTTTTTTTTTTTTTTTGGTCTCATTGCGTTGGTTAAAACTTGCAGATGCTCCAGTATTCTTGGCTGGGAAATCCCATGGATAGAGGAGCCTGGTGGGCTACAGTCCATGGGGTTTTAAAGAGTTGGAAACAATTGAGCACCTGAGCATGCATACTATGGTTTATGCTATAAACAACAAGAAAACCACAAATGGTGTCTTTAACTATTAAGAAAAAAGTTTATTATTTGCTTAATCTGCCATCCAGTCAGTTCAGGGATTTTCTAATGTCATCAAGAATCTAAGCACTCTCCATCCCTCCCGTCCAGCATGGAAGTGTTGATTTTCTTCTTTGGGTCTGTCACCTTGTGGTCAAAGAGTGACCACTAAAGCTTCTTTCTACACCTTTCTCTCTCTCTTCATCATGGAGAAGATTTCTGTCCAGATGACTATAATGGTTTTTTCTCCAAAACTGGATCACATTATCACTTCCATCTGCAGTGGGAGAAGGAAAAAATGTATCTGCCTCTTTCATAGGATGAAGAGGCAAGAGATAAGAGTTAGTTAGGGGTGGCTAGTAGGATGGAAAAAAACCCATATCTGCTCCCATGGGCCTGCTTCTGAAGGTTCATGTGTACCATGAGAATAGAATCCACTGAGGCTGTGAGATTCAGTAAACAGAGGACAATCTTAAAGAGATTTTTGAGTTAAATTCTCACTGTATTGGGCATTAGCATAAAAATGATATATGTAAACTATGTTGTGCTATACATTAAATAGATGGCTAATGTGTTTCTTATTTGTTTAATTCTGTAGACAATGGGGAGTCACTGAAGCTTGTTAAGCAAGTTAAAATGATCAATGGCTCAGAGAAGAGAGATTAAAGACTAGATGTTATTGTAATAATTTCAGAGATGCAGAGAGCCTGGTCAGAGATTGTAGTGATGATGACAGAAACAAAAGAAAGCAATATTTACAAAGAAACAAAAATCAACAAAATGCACTGAGTGATTTATTGATTTAGTTTTTATTATGGAGTTAAGATGGGGGACATGCCAAGAATGAGACTATTACTTAGGGTATATGGGGTCATCAATCAAGATGGACAGTGGAGGTTTTGGTGGGGGAATTATGGCAAATTCACTTAATGAATATACGCAGAGTTTGAGATATCAACCTTTCCGTTAAAGTTTATCTAATTGAAATTTGTAGCTCTTGTGAGCACTATAGGACTGAACTAGAAGAGCTTTGGAATTTGTTGGCATATACAAAGTCATGAAAGCCATATGAATCTATGAGAAATCTTATGAAGCAGAGTAAATTGAGGACATCTTACATATGGCTTTTGAAGGATACATGAATCACCTATATGAAGTCGCTCAGTCGTGTCCGACTCTTTGCAACCCCATGGACTGCAGCCCACCAGGCTCCTTCCTCCATGGGATTCTCCAGGCAAGAATACTGGAGTGGGTTGCCATTTCCTTCTCCAGGAGATCTTCCCTAACCAGGGATCGAACCGGAGTCTCATGCATTGCAGGCAGACGCTTTAACCTCTGAGCCACCAGGGAATCACCTATAACCACACCTAAAATTTGGTATGTGCTTATTTTTCTCTAGGGAAAAGGACCATAGCTCATTGGAATTTCAAAGATGTCAGTGAACAAAATAAGTTTGAGAAACAGAGGATAAGTGAAAAGAAAGGAGGATAGGAATGGCAACTGGCAGTATGTAAAGCATAGACACAGAAAGATGAGTATAGAAAGGAGGATTATAGAAAACGTGGAAACAGGTAAAATGGAATTGCAGAAGCTCGAGGAGGAGGGAATTTTGAGAACGTGCTACAGAGAAATAAATGGAATTCAAAGTTTTTTTTATTCAATTTGGGAACTAAGACATCATTTTGACCTCTGAATGAGCAGTTTTTCTACAATAGTGTGTGCAAAAGTCAGGATATAATGAGCTGACATGTGAAAAGGAGAGGCAGAGAAGAGAAAGAAAATTTGTGAATCAGAATTAACATGATTTACACTGAAACTATAATATTGCCAAAAGCATAGTTTAATCTAATTTCTCATTAGATATTTTACATGGGCTAAATATTATTTGTAAGGCCATTTACTTATGCAAATAATTATTATGTTTAGTTATTTGAAAATTCATTCTTCCTTCATTTAGCATTACCAAAGATAAGTGTTTACTTATTATGTCTCACTAAAGAATTACATACTTTTCTTCTCAGTTTTGTAGCTTTGTGTCTATTGATAACACAAATTAAGTTTAATAATTCAAATGATTATTTTTAATCACTGGGAGTATATACCTCAATACCTGTTTACCCAATAGATAATATCTAAATTATTTCTTAATCTCCCAATGCTTTAGCAGTAGTCACTGATAAATAATTAGATATTAATTATCTATGTAGATAATTCATATTTCTCTGAAAATTATGGAGCATTTATGGACCAATGGAGAATAATGTTACTTAGAAGTTTCTTTTTTTTTAAATCCTAATCTATTTAACAATGTAGACAGGTTGTCTTAAAGAATTTCTTCTTTTCTGGTTATATCAAATTAGATCTTTTAAAATTACTGGTCCAATAATTTTTTCTACCTTTATTCTTCCTATCCATTATTTATGTAATATAATTGAAGTACATGATATCTTATAATTTACTATCTAAATTGTATTAAAGCCATGGCTAAATCATGTATTTAAATTCTTATCCAATAATACTGGATACTAATTCCTTGAGTTTTCCATGGGGATAAGAGGTTATATTTCAATGCATGGGCAATTCATAATAGCTATGCTTCAGATCTGATCTCTGAGGAATTTCTCAATTCCTGACTGGGGCTCACACATCACTTATGGAAGAAGTAAATGTGATTACAGACTGCCTTCTAAATATTAGGCAGTACTACCTTTTTAGGATACTACCTGATATACCAACATACAAGTAATACGTACACACACACAAATACATATGTCTAACATTTACATGTGTTTATGTATGTGTGTAAATGACTGTATATGCACATTAAAGTGAGAAAGCATGGTGTAATTTGAAAAGAGCTTTTAAGTTATTTGATAGAAAAGCCTACAATTTTTTTAAACTGAAGCATTATTTTTCAATAATTACTATTAATTGAACAGGATTAATGTAAGTAATGTCAGCCATTTATTGTGGCTTCTCCTCTGGCAGGCACTACATTAAGACATGCAAATATTATATTAGGAGTATTCAAGTTCACTACAACAGACACCAAAGTAATAATTATTTAGCCATAATAGATGTTTTTCTCTTTTGCATGACTCTCATAAGACATATGAGTATGTGTCTTACATTCTTGATATTGAGGCTGTGATCCTTGGGCCAGAAACATAAGCATTTTCTGGGAGTTTGTTGGAAATGCAGTGTCTCAGGTCCAAAAAAGGTGTTCTGAATTAAAAACAGAATTTCCACAAGATATCCTGGTGGATTGAATGCATATTAAAGCTTGAGAAGGCTTGTGTGTGTGTGCGCTCAGTCATTTCAACTCTTGAGATCTCATGAACTGTAGCCCACCAAACTCCTCCTTCCATGGAATTTTACAGGCAAGAATACTGGAGTGGGTTGCCGTTTCCTCCTCTAGCGGATCTTCCTCACCCAAGGATCAAACTCCCATCTCTTGAATCCCCTACTTTGGAAGGCAGATTATTTATCCCTGGGCCATCTGGGAAGCCATAAACCTGAGAGGACCGCATAAACTTGTGGGATTACATCAAACTACAAAGAATCTGCACAGCAAATGAAACCTTCAATGAAATAAAATGACAACATATGGAATGGGAGAAAATATTTGCAAGCAATACAGCTGAGAATGATTTAATATTTGAAATAGACAAATAATTCATAAAACTATATATAATAACTATTTTCTTAGGCACTATTTTAAAACAATTTCGAGATTGTGAGACATTTTATGTCAATTTCTGATCTCTTGTTAATATCATAGGTTTTGCTTTCTACATTTTTGCACAATTAAATATAATTAATATTCAGGTACTTTATGTGCTAATTGACTCATGGTTTCAGCAACTTGTAATTAACATTTTATTTGTGTGATTGTGTGTAAGTCTACTTCCCTATTTGTTTTATATTTGTTCTTTATTTCTTCTCTTATTACCTCTTTTCTTAACTTTTTTTTAGTAGTATATTACATATGGATTTTCTTCTGGATTTTTAGCTATGCCTCTTTGTTATATGGCTTTCTTAGTAAATTAAAATATACTAAAATATAACAGTCTACTTAGAATTAATATTTTCTTGCATGCATGCTAAATCACTTTGGTCATGTCTGACTCTTTGAGAGGCTATGGACCATAGCCCACCAGGTTCCCCTATCCATGGGATTCTCCAGGCAAGAATACTGGAGTAGGTAGCCATGCCCTCCTCCAGGGAATCTTTCCAACCCAGGGATGGAATCCATGTCTCCTGAATCTCCTGCATTGCAGGTGGATTCTTTACCCACTGAGCCACCTGGGAAGCCCCTTAATATGCTTGACAGTAATATAACTCAAGTTTTCTCTTGTTTGTTTAATGTTGGCAAGATGTTTTTTACCTAAAAGTAATTTCTAATCCAAATCAAGAACAAAGTTTACCATCTCTCTCAAACTTGCATCTGATTTTATGTTTTAATATCCTTCCTGTTCTTGTCCATAAACAAAGTTTAATTGAAATCATGGATTAAAATGGCTCTTGCA
Source organism: Oryx dammah (assembly GCF_014754425.2). Taxonomy (NCBI): domain Eukaryota; kingdom Metazoa; phylum Chordata; class Mammalia; order Artiodactyla; family Bovidae; genus Oryx; species Oryx dammah. The sequence goes on along the minus strand of NW_024070203.1, from coordinate 51,067,729 downwards.
TCTTGTCTTCATTTTGTTTTAAAGGATAATGACATATTGGCTTTGTGACTATTTCAAGCATTTTTCAAGTACAAATTATTAGTACTATGTGTATGCATAAATTCAATAATGAGTCCTCTCAAAAATTTTGTCAAAATTCAGAGGAATCAGAGATCAGATTTCTGACATCTGTTGGGTCACAGAAAAAGCAAGAGAATTCCAGAAAAACATCTGTTTCTGTTTCACTGACAATGCTAAAGCCTTTGACAGAGTGGATCACAACAAACTGTGGAAAATTCTTCAAGAGATAGGAATACCAGACCAGCTTACCTACCTCCAGAGAAACCTGTATACAGGTCAAGAAGCAACAGTTAGAATTGGACATGGAACAACGACTGGTTCCAAATTGAGAAAGGAGTACATCAAGGTTGCATATTTTCACCCTGCTTATTTAACTTATATGCAGAGTACATCATGCAAACTGTTGGGCTGGATGAAGCACAAGCTAGAATCAAGATTGTTGGAGAAATATCAATTACCTCAGAAATGCAGATGACACCCCCCTTATGGCAGAAAGTGAAAAAGAACTAAAGAGCCTCTTGATGAAAGTGAAAGAGGAGAGTGAAAAAGCTGGCTCAATTCAACATTCAAAGACAAAGATCATGACATCCAGTCCCATCACTTGATGGAAAATAGATGAGGAAACAATAGAAACAGTGACAGATTTTAATTTCTTGGGCTCAAAATCACTGCAGATAGTGACTGAAACCATAAAATTAAAAGACACTCCTTGGAAGAAAATCTATGACAAATGTAGACAGTGTATCCAAAAGCAGAGACATTACTTTGCCAACAAAGGTCATCTAGTCAAAGCTATGGTTTTTCCAGTAGTCAAGTATGGATGTGTGAGTTGGATCATAAAGAAGGCTGAGTGCTGAAAAACACATACTTTTGAACTGTGGTGTTGGAGAAGATTCTTGAGAGTCTCTTGGACTGCAAGGAGCTAAAACACGTCAATCCTAAAGGAAATCAACCCTGAATATTCATTGGAAGGACTAATGCTGAAGCTGAAGCTCCAGTACTTTGGCCACCTGATGAGAAGGGGTGACTCATTAGAAAAGACCCTGATGCTGGGAAAGACTAAAGGCAGGAGAAAAGGGGGACAGTAGAGAATGAGATGGTCAAATGGCATCACCAACTAGATGGACGTGAGTTTGAGCAATCTCCAGGAGTTGGTGATGGTCAGGGAAGGCTGGCATGCTGAAGTCCATGGAGTTGCAAGTTGTTGGACATGACTGAGTGACTGAACTGAACTGAGTTTTGAATGTAAGTGGTTGATATACAAACAGCTGCCATTAACAATGTTTCTTCTTTTGAACTGAGTCACAAAACTCTCTAAAATATTTAACTAGATTAAAATAATTTTTAAGGAATTGTGTAAAATTTCCAGATAGCAATATTTTTTCTACATAGCTTTAAAATATTTGGAACAGAGTAAGTATATATCAAATGAATTTATCTAACTTGGATTACAAAAATGGAGAACTTAAAGATTTTTTATGGATGAAGAACTGACTTTAACTATGAAGGTAAATTCTAGACTATAATACAGCTTGTTATAGATAAAAAGTCATATTAATCAACATAATATAAAAATTAAAAATTAATTTAAAATAGTTTTATTTGAAAGTGAGTTTTGTGGTTATAAAGTATGTAATTTAAGGCATATTTTCTAAAGTAAATATATATAGTGCAACACTCTCTGAGATCACTATATGAACTTCCTTTCATTTGTGCATAATAATAATAGCACGTGCAATACACTCTAGACATTCACTGAACATTAGAAGTGTTTTGGTATTTCAGTGTAGGACAGAAATCAGATATATTTGAGGAGCAAATGTTCACTAATTAATGATTAACCATCTTCCTAAATCCAAGTTTGAAGTTTACATGAGCCAATCTACTAGAAAAACCCAAAAAGGATTACTTTATATTGAACTTCTAAAATTATTAAAATGCTACCAAAGCCTCATAAAGTGTATACTGATGATTAGGTTTCCACAGCATACACTGGGCTTCCCTTGTGGCTCAGATGGTAAAGAATCCACCTGCAGTGCAGGAGACCCTGGTGCAATCCCTGGGCCGTGAAGATCCCCTGGAGAAAGGAATGGCTACCCACTCCAGTATTCTTGCCTGGAAAATTCCATGGACAGAGGAGCCTGGCAAGCTACAATCCTTGGGATCACAAAAGGGTCCAACATGACTGAGCAACTTAAACTTCACTTTGTGGCTTCCCAGGTGGCACTGGTGGTAAAAAACTCATTTTTCAATGCAAGGGACATAAGAGATGTGGGTTCCATTCCTGCGTTGGGAATTCCCTGGAGGAGGTTATAGCAATCCACTTCAGTATTCCTGCCTGGAGAATCCCCATGGACAGAAGAGCCTGTTTGGCTACAGTTCATAGGGTTTCATACAGTCGGACATGACTGAAGCAACTCAGCATGCATGAATGCATAGCATGCATAACCCTGGAAATAAGAAAGTTTGCCTTTCTCTATAAGTTGCTTCTTCATAAAACTGCTTGATGGTAATTTCCAATTTTGGAGTTACACATTACATTTTATAATCCAAACTTACATTAATCTTGAACATCATGTTTTTCCTGTCATAAGCATTGTGGTATTTTGATTGTTCATACATGATCATGTGTATTATTTTACATGGACATTGCATTAGTCATCTAATCGTTTTAATCTTCATGTAAAATCCAAGCACCTGTAGACTATTTTATAAACCATTTTGAACCTCTGGATTTCCTTGATCCTGACATTGGGTAATGTTGGTGGGAACAATGGCAGATGAATTTAAGTCATATTATCAAAAAGCCTTATCTTGCTTTCTTAAGGGCAATGATGATACACTGTGTAGAATTACATAACCCTGACAGTCAACTCTATGGTTTGGACTTAACTTTTCCAGAGTATAATAATATGGAGTGTGCAATTAAAATAGTAAGAATCAATCAATGTTCAGTGACATGGATAGTCAATTCTCAGCCAGGATCTATTTCCCCAAAATGTAGCTCCCAAGAGCCACTTTTAGACAAATTCTCCTGTTGCTTTATGTTTAATGTTCTTGTAGTAGAGAATGGAAAATGTAGATCATCTTATATGGATATAGATCCATAGTTTAGCCACTCTTAATCACCAAAGAATTTTGCTAGTACATTTTCTCATTTCACAGGGATTTCTGGGGAACTAGCCTGCCAAGCAATTCTAATTCAAAATTCAGATGGCTGAGTTCTTGTTTCTTCTGAAACTCATACATTTAACCTCATAAACTGATCACCAAGACCCAGGAAAGCCATGGTCTAAGAGTTTTTTTTTTTTTTTTTTTTTTTGCTTTCTTTTCTCTAAACTCTCATCATTTCCTCCAGTACTGTTTCTTTACATTCTTATTCATCCAAGGCCAAGATATAATGTGAGCTGATTCTGAAAAGTACTTAGAGATGCCATTTTATTCCCAGCATCTAACATTGTACAACTTTGAAATGAACTTTCTTGGAAGACTGTATGCAGGCAGCCTAGCCAAATCATGAATGTCTCATATAATAATTTAATTTTTTCTCATTGTCTTTCATAGACTAATTTATTTTTCTCAAAGTTGTATCTTTACCTATCTTTACCCCATACTTAGTTTCTAGGAGTTTGCCCAGCCATTTCAAGAAACCATTGTAAAAATGCAAAAGAAATATCACTCACACAAAAAAAACATTGTAAACACTAAAAAATGTTTAAGTCTTCAGTTTTATTATTTCAAGAATCTCTTTAAGCTAGTCTTGAGATTTTTATCAAAATTCAAACCTTTCCATTTTAAACTACAGAGTGCAAATTTAGATACAATTATCATTTCTAAGTTTGAATGACACTTCTCAAACTCCGGATTACAAGAAAGGGACCACAGACAGTTAGAGACATATCAACACCTTGAAAATACAAACATATACTGTCTTACCTATGATTTTGCAATGACAAACATAAAAGGAAAAGTTCTTTTTAAAATTTCAGTAGAAATTTTAAATGTTTTAAATGGTATAGATTGCATTCATTTAGATTTTATATAAGGTGGTGTGTAATGTGTACCTGAGTCCTCTAAAAGTTTTAATGTTACACCAGAAGATAAAAAGAGGACCTCATGGTAAATAAGCTTTATGAATGTTCCTTTCACATTCATTGAAACAGTATCCACTGTGCTCTGACTAAATGCAAGGTACTAGGGACACAGTAAATAATAGACTAGTTATCTTTTGAAGGACTCGGCTCCTCTAAACACTGGAAAAAATTTAAAAACCTGGAAATGCTATTGTTATTAAGACTTTCCTTACCTGTGTCCAGTTCCAGTGGACTTGAAATTTCCCTAACACACATGCTTCAAGGAGAGAGTCGAGAGTGAATCTGCTTGACTTAGCAAAATTTCAGCAGTGTCATTCACCATTCTTCTAGGCATGCATAATTCAGAACATTCCCAAAGAGACTGTTGTTGTAAGGTATGAACTCAAAAAGCCAACTCAAAAACTCAACATTTAACCAAATATTTTCAATAATCATTGACTTTTCCAACTCATCATGAGATAGCAACTGGCTTCTATATCACTATGTTATTGTTTGACAAGAAGCTTTTAAAAAGGAAAGTCTTTTATAATTTTATCTCAAAGTGAATTGCTTAGTTTTGAACCACAAACATGACAAATAACTCTGATGATCTTTAACTAAAACAATATTAATGAGTATATGAATTGATTTTCTTGTTTTAAAGCCTAAGTACTAGACTCCATAGTAGATTTCACCTAATAATCAACGAAATTGAAAATATATACTATTTCAGCCCATGAAATATAAAAAAGTTTCAGGTAGATTTTCTATATTATGACAAAAACATTTAGAAGAAATTTAAAGAAACTGACGCTTATAAAGCATTCCTTGAAATTATAAACCTAACATAAAAAATGAATATCTTTAGTCTGTTCTTCAGTTCAGTTCAGTTCAGTTCAGTTCAGTTGCTCAGTCATGTCTGACTCTTTGTGACCCCATGAATCACAGCATACCAGGCCTCCTTGTTCATCACCATCTCCCGGAGTTCACTCAGACTCATGTCCGTCTAGTCAGTGATGCAATCCAGCCATCTCATCCTCGGTCGTCCCTTTCTTCTCCTGCCCCCAATTCCTCCTAGCATCAGAGTTTTTTCCAATGAGTCAACTCTTCGCATGAGGTGGCCAAAGTACTGGACTTTCATCTTTAGCATCATTCCTTCCAAAGAAATCCCAGGGTTGATCTCCTTCAGAATGGACTGGTTGGATCTCCTTGCAGTCCAAGGGACTCTCAAGAGTCTTCTCCAACACCACAGTTCAAAAGCATCAATTCTTTGGTGCTCAGCCTTCTTTACAGTCCAACTCTCACATCCATACATGACCACTGGAAAAACCATAGCCTTGACTAGATGGACCTTAGTCAGCAAAGTAATGTCTCTGCTTTTAAATATGCTATCTAGGTTGGTCATAACTTTACTTCCAAGGAGTAAGCGTCTCTTAATTTCATGGCAGCAGTCATCATCTGCAGTGGTTCTGGAGCCCAAAAAAATAAAGTCTGACACTGTTTCCACTGTTTCCCCATCTATTTCCCATGAAGTGATGGGACCAGATGCCATGATCTTCGTTTTCTGAATGTTGAGATTTAAGCCAACTTTTTCACTCTCCTCTTTCACTTTCATCAAGAGGCTTTTGAGTTCTTCTTCACTTTCTGCTATAAGGGTGCTGTCATCTGCATATCTGAGGTTATTGATATTTCTCCTGGCAATCTTGATTCCAGCTTGTGTTTCTTCCAGTCCAGCGTTTCTCAGGATGTACTCTGCATATAAGTTAAATAAGCAGGGTGACAATATAAAGCCTTGACATACTCCTTTTCCTATTTGGAACCAGTCTGTTGTTCCATGTCCAGTTATAACTGTTGCTTCCTGACCTGCATACAGATTTCTCAAGAGGCAGGTCAGGTGCTCTGGTATTCCCATCTCTTTCAGGATTTTCCACAGTTTATTGTGATCCAAACAGTCAAAAGCCTCGGCATAGTCAATAAAGCAGAAATAGATGTTTTTCTGGAACTCTCTTGCTTTTTCCATGATCCAGCAGATGTTGGCAATTTGATCTCTGGTTCCTCTGCCTTTTCTAAAACCAGCTTGAACATCAGGGATTTCACAGTTCACATATTGCTGAAGCCTGGCTTGGAGAATTTTGAGCATTACTTTACTAGCATGTGAGGATGAGTGCAATTGTGCGGTAGTTTGAGCATTCTTTGACATTGCCTTTCTTTAGGATTGGAGTGAAAACTGACCTTTTCCAGTCCTGTGGCCACTGCTGAGTTTTCCAAACTTGCTGGCATATTGAGTGCAGCACTTTCACAGCATCATCTTTCAGGATTTGCAACAGCTCAACTGGAATTCCATCACCTCCACTAGCTTTGTTAGTAGTGATGCTTTCTAAGGCCCACTTGACTTCACATACCAAGATGTCTGGTTCTAGATTAGTGATCACATCATCATGACTATCTGGGTCATGAAGATCTTTTTTGTACAGTTCTTCCATGTATTCTTGCCACCTCTTCTTAATATCTTCTGCTTCTGTTAGGTCTATACCATTTCTATCCTTTATCAAGCCCATCTTTGCATGAAATGTTCCCTTGGTATCTCTAATTTTCTTGAAGAGATCTTTAGTCTTTCCCAATGTGTTGTTTTCCTGTATTTCTTTGCATTGATCGCTGAAGAAGGCTTTCTTATCTCTTCTTGCTATTCTTTGGAACTCTGCATTTAGATGCCTATATCTTTCCTTTTCTCCTTTGCTTTTTGCCTCTCTTCTCTTCACAGCTATTTGTAAGGCCTCCCCAGACAGCCATTTTGCTTTTTTGCATTTCTTTTCCATGGGATGGTCTTGATCCCTGTCTCCTGCACAATGTCACGAACCTCATTCCATAGTTCATCACGCACTCTATCTATCAGATTTAGGCCCTTAAATCTATTCCTCACTTCCACTGTATAATCATAAGGGATTGGATTTAGGTCATACCTGAATGGTCTAGCGGTTTTCCCTACTTTCTTCAATTTAAGTCTGAATTTGGTAATAAGGAGTTCATGATCTGAGCAAGAGTCAGCTCCTGGTCTTGTTTTTGTTGACTGTATAGAGCTTCTCCATCTTTGGCTGCAAAGAATATAATCAATCTAATTTCGGTGTTGACCATCTGGTGATGTCCATGTGTAGAGTCTTCTCCTGTGTTGTTGGAAGAGGGTGTTTGCTATGACCAGTGCATTTTCTTGGCAAAACTCTATTAGTGTTTGCCCTGCTTCATTCCACATTCCAAGGCCAAATTTGCCTGTTATTCCAGGTGTTTCTTGACTTCTTACTTTTGCATTCCAGTCCCCTATAATGAAAAGGACATCTTTTTTGGGTGTTAGTTCTAAACTAACACCCAAAAACCTAAAAACACAGTCAAAAAATGGGCAGAAGACTTAAACAGACACTTCAGCAAAGAAGATATACAAATGGCCAACAGGCATATGAGAAGATGCTCAATATCACTAATTATTGGGCTTCTCTGGTGGCTCAGTGGTATGTAATCCACCTGCCAATAATTTTGACCCCTGGGTTGAGAAGATCCCCTGGAGAAGGAAATAACAACCCACCCCAGTATTCTTCCCTGGGAAATCCCATGGACAGAGGAGCATGGAGGGCTACAGTCTGTGGAGTTGCAAAAGAGCCAGATGTGACTTAGCAACTAAACCAACAAAATCACTATTATTGGAGAAATACAAATCAAAACTACAGTGAAGTATCACCTCACACCAGCCAGAATGGCCATCATTAAAAAGTCTACAAATAATATATTCTGGATAGAGCATGGAGAAAAGGACACCTTCATGCACTGTTGATTGGAATATAAATTGGTGCAACCACTATGGAAAATAGCATGGAAACGCCTCAAGAAATTTAAAGTGAAATTACCATATGATCCAGGAATCCCACTTCTGTGTGTTTATCCAAAGAAACCAAGAGCACTATTTAGAAAAGCGATATGTACCTTGATGTCAGTTGCACCATGGTGGTTGTGAGAAAGAAGTGGAGCGGGGGTGGCAGAGGTGGGGAATAGGTGAGGGAGATTAAGAAGTACAAACTAACAGTTGTAAAATAAATGAGTCACGAGTATGAAATACACAGAAAGATGAATGTAATTGATAACTATGTGACATTTTCCATGGTGCATCTTCCCTCATGGTTCAGTCAGTAAAGAGTCTGCCAGCAATGTGGGAGATCAGGGTTCAGTCCTTGGGTCAGGAAGATCCCCTGGAGAAGGAAATGACAGCCGACTCCAGTATTCTTGCCTGGAGAATTCCATGGATTGAGGAGCATGATAGGCTACAGTCAATGGGATCACAAAGAGTCGAACACGACTGAGTGATTAACACTTTCACTTTCACTTTGCTTGGTGATGCTGTAATTAGATTGTTGGTGGTGATCATTTTGAAATGTATAGAAATATTGAATCCCTATGCCATGTACCAGGAACTAACACAGTGATGTCAGTCAATTAACTTCAAAAAATGAAAACAAAAAAACACACATACACAAACTGATAGATAAAAGACCAAATTTGTGGCTCTCAAAGGCAGGAGGTGGAGAAAGAGGGAATTAGACGAAAGCAGTCAAAAGGTATAAACTTTTCATTTTAAGTTTAGTAAGTTGTAGTGATGTAATGTCAGCTTCCAGGTGGTTCTAGTGGTAAAGAAACTGTCTGCCAGTGCAGCAGATTAAGAGATGTGGGTTTAATCTCTGGGTCAGGAAGAACCCTAGGAGGAGGGCATGGCCACCGACTTCAGTATTCTTGCCTGGAGAATCCCATGGACAGAGGAGCCTGGTGAGCTACAGTCCATGGGGTAGCAAAGAGTCAGACACAACTGAAGCAACTTAGCTTAGCTCGCATGCAGTGATATAATATACTACATAATGAAGCTCATCAACACTGCTACAGGTTACATATGAAAGCTGTTAAGAGAGTAAATCCTAAACATTCTTATCATAAGGAAAAATTTGTGCATTTTTTTCTTTTTTTTATAATGTTGTATCAATATGAAATGAAGGATGTTCACTGAACCTTGCAGCAATCATTTCATGTTGTGTGTTAGTCGAATCATTACACTCTATCTCTTAAACGTATACAGTAAGCTGTACTTATATTATATCTCAATAAAACTGGGGGGTGGGGAGAGACAAAAAGGAATTTCATGAACAACTGCAGCACCTGTCTCAGCATTCTATGGATGAAAGATGTTTAACAGTGAAGTGAATTGCCTACTGTGATGGTCCATATTGAAGAGGGGAAAGACCCCAAGAATCAAAATTTAAGATGCTGCACTCCCTAGGATGAATGAGGTGAGAGGCTAAAATAGACATGAATATTGAAAAAAAGTTAGATTTGGAGGATAATTACCAGAAAAAAGCACACAACTAGATTATATGAACTAAGAAAAAAATCTGACATGCTGATTCTAATTTCATGAGCCTCTGAGACCAATAGTCCTATTGCTATATAATATTTTAACAACCTGAACACTTAATCTAGTCTAAGGACACCAAATTTAAGCAAAATAATTTCTGACAGTTTTCATTTGACAGCTGTAGAACAATTCCAAAAATTACTGCATGCCCTCAGCACTCCCTGGTGTCAAAATAGTCCTAGTGAAATAATTGATTTTTTATAAAGAAAGTGCCTTCCAAGTTTTTCCCAGTCTTTTATAATATTTCAAGGAGGGGCAGTACCCTTGCCCCTACCAAGGTCCAAAGCTAGGAACATCTGTGTCATCCTCTACTTTCACATTTATTTTCAATATCTGATTAGTCACCAGGTCCTGTAAATTCACTTTCCAAAATGTCTTTTGAATCTGGACATCCTTTGCTGTCGCAACCACTCCCTCACTTTTAGCTCTCATCTTTTTTTCATCTGTGTTTCTTCCGCAGCCCTGACAGAAATTCCTACCTCCAAAATAGAGCTTAAATCTGATGACTTTTCTAAGTCTCCTTTAATACAAACTTGGTTTAGGCTCCATCACCTCTACCCTAAAACAAAATAACAACTTCCTGAATCATCCAGTTTCCAGGGTCTTTTATTTATTTATTTTTTAATAAGACTCTGGTTGATCACTACATGTCCCTAGTTTACAGTCTTTTGATGACTTCCTCTTGATTTTCAGATAAAATTCCTCAATATAAACAACAACACCCTGAACCCTCCTGACCCACCTACATTTATAAGCTCATCTAGAACCACTCTTCTCTGTATCTCTGCTTGCTTTAGGTCCACTTGCGTATTCTTTTACTCCCCACCCAGAATTCCATCTCTTTCTAGTCACAGGGTTTTTGCATTTACTTTCACTGATTTTGAGACTTCTTTTTGAATTTTGAAAGAGCTGGTTCCTTCATCCTTCCCATCTCAGTTCAAATGCCACTTCCCTCAGAAAAGGCTCTGTTGACAACCTGCTCCCAGGTGGTGAAAACATTCCCCCTCCCCAGCTAGGAAGACTCAATTAGATCTTCCTATTTGCTCTATTGTGATTCATATACAGAATTTTTACATTTGTTGGAGGAGATCATTGAGAAGATATGATGGTTGGTTGACCCCAGAGCTGCATCTGGGCAGCTTGAGACCCCTTTACCTCCCCCTCTGTCCTTGGAATGTGGAGAAAGCAATGGCACCCCACTCCAGTACTCCTGCCTGGAAAATCCCATGGACAGAGGAGCCTGGAAAGCTGCAGTCCATGGGGTCACTGAGGGTCGGACACGACTGAGCAACTTCACTTTCACTTTTCACTTTCTTGCATTGGAAAAGGAAATGGCAACCCACTCTAGTGTTCTTGCCTGGAGAATCCCAGGGACGGGGGAGTCTGGTGGGTTACCATCTATGGGGTCACACAGAGTCGGACACGACTGAAGTGACTTAGCAGCAGCAGTCCTTGAAATGTATGTTTTACCAGTTAACACTATTCCCACACAAGGAGCCATTTCGAGGGCACAGCCTTGAAAGAATAATGTGATATTTGAAAGCATCTGGACTGAATTCATGACTGACCCAGTTAAAGCTTCTATATATATATGTTTAAATTTCTGATATACAAGTTTAGAGATCTAATTATCTTGCAGCCACCCAAAACAAGCCTCATGAGTTCTCTTGCTGATTAAAACTGCCACTTACCAACCCTGAATATTCACTGGAAGGACTGATGCTGAAGATCCAATACTTTGACCACCTGATGCAAACAGCCATCTCATTGGAAAAGCACTGATGATGGGAAAGATTGAGAGCAGGAGAAGGGAGGTACAGAGGATGTGATGGTTTGATGATATTACTCACTCAGTGGACATGAGTTTGAGCAAACTCTGGGAGACAGTGAAGGACAGGGAAGACTGGAGTGCTGCAGTCCACGGGGTCACAAAGACTTTGGCATGACTTAGTGACTGAACAACAACGACGAGCAACCTAGAGCAGTCTGCTTCGTTCTTCATTATCTTCTCCTCCATGTCTTAAGGCTAGATTTGAATTTCACCAGGGAAATCCCAAGGTTGTGAACTACCAACTTTCATTATTATTGCTTTCAACATGATAAACTCTTATAAGTTTACTTTTCAAATGACTTCAGTGAAAAGTAATATTCTCCGGCTTCACCTGTGTTCCCCAGTGTCAACCACTTTCAACTCATCTGTCTCTTTTGGTTTTGGTTCTTCAAATTTCTAAATAGTCTACTAACTCTATTATTCTTTGAAACTTGTTTTCTTTAGAAATTATCATATGACTTCTTAAAATAGAAAACAAATGTTAGTTCTCTTACACTTAGCAAATTATCCTAACTTCTATCTTCACAATCTTTGCTCCTACTTCCCACCTGTAAACTAAACTGTGATGAACTTAAGGGTAAATATTCATGGATTCAAATATCCCTAAGTAAGTCGCTCAGTGGTGTCCGACTCTTTGCGACCCCATGGACTGTAGCCTATCAGGCTCCTCTGCCCATGGGATTTTCCAGGCAAGAGTGCTGGAGTGGATTGCCGTTCTCAAAGGAAGAAAGGATGGGGGAAAAGATGGAGAGAGGGGAGGAAGAAAGGAGTAAAGAAAAGAGGAAGAAAGAAGCCCCATCTTAAGCTCAGGAAACTGTCTTGAGTCCAAATTTCCCCCAGGGCTGTGGAAAGATTGGAGGTATGCAGGCAAAGGAATGCCAACGTTGTGGCAACACACCAGAAGTTAGGAGGAGGCAAGGGAATACTCCTCCACAAGTTTGAGAGGGCAAATAGCCCTGCCAACACGTGATTTAGAATCACAGGCCTCTAGAATTGTGAGACAATAATGTTTCATTGTTTTAAGCCATTAGTCTGTGGTACTTTATTATGATAGCACTAGGAAACTAATACAAATTCTAAGGCCAATTTCCTATCTAAATGTAGTGGTTCTGTGAGGTGATGAACAATCTCCTTGTTTTGATTATTTTTCCATGGGATTATTCCAATTTCAAGACTTTGGCATAAACTGCTGGAACTGTTACTTGATTCATCAAACACCAAGCCAAACAAAATTTTAGGTATTTTGGTACATTTTAAATATGACCAGTAGAGAGATTTGTTGTCAATTAAGCACTATTACATATCATTTCACATTTTATTTTAAAATAACCTTCTTACATGGAGTTGTTTAACTGACAATATTTTGTTAAAACAAAGTTTTGTGTGTCCAGATTTTAGCTGCTTGAAAATAAAAGTGGAAACAGCCAACCAAAAAATAAATGGAGGCACGAAACCATCTTCCATGGCCTGCTGTTAAGTCTAGAAATATCTTATTCTGTCAGTGTGATTTCATAGCAGGATGAAAAATGTCAAAAGTGAAGATGACAAATCAGTCTAGTGAGGAAAAATGACTCTTGGACAAGAGATGTCATTTGTCATGATTGCCATTTGACTGCACTTTCCCCTCTTCTCTCTTTCATATGAATGCAATTTTGTCATTAGTTTTAAATTATCTTAACTGCACAATGGCTTGATCATGAAAATTGTATTTCCTTTCAAAGAGTTTTGTCAAATACCAAGAGTTTCAAAATTGATATTATACTTGTGTTAGTTTTGTGTATTTCAATGAATTTTTTAAAACTCTGGAATGCTTCATTTATCAAATATTACTATTTTTCAAACCAACTGGTCATTTTTCCCAAGATATAGGTAACACTATTGCTTAAAAAAAATTTTTTTTTTTTTCAAAACTGACACAGTTGAGTGCAGCTCTCTGAGCCACTGCATAATACGGGTGGTAATTAAGCCACAGCTTCAAGGTTGCATGGACACAAGACAATTCAGCCTAATGAAGTATCGATCGGCTGCAGTCGAGGTAAAACAAGTTGACATTCATTTAGAGGTAGCAATGTGAATATACCACAATGCCACCAAAGAAATAAAGGGAACAAACAATGAGGCTGAATTTTAATCTTGCAAACACAATTAAGAATCTTATTTATAGCATGCTGCTATCACTTAAACTAAAGCTAATTGCATACTTACTGCCCTGACATAAGATACTTAAATCAGCAGAAATTATATATCCTTAGCATAATGGCAAAAAAAGAAAAAGAGTGCCAGAAGTTTAGTGTTTCAATTAGAGACAACACTACTGCCTTAGAAAACTATACTGATGAAAGTGTTTGCAAACAAATTTCCCACATATTTGCTTTGGTGTTTGGTTTCGGGTCTTCATGTTTCTAAATAGTTTGCTAATTCTAATATTTCTTGAATATTTTTGCTTTAGATGTTATCATTTGACTTTGTAAAACTGAAAATAGAAAGTTACTATTTCATATGCCAAATTTCATATTTCTTTTATTTTACTGAATATAATTTACTAAACGTTTATTGAACTGGCCTTATTTTCTGCATTAATATACACATAAAGGACCAGCATTTCTCAACATTGTGTCTTTCAAATATGTACTAAATTTAAGTTAACTAGTAAGAAAACCTATCTCATACATGTTTTTAAGCTGTCACTGGTATAAAGATTCATTGTATCCATTATTTTTAATCAACCATAGATTTTTATGATATGAGTCTAAACACTGTTTTCAGAGTATAATGACATTATATCTACAAAATAAAATATTTGGCCATTTTATAACAATTTAATAATGATTTGTAAATTAATACACAAATTTAAAATATCTGATTAGAAATTGCTGCTGCTTCTAAGTCGCTTCAGTCTTGTCTGACTCTGTGAGACCCCATAGAGGGCAGCCCACCAGGCTCCTCTGTCCCTGGGATTCTCCAGGCAAGAACACTGGAGTGGGTGTCCATTTCCTTCCCCAATCCATGCATGCACGCTAAGTCGCTTCAATCGTGTCTGACCCTGTGTGATCCCATGGACAGCAGCCCACCAGGCTCCTCTGTCCACAGAAGTCTCCAAGCTAGAGTACTGAAGTGGGTTGCCATTTCTTCCTCCACATGGATATACTACTGTTTTAATATTCTCTTATAGTTTTATGTCCATTTTAATTTAAGTAAATCAGAAGCTGAATATGTTGCTCAATACTCTCAGTGATCTTACAGAAAACTAGCTTTCTTAATCTAGTATATGGAAAGTTCATCTTGTGACAAATGGACTCTGACTTACAATATTAGTGGAGATGACTTACTTTGGTGAAGAAGCCAGGTTTTTATATTTCAAGAAGACATACTTATCACAAATTCTACCTAGAAGTCATTTAATCAAAGCCTTCACATAGAAATTAGAATTCAAAATGTATTTATGTTAAGCAATGGATTCAAAGTTACTGGCATTAACAGATTTCAGAAATCATATTTTCTCATCAATATTTTCATAAATATAAAAAGTTCCTACTCTAATGAAGAACCAGTATTGATGTGCAGCATTTGTAAAAATCACTTTATATTAGAAATGTGGTTCACATTATTAAGTTAATATATAAGGAAATAATATACTTAGCCACATATGGCTTCTTAACAATTTAGAAGCAATAAACAACATTTTTTTTGTATAAGTGATACTGCTTACAAATATGGTTTATCAGATTCATTGTTCTTCAACTGTTCATAAATGACAATTGTCATTTTAATTACTTCATTTTGTGTAAATCATTGCTCTGTAAGCATATCCATGGCCTGGTAAAAGTAATTCATTTATTGAAAATTGAGTATTTCTTATTGTGAGTTTGGTCCAAAGGGTGCTGAGAAAAATTCATCTTTCAACTTTTTTTTTTGAGTGAATATTGAGTGAATAGTGAGTCATACCTATTATCCTACTTGCCATGTGAGAAATGTCAATAGTCAAATGATCATGGAACATCAATGAGGTGGGCAAACTGTGAAATAAAAGGGAGATAAAATGGAGAGGAAAATTGTAATGTATGAAATTTTACTTAAGAATTAATGCATCATTTTCTAACTTTTCCAGGAATACAAGCTGAAGATATAAAGAAGTGGAAATATAAGAAATGCTTTGTAAATTTTTATAATTGTAATCATTTGGCAGTCTTATCAATACTTTTTGTATTGCTGGGCTTCATTCAATACTTTCTGTAGTTGTGTGAAGATAATCTGATTTCATTGTTATGAAAATTTCACATGGCAAAAATATAAAGTATAAAAGGAAGGTCAATGAAAACCCCCCACTTTCTACTCAGGCTCTGTGTCCTTATCCACATTTTAAAATTTCTGTTGTATTTTTCCAGATACTTTCCATGGATATGAACACAGATGTCAATTCTCTTTTAATTCTTTCCCACAGAAATAAGAATATATAGTTTCCCTGTTTTCTATTATCCTTTTGTTTCTCTTAACAATACCATATTTTATTCAATCTAAGACATCATCTATTAGAAGATGCACCATTATTTAAAGTTCTAAGAGAAAAGAGAAATACTACCAGTGAAACTGCAACATGATGCTTTTATCATTTAGAATTTAAACAAAAATGTGCCTTCTTTTGTGCATGCATTTAAAAGGGAAAATTTGATTCTTTAAGATATCCTACAATTTCATATTCCAAAACCACCTACTTGAAATTACTTTTAAATTTGTAGCCACCAAAGTCTGTATTTTTTTTTTTCTCACAGTGTTGGTATTTGTTCTTTCAAGTGCTTGATTTAGCGATTCTTAAAAGAAGCCATAAAAAACATAAGAGCCATCTGGATGTCTTCTTTGGAGAAATGTCAGTTTAGGTTTTCTGCCCATTTTTTAATTGGCTTGTTTGTTTTTCTGATATTGAGTTGTATTAATTGTTTTTATATCTTGTATATTAACCTCTTGTCAGTTGCATTGCTTGCAAATATTTTCTCCCATTCTGTAAGTTCTCTTTTCATTTGTTGATAGTTTCCTTTGCTGGGCAAAAGATTTCAAGTTTGATTAGGCTCCATTTGTTTATTTTTGTTTTTATTTCCTTTGCCTTGGAAAACTAATCTAAGAAAATATTGCTATGATTCACATCAGGAAATGTTTTACCTACGTTCTCTTTTTAGGAGTTTTATGGTGTCGTGTCTTATATTTACCTCTTTAAAACATTTGGAGTTTATTTTTTATATGATGTGAAGGAGTGTTCTAATTTCAATGGCTTATGTGTAGCTTGCCAGCTTTTACTTCCAGGCAGCTGACCATCATTCCTAAGTTTGAGCCTGGTGTTTTGTTGTGCAGTTCATAAAATTGCATCAGACCTTCTCTTGGAAAATAGGATTTTGACATTATCTAGATTTCAGGTATTTTAGAATGTGCAAAGATGTACCTTAAAATTGAAGAAATATAGTATATCTTGTAAATCTGCCCATTTCAGCACACATATTTTGACTCCTTTTACCTCTTTGATGGTGGCATAATTGTGCATTTGTGATTCTTTACCATCTGAGCCACCAGGGAAGCCCATGATTCTGTATACTTGTATAATATTGGGTCTGCTATGTAACCAGACCCCTACTGTTAGAAATTTAATTTCTTATAATTAATTTTTTGTTGTTGTTTTATTTAAATCTTTCTTTTCTCTGTTTGGTTGATTTTCCTCAACAATAGTGGAAAGAACATCCATATTTATACAACTTTGTGGACATGTGTCTCATGAATAAAAATCCTAGATGTAAAAATAATCAAAGGAAATGTACATTTAAATTTTGAAATAATTTTAAAACAAATTCTGTCCTTCAAGGATTAATGTTCTGTACACTAATATGCCTCATTCTCTAAACTCACACTAATATTATGCATTTTCAGCCTTTTAAACTTTAAAAAACCTAAAAGGTGTTCTATGTAAATAATGAATAGTATCCCTTGGAGTAGTCTAATCCTTCACTTCTGAGTTAAACTTATTTATATTTTCTGTCTTATAGGAATCATATGTTGTTTTCAGGGGCTTTCAATTGTTTAATACTATTTGTAAAAATGAAATGCATTTTTAATACTCTATGTTTCAGGTTTTTTTTTCTTTTAAGTGGAAGATAATATTTTTCCTAATGTAGATCTGAGAGAAAGATTTTTCTCTAGTTTTTTCTTAGGTTTTTTATGAAACACTACAATGACATTTAAGGCAAATTTGTGAAAGGATATATTTTTAAAATCAATCAGAATTATACTACATTAGCTTTGGCACAAATTTGAGGAGTATCTAATTGTCCCCTTTCATTTTGCATGTGAGAAATCCAGGACCCAGAAAAGTCAAATGATTTTTTCTTTTATGTCGATAAATTGGAGATCCGAGACTTGGATCTATATTTTTGCATTCAGAGTTTATTCCACTATAACATTAATATATCAAAGTCTGAAAAAATGTAGATACTCAAATGGCCACAAAATAAAAGGATTTTTAAAAGGTCATGGTTAAAGTGATTTTTGTTGTTGCTGCTGGGAGAATAAAACACAAAATCTTGTGGTGTTAGACTGGTTATTTTGTCCACAGTCAATTACCAATACAATAAGATACTTCTGGAAGACTATAGCTGTAAAGATAGTGTGTATTCTGTATCATTAGAACCACTGATAAAGAAACTAATAAAATTCGATTATAAACCATATCTTCATTCTAGGTGATAATACATTGCTTAACTCAGTTTCAAAAGTGTTTCAGATCACAAATACTTATCTCTTGTAATATATACATATATTTACTAATTTATAAGACCTATCATAGCAAATATGTAATTTATATTTTTATAAGGTTGGTTAATAACAACCTATTATAAACTCTATTATTTCTACCACACACATCTATAGTATTGCAATGAATGGCTGATGAGGCATATTGCAGTGAAGTGAATATTTATTTCAACAGAGTGTGTCTCATCAGCTATTTATTTCAATATTGTTTATGTCACCAGGATTTTGACTGATAGCCTTTTCTTGAGACTGTTCTTACCTAAATATCTAACACGCCAATCTAATTTTAGGTAAGCTATCAATCTTCACTGGTTTAGGGATAGCTTGGAAAAATCTCTTCTTTTTTGTCCAAGTTTGGTGGTCTGGAACCATTCTACAAATTGGAAATTTTATTCAGATTAAAAAACTTACCAGAATTGGCAAACATGTTAGACCATTAAAAGTAGGTGAATATATTCTGTAAGCTCCTAAATTTCATTGAAAAAAAGACCCTGATGCTGGGAAACATTGAGGGAAGGGGGAGAAAGAGGGTGCAGAGGATGAGATGGTTTGATGGTATTACTGACTCAATGGACATGAGTAGGGAAGCCTGGTGTGCTGCAATCCATAGGGTCGCAAAGAGCCAGACATAACTTAGAGACTAAACAACCACAAAAGTTCCTAAATTAGAACATAGGTTAAATTTGCTACTTAAGAGTTAGAGCTCTCATTTATGCAGAGTAGAAGCCAGAAAATTGGAAAGAGGTCATTTGAAATAATTTAAATGGCTCTGAGTATTCCAAACATGTAAACTCCACTTGTCTATAGAAACAATCCCTCATCTCTTTCTCTCAGAATATCTCTCAGTCTCTCAGAATATCTGTCTGATGGGATATTCCTGCTTTGTCTGACAATACTATAATGATTTTATCTGAAGGAAGGCAACCAAAATAGTTCTTTTTGAAGTATATGTGAGTTATCTTGTTTACTCCATATATCATATTCCATTGTTCCTAGAAATTTAAATAGAATCAGCTTTTTACATGTCCCGGGAGGTAACTATACACTTAAGGCCATGATAATAAACCTTATATCTCAAAAAAATTTAAATAACCTAAGCCGGACTGGAAGAAACACAAGCTGGAATCAAGATTGCCAGGAGAAATATCAATAACATCAGATATGCAGATGACACCACCCTTATGGCAGAAAGTGAAGAGGAGCTAAAAAGCTTCTTGATGAAAGTAAAAGAGGAGAGTGAAAAAGTTGGCTTAAAGCTCAACATTCAGAAAACTAAGATCATGGCATCTGGTCCCATCACTCCATGGGAAACAGATGGGGAAACAGTGGAAACAGTGTCAGACTTTATTTTGTGGGGCTCCAAAATCACCGCAGATGGTGATTGCAGCCATGAAATTAAAAGACGCTTACTCCTTGGAAGAAAAGTTATGACCAACCTAGATAGCATATTCAAAAGCAGAGACATTACTTTGCCGACTAAGGTCCGTCTAGTCAAGGCTATGGTTTTTCCTGTGGTCATGTATGGATGTGAGAGTTGGACTGTGAAGAAGGCTGAGCACCGAAGAATTGATGCGTTTGAACTGTGGTGTTGGAGAAGACTCTTGAGAGTCCCTTGGACTGCAAGGAGATCCAAACAGTCCATTCTGAATGAGATCAACCCTGGGATTTCTTTGGAAGGAATGATGCTGAAGCTGAAAGTCCAGTACTTTGGCCACCTCATGCAAAGAGTTGACTCATTGGAAAAGACTTTGATGCTGGGAGGGATTGGGGGTAGGAGAAGAAGGGGACAACCGAGGATGGGATGGCTGGATGGCATCACTGACTTGATGAACCCGAGTCTGAGTGAACTCCGGGAGTTGGTGATGGACAGGGAGGCTTGGCGTGCTGCGATTCACGGGGTTGCAAAGAGTCGGACACAACTGAGCAACTGAACTGAACTGAATCATTTATGTTGAACAAAAATCTAGGGAGTGTGTATGCATGAAATCTGAGAATGCTAGGAGTGCTAGATTAGATAGAAACAGAATTTCAGATCAGGTTGGATTTCTCAATACTTTTATGCAAGATTCTCAATTTATTTTAAACTGAGTAGCTGGAAATGGTTCTAATTTTAATTCTGAAAGCCAACTGGAGGGAAAAAAAGAACTCTTTCCCTCCACAGTCAAGAAAAGCAAGAATTTGAGCCAGTTTCATCTGGACATTGTCTTTTTGTTAAATGAAGTAAATGAAGGTTAGAAAATACATACTTCTGGCAATGTCTAACTAGTATTAGACAAAATATTAAAGTGAAAAAATGATAATAATATTAGTAACAATAACAAATTGGAAACAGAGAATTATCAAAATCTCTTAAGAATGACCTACAATAGCTAGGTGAAAATTTGCAGAACCAGATCCAAAATTTGAGGCCAAAATAGATGAAACTGGCATTTGAGACTATTTTTCTCCTTATGATAACTGACATTTCTCAGGGTAACAGTCAAAATTGTAGCTAACAGATGAAGACTCCTAAGAAGTTTGGAAATTCAGTACTATATATTCAGTTGAACAGATGGCACAGAAACACAGTTTTAAAATCTAGCAAAATGCAAATAAATGATAATAAATTTTGAAAATGTTTTAAATTAATGATAATAATGCATATTTAGAGGAGCCACTGTAATCCTAAATGCATATATTGGAAGAGAATGAAACTGAATATGTTAGTTGCTCAGCTGGTCTAGTTATTTATGACCCCATGGACTCTAGCTTGCCAGACTCCATGGAATTCTCCAGGCAAGAATATTGGAGTGGTAGCTAGCCATTCCCTTCTCCAAGGGATCTTCCTGACCCAAGTATCAAACCCAGGTCTCCTGCATTTCAGGTAGATTCTTTACCATCTGAAGCACCAGCAAAGCCCTGGAAGAGAATAAAGGCTAAACACAATGATGTAAGCATCACTACATGAAATTAGTAACAGAATAGCTCATTAAGCTCAAAGAATATATTAAGTAGATAATGAATAAGAGACAAAAATAATGAAATAGAAAACAAATCTACAAAAAAGAGCAACAACAGAACAAATTTATAAACACCAGGGAAGACTTATCAGACATTCAAATAACATGACGGTGAATTATCATTATCAAAAATTAAAAGGAAACATTACTATATATATCCTCTTTTACAAAATTAATATTGGCAATTATCAATTTTAAATTAAAGAGATTTAAATATTATTTCTCAAATTCCACAAAGGAAATCAGAAGCCAAGATAATAGCATCAAACAAAAGGAAATCTACCAAAGAATATTATAATACCAATTTGACATAAACTGTGTAAGAGACTAGAAAAAGAGAACTTATTTTATAAAACTACCATGGCTTTTCCACCAGAACCTGAAAACATCACAACAAAGAAAACCATAAAGCAATAACATATATTTTATTTAGAAACACAGTTTTTAAAATCTAGCAATAATAAATGATAATAATAATTTACTAATTTATTTATTTGAGGGTGTAAACATGAAAAAATACTTTGAAATTAATGAATATAATTGACCACATTAACAAAAAAGAAGAAAAATCAAATAATCTTGCCAAGGGAATTGGTTCTTATATATGAGTCTGCCTCCTTCCCAGGTTGCCAGCCTCCTGAATAAAGCAAGGTTTCCTTTCCAACCAAAATAAAAAGAAGTCATGTCAAAATGCAGATAACATATTTGATCAGTTTATGTAAGAATTTATAGCAAAAACAGAGAGAATTTTTTTTAGTCTGATAAGAATTTAGAACAGCCACATCAAGTATTGCATTTAATGATGAAATATTGAGAATCTTTATCTGTGAAAGAAAAAGTAATCTCTTTTTCAACAATTCTATTCTGTGTATAGCAGAAAGCTCTAGAAAGCCCAATAAGACAAAGCAAAAAATAAAAAACTTCATATTTAAAAATTAAATAAATAGAATTATCCCTTATTTACAAATAATTATGTTCCTTTAAAAATTCAAATTAATTAACAGATGAATTTAGCAAAATTCATTAATAAATGAAATTATTTAACAAATGAAATACAAGATCAATATATAAAATTCAACTGAATGTCTATATTAAAAACAAGTAAAAATTAAAATTGTAAAAGAAATGGTATTAGCTGTTTTCTGTTGTCATTACAAATTATCACAAATTTAGTAGCTAAAGCATGACTAATTACAAAGTCTGTAAGTCAAAATTCAGGACACAGAATGATTCAGCTGATCTAGTCTCTGGGTTTCACAAGGTCAGAATCAAGTTGGCAGATCTACATTCCTTTGTGGAGTCCGTAGGAATGAATCTACTCAAAAGTTCATTTAGAGTATCGCAAAATTCAATTTCCTGAAATTGTAAGACTAAGGTCCCTGTTTCTTTGATGGCCATTGGGTTCTAGAAGGCATCCACAGTCCTTGTTTTATTGTCTTTTTCCTCTCTCTTTAAAGCCAGTAAAAAATAGGTCTAGCTCTTTCCATGTTTCAAATCTCTTTGACATTCCTTTCTGCCTCTTATTTCTGCTTCCTTCCAGTTCAATTCCTGGGTTGGGAAGATCTACTAGAGAGGGATATGTTACCCACTCCAGTATCCTTGGGCTTCCCTTGTGGCTCAGCTAGTAAAGAATCCACCTGCAATGCGGGAGACCTGGGTTCAATCCCTGGGTTGGGAAGGTCCCCTGAAGAAAGGAAAGGCAACCCACTCCAGTATTCTGGCCTGGAGAATTCCATGAACTGTGTAGTTCACAGGGTCGCAAAGAGTCAGACACGACTGAGCAACTTTCACTCACTCTCACTCACTCTGCCACACTTCTCCTAACTGCCAGAAAAATTTATCTCATTTTAAAGGCACAACTGATTACTGGGTTCACCTGGATGATTTATGGAAATCTCCCTATTTTAAACTTTGTAATCTTAATTGCATTTTCCAAGTCCTTTCACAACAGTACCTAGGTAAGTGCTTGACTGAATAAGCAGAAGGTGAAATTCTGAGAGGTGGAATCTTTAGAATTCTGCTTACCACAAAAAGGGTTCAGACAGTTAAATATCTGCCTTCTATGCAGGAGACCTGGGTTCGATCCTTGGGTCTGGAAGATCCCCTGGAGAAGGAAATGGTAACCCACTCCACTATTCTTGCCTGGAATTCCATGGACAGCAGAATCTGGCAGGTTACAGTCCATGGGGTCCCAGAGAGTCAGACATGACTGAGCGACTAACACCTACCACAAAAATAATTTACAACAGCCTCTTTCCTCCCAAATCCAGCCTCATAGTTTATCCTTATTGTAAAGAAAATACTGTAAAAGGCTGATTAGCTTACCACCAAGGGGGTCTATACCAGAAAGCTCTGCAAAAGCATTATACTTGTTACACATACTCTACCACATTTAATCCTCACAAAAATCCTCTGAGATGCATCTTAATAACTCTGTTTTACAAATAAAGAAATCAAAACAAAGAAGTGTGAAACAACTGTAAAAGGTCACAAAGAAAAAGTGATAAGTGAAGACTTAAGGCCAAGTTTCTTCATTATTAAAAAACAAAACAAAACAAAACAAAAAACCTGTGTTCTCAACCACCCAGATAAGTGAAAAGTGAAAGTGTTAGTTGCTCAGTCATGTTTGACTCTTTGAGAACCCATGGACTTAAGCCCACAGGCTCCTCTGGTCCATGGAATTCTCCAGGCAAGAATACTGCAGTGGGTAGCCATTCTCTTCTCCAGGGGATCCTCCCGACCCTGGGATCGAACCCTGGTCTCCAGTATTACAGGAAGATTCTTTACCATCTGAGCCACCAGGAACAGAGACTCATAACTTCAGTGTTAGACCCAAGAATCACAGAGTAGATGCTCAGAAAATGCATCTTGAATAGAAATTAGTGAAATAGTTCTAAATTTTAAATCTCAGTTCAGTCCAATACAAATAATTGATGAACAATATAATATTTTGTTCCTTATTGTTAAAGAGAAACTCATATACTCTAGTTTTGTTGCACATATTTTTTACTTGCCTTATAATTAATCATTCATAAAACTTTTTTGGTGAAAAGAGATTAATCAATTCATCAGAAACTAATATAAAATACTCTGTCAAGGGTTCAGGACACAGATATTTATAGAATAGTCTCTTCCTCTTAAGGAGACGAAGAAAAGATCCTAAACACACACAAAATATTGACAACCCACAGAAGTATGTATATGTATAGAATACATATATGTCAATACATCACCAGTGGTTATTATACTATTATTATATTATTATATGGTTTCATATAAATGGAGATATCTATTTAAGATAGAGGAGACTATGGTGTGCTGAAATTTGAGAAAGAATGTGCTCCAATTTGGAAAGTATCACAAAGTAATTAATATTAAGCTAAAACTAAGTAGATCAACTGAATTTAGTTGGTGCTCTTGGTAAGAACAACTGCTATTGTATGCCAGGGAAGGAAAACTGTTTCAAGATGCTTGAAGATATAGGAGTGACAAGATTCACTGATGTGTAAGAAACTTACAGAATTGAACCCAAAACACATGGGGAGTCTGTTCTGCCTGTCATTCATTTTTCTTACACAGAGAAATTTATTCATTAAGAACTTATTTAAGTCATGCCGGCTATAGCCTTTAGTTTAGAAAAATGGAAAAGCGGTTTCAGAGAGCAAAAGTGAACACTTACATCAGATAAAGAATGAGGGAAAAAAAGCCAAAAATAAAGGTTAAAAAAAAGAGAGAGAAATGAAGAGATAGAAAATGAAAGACAAAGTGATAAAAGAAAACAAGAAGAGATGAGACTTCCCTGGTGCTACAGTGGTTAAGGCTCCACTCTTAAACTGTAGGAGACTCGGTTTTGATCCCTGGGTCAGGAAGATCCCCTGAAGAAGAAGGGATTGGCTACCCACTCCAGTATTCTTGCCTGGGAATTCCATGGACAGAGGAGCCTGGTGGGCTACAGTCAGTCCATGGGGTTGCAAAGAGTCAGCCATGACTGAAGCGACTCTAACAAGGCCAAAATGCAAACAAAACAAAACAGGAAAAGAGAAGGAAATAGAGCAGAAATGAAGAGAAATAGATAAGAAGAAAAATAAAGGGGAAATGGTGAGGGAAGAAGGAGGAAGAAAAAAGGGAGGGAAAGCAGACACTTGTATGGCAAAAAGTGTGTGCCTGTGTGCTCCGTTGTGTCTGAATCTTTGCGAGATTTTTACCACTGTGCCATCTGGGAAGACCAGACAATAAAGCAGTGTCTAATTTTCTTTTTCCTATTCCTATTCATCTCATAAATAAAACAATAGACAAAAAGCAGTATTCTATGTGGATTTCAAATACTAAGACATCCTCTATGCAATGACGAGATAAGCCTAGACAAAACTGTTTTTAAAACATTGGTTTGATTTATCTGGAAAGTTTTTTTTTTTTAAGTGCACTGGCAATTATTAGAACCTCTTGAGACATTTATTGTTTGTTCTCCTCCATCCATTCACTCTCTTGTAAGAAAATATAGAATTTTTATTTAGGAACCACCCTCCCTGTTTCTCAGCTTCCCAGGTGGTTTAGTGGTAAAGACCTGTCCTGCCAATGCAGGGGACACAAGAGACTCGGGTTTGATCTCTGGGTCAGGAAGATCCCCTGGAGGAGGGCATGGCAATCTGCTCCAGTATTCTCGCCTGGAGAATCCCATGGACAGAGGAGCCTGGTGGGCTACAGCCCAAAGGATTGCAAAGAGTACTACACGACTGAGCAACTTAGCACACATGCACATACAAGCGAGTCTGGAGCTGGAGACAGCCTTGATCCCTCCATATTCCATTTTCTTCTCTGGAACAATGTTGTTGCACCCCATGGATGCACAAGGCCTGCACTTGCCCAATTTTAGGTTAGAAGAAAAAGCACTGAGTCATTGACAGAGACAGCTGTGGTTTAGTGGATCTTACACATCTGAAGAAAGGTCCTGGAGCAACATCCCATATGCAGGGCAGAGGGAGGCAGGTGGAGTCCAAGGAGATGAGAGACAGACAGTTATAGGGGGAATTGACATCATGTTGGGGCTTTCCTGGTGGCTCAGGAGTAAAGAATCCGCCTGCAAGGCAGAAGCTGCAGGAGATGCAGCTTCAAGCCCTGGGTGGAGACGATCCCCTGGAGGAAGGCATGGCAACCTACTCCAGTATTTTTGCCTGGAGAATCCCAAGGACAGAGAAGACTGGTGGGCAATAGTCCATACAGTCACCAAGAGTTGGACAAGACTAAAGCGACTTAGCCTACAGGCATGCTCATTGTTTACCAGAGAAACTAGCAAAGGAACATGCCTCTCATGGCAACTTTGATAAAAACAATCCCTAGCTGGGGCCTGGAGCAAGTATGTGGGAAGATCAGTCATATGAGCGGGGTACAAACGAAGTAGGCACTGGTCATGAAGGGGATGGACAGAGAGCAAAGGAACAGCCACCTTGAGTGGCCTGACCGTAAAAGCAGGTACTGGTTTAGGGTGAAGTGAATCATTGCAAACAGGGATCTCCGTACTTTTGACCAAACCCTGCACAAAACACTGTAGTAGTTTTATGAATTCTGAGGTTGATGGGATGGGGAGAGCAGACTGCTAGATGTGGCCAGGAAGATCATATTCGAAGTTTCCCTCTTCTTCCCCAATAAAAAGTCCTTGGCAGAGGTATCTGAAGAGAACCTTGGTTGAAAGACTGTCTAACTCTCTGAAGACCTGTCCTTCCAGTTTTTCCCTGAGCCCAAAGTACCTCATTTCGCTCTCCACCCTGAATGCCTTTCAGGGGGTGTTGAAGGTCAGCAGCTGCAGAAGCATGTGATTTAATCCCTATAGAGGTAAATGGCAAGTGCCCATGGCAAGTACTAATCTACAGTTGACAGTAAGATAAGTATACATATTAAGAGCTATAGTCTCCTTTCTTGATTTTATCTGTACTGCTACCATATTACTATGTTATTTTGAAGTGGAACAGCACTTGCCACCCTAAAATATGTCTGTTTGGCATAAGAGTTATTTAGGCTGTCTATTTCTAAGAAATAGCAGATAAGCAAAGCTCAGAAAAAAGTTTTCCTTTTATAAGATATTTACACATTTCCTTCATGGTCCGGTGGCTAAGACTTTGCATTCCCAATGCAGGGGTTCCTTGTTTGATCCCTGGTCAAATAACTATATCCCACATGTTTCAACTAGGACCCAGAGCAGACAAATAAATAAATTAAAAAAAAAAAGAAACACATTTATAAGGTAAATATCCATGTATAAGGGAGTATATCTCTCTCTCCACCAGGAAGACGAGGATGATAAATCTCTAGGAATTTACCAGGCAAGGATCTAACTTGGCATAACAGACTTACTTTTGTTTACTATGCTTTTCCTGATAATTTGTCATCTCTGGCTCCCCGAACCCCCAACATTTTCTTTTGCATTTAGTTGGAGATGTTATTTAAAGTTGTGGTTTGGGCCATCTAATGAGTTACTCAGTTTTCCTGTCATCTCCCAGGTACATGGGAAGAATACATGTTATTATTAAATTTCTTTTTCCTGTTAACCTGTATTTTATTACCCAGGTTGGAGCAGGGATGTAGAGGTGTCTCAGCCAAATGTATAACATGGTAGAGGAGACATTATTTTTTTCTCCCTTATGGTTTCCATCACAGTGTTTTCAAGTACCTCTGCTTCATTCAGTATCTTTTTTTTTATCTGCAGTATTCTGATTTGTAAATTTGGGTAATATTTGATCTTACCAAAAATTAAGAATTTGGAAATGATCATAGACAATGATTTTTAACAAATTGTTTTCAATTGGTAATGATGGGGTCGCTAAGAGTTGGACACACCTGAGTGACTTCACTTTCACTTTTCACTTTCACACATTGGAGAAGGAAATGGCAACCCACTCCAGTGTTCTGGAGAATCCTGGGGACAGGGGCGCCCGTTGGGCTGCCATCTATGGGGTCGCACAGAGTCAAACACGACTGAAGTGACTTAGCAGCAGCAGCAGCATGGAATAACAAAGAAGATCGTTAAGAGGGGTTCCATTTGCCCTCTGGATTGGAGAAAATATTACATCCTTGTCGTTGTTGTTGTTCAGTCCCTAAGTCATGTCTGACTCTTTGCAACTCCATGGACTGCAGCATGCCAGGCTTCCCTGTCCTTCACTATCTCCTGGAGTTTGCTCAAACTCATGCCCATTGAGTCAGTGATGCCATCCAACCATCTCATCCTCTGTCATCCCCTTCTCCTCTTGACCTCAGTCTTTCCCAGCATCAGGTCTTTTCCAATGAGTTACCTCTTCACATCAGGTGGCCAAAGTACCGGAGCTTCAGCCCAACATCAGTCCTTCCAATGAATATTTAGGGTTGACTGCATCCTATGGTGTCACAAAGGTCTATATTCTCCTCTGAGACTTTCAAAGAGCACAGCTGCAGGAACACAGGTGCTGTTCTTTTTAACCCCACTTACAGAAAGAGATGGTTTCCTATTTGTCTCTAGGGTCTTAAAATGGAAAAAATGACTCAAGGAAATAAATGACTGCAAACTTCACACAGTGACAGAGTTAGGATTCCACTGAAGGTCTACAGCTCTGCATTAGGAAGGCTATTGGTTTGTTAGTATTACTTATCTTCTTCATGTGTTCAATTTGAACTGGTTTTAAGTGGATGAATATCCTAGACATGGTCTAGGCATGCCTTGTTTCTGACTCTGCAACCCCTGAAGAATTAATGAAAACTGTGTATAATTTTTTGAAGTGAGTTGTTTGCTGTCCATCACAGTAGCTTTATGAACAGAGGGTTCTCAAGGAACTTTCCGTTCATACCTTTTATTTCTTTCCTCTTAAAAAAGGAAGAGAAAACAGGAGAATTCCCTGGCTGTCCTGTGGTTAAGACTTCACACTTCCACTGCGGGAGGCACAAGTTCCATTCCTGGTTGGGGAGCTTAAGATCCTGCATGACCTACAGTGCAGAAACAAACAAACAAAAAAAAAAAAAGTGAAAAAAAAAAAGCTAAAACCTAAAAAACAGAGATCCCTGTGTTCATAAGCTGATGGATCAATTCAACTTCAATGATAAGCATTTTAAGCCAATTGGTAAATCTTGTTGAACAGCTCTCTGAAACCTTTTGATTTAATTGACCCTGCATACTATCTAGCACACAGTATTCAATGAAAGTATGTCTGCCAAATGCAAATTAATCATCTAGTTAATTTAGCCAACATGGTTAAATGAGTTTCATACTGAGGCATGGTCGTAATCACCCCCTAGAATGGTAAACCACAAGCCTGAAATGTCTCACACTTGGAAGAACAGTACAAACTCAAACAGTGTAGCAAAATATCATTATCTTTTAGTAACTTGATGAAAGCATTTTTTAAATAATCAAAATGTTTTATGACCCTATAACCTGTTGTCTTTTATTTCTACAGGAAATCAGATTTACCCTTAAAGGGAAAAAAGAAAGGATATGGTATTGCAAAACCATGATAAATGTATCCTATTCCATTTGCGTTTAACATACTAACTGATTGGCATTAGCATTAGGTTAAAATATTTATTGCACTTATTCAAGATAAATTGCATCAATATAATATATTATTTAAGAACAAATGGGAATAATCTGCAGCAGTGAAGATAACATCATGCTTCATATTATTTTTTGACAATGACAGGTTTAAGAAAGTGTTAAACTACTTGGTTTATGATTTATAAAATATAAAAATGCAACTGTAAATATTTTAACATCTTTAGGAAAGAAGAATTAAAAGATATGACAACCATCCCAAGAGGAGGAGCATTCATGCCCCAAAGACATTTCAGGAGAAAAGTCTGCCAGGGACACCTTCTAGAGAGGACTGAATTAATCAGACTGTCTCCCTGTAGGTCCTTTCACAGTCCTGTTGTAAATGAGGAAAGTCATTTACATCTAAACAGATTCTTCAATAAATAACTTCCACCTCTGAGTAATGCAGTTTAGTTTTTTCACTCTAACGTCCATGACTAAGCACTTAGTTCCTAAGAACATAAAATTAAACAATGTTTAGAGTCAAAATTCATCAATGTGTAAATTTCCTATTGTCTCAGTTTCACTAGGTTTATTTTACCATTGATGAAATCTGCATTAATAATAGCGTTCTATTGTACTGTCATAATGAAGGATGCTATTGAGATTTCCACTGACATCCTTTCTGTAACTGTTTTGACATCATTCTAGATAGTGCTTCCCCATCATCTTGACATCATAGCATAGCCTGCCCAGACCTCTGGTGATATTGCTTCACATTGTTTTAACATCACAATCTGGTCTGTGTAGATTTGTATTGACCTCATTTTGCCATCAATTTGACATTGTAATTTGGTCTCCATGGAAACACAGAAACCATTTTGCCATTATAATTTGTCATTATAATGTGGTGTCTATGTGCTTATCAAAATTGTTTTCATATAGCAATTTGACATCACAACACAATCTCTATACACTCAACCTCAGAACGTTATGACAATGGAAAGTGCATTCAAATGAGTGGGGATAGACTTGTGATAAGAATGAGAAAAAAATATCCACTGTATGTGTTCAAAAGATATTTTTCAGTCTTAAGTATGTGCACAATTTAAGGTTTTATTTCCTTTTAAAATCAAGAAATACCATTGTAGTAGGGTTTTTTTTTTTTTTTTGGTGGTGAGTATTGTTTTATGCAGTTTAAATCTCTAAATTCTGGAAAAAATATCCCTCATTTTCTCAGAGCAAGTTTCATTCTGGTGGCAACAATTGGAATGTGCAACTATCTTTGTAAATTTCTTTCAGTTCTCTAGAGTTTCTGACGTTAAAATTTTTCCTCTGACATAGTAAATGAAGAACTCTCTTTAAACTAATTTTTCAATTTCCCTCCTAAAAGTCTTAGTAGTTTTGAGAGTTTTAAACTACAATTTAATTCTTTCCTAAAAGTAGATTTTGGCATTATCTTCTATGATAATTTTCAGTACCTGAATTCTCTGGTAACCAATATATATTCAAGCTACTCATATTATAGGGCTATCCAGGTGGTGCTAAACGTAAAGAATCCTCCTGCCAAACAGGGGAGACCTGCAGGAGATGCAGGTTCAATCTCTGTTTCCAGAAGATCCTTGGAGTAGGGAATGGCAAGCCACTCCAGCATTCTTGCCTGGAAAATTCTATGGACAGAGGTGCCGTGTCTACAGTCCATGGGGCCATAAAGAGTCGGACATGACTGGGCACTCATATTATATGGGGCTTCAATTGAAACAGAGAACTAAAACACAGCAAGAAAATGGGTGGAGTTGGCCTTAAGGGTGTTACCAACCAGAGAACTGAATGTTCTCAAGCTCTGACTAGTTCTCACATCACTTCTGTCATATCATGGTCTCTTATTTCCATTTAAGTAAATGTGGAAGGAGGAAAAGAAGTGACTGCTAACAGTTTCGTTCTTGAATCTGTAGGTTCTATGACCAGAGAGGAAGAATTTTAAAAAGTCTTCCCCAACCTCTGACTGAAATACCTCAGAGAAGAAACCTCTCGTCCAGTCTGTGTTACCTGCTAATTATTAGATTAGTCACTGTGGGACACAAGATCAGACTGGCCTAATTGGGTGACCTATCACTCCCATCTTTGCTTCCCTGATGGTGCAGAGGTTAAAGCATCTGCCTGCAATGTGGGAGACCTGGGTTCCATCCCTGGGTTGGGAAGATCCCCTGGAGAAGGTAATGGCAACCCACCCCAGTATTCTTGCCTGGAGAATCCCATGGACAGAGGAGCTTGGTGGGCTACAGTCCACGGGTCGCAAAGAATCGGACACGACTGAGCAACTTCACTTTCACTTTCACTTTCAGACGATAAAGAATGCCTGCGATGCAGGAGACCTGGGTTCAGTCCCTGCGTCAGGAAGGTACCCTGGAGAAGGGAATGGCAACCCACTCCAGTATTCTTGCCTGGAGAATTCCAAGGACAGGGGAGCCTGGTTGGCTACAGTCCATGAGGTAGCAAAGACTCAGACACAACTGAGTAACTAACACCTTCAGATCAGTTCAGTTCAGTCTCTCAGTCGTGTCCGACTCTTTGCGACCCCATGAATCGCAGCACACCAGGCCTCCCTGTCCATCACCAGCTCCTGAAGTTCACTCAGACTCATGTCCATCGAGTCGGTGATGCCATCCAGGTATCTCATCCTCTGTCGTCCCCTTCTCCTCCTGCCCCCAATCCCTCCCAGCATCAGAGTCTTTTCCAATGAGTCAGCTCTTGGCATGAGGTGGCCAAAATACTGGAGTTTCAGCTTCAGCATCATTCCCTCCAAAGAAATCCCAGGGCTGATCTCCCTCAGAATGGACTGGTTGGATCTCCTTGCAGTCCAAGGGACTCTCAAGAGTCTTCTCCAACACCACAGTTCAAAAGCATCAGTTCTTCAGGGCTCAGCTTTCTTCACAGCCCAACTCTCACATCCATACATGACCACTGGAAAAACCATAGCCTTGACTAGATGGACCTTTGTTGGCAAAGTAATGTCTCTGCTTTTGAATATGCTATCTAGGTTAGTCATAACTTTTCTTCCAAGAAGTAAACGTCTTTGAATTTCATGGCTGCAATCACCATCTGCAGTGATTTTGGAGCCCCCAAAAAATAAAGTCTGACACTATTTCCACTGTATCCCCATCTATTTCCCATGAAGTCATGGGACTGGATGTCATGATCTTCGTTTTCTGAATGTTGAGCTTTAAGCCAACTTTTTCGCTCTCCTCTTTCACTTTCATCAAGAAGCTTTTTAGTTCCTCTTCACTTTCTGCCATAAGGGTGGTGTCATCTGCATATCTGAGCTTATTGATTTCTCCTGGCACTCTTGATTCCAGCTTGTGCTTCTTCCAGTCCAGCGTTTCTCATGATGTACTCTGCATAGATGTTAAATAAGCAGGGTGACAATATATAGCCTTGATGTACTCCTTTTCCTATTTGGAACCAGTCTGTTGTTCCATGTCCAGTTCTAACTGTTGCTTCCTGACCTGCATACACATTTCTCAAGAGGCAGGTCAGGTGGTCTGTTATTCCCATCTCTTTCAGAATTTTCCACAGTTTATTGTGATCCATACAGTCAAAGGCTTTGGCATAGTCAATAAAACAGAAATAGATGTTTTTCTGGAAATCTCTTGCTTTTTCGATGATCCAGTGGATGTTGGCAATTTGATTTCTCTGCCTTTTCGAAAACCAGCTTGAACATCTGGAACTAACACCTTAGCATTATGCAAAACATCCTTAAGTGCTGAGCAGTATGAAAAAGCCTATTTCTGAATAAGAAAATAGGTAAAAATAAGGACAAATGTTCAATACGATATTACATTCTCCTGATTCACATGTTTCTCTGAGCTTTTTCCTAGTGTTTTCTACTCTGTCTTTAACGTGTTCAGTTGGTCATGCTCTGATTTCACTGTTAATACATTCCAAGGCACTTCATTATAATCTTTTTCAATTACCAGTAACTTGGATCTAGTTCTCAGTGGTATACTGCCAATTCTTCTTTTCACAGCCGAGACAAGAACCTATTAGGATGGCCACCATCTACTCAAAGATGAATTTTGTTTGGGGAAGAATCTGCTTTGAAATCTCTCTAAATCTGAAACCGTTTGGGCCGTTTTATCTCTCACTTCCTTTGAATTAAGAATTTAAAACTTATATGTTATCTTTTTCTATGGAACAGTTTATTAAACCTTACAACTAGTATTAAACTATTCTAGAATAATTTTAAGTGCTTTCTTATATTATTCTACAACATTCTTACAGAGACATCTCACAATACTCATTTCATATATGAGTAGGCTATTGTCCAAGGAGATTAAGTAGTTTGTTCATAGACTCACAGTGAGTTTCCTAGTGTCTTGGTCTCCTGATTCTTAGTACAACATTCTTTGCATTATATGGCACTGCAATTAATTGTTGCATTATTAAAATTCATCATTAGTCTTCCATTCATCTGCATTTCTGCAAATCTCTTAAGTTACTCCATTTCAAGCCTATATTGTTTTAAAAAGTTCATGTGACTTCAATTATGCACTTACTTTGTTAACAAAGTTCAATTTTTTATCCTTAACAAAAGCAAAGCCCCAGTGAGTAGGTTCCAGTCAGATATCAAATGTAAAAGAACAATAGAATTTCATGAACATGGCAGAAAAAAATAAGATATTCATTACTTCCTGACTGTTGAATCTAAGTCCCAAAGTCAACTCTTGCTTATCAGGCAGGCAATATAAACAAGAGAAGAGTACCAGAGTTGCTCCAAAACAGGATCTCAGTAATATACATTAGACAGTAACACAACTCAAGTATTAGACACTTAAGAATAGGCTGCATGAGGTATGTGGTCTCTTTATTCATTTCTCTGTTTAGTATCAAGAGAACAACAATCAAGCCCACTAATGAACAGCAAGTAAAACTTGCCCTCAGGTTTAGGAATGTTAGAGAAACACTAGGGAAGAATAAATATTATGGGGAATAGATTTTATATATATATATATATATATATATACACACACACGTGTGTGTGTGTGTGTATGTATGTATTTGTTGTTGTTCAGTTGTTACCTCATGTCTGCCTCTTTGTAACCCAATGGACTGCAGTGCTCCACTCTCTCCCAGAGTTTGCTCAAAGCAATACTATCTAACCATCTCATCTTCTGCCACTCTCTTCTCCCCCTGCCTTCAATCTTTCCCAACATTAGAGTCTTTTCCAATGAGTTGGCTGTTTGCATCAGGTGGCCAAAGTATTGGAGCTTCAGCTTCAGCAACAGTCCTTTCAGTGAATATTCAGGGTTGATTTCCTTTAGGATTGACTGATTTGATCTCTGAGCAGTCCAAGGGATGCTCAAGAGTTTTCTCCAGCACCACGATTCGAAAGCATCAGTTCTTCAGCATTCAACTTTTTTGTTATATATATATATTCAAAAGCAACTCAGTCCTAGTTGATTGCTTCCATGTGAGAACTCACAACCACTGTGGCCAGATAGTCAGATTTTTCAAGGGTAACAATAAATTCATATATTCAGATAAAATCTTTAGATCTTTAAATTTTGGTAACCAATTTACAATGATCAAAAATGATGTTCAGGCTCCTGGAAGATCCCCATGTCCTCAGCTGAATTAGAAATACATATAAAAGAAGCTGAAACCTTGATGTAACATGAAAATTCTGAAAAGAAATGTGTTTTAAAGTTTACTGTGAGAACTCTGTCAGTTTAAGTTCATAAAGTTCAGAGTAAGGGTTAAACCAACCTTTCATCAATTAAGTAAAGGTGTACTTTTTCTTGCTTAGGCTGACAAATCTCTAATTTAAAAACAAAGGCTAGGGAACTAATTGAAACATTCACAGCTTAGATTGCTAAGTAAACCAGTAGATTGTTTGCTAGGAGACTTTAGTTTTCCAAATGACAAGACCTGAGCTTTAAGTAAGAATATAGGCTCAAATAAGGACATAGAGAGACAGTGTTAGTTGCTCAATTGTGTCTGACTCTTTGCGACCCCATGGGCTGTAGCCTGCCAGGCTCGTCTGTCTATGGAATTCTCCGGGCAAGTATAGTGGTGTGGGTAGCCATTCCCTTCTCCAGGGGATCTTCCTGACCCAGAGATCAAACCTAGGTCTCCTACATTGCAGGCAGAATTTTTACCATTTGAGCCACCAGGGAAGCCCAAATATATAAGGATAAGGCTATACCATGAAATTGTCACTTCTAATGGTAACCATTTGTCCAGAGGAACATGTAGGAAAATTCATCCCCCCAAAATGTGTCTCTTTGGCATAAGAATTAATTTAGGCTGATTATTTTTAAGAAACAAAAGACTCAGGAAGCTTTCCTTGTTACTCTTCCTATAACTGCTTTAAAGAATCTAGATAAAGGGCCTGTTCCCAGAATAGACCTTTCACCAGAGATACCTACAAAGAATATTAACCAGGTGTGATGGGGAAAGCTCAAAGGTGCCTAGAAAACAAAGTCCACTCTTTTCCATCATTTCTGCATTACCTGGTAAATATTTGTTTACCAAACATTTGCCTCTGCATCTCCTTGTAGATTGCCTTCCTCCTTTACTAAGCCCCAAACCATTACCTTCAATATCTCATATTTTTATTTAACTGAAGATGGTATTTAAGGTGAAGGTTTCAGCTATTTTGGTGAGATACTCAGTTTTTCTGGGTCTCTTCCATATATATATATATATGAAGTTTTATATATATATATATATATATATATAAATGTTTTATATATATATATATAAAACTAAATTTCTAAAACTTAAAAAAAAATTTCTCTTGTTAATCTGCTGCATATCAATTGAATTGTTAGATAAGCCAGAAGAACTTCGGATAGTAACTAAAAATTTCTTCTTACCCCCAAATGTGCCTCTTGATGATTGTGGTAAATGTACTGTACTTAAACCAAACAGAGGAAATGGCTACCTTATGCTATTCCAGAAATCCAAAGTACATTCTATGCCTTTTCTTTATCTCTTTCATTTTCTAGAACAGGAAACTTTTAACATCTTTCTCCAACAAGAGGAGAAAATTATTATAAACAGTAATAACCTAAAATCATTAATTAAAGCAAGGTTAAAGCAAATCTCAAAATTCCCGAAGTGACCCAGTACAACCAGCAAAACACCTGATATCATTTATTTGAATCTGTGCTATACACATAATTTGCCTATTATGTGTAATTGTGTATTAGATAGACATAATTATGCCTAAGTGTCTTCCATTGAATTCTTTGTTTCTTAGGACAAGTATCTAATGAGATGCTTAGAGTGGGTTAAGGATTGCACATCCCAATCTATTTTAGAAATGCTGCCAATTCACATTACTATATGTGATAGTTTGAGAAGTTCTCCAAATATAAAACTCATTTAATTCTGTTTGTCTTAGTTCTCCTCATTTTGTGTGACCATAGAAAATCTTTTTGTAAAGGACCTTGTGGGGACTTCCTGAGCCAGACCCCTCCCCTGTATCCTCTGCTGTAGCTCTTCTCTGAAGTACCCAGGTAATAGTGTCTCATGTATATTTCTTGAGTTTTTCACATAGTAAAATATAGCAAAAAAATGGGATAAATTTAATAACTATTTGATCATGTGTAAGCAGCCCTCAGACTTTCTGACACTTCAGGATTGATCACCATCAATCAGAGAATTGTGAAGAAGCTGATCACATACACTGGGATGCTCTACCCTCACTCTGCCTTAAAAAAAGCTTTGCTGAAAATTTTCAGGAAGTTCAGGACTTTGCAGTGTATGAGCCACAAATTCTCCTTGCTCAGTGTTGCAATAAATCTTTTTTTGCTCCAAACTCTGATGTTTCAGTTTGTTTGGCTTCACTGTGTGTCTGGCACACTAACTGTGCATTGGGTATGTTAACACAAATTTGTATGCCTGACATACAATGAGACCAAGCAAACTGAAACACTGGAGTTGCGAGCAGAGAAGAGTTATTTCAGGGCCATGAAAGGACATGGGTGGCTTATGCCCTAAAAGCCCCAAACTCCAGAAAGGCTTTGGGTGAGCACTGACCGTAGCAGGACGGTATCACAGAGGTTAACATTATCAGTCTTTACAAACCTAGACTGTGTTGGTTAAAAGCAAAGACATCACTTTACTGACAAAGGTCCATATAGCCAAAGCTATGGTTTTCCAATAGTCATGTACTGATGTGAGAGCTGGATAATAAAAAGGCTGAGCACCAAAGAATGGCTGCTTTCAAACTATGGTGCTAGAGACGAATCTTGAAAGTCCCTTGAACAACAAGATCAAACCAGTCAGTCCTAAAGGAACTCAATCCTGAATATTCATTGGAAGGACTGATGGCTGAAATTGAAACTTCAACACTTTGGCCACCTCATGTGAAGAGCTAACTCATTGAAAAAGACCCTGATACCGGGAAAGATTGAGAGCCGGATGAGAAGAGGGTGACAGAGGATGGAATGATTGGATGGTATCATCGACTCAATGAACATGAGTTTGAGTAAACTTCAAGAGATAGCGAAGGACAGGGAAGTGCCAACGTCCAGCCTCAGCAGAGTCCAGGGATATCCTCAGGATGGATGACGTTGGCGAATGAAGATAGAGAAAGAGATCAGGAAAGAATGACACGGGATGACCAAACTTCAGTGAGCAAGGCCTGCTTACTTTATTTTCCTCTGGGCTTCTATACCCTGAGTTATACATACAGCAAGGTGAAAAATGCAGAGTCAACTCAACATTCCATCAGTAATAACTTTTATTGATATCAGGTTCCTTCCTGCAAGAGTCTTATTTTTTGTACATTATCTTCTGGCCCGGAGGCCTATTGATATTTTATGACCTCTTTTTGATAAAGGTTGGTCAGCCAGAACAATAATTTCCCCTAAAAGTGTTTCTTCTTAAATTCCTAGCCTGCGTCACCCTTAAAGTACAGAGTTACATTTTTATGGAGCAAAGATTCAGTGGGTTACAGCAAAGAAAGAACTTATTAACTCAAAGTCTAATGTTGCTAATGCTAAGGCTATTACTTGTTTCTACTACATCCTGACTACATGCACTCCCAGGAACACAATGGATAAGGGATGTGAGAACTTAACAGCAAGCATAGGCTCAACAATGTTGCGAGAGTCTGGATAAACCTGCCCAGTAAGCTAGAATGCTAACAGGGGGTTTGAAACACTCCTTTCATGCCCAGGAGATTTATCAACTAGAGCCCTAAGTTAACTCTTTCCAGAGAAAGGTGGTCGGGGACAGCCCCCTGTTAATGTCAGAAGAGTTGGTAAAAGACATAAAATAGTAAGACAGATTCTGGTTTGGGGGTAGATGCTCGAGCAGGTCTAGGGGGTCCCTTGAGTCCTGATCTCACCTTTGCCCGTCAGGCCTCTTCCTCATGACCTTTGCCATAGGTGGGATTCTCCACGCTGGCTCCCGGCAGGGAAGCCTGTTGTGCTGCAGTCCATGGAGTGGCAAAGAGTCAAACATGACTTAGTGACTGAATGATAATAACTACAGGCTCCAAGAGGCTCGGACTATGTGCTAAAGTTCATCAAGTAGTTAACATCTTCCATTTGTTGGAGAGGGAGGGGTTTTTACATTTGCAAAACAGCTCAGGAAATATGCATCAAATACTATTATATGGGTACTTCAGAGAGGAGCTAAAGCAGAGGATATGGGGCTAAGCCTGTAGGGGAAGGCCCCCTAGGGTCCTGCACCCTTACAGGTATATGAACTTATATTCAATAATATTTTCCCAATAAACTTAATTATATGTTTCTCCTATTTTGCTTCACAATATGGGATATTCAGGATAACAGTTTTCTAAAGGAAAAAAAAAAAAACAAAACATGGTTTGTGCAGTATTAATGGACTTCCCTGGTGGCTCTCTTGTAAAGAATCTGCCTGCAGTACAGAAGATTCAGGTTCTATCCTTGGGTGGGAAGATCTCCTGAAGACAAAAATAGCAACTTATTCCAGTATTTCTGCTTAGAAAATCCCAACAGAGGAGCCTGGTGGCTACAGGGAATGGAGTCTTGAAAGAGTCAGACATGACTTAGTGACTAAAACAAAAACAACAAAGTGGATTATGAATAGATGTCTACTCTAGGTGGTTGTAGGATTGTGAATCACCTAGGAGACTATGCTTTAAATTTCAGAGTACTCTTTTTAAATTCTCATCCTTTTTGGATTGATTATAATGATTTAATTAATAATGATAGTACTTAATTATACATGTATGTACTACTTAAAAAATTATTTTTATATGCTACTTATATGCTACAGTCCCTGTGACAGGAGGAGAATTGTCAGATGAGTATGATAGATTTCTTACTCACAAATGATTTATTTTCTTCAAAATATTGCAAGATCTTTTGGGGTTTTCCCTGGGCTACAGTCCATGGGGACATAAAGAGTCGGACATGACTGAGGGACTGAGTACAGACATAGATAAGAAGGCAGAATTATCAGCTTCAGCAATGTTTAATGTATACTTACTCATATTAAAGACAAACAATCAGGGCAGAGTGATGTTAAATAACTTTCTCAGGATCATGTGTTTGAGTCAAGGCTTGATCCCAGGGTTTCTGACTCCAGAACCAAAGCTCTTAAGAAACAGTCAATTAAAGAACTAGGGTTACTGTCTCCCCAACTTTAATACATGTACTCATGAAACTGTGTAGTTGCAACAGAGCTTAGTTACTCAGACTCTGAATTGTTTTTTTAATCACTTAATCACTAAATGATGTCTGACTTTTTGTGACTCCATGGACTGTAGCCCACCAGGATCCTCTATCCATGGGATTTCCCAGGCAAAAATACTGGAGTGGGTTGCCATTTCCTTCTCCAGGGTATTTTCCCAAGCCAGGGCTCAAACTCTGGTCTCCTGCATTGGCACGTAGGTTGTCCACTACTGATTCACCCTGGAAGCCCTCTGTATTGTTACAAGCCCTCTGAACTGTTCTCAAAGGTAGTGACTTGATTTTACTCTGCAAGTTGAAGACTCAGTTCCTTAGGAAAAAATGTGTCTATATTTGCTTTCGTAATGAAAGAAACACTTGCATTTAGATTTTTTTCCAGCATCTCAATATTAGTCTCTACCTCTCAGCCAGCTTAACCTTGTTGGAGGCTACAGTGAAGAAAATAAATCTAGGTATTCTGATCATTTCACACTCTACTTTCACATCTACCCCAATCTAATCCTCAAATGGACAAAGACTGATTTGTAGTATGGTTACTTTTAAACACCAAAACACATTAACAAAAAAAATTCAGAATATATATGAAGAAAGTAGGTATTTATTGATTAATAAATTCAGCCTTGAAAGAGTAAATGAACTGGAGTTGTTTTGCTATAAACTTATTTATGAAAATTTTAACAACAGTAACAAAACTTTAACAGCAAGACCTTAGAGGCTATCTACCATCTGAACAATTCCCTACCAGAGACTGCTTCACAAAGAAAAGTATTTTCCTGGCTCAAAAAACATCTACTACAACTACTAAAGGGGTGTGGTGGGGGGGTGGGCAGGGGGAGAAATAACATTTTAAACAACATTGGCTAAAGGTAGAGAAACAATCACCCATTAACTGATCTTTAAATTGTTCTACCAAATACCTAATTTCACTTACAAGTAAAATTTTAATATCCCATATACATCCTCACTCTTCATTGTCACCCTATTACATGAGCTTTTACTATCTTATCGATAAAAATGAGGGCGACAGAAATTTCCCTAGCTTGATGCATTCATAGGTGATTATTACAACTTCAAGTATTTAATTCATGTATAAGGATTGTGTGTTTTAACAGCTAACATCTATACATTTATTTCACTTTTCTAAAATCTACATACAAATTGTTACAATGTGTACACTCACAGGACATGTAGCATTTTGGAAATTATTTGGACTAAAAAAACAGCTGTATTCTGGCTTTAAATATATACACTCTTTCTCCCACCACCACCACATGCTTGCATTTTCCCATGTGATGTTAAAATGAGACCGTACCACATTACATTTCATCTGTAACCTTCCCAGTCACAGCTATATTCTATTAAGATTTCCCTGTAGCTTTATCTGGACTCTGCTCTGTCTACTGCTTTCAAAGCAAGGTATGGTCAGGTTTACTCCTATTTCAAGGTCATTTATACAGAAGCTAAATGAGATTGGCCCTAGTATAGAACTCAAGGGAACTATATATGTTACCTTTCTTTTTCTAACATCTTCTATTCACAGTTGCTGGGGAAGTGTGTGTGTGTGTGTGTGTGTGTGTGTGTGTGT